>NW_026294606.1:10330081-10930081 GCF_007827085.1 Peromyscus californicus insignis
TGAGGGTCTTATCTCCCAACATTGCCACACAGGTGCTCTGGAAGGACTTTATCTTTTCATGAGGGAAGTGATGAGGCAGCACACAGAGATCCAGTCTCAGCAGGTCTTGGGCCCTGTGCCTCGCCTCACAGGCTGCCTTGCTCTTCCTTGTGTTTCTCCTCTGGGAAACAGGTGGTGGGAGTCCAGGGGATGTCAACTTCATCTGAGCACTGTCAGACCTCACGTCAGCTGTTGTCCCTTCTGTCACTGCCCTCTTGATTTTTTAGAGGGAGCCCTGCCCCATTGTGTATTGCAGCAGCAGAGTGGGCATCTGATGAGGCCTTGATAAGCCAAGCCCAGGCATGGGGTTATGGCAGTGGTTCTCAACCTTCCTAATGCTGCCATCCTTTAATTCAGTTCCTCATAATGCGGTGATCCACAAATTTAAAATTATTTCATTGCTACTTTATAACCATAATTTTGCAACTGTTATGAATTATAATGCAAATATCTGACATGTCTTATAGGATGTCTTATAGATGAACTCCCTGGGGTTGCCACCCACATGTTGAGAACAAACCACTGCATTAGAGGCTCATTGTGAAGCACTTTCCTTGGCTAAGCTGTGGGATGCAGGTGGGTGGCCAGCTTGCTCTGAAACAGGAAAGCTCTGCTCATGAAGGAAACCAGTGTGTGTGTGTGGGGTGGGGGGGCAGCAGGTTGGACAGAAGAGAGATCAGGGAAAAAAGGCTTAGTGTGTCCCTGACTCTCTCTCTCTCTCTCTCTCTCTCTGTGTGTGTGTGGTGTGTGTGTGTGTGTGTGTGTGTAAGCTAATTTGAGTTGGTTCTCTGTTGCGGAAAGAGTGATTATAAAACCACTCCACCACTGAATGGAAGCCTGTGTGAGGTACTAAGTAGGTAAGGTCCTTGCACATTCAATCCTCGGCAGCTGCTTAGGGGCCTTTGTCTTCTTGTACTTAGACTGAAAAGCTGTCTTTTCTCCCCTTTATTACTGTTTGACCCCCCACAGCAGCCAGCATCATTAGGTGCTTTGGCTTCTCCCTAAGTGGCTTGTGCTTTTTAATTGACTGCCTGGAGAGCTTGTTAAGAAATCAGTAGGGAAGAATGCTGGGCTCAATTAGCTATGTCTGTCATGGGAACCGTACATAAGAAGGGCAGATTTCTGTGCATCAGTAGGGAAGAATGGTTTGATTAGCTATGTCTGCTGTGGGAATATACATGAGGAGGGAAGATTGCTGAGCTACAGTCTCCCAGTGACTGTGAATCGGTCTTTGCCTGACATTATCTGTGCTAACTCAATAGAAGGTAGTCTTACTGATTTTCCAAAACTGATTTCCCAAACTGATGGTACTTATCAGCCCAATTGAAAATTTGGAAATGGAAAGATATGTAGCCAGAGGAGACTGGGAGGCCTGAGGTAGAGGGAGATTCACAGGGGATGTGGGCCAGGGGACATATCTTGCCTCCAGCACCTTCATGGACAACTATTCCCCTCCGGTGTCACCTGCATATGAAGCAGAGGTCCAAGTGGGTCTACAGGAGGCTCACCTGCTAACTGAGCCAGTTAGCTCTACTGCCTTGTGCCTGGCAGATGTTATCTGTGTCCTGTGCATGGCCCTGTGAGATGTCATTCTTACCAACTCTTCATCATTCCTTGGGGCCTTGCACCAATGTCCTCTTTCTTTCCTATTGCAATAACATCGAAGGCCCATAGGGAACATTGTTGTTTGCTAGCCAAAAGAATAAAACCTGCTTCTGGCTATTACAGATAATGCTGCTATGAACATAGTTGAGCATGTGTCCTTGTGATATGATTGAGCATTCCTTGGGTATATGCCCAAGAGTGGTATAGCTGGGTCTTGAGGGAGGCTGATTCCCAATTTTCTAAGAAAACACCATATTGATTTCCAAAGTGGCTGTACAAGCTTGCATTCCCACCAACAGTGGAGAGTTCCCCTTGCTCCACATCCTCTCCAGCATAAGCTGTCTTCAGTGTTTTTGATCATAGCCATTCTGACAGGTATAAGGTGGTATCTCAGAGTTGTTTTGATTGCATTTCCTTGATGATTAAGGATGTTGAGCAATTCCTTAAATGTCTTTCAGCCATTTGAGCTTCTTCTGTTGAGAATTCTCGGTTTAGCTCCATAGCCCATTTTTTAATTGGACTGCTGGGTATTTTGATGTCTAATTTCTTGAGTTTTTTATATATTCTGGATATCAGCCCTCTGTCAGATGTGGGGTTGGTGAAGATGTTTTCCCATTCTGTAGGCTTTTTGGAGGACACGATCAAGGCGAGGAGGCCATGGAAATAGCATCCCAAAGGACCAAGGAAGAAAAGACTAGTCAGGATCATGTGGATGAAGAGGTGTTCAAACAAGCATACATTCCCAGAACCTTGAATGAAGTGAAAAATTATGAGAGAGATGTGGATATAATGATGAGGTTGAAGGAAGAAGACATGGCTTTGAATACTCAACAAGATAATATTCTATACCAGACTGTCACGGGATTGAAAAAAGATTTGTGAGGTGTCCAGAAGGTCCCTGCACTCCTAGAACGTGAAGTTAAGGAAAAGACTTGTTTGGATTCAGAAGAGGCTGAAAGTTCTGAGTGCTCTGACACAGACTCTGAAGAGCAGGGAGAGAATGCCCAGTGCAAAAGACACACTGCTGACCCTGACCTTGATAAAAAGGAAAGAAAAAAGATGGTCAAGGAAGCCCAGAGGGAGAAGAGGAAAAATAAAATCCCTAAACATGTGAAAAAAAGAAAGGAAAAAACAGCCAAGGCCAAAAAAGGCAAATAGAATGCAGAACCATGTTGTGGACGTCCGTCCTCAGCTCCTTTGTGAATCTCAAGTAGAAGTTGTCGCTACAAGGATGGCTGCTTGACTACATCTTAGTCTTCTCCATCTCCATCTTAGTTGGGGAAGACTGGGTGTGGTCATGGACTGCCTTAAAAGCCCAAAGCCAGTAATACCAGGATCCAGTCACTGCCCTGCTTTTAATGGATTTATTAAAGTACTATTTTAATGAAAAACAAATAAGTCTCTGTGTTTACTTGGTCGGGTTTGAGTGGCTGTGGGACTGGTAGGTGATAGAGATTTGTCCTGACTGTGGGCCAGGCAGGAAAACTTAAGCTACAAATGGCGTCCAACGTGGTGGCAAGAGTTTCTATCTTAAAACCTGAGAAAAGATTCTAAAACAGAGCTAAAAACAGTTCCTAATTGTCTCTCTCAAATGAGCGGCAGCTGCCGGTTTGAGCTACTAGTGGGTTCCTAGCGTGTGCACTTGACCTGCAGTATGGCAGGAATGAGGCCTCTGTAAGTGGCACATTAAGCTGTGTGGTGGATTTAGCCTTTGCAGGTACAAAACAAAAAAAGAGGTTTCTGGACTACAGGCTGCTTGGATAAAAGCATAGACCCACGATAGCTCCCAGAGCTGGTGGTAAACATAGCCATGTTGGGAAGCTGAGGTGGGCGGAGCCAGCAGCCACAGCTGCTGCAGCTTAAAGCAATAGATTCACAATAAGACAGATTCAGATGTAATAGTTTACAATGTGTGTAAAATATACGTAGGCTTAAAAGAGACAAAAAAAGGTGATATATACGATTATATAAACAAATACATAGTTTTAAAAAATAAAGTCTTTAAAGAGACAGTAAAATTAATATAAAAATAAGCCACGTAAAGATGAATATTACACAGAGAATCTGGATTGTGTTGTCTTTGGGATTTTTAACTGCAGAAAAACATTTGATTGTAAAAGCTGAGTTAAACCAATATGTATATTTTAAAGATACCTTAACTTCAAAATTTGGATGTAAGGATGTGTTGCCTTGGAAAGGAAGCTCTGCTTTTGTTCCCACAGAAAGCCAGAGGCTATGGATTTGTTCCAGATTAAGATACATCAGGTTTGACCAGCCAAGACCCCCTGAAAGGTCTCTGATGACACCATGGCCCAGATGATCCAACATCCAGAATGGTTTCAAGGCAACTGGCTCAGACGATACAGCCTCATGGACTATTCCATAATCCTAAAATTTTCTTTGTGTCCCCATAAAATACAGTGCCCCCCTCCAGCAGTAAGTAGTAAGAGAAGCTATGCCCAAATTCCCAAATTATATGTAATTTTACTTTGTTAAGGTTAAAACCTTCCTTTTTGAAAAAAAAAAAAGAAAAAAAAAGAAAAGGGGAAGTGCTATGGGATGTTCTGTATGGCAAATGTGTTGCTAATTAGTCAATAAATAAAACACTGATTGGCCATTGGCTAGGCAGGAAGTGTAGGCGGGACAAGGAGGAGAATAAAGCTGGGAAGTGGAAGGCTGAGTCAGAGAGACACTGCCAGCCACCATGATGACAAACAGCATGTGAAGATGCTGGTAAGGCACGAGCCACGTGGCAAGGTATAGATTAATAGAAATGGATTAATTTAAGCTGTAAGAACAGTTAGCAAAAAGCCTGCCACGGCCATACAGTTTGTAACCAATATAAGTCTCTGTGTTTACTTGGTCAGGTCTGAGTGACTGTGGGACTGGCGGGTGACAAAGATTTGTCCTGACTGTGGGCCAGGCAGGAAAACTCCAGCTACAATTCTCGGTTTAGCTCCATAGCCCATTTTTTAATTGGACTGCTGGGTATTTTGATGTCTAATTTCTTGAGTTTTTTATATATTCTGGGTATCAGCCCTCTGTCAGATGTGGGGTTGGTGAAGATGTTTTCCCATTCTGTAGGCTGTCGTTTTGTCTTATTGACAGTGTCCTTTGCACTACAAAAGATTCTCAGTTTCAAGAGGTCCCATTTATTAATTGTTTCTCTCAGTGTCTGTGCTACTGGTGTTATATTTAGGAAGTGATCTCCAGTGTCAATGCATTCAAGACTACTTCCTACTTTCTCTTCATTCAGGTTCAGAGTAACTGGATCTATGTTGAGGTCTTTGATCTACTTGGACTTAAGTTTTGTACACGGTGACAGATATGGATCTATTTGCAGTCTTCTACATGTTGACATCCAGTTATGCCAGCACCATTTGTTGAAGATGCTTTCTTTTTTCCACTGTACAGTTTTGGCTTCTTTGTCAAAAATCATATGTTCATAGGTGTGTGGATTAGTGTCGGGGTCTTCAGTTCCGAAGAATGGATAAAGAAAATGTGGTACATATACACAATGGAGTACTACTCAGCAGAGCAAAACAATGACATCATGAGGTTTGCAGGCAAATGGATGGAACTAGAAAAAGTCATTCTGAGTGAGGTAACCCAGACTCAGAAAGACAAACATGGTATGTACTCACTCATAAGTGGATACTAGATATAAAGCAAAGGATAACTAGACTGCAACTCACAGCTTCAGGGAGGCTAGCTAGTAAAGAGGATCCTGAGAAAGACACAGGGATCACCCAACGACAGAGAAATGGATGAGATCTACATGAGCAAACTGGGGGTGTGGGGGGTAATGGAAGGCAAGTTTCAGGAGAAAGAGAGCTTAGGGGAGCAGGAGGTACCAACTGGATCAGGAGCAGAGTGGGAGAATGGGGAGGGAGATACCATGATGAATGAAGACCCCAGGGGAATAGGAAGAAGCAGAGTGCTAGAGAGATCCCCAGAAATCCACAAAGATACCTCCACTGTAGACTACTGGCAATGGTCGAGAGAGTGCCTGAGCTGACCTGCTCTGGTGATCGGATGGCCAAACACCCTGGCTGTCATGATAGAACTCTCATCCAGTGTCTGTTCGAAGCAGATGCAAAGATCCACAGCTGAGTCCCAGGTGGAGCTCCGGGAGTCCAATCAGAGAGAGAGGAGGGATTGTATGAGCGAGAGATATTGAGACCATGATTGGAAAAAACACAGGGACAAATAGCCAAACTAGTGGAAATGCATGAACTGTGTAGCTAGAGTTTTCCTGCCTGGCCCACAGTCAGGACAAATCTCCCTCACCTGCCAGTCCCACAGCCGCTCAAACCCGACCAAGTAAACACAGAGACTTATATTGGTTACAAACTGTATGGCCGTGGCAGGCTTTTTGCTAACTGTTCTTACAGCTTAAATTAATCCATTTCTATTAATCTATATCTTGCCACATGGCTCGTGGCTTATCAGCATCTTCACATGCTGTTTGTCATCATGGTGGCTGGCAGTGTCTCTCTGACTCAGCCTTCCACTTCCCAGCTTTATTCTCCTCCTTGTCCTGCCTACACTTCCTGCCTAGCCAATGGCCAATCAGTGTTTTATTTATTGACTAATTAGCAACACATTTGCCATACAGAACATCCCAGAGCAGAACTGTCAACCAATGGCTGAGGAGCCCCCATGGAACTGGACTAGGCCCTCTGGATAAGTGGGATAGTTGATTAGCTTGAACTGTTTGGGAGGCCCCCAGGCAGTGGAACTGGGACCTGTCCTTCATGCATGAGCTGGCTTTTTGGAACCTGGGGCCTTTGCTCATCCTTGGTGTAAGGAGGAGGAGACTGGACCTGCCTTGGCTGAGTCTACCAGGCAGGGGAGACCTTGCCTTGGAGGAGGTGGGAATGGGGGGTGATGGAGGGGAGGGCTGGGGGTGGGAGGAGGGAGGATGGGGGAATCTGTGGCTGATATGTGAAATCAAGTTAATTATAAAATAAAAATATATAAAAAAATAAAAAATAAAAAGAATAAAACCTGCTTCTAGATAGAGACATGCCATTGTCTCTCACTTGAGAGTTAATTCAGTTGGCCAAGGGACCACCCCTCAGGAAGGCAAAAGCACATTAATCCATGCTAAAGAGAATAATTATCCCTTCAGTAAAATAATCCTTCCCAGAATTCCCGCTCATAGAATAGCCGTATAGTATCCTCAGTCTGTCTGGTTCTCCGAACTCCTCAGAACAGTCCGGCTTCTCCTTTTCTTCCTTCTGTCTCCTTTCCCTGCGTACTCTCCATCACTTTGGACTTCACTTTTCTACCAGCTCCCCTCCCCACCAACAAGGTTGTTTGTCGCCCAGGTGGCTGACTTCCATGCTGGCCTAATTCAAACAGAACGGCCTTTTCTCCACCTTCCTCCTCTGGGAAGCTTCTGAGATTTCCAGCTTGTATGCCCTGGGACTTTTCTTCTAAATTCTCATCAAATTGCACTTAAGATTCCTTTTGAGTTTATTCTTAAATCTTTTATTAATGAAACACAGAACCCCAAGTGGAGACTGATTTCCTGACAGCATGTAGTGACCACAAAGGGACTCCCCAAAACTTCCAGCAACACTCCCTCTCTGACAGAGTGGTTTAGAGCCTCCACTTGAGATGAGCTATACTGTCCTGGGTCTGTGGCCCCACTAGGCTGTGATATAAGATTTCTTTACCTTTTATTATCTAGCAAAATTCATGCACAAATATTAAAGGACAAATGGGGAGCCTGAACCGAGTCACAAGCCGCAGTTGATTGCTCCTTGCTCCAAAAAGCCAGCCTCTTCCCTGGTCACATCCATCCCTAATGAAAACCTCACCTCTTGGACCAAAATGCTCCTCTCAAATGGCCAGCAGACCGGTGACAGAATTCCTGTAACAAGGCTGTGCGTCCTGCTCTGCTTTGGTCATGCCCTAGCACCTGGCATAGGACTTGGTGCAGCACAGCCGTGTTCTGTTGATGCTTACTGAATGGACAAGTTCATAATTCCTTTACAGAGACACAAGACAGCTAAGGAGCCAAGGAAGAGGGTACCCTCTTTGCTACAGGACTTCCCTGATGGTCTGGTCCCTGGTGCTGGGAGGTGGCCCAATCTCTAGACCAGCCTTCTCCTCTGAAGGCTGTGTAGCCACGGCCAAGGCCAAGGACACTGCAGTCAATTAGAGGCAGTGTTTACATGCTAAAGCCTGTTTTTCTCTGCACTTCCTGCAGATTGGACTGAATGTGCTAAATGCATAATGAATCTGCTAAACTCTTTAATGCACTTGCAATTCTTATTGATTTCCTTGATGATTACATATAATTTGCTGAACTGATTTGGCTGTGTGACTTGAAAGGCATTTGTGAAAAATCTCTGTAATTTGTCACTCAGCTCACCCTGGACTTTAAAATGAATGCAGAGACACATTAAGAAAACATTCATGGTTGTGATCTGTGTTATTTTTGATGGATGGTCCATATTCAATGAAACAAAAAAAATGTACTGAATTCCATTCATGTGCCAGACCTCATGGGAGCAACTGGGGTTTCATTGTTGAATAAGAATGGTGGCCTCGAGGTGCTCAGAATCAGGGGGCTGGGAGAGGAGTGGTGGGTGGGCAAGCTCACAGGTGCTTACAAGTCAGAGAACAAGGACACAGGAGAGCAGTTAAACTTACTTGTCTCCCCATGAGATGTCACATTTACCAACTACTCATCTTCCTCAGAGACCTGCTTAGGTGTCCCCTCCTCTTCAGTGTCAGACATGTAGCTGTGCTGTGGCTGGGTCTTCAGGAGGATAGTGTGTTTGAATATGAAATGTTCCCCACAGGCCCATGTGTTTGTATAGTTGGTCCCTGTTGGGTCTGTTTGGGAAAATTACAAAACCTTTAGGAGTCGGCGCTTCACTAGCGGTAGTGGGTCACTGGGGGCAGACTTTGAGGCCTTGTCTCCTGGCCCCACTTCCTGTTCACGCTTTGCTTCCTGAGTGTGGATGTCATGTGATCCCATCTTCCTGCCCAGGCCTTTCCTATTTGCTGTCATGTCTTTACCATCATGGTAAACTGTATCATCTTTTGGAATTGTGAGCCCAAATAAGCCCTTCTGTCCTCAAGTGGCTTTTGTCAGGGTATTTTCCCCCAACAACAGAAAAAGAAGCTGGGACAGATGGTGACCTTTGAGTTGGTGCCTGAGCTGGACTTGGAGCTGGTTCTGAGTGGGACTCTCCAGGGAATCAGTCTCAAGAGCTGGAGCCAGCTGCCCTTCTCACCTCCCACTTCCTCGGTGATGGTGCCAGCCTTCCTTCCTTACCTCTCTGCCCCATCCTCCCCTTGCCCCAAAGGGTCCAGGTGGAGCCAGGTGTGTGCCCCTCTCACAGCCACCACAAATCTTCACCTCTACAAATCCTTGTGTGTTGTGGCATCTTCTAAGAACAGCAGGCAGTTGAGCCTAACGCACTTCATCTGGTGCTTTCCTTCTGGAATCTCAGCCTAAAACCCTGTCCAGGGTTGCTAACCACCAAATCTTGAGACCCGTGAAGCAAGGATTGAGCTGTTACTAACGTCTACAAGAAAAGAGCTGGGTACTGGGTCAAGTTCTGGCTAAGTCCAGCAACAAGGCTAAAGAGATGGAAGGCTGGAAAGGGCCCATTACGTCTAGAGCCATTGGAGGGAAGACCTGTGTTTCTCCTGCATTGGGAGAAGAAGAGGGGGCTGGGGGGCATGCACACTCTGTGATGTGGGTTGGGGGAAGAAGGTTGTCAGGGAAGTGCCTGCTGAATTAGGGCTGCTTGGAGTTGAGTCATAGTTTTAGTCATTGTTTGAGAAAGTGCTCACATTCAGGAATCTCAGGTGGTCTTTTGTTCTTTTGGTACTCAGGACAACTCTGTCTCTCCTTGCCCTCATCCCCACCACCCTTGTAATCAAATTTAAAATACCTCAGAAATGTTCTCTTATCCAGGTCTATAGGCCACTCAGGAGCTGAAGTTGGCTTCAGTGAAGCATTGGGGGATGCTGTCTCCTCTCCCAACCCCTCCTGGGAAGACTGGGCCCATGCTGATTCCCCAGCCAGGCCCTGTGTACACATCCAAAACACAGATTTCTATTCCTATTTCTCTGTCCCCAGCCTCGTCTCCATCTCAGCAAAATGCATTCTCATTCATCCTGGTTAAGCACTTTGTCACCCGCTTTTTAAAAATTCTCTTTCTACCTGGCTGGTACACTTTGAATATAGTCTGTCCTCTCTGAAAATCAGGTTGGAGTTTTAGCTCCATGGTGAAACATTAGGAAGGTAGACACAAAATCCAACTATTGTGTTAGAGGTTGTCTTTGGAATTGATGGGAATTAGATAAAGTCATCTTGGGGCATCCCCATGATTGAACCCTGGCAGCTTTATAAGGAGAAAGCCCAGACAGATAGTATACACATACTCTGTCTCATATAATGCCATGTCCTGTCCTTTGGGGCTGTGATGGCTGTTCTTGGTTGTCAACTTGACTATACCTAGAATTAACTAAAACCCAAGCAGCTGGGCACACCTGCAAGGAATTTTTCATAATTAAATCATTTGAAGTGGGAAGATCCACCTTTAATCTGGATATTTTGAGGTGTGAAGATCCACCTTTATTCTGGGCCACACCTTCTGCTGGCAGACAATATAAAGGACACACAGAAGAAGGAAGCTTCTGCTCTGCCTGCTTGGTCTCACTCTCTCTGGCAAGTCCATTCCTTCACTGGCATTACAGCCTCCTTCTTCGGGATTCCTTCCTATACTGAAGACCAGCTGAGACACCCAGCCTCATGGACTGAACAACTGCTGGATTCTTGGACCTTCCATTGGTAGACAGTCATTGCTGGACTAGCTGGTCCACAGTCTGTAAGCCACTCTAATAAATTCCATATATTCATTCTATCAATTCTGC
Organism: Peromyscus californicus insignis; assembly: GCF_007827085.1. NCBI lineage: Eukaryota > Metazoa > Chordata > Mammalia > Rodentia > Cricetidae > Peromyscus > Peromyscus californicus. The sequence continues at coordinate 10,340,633 of NW_026294606.1, forward strand.
CCTTCTAGAGACCCTGACTAAAACAGGGGTGCTACCTTCAGGAAAGACATCACCACAGGTAGCCCATTGACCTTGGACATCCAGAATCATGAAGTGTACTGGATAGTTTTTGTCAACTTGATACAAAGCTAGAATCATCTGAAAAAAGGGCACCTTTTTTGAGATAATGCCTCCATAAGATAGACCTGTGAGCAAGCCTGTGTGACATTTTCTTGATTAATGAATGATGTGGGAGGCCCCAGCCTATGGTGATTTGAATAAGAAAAGCCCCCAAAGACTCACATATTTAAGACTTAGTCACCAGGGAGTGACACTATTTGAAAGGATTAGGAGGTGTGGCCTGGGGCTGAGTTTCGAATGTTCAAAATCCCATGCCAAGCCTAGAGTCTCTCTCTTGGCCTACAGATCAGGATGTAGCTCTCAGCTAATGCTCCAGTGCCACGCTTACTGCCATGCTGTCTGTCATGAGGATAATGGACTAAACCTCTGAAACTGTAAGTGAGTCCCCAATGAAATGTTTTCTTTCATAAGAGTTGCCTTGGTCATGGTGTCTCTTCACAATAATAAAACACTGGCTAAGATACAGCCCGTTGTGGATGGTACCACCCCTGAGCATGTGGTCCTGAGTTGTATAAGAAAACAAACAGAGCAAGCTATGAGGAATAAGCCAGTGATTAGTGTTCTTCCATGGCCTCTGCTTCAGTTCCTGCCTCCAGGTTCTAGTCTTGAGTTCCTGCCCTGACTTCCTCAGTGATGGGAACATCAGAGGGGTCTTGGTAGTGTTTAGACATTAACAGACGCTGAGAACTTGAGGCATTTTCAGCAGAGAACATCCTACCTAAACCCACATGGATGGGGACTGATCGCTATTTCCATGGCTTGTTCTTTTCTCCTTTCCCCTTCTCTGCTTCCTCAGTGTTAACTCCATTCTCAGACCTCACGTCACAAGATGGCTGCACTGGCTCTAGCTTATCTACTTTCTTTCTTATTCTTCTCTAGATGGGAAGAGCCACAGGATACTTCTTAAATACTTAAATTGTCCTCCTTGGGCCAGGTTCTCCATTCTAACCCACTCATGGTGACAAATACTGTGGAATCTTCCTTTACACCGTGTGAATATATGTTGCTGTGGTTGGTTTAATAAAGAAGCTGACTGGCCAGTAGCTGAACAGGAAGAGGCTGGGCAGGAGAGCCAGGCTAGGAGGACGATGGAAAGAAGGAGGGTAGAGTCTGAGGAATCTCAAGCCAGATGCAGAGGAAGCAGGAAATAAACATGCCATGCTGAAAAATAAAGGTACCGTGTTGCAGAGTGTAGATAGGAAATATGGGTTAATTTAAAATGTAAGAGTTAACTAGTAACAAGCCTGAACTATTTATTGGCCAAGCATTATAACTAATATTGAGTCTCTGTGTCAATTATTTGAGAGTGGCTTCTGGGACGGGAAAACTCCACCTACAAATACAATACCGACTGGCCAGGCTTTGGCAAATGTCTCTGGAAGCAGACTGGGATTCGGCTTTACCAGAAGCAAAAGTACTGACAAGGCAGGTGGAGAGCCACTTGGGAGATCTGATGAGTCCATTTGTGATTATTTAGTCACAATCTGCAAACAACTGCTCTTCTCTGAGAGGTGGGTGGTGGCAGCAGCTTGTCTGTGTCTTCTGTGGCGGAGGCCTTGGTGCTAGGACAAGTGACAGTGGGAATTCAGGCAAGAAAGTAAGTAGTGCAGGAGGGACGCTGTGGTGAAACCAGAGTGCCCAGTCCTCAGAAGGTCAAGTTTTGGATTGGAATTTGCTTCCTGGGTGACTCAACATGCACTTATTTCTCTGCCTCATCCCTCATCTCAGGAGCACAAGAAAGGTTTCCCTCAGGGAGCTGGAGAACTTGGGCAATCCTCGGCCCAGCATCATAGTTTCACACATAGTAATGGCTCTGACAATTCCTTCCGTTCATAATAGACTCAGTTGTAGGTGAATCATTGACTCGGAAAGCATTTGAAGAAGAGAAGAAAGCAGTCATATTTCTTGCAGAAAAGAGCCTGAATTTGTCAGCATGAAACACACTCCCTCAGACTGCAGAACAGAGTACTGCAGAAGTGGTCAGTGGGAAGGCACAGACCTGGGGCTTCTGTGCTGTTTCTAGGCATTGAAGGGGCCAGCTATCCAAAGGTGTTCACACCTGGTGACTTCCCAGGCTTGTCCTCTCTGTGCCCACGTCCCTATTGACTCTCCAGTCTCTGGAGCTCAAAATCACATTTCTTCCTTCATCACGCAGGAAAAAAAATGACCCGCTTATCTGCATTCAAGAGAATCATCCGTATTTCGTTCTTGCCCCTAACGATAGCTTCTTTACCACTTTCCTACCATCCTATTTTCCTATGTCAGGCTTCACTGCTGCTGGAATCAGCCTGTAATTTCCATTCTGTAGCCTCTTCCCCTTTGGGTGATTACTACTCTCCCCATGTAATTACCAGCCTCCCTAAATAGAATTTTAATGACCGTAAGACATTTCATTGTGTGTCTGGGATTGTTGTATTTAATCATTTGCTATTTTTTGAACCTTCTGTGGTTTCCAGGTTGTCACTAGGGGCTGATCACTTATCAATGACTCATTTTCTGTGAAAACTTATTTCATATCTCTGATAACATCATGAGGAAGCCATCTGGGATGCAGAAATGCTGCAACAAAGGTTAGGACCTGTCCTGGGCTCTTCTAAAGAATGTCAAACACTACAGTCTTGTAGATAAACATCAGGCCTCTTAGGAATGCTGTATGCATGTAGCTATGCTTGAAGAAACATGAACATGCACATGTTCAACATTTGTAGAAAAGCCTGTGCACACATGTAGCATCTTCTGTGAGTCATTCCTAATATTGGGAAGATCCAGCCTTTGTAACTAGGGAAACAACCCTTTAAAACCCCCAGAGTGGCATCAGAGGAGTCCCAGGAGGCTTTACGTGGCTGCCACTAACCGATAGCTTCTGGTTGAGACACCAGACTAAAGCATAACCTTAGCTTCCCTCTGATATCAAAGCTGTGAGCTAAAAGCTTCCTCTTCCGTCCCTGCAGAATGGCCCCAGGCCACTCCTTCCCCTTAGTCACAGCTCCATATCTCTTTTCTGGCTTTCCTGGTCCTCAAACACCTCTCAGGGGTGTAAGAGAACATGTGAGAATTAATGGTCAAAGGTCTTGCGTTTTTATACAAGTTTTCATGTGTGAAAATTGGTCTATATCTAGGAACGTGCACACTGTACATGGCACAGATAGGCAGCTTGGTGAACAGTGTTCCATGGAGCATCCTGGGTACCAAGTCCCAGACCAGCAAATCAAACAGAGGCCAGTGGGTTCAGAAGGCTTTCTGCTGTTCTCAATAGTGTAGCTTTCTGTATGCTGCTAAAGAGAGGGAAGATCCTGAAGTTTGTGTTCATGTTTTTATTATGATACTCCAGAACAATGCAGTTTAGCGCTTGCACAGCTTGGGAGTTTCTTTAGATGAACTCAATGGTCTATGTCTTCTTGTCTTTGACTCCTTTAGCTCTAAAATATGTGCTTCATATTCATCCATTGTCCTGTAACATTTTCAATATATGTTATTATACTATTTTTAAAAGTGAAGCTTTATTAGAACACAGCCATGGCTCCTCCCTTCCTCTTCTCCTGAGAAGTAAGCTATTATTCCCATGTCTCTCTAGCTGAACTGGCTGAGTTGTTTGCTTTGAGGAGATTACTCAGAGACCAAATTGCATGTCCTCATCTGACCCCTCTCCATTGCCTTCAGTTTTGACTGGGGCTGCAGGAGCTATAGGAACAGCAGTGGTGGTGCAAACGTATCAGCCAAGAAGGCCTTGACCTTTTCAGCAAGTGGGGAGGTGTCCTCAGTCTCCACAGACAAAGCCAGGACCTGCTTGTACCCACTGAGGATAGGGTGTGTCTCGATAGTTGGGTAACCAACATGCAGACAAACACTGGCGGCATTTCAGACACCCTCCAGGAATCCAGAGTGCAGAGTCTGCTCTGTGATGTCATGCACTTCCAGGCTGTAGATGCTGTCACTGTCTAACACCTGCTGGATGATCAGCCCAAAGAAGAAGGGGAGACGCTCAGTGTGTGCCTCAGTGTGGCTTTGCTGGCTCTCACTTTGTCTCTGTCTTTACCAGCTCACAGCACCCAGAAGTTCAGCGGTGCCCCTGGAGATTTTAGAGGCGATGCCTAAAGGCTAGGAAGAAAGAAGTCTTCTTCTTCCACCCAGACCAGTCAGGATTCTGGGCTGGCACAGTGACCTCACATGGGGTGATGGCACCAGCATGGGCAGCAGCCTGCACTTTACTGTCCAGCAGCATATCCCTGAGGTCAGCGAGGTCCTCATTAGTGAACACAAAGCTCACATTTCCCCAGCTAGGAGGCAGCAGTTTCTCCAGAGCTGGGAAGTTAACAGATGCCCCTGGACAGCAATGCACATCCTCGGCTTCTTTCTCATCAGTACCATAGTCTTCCCTCTCAGGGACATGCCAATCTGCTGATCTGCTTGGAGCCCACATTGTCTGCTCCCACAATGAAGCATTTTGGATAGCTGTAACATGAATCTTAAAAGGTCTTATTAATAATAACAAACCCGGAGCCAGGTATTGGGGTGAACGCTGAAAGATCAGAGAAACAGAACCAGTTACAGCTAACCTCACCTTGCCAATTCCTCAGCTGATCTTGTTTACTCAAACTGAAAGCCTCTGTGTCCTCTTCTGAATGGATCTCAGCTGAACTGCTGCTAGAAGCTTAACTAGGCCCTAGTTCCTGGTCTTCACGCCTTATATACCTTTCTGCTTCCTGGGATTAAAGGCGTTTGTCACCATGCCTGGTTGTTTCCAGTATGTCTTTGAACTCACAGAGATCCAGATGGATCTCTGCCTTCGGAATGCTAGGATTAAAGGTGTGTGTGCCACCAATTTCTGGCCTCTATATCTAGTGGCTGTTCTGTTCTCTGACCCCAGATAAGTTTATTAGGGTGCACAAGATTTGGGGGAACACAATACCACCATAGATAACCATCTAAAAGATCTTAAGGAAGTAGGTGGACTTTCAGGTTGCCCTGTTTTCCCTGGGCATCATAGCAGTGTGTTAGGGATTGCCACCTAGGGTTTAAAATGATGTCACTCTAATGAAGATGCCTGACAAGAGATCTTTTTTATTTTCTCTATGGCAGTTTTCTCTGCCTAATGGTGGACATGAGTAATTGCAGTAGTGCCTGTAGGACCCTTGAGCATACCTCTTCCCCTGTGCCTGTGAGTTCCACATCTGAGGACTTAATCAAGATCAAGAAATTCAGGGAGGAAAGCCATCTGTGATGATCACAGAATTTCTTTCCTTACCATTATCTCCTGGAAAATGCAGTATGAGGTATTCTCACAGCATTTGCAATGCATCAGATATCATAAATAATCCAGAGATGACTCAGTCTATAGGTAGAAATACACAGCTACATGCAAACACTATAGCACTGGATGTAAAGGAAGGACCTGTATCCTCCAACCTGGGCATCTGCTGGGGATCCTGGAGTGACAGATGTCCCCAGGTGACAGAAGTCCAGGCTCACGGCCTTTGTGTCAGAGTTTGTTGACCCATGCATTGGCCAGTTGATGGGCAGTTGAGTTGCTTTCTAGTTTGAAGGTGCCCCCAACAATTCCTCTAGTACCTGTCAATACCTTTCTCTGGTACAGTTGCTCAAGATTTTCCTGTGGTATACTCAAGATAGAGAGATTCACAAGTCCAAAGCAATCGAGCCTGCTTACATTCTCCATGTCTATGGGTTCTTGATGCTCCACATCGTCCTAGCACCCACATGTGGCCAGACATTAATAATTTTGTGAAGTGCTAACTGAGAAATAGAATCTTGCTTTCATTTACTCTCTACTAAGTAATGATGGTGAACATTGAACATTTTGTGCATTTGTGGGTTGGTTTTTTTGGGGGGAGGGGCAGAGGACTCTTGCTGTTTCTTCTCCTTTATGTTTTCAGAGTCTTATTTTGTTATTTATCCTGTGAACGTTTACCAGAATTCAAGTGGAGTCATGTGTGTAAATCTCTAATAAGAAAATACCCGGGGCTGGAGAGATGGCTCAGAGGTTAAGAGCACTGACTGCTCTTCCAGAGGTCCTGAGTTCAACTCCCAGCACTCACATGGTGGCTCACCACCATCTGTAATGAGATCTGGTGCCCTCTTCTGGCCTGCAGGGATACATGTAGGCAGGACACTGTATACATAATAAATAAATAAATAAATATTTTTTTTAAAAAGAAAATACCCAAAGAAACAAACTCGGGAAGCTGTGATCTCACCTAGATACACCTGGCAGTAAGAACAATGACTGGGAACAAGGCCAGAGACCTGCAGAGACCACTATAGTCTGGCAGAGAAAATGCTTCTGCAAGGTCAGATGTCCAGCAGCTGCCTGTCTGGGGGGACTGGCATCACCTGTAAGTGACCCATGCAACTGAGGGTGACTGCTTTATATGACCCTTCACAAGTCCCCTTTGCAAACCATTGTCTTCCATTGCTCTGTGGATATGTCCTCCTAAATTTCCCCTGTGTGTGCCTTCTAGGTCAGTTCAGTCCTCGGAGACTATCCATTTGTTATTTAGGTTGGCAGCCTTTCCATGCCTGAGTTATAGTACTCCTTTACAGTGTCCTGTTCAGCAATGTCCCATGGGACCTTCCCTGACCTGTGACTACTCACAACATTTTGTCATTGATCATTTTCACCTAGCAGCTTTCAATTTTAATCAAATCAACTCCTTCCCCTGTAGTTTGTGTCTTTTAAATTTTTTAAATTAAAAATAGATTTTTTTCATGCACTATGTTCTGTCTGATTACAGTTTTCCCTCCTCCAACTCCTCCCACTTCTTTCATTCTTAAAAAAAACTTTTCCATTTAAGAAAATGAAATGCTTCATGAATTTGCATGCTGTTCTTACACAGGGTCCACACTCATCTTCCCTGTATCATTCCATTTTAGTGTATGTGCTACTGAAGCAAACACCTTTTTTCCTCTGCATCTTATTCAAAAAGCGTTTTCTTATCTGGATGTTAAAAAGGATTTTCCTCTAATGTCTTTAAATCATTCTCTGCTGGATTCTGGTGACAGTATAGCCATTCCTTGGGCAGTTTTGTGAGGCAAAGCTTTATGCTCTCTGCCGAGGTCAGGAACTGAGTCAGTGAGCTCCTCAAGGTTCATAGCTGAGAATGACATTATGGAGAGAGATCCATGTCCACAGTAGAGAGAGACTCATGTCCACAGTAGAGAGAGACTCATGTCCACAGTAGAGTGAGATCCATGTCCACAGTAGAGTGAGATCCATGTCCACAGTAGAGAGAGATCCATGTCTACAGCAGAGACTCATGTCCATAGTAGAGAGAGATCCATGTCCACAGTAGAGAGAGATCCATGTCCACAGTAGAGAGAGACTCATGTCCACAGTAGAGAGAGACTCATGTCCACAGCAGAGTGAGATCCATGTCCACAGTAGAGTGAGATCCATGTCCACAGTAGAGAGAGATCCATGTCTACAGCAGAGACTCATGTCCATAGTAGAGAGAGATCCATGTCCACAGCAGAGAGAGATCCATGTCCACAGTAGAGAGAGATCCATGTCCACAGCAGAGAGAGATCCATGTCCACAGTAGAGAGAGATCCATGTCCACAGCAGAGAGAGATCCATGTCCACAGTAGAGAGAGATCCATGTCCACAGCAGAGACTCATGTCCACAGTAGAGATCCAAATCCACACTAGGGAGAGATCCATGTCCATAGTAGAGAGAAGTCCATGTCCACAGTAGAGATCTATGTCCACAGCAGAGAGAGATCCATGTTCATGGTAGAGAGAGATCCATGTCCACAGTAGAGACAGATCCATGTCCACAGCAGAGACAGATCCATGCCCACAGTAGAGATCTATGTCTGCAGTAGAGATCCATGTCCACAGTAGAAGAGATCAATGTTCACAGTAGAGATCTACATTCACAGTAGAGATCTATTCACAGTAGCCAAGAACTTGCCTGGGAGTCTTCCTGTAGCCACGGGTTTACTTCTTTTCTTCTAGACAGATTGGACAGAAACTCTCAGTTCACTCCCATTCTCCAATAGAGGGCAGTTTATCTCAGAGAAGGAAGTGGGTTCTGGTCACTTGTTAGGGTCAGAGTATGACTTCCTACCTGTGCCTTCATGGGGCATGTGGTTAATCTGGGTATCACCTGGGTTCTTGGCATCCCATTACAGGGTACTAACTATGCCAGCTTCCTGCCCATGTGGCTTTGGGTCCTGGCAGGTGAAGACTCCTCTAGGGCAGGCAGTGTGCCCCCAGTTAGCTCATGGCAGAACTGCAAAGGCAGCCCCTCAAAAAAGGCCTTTTTTGGTTCATTTTGCTTTTCTTAGAAGTTTGAGGTCTGCCTGTTAGCCTGGTATTCCTGGGATGAAAAGCTCCTGAAAGCAATTTACAGAGAAGATCCACTTTTGAGTTACCAACAGGACGTGGGTCCCTGAGAGCTGGGCTCTAGGCTGGTTCTCCATAGCTCTGCCAGGATGTAGAAGTGACCACATTGGTGTTCAACTGACTTTGACAACTTATGACTTGCAATGAACATCACATACTCAAGTGGTCAGCCCCACTACTTGGTTATTTTTGCTCACAGGACCTAAATCCAACATTTCCTCTGGTAGGCTCATATCCAAGCCTTTCCCTCAAACTGTAATGTGCCCACTTGGATACTTCATGTCATAAAGAAAGTCACCATTTGACCTTCTAGGTCTCAGCTCACCAAATTCCCTCAAATTGTACTGAAACTATCAGGTGAAGATATTCTTAGGAGACATTTGTGTGTCTCCTGCCTCCCCAGAGCTACCGGACTACTAGAACTGAAGGAATTGGAATTTCATAGGCATCTCATGATGGGGAAGGAAAAAGCTGGGCCATGAGGTCTGGCAAATAGGTAGCTTGTCCCCCAGAAAGAGTCCATGCAGATCTCATACCTCGTTGGAGCAACTTGCAGGAGAGGCAGGGGCTGATATGAAGATGAGTCAGTCATCAGTGGGACCATGCCTTGACTAGAACTGCTCAGCTATGCATACCCTTGAGCTATGCTTAGACCTAAACCTCATGCCAGGACATAGAAGACAAGTTGGGGCTCAGCGAACCTCTCTGTGATCACTTGCATAAATTTCCTTTCTCTGCTTTTGACTCTTTGATCTTTTTAACTGGTCTATTGTGGGAAGGCAGCTAAGTCTAACCTATTAGGGATGCCATGGTCTGGGCTCTCATTCCAACAACCCCGGCAACAGTCATCCCAGAGAAAATGACATTTGGGGTGTCATTCACTCACAACAAACTGATCCTAGGTAGGGAGACAAGGTCGAACGGTTGGAACAGCAGCAGAAGGCATTTTATTGCAAAGACTACTCACCCCCGTCACTATTAACTGCTTTTTGTCTCAGAGTCAGAAACAGACAGTATGGTGGGGCCCTCATGAGAATCAGGCCCAGGGGAGGGGGTCCTTCTTACAGATCCAGGAGGAAGAGGGGGCATTTCATGGTGGGAACCTGCAGCCAGGGTCTCTGATCCCTAGGCAGAAGGCAGGATGGGCCCATGATGGATGGCCACTAAATCCTGACACCTGAAGTCTATCAGCTGGAGATCTACAGACAGCGTCTCAGGAGGAGTCCTGTGGGTGTCTGTGAGGAGATTGGCTGCTGCAGGAGTGCTGCTGTGGCCTCATCCACAATCTCTTCTGTTCTCACGTCACACCTGGACACTGAGTGCCATGGCTGAATTAATACTTTGCTGTTGTATGTGTGGTATGCACTTGAACACCAGGAAACAGACTGTCGTTGGTACTGTTTCCCCAAATTAAAGAGAGTCTAAATGTGTCAGTGCTGTGGTTCCGTTGTCTTATCTGGCCCAAGACTCTAAATCTTGCTTCAAATGTCAAACCTGCACGTTACTGTGTAAAGAACGGCTGTGCGGTTCTGCAGAGTGATGGTAGCTGAGCCAGTTCTTTTGTGTGTCAACACAGTCATGTCCTTCATGAAGTACATAAGCCTTTAAAGTTTAGGAGAGTGCTTTACCAAGCTGATTTCCTCCAAGCTAAAACTGTTAGTGTGACAAGTCCCTCTCCACCCCCACCCCAGATGTGTTCATAGCTTCCTAATCCCACCATGAGGATTCTCTTTAATCAGCAAGACACTTCCTAACACTGCACACACCTCGCTGTGCCTCCTAATAGTTAAAAAGTGCTGGACACTCCTCACCCAATGTTAGGAGGCCCTGCTGGTCAGAGGTTGCAGTCTGTCATGGCCTGGCAGCTTTCTCCAAGCAATATGAAGGACTTCCTCCCCAGTGATGCTTCCTGCCCTCCACCTGCCCTTATTTGGAGGATGTCTCTAGCACAAATCTTAAAAGTCTTATTAATAAGAACAAACCTGGAGCCAGGTATAGGGGTGAATGCTGAAAGATCAGAGAAGCAGAACAAGCCACAGCTACCTCACCTTGGCAATTCCTCAGCTGATCCTGTTTCCTCAGACTGGATGTCTCTCAGCTGAACTGTGTTGCTCAAAAGCCTAAAAGCTTAACCAGGCTATAGTTCCTCGTCCTCACGCCTTAAATACCTTTCTGACTCTTGCCATTACTTCCTGGGATTAAAGGCATGAGTCACCATGCTTGGCTATTTCTAGTGTGGCCTTGAACTCACAGAGATCCAGGCAGATCTCTGCCTCTGGGATGCTAGGATTAAAGGCGTGTGCTACCACTGCCTAACCTCTATGTTTAATATTGTGGCTGTTCTGTTCTCTGACCCCAGATAAGTTTATTAGAGTGCACAATATTTTGGGGAACACAATACCACCACAGATGTCTCTAGGCCTGGATGCCTGATTTATCTCAAGGATGACCTTGACATAGTTCCCAGCAAATACTCTTCTCCTGTGGAACACATGGTAATTAAGTAACATGCTCTAGCTATTTTCATAGGATTATGCTGTCACTAACTCAGCTTTATGATAGGAGTCTGCCACTTAATGCAAATTAGGGTTTGTCCCAAGGCTTCTCAATCCTATGTACTTCCTATACTCTGGAATAAAGTTGAGTTGTCTCACTGAAGTTATCTCCTGCAGGGCTATCTCAGTCGTATTCACAGCTGTCTGAACCCTTCCCCCACTTCTGCTCTCCACATAAGAGTTTCTGTACAGCCAGGCGTTGGTGGTGCACACCTTTAATCCTAGCACTTGGGAAGCAGACACGGGGATCTCTGTGAGTTTGAGTGAGTTTCAAGATAACCACCACCACCACCACCACCAACAACAACAACAAAAACAACAATGAGTTTCTGTGGTCATGGTGTCTCTCTTCACAGCAGTAAGACACTAAGACAGGTATCTTTAGAGAATATTATTCAGAGGCGGGGGGAGTGGTGGTGGTGTCAGAATTTCAACAAGTCGCTTTGAGAGGTAAGACAACTTGACAACAAAGGCCATTTATGATAGTTAGCAGGAGTGCATCTCTTCAGCTGACATGCATTTATTGAGATCCTACTATGTGCCAACCCCCGTACTGTGTGCCCATCCCCACATGAGTCTTGTTTTCAGGAGCTTCCTCTGAAGAAGTGGAGAGACATAAACATGGTGGAAACACACAGGCAAGCAAGCAAGACCTTGCCAGAGCTGCAAGGAAGGTTGGCAGGGAGAAGAGTTCCACATCTGATGGCAGCCAGGGACTGACTACAAAGAAGCCACCCATGGAACCCACAGGAACATCAAACTAAAGACCCCAAGATGGGAGCCAGCTTGGGAGCTTGAACACTGAAAAGAAGCCCTGTGTGTCTGCAGTAAGAGATGAGAGGAAGTGGGTTTGAGAAGGTCAAGGCGGGACCTTGTGAGTCATGGAAGACCAAGTCAGATTCCAAGAGCAGTGGGGCAGTGGCTGGAGGAGATTAATATAGAGCTGAGACACCATGCCACTTATACTCCAAAGGGAGTAGCTCTGTGACAGTGGGGGGCAACAGGGCCAGTCTACTGTGCAGTGTGGTGGAGACAGTGGGTGCGTGGACAGAGCGAGCTTGGCAGCTTCCAGAGTGCTTTGTTCTGGAAACACCATTGTTTATCTGTGGTGGTATTTTATTTGTACTGAAATGTGATTTTAATTGTATGTTAATAAATAAGGTTGCCTGGGGGTCAGAGCTATTAGAGCCATAACACGAGGTGGTGGTGGTGCACGCCTTTAATCCCAGCACTTGGTAGACAGAGCTAGGTAGATCTCTGTGTGTTCAAGGATACAGCCAACATTGGAGACACACGCCTTTAATCTCAATACCATAGAGGACCTGGAGGGCTGTACATACAGGCAGTGACGAAGCAGTCATGTGTTTGGGTTTGCAACCAATAAGAAGGCAGAACAGACAGTCTATATAAAGACGAACAGACAGGAAGTAGCCCCCTTTTTCGGAGAGCTCTCTTGGCTGAAGCAGGAAGGGCAAGGCTCTTAGTTCTGACCTCTTGGCTTTCTTCTCTGAATCGGCTCTGTGTTTCTTATTTAATAAGACGGTTGGTTACATCTACATTTATCACTGAGCCTCTGATGGACACACTCATTGTTTTGTCTTGACTGTTACGAAGACAGCTGCTTTGAACCTTTGGGTTCAGGTTCTTGTGTGAATAGATGTTTCAGTTCTCCAGGGTGCCATTTGAAGAGGGAATCTCCGGCTAACGTGGCAACTCTATAATTAACCTTTTGAGAAAATTCCAGGCCATTTTCTAAGTCACTTGCACTATTTCTGATTCCACTGGCATCCCAAGAGTTCCGAGTGTCCTGTCAATACCCTCTGTTACTCTGTGTATTTGTTCTGGCCATGCTGGGGTGCGAAGTAGTATCTCTTTGTGATTTCTGTTTTCATTTCTCTATTGACTAATAATGTTAAACACTTTTTTCCCCGTACTGATTGGCCATTTGCCCACTGCATTTGGAGAAATGCCTGTTAAGTCCGGTTTTAATTGGGTTACTTGTCTTTTGTTGTTGCTGCTGCTGTTGGATTCTGTGAGTTCTTCTATGTTCTAAATGCAAATCCAGTATCAGATACTCAACTGCCAAACATCTTCCATTCTACAGTAGTTCTCATTTAATTTTAGCAAGACTGTCCTTTGAAGCAAAAAATTTTTAAGTTTCTGTGTGTGCATGCATGCATGTATGCATGTGTGTACATGTGTGTGTGCGTGTGTGTGTGTGTGTGTGTGTGTGTGTGTGTGTACCATGGAGACCAGAGATATCCTCTCCTATCACCTTATGGCCTTGAGACAGAGTCTTTCTCTGAACCTGGACCTCTCTGTTTTCTGGATAGTCAGATATACCTACCAGGGCCAGGGTTACAGGTACGTACTACCATGCTACCGTGTGTGTGTGTGTGTGTGTGTGTGTGTGTGTGTGTGTGTGTGTGTGTGTGTGTGTGTGTGTGTGAATGAGGATATGAACTCAGGTAATCAAGCTTTTACAGCAAGAATTCTTACTCTAGCAGGCTAGGCCCTGGGTCTGCAGGACAAGCATTAGAATCACCAGATTTTTGTGCCTCTTTACAGGCACATGTGAATAATTATAGGAAATGAGGGAGCTTATTAAGGGGAAGATGCAGAAATCCTGGCGATACACCATAGCTTACCTGTGCCCAGGCTCCAAGAAGGCAAAAAGCCTGCAGTGACCTGTTGAGGGTCATTAACACAGTACCCCACTATCTTAGTTAGGGTTTTCTATTGCTGTAAAGAGACATCATGACCACAGCAACTATTATAAAGAAAACATTTAACTGGGGTGGCTCACTTACAGATTCAGAGGTTCAGTCCACTATCATTATGATGGGGAGCATGACGGTATTCAGGCAGACATGGTGCTGGAGCTAAGAGTGTACATCTTTCAGGCAACAGGAAGTGGTCTGACTTACTGGATGGTATCACCAGTAAAATCAAAACCAAAAATCAAATCACATACTTTTAACATATAATGGGACAGGATATACATTACCATCCAAAAATGTAAGGAAGGGAGCATAGTGAGGAAATATTGGGCCAAAGCAAGACCAAAAAACAGCCAGGCAAACTCCAGACTCTGTATCTCCATGTCTGATGTCAAAATGCTCTTCAGATCTCCAATTATGTTCAGCTTTGTTGACTTCAACACACTTCTCTTAGGCTGGTTCCATTCCCTGTTAGCAGCTCTCCTCGGCAGGTATCCTACTACCCTGGCATCTCTAACATCTTGGGTTCTCTAAGGCAATCCAGGCTTCACCTTCACAGCTTCACACAATGGCCTGTCTACTGGGCCTCCATTCAGACACATGCCAGGCCTCAGTGGCTTTATTCTATAACCCCTTTCTTCTATTCTCAAATCTAAAGCCAGAACCACATGGCCAAAACTGCCAAGTTCTGCTGCTTGCTGGGGCTGGAACATGGCCCCCTTGTTCAGTTACATCTTTACCAGCTTCCTGTTTTCCATGATTTCCTTCACTGCCTAAACTTGGCTATCCTGATACTTGCTCTGTAGGCCAGGTTGACCTCAAATTCAGACATCCACCAGCCTCTGCCTTCCTAGTGTTGGGACTAAAGATGCGCCCCACCATACCCAGCTCTAAGCTTTCTTTTAGTTCCTTTTCACAAGTTGGAAACTTAACTGGGTGGGATCTTGCCCTGGGGTCACCACTCCCTTTATTCCATTTCTTAATCCATTTATCTCCTTGAACACAGAATTTAACTCTATTCCCCTTCCTGGTGCTCTTTTTCTCCTCAAAATTTTCATGTTGCAATTTACCCTGCTCAGTTTGCTTCCTTTCATTATAAATTTTCATTAGAGTTACCACTAAAACCACATGACAGAGTACATATGAGGCTGTTTTGAGATTTCTTTTGCCAACAGAATTAGTCCAAAACTTTTCACTGTAATCTCAGGTAAGCTCTTCAGACAAAGGCAAAAGGCAGCCACATTCTTCACCAAAATATCACAAGAACGATTTCTAGGAAACATACTAACATTCTTTTCCTCTGAGACTTCTTGAGTGAGCCCCTGACAGTTCAAATAACTCTTAGCACCTCTGTCTTCTGGGTTCCTACTAATATGGCCCATTAAGCAGCTTTTAAAACACTCGACTGCTTTCCTAACTCAAACTTCCAAAGTCTATATTACTACAAACAAAATCATGGTCAGGCCTATCACAACAATACCCCAGCCCCTAGTACCAACTTTTCTCTTCTTTAGGGTTCTCTATTGCTGTGAAGAGACACCATGACCATGGCAACTCTTTAAAGAAAACATTCAGTTGGGGTGGCTCGCTTACAGTTTCAGAGGTTCAATCCATTATTGTCAAGATAGGAGCGTGGCGATGTGCAGGCAGATCTGGTGCTAGAGCTGAGAGTCCTACATTTGCAGGCAACAGGATGTCAACTGACTCACTGGGAAGTATGCTGAGCATAGGAAACCTCAAAATACTTCCCCTCAGTGACACATTTCCTCCCACAAGGCCACACCTTGTAATAGTGCCACTCCCAATGAGATTATGGGGGCCAATGACATTCAAACCTCCATACCCACTTTCCAAAATTCCTGTATTGGCTTTTTTGAGCATTTCCTTAGGCTGAATGAAGCCCAGGTAAACTATGGGTCGCCAGTCTTTTGTCTGCTGCTGCCTTTCATATGTTAATCTCTAGAATTTCTTCCTCTACGGCTTTCTATTCTCCTGCCTAATTACTTATTGAGCATCTCCACAGCACAAATTTTCTTTTCTGTAAGTATTAGTGGTAGAATTCAGAGCTTGGTATATGCTTCTTTCTCCAGTCCTTGGGCTTTTAAGATGGAGTCTTACTATGTATCTCATGCTGGCTTTGAACTCTTGATCCTTCTGCCTCCCCTTCCTGAGTGCTGGGATAATGGGCATGGAATATCAGTTCACAGTAGCTTTAAATTTCGTGAAGTCTAATTTATTTTTGTTATTGGTACTGGTACCTTTGGTGTCATATGTCAAAAAAACATTGTCTAATCTAAGATCCCAAAGATTTACCCCCATTCTGAAAAGAATATTATAATTGTAACACCAATGACAGCTGTAGAAAAGGCCCATTAAGGACCTTCTGGTCAAGAAGGTGAAATCTCTGGGATGGCTGGAGACCTAACATTCCAAGTTACCCATAACATCACAGAGTTAGTTGGGCTGGTCAATCACCTGGTCACAGGGCCACCCCTCAGGAACATGGTACTCCCATTAGGAAGACAGGATCACCTTGCTAAAGAGCTAAGTGCAGGGGCTGGAGAGATGGCTCAAGGGTTAAGAGCACTGGCTGCTCTTCCAGAGGTCATGAGTTCAATTCCCAGCAACCACATGGTGGCTCACAACCACCTGTAATGAGATCTGGTGCCCTCTTCTGGCCTGCAAGGACACATGCAGACAGAACACTGTATAAATAATAAATAAATAAACCTTTAAAAGTAGAGAGATAAGTGGAATGATTATTCCTTGAATGAGATACTCTACTTTGACTTCCCAGAATTCCCGCCCCTCTAGTACAGTCCTTGCAGGATGCCATGAGGTACAGCTGGGTCTGCCTGCCTTTCTGAATCCTGACTCAGAAAGGTGCCATTTTCCATTTTCCTCCATCTCTTTCCGATACAGGCCAGAACCAAAGATACTGTGGGCTTTCTTAGTGTTTCTCTAAGGCACCCCACCCCCACCACATAATTGATGTCCATGCCAGCTTAACCCGAACAGCATGGTCTTTTCTCCTTCTCCTCCCTTATTCTCCTCTGGGCAGCTGCTGAGAGTGGCACCTGGCCCCGCTCTGGGGTCTCTTTGTGAAACTGATGAGAAGGTCCTCTTTGGCTACAGTTTGGCTTTCATTGACTTTCAAACTTTTCTTTCTTTCCATTCTTTAATCAGCAGAGAAAACGAATCTGTTCCTGCACATTGAGATGGTATCTCTAATATTTAGGTCTTTGATAATGTGGGAGCAAACATTTTTTATGTGATATAAAGTAGTATATTCTTTCACCTAGATTCTTTTCACATTCTGTGAGAAGGTATATGTGAAAGAATTAAGTTCAAATTCTTTTCTGTGTGGAAGAATGAAGCTGCCCTAAGATAATTTGTCAAAAAAAAATGTATCCTTTTTCTCTCTTCCAGGGCTCTTGAGACCGTGTGATAAGAAACATGACTAGAAAATGGTTCACAGATGGAGGCTTCCCCTGGTGACCCACATCTCATGAGGCTACACACAGCCTGTGTCCTTCCTGTCTCTCCCAATTCCTGGGAAGTGCACAGCTGACCAGAGAAATGGATCAGAGTTCAGTAGGGAGGCCTAGCTGCCTTGGAGCCTACTGAAGGACACCCCCATGGCATGGAACAGGGGGATCTGGTGAGTCCTGCAGCCTCCTGTACTGGACAGCACTGGCATCATGGAGAAGGAATGTTTCCTCTGCTCACTCAGACAGAACTGGGCCCACAGCAGCTTCAGTATCTCTGCTGTGATCTCAAGGCAAGCACAGAAGCATCCCAACCTCTCCTGCAAACCAGAGTCCCCAAGGGTGTCTCTTAGGACCTGGAGGAGGGGGTAGAATGAGCTATAGCTTTGGCACACACTCAGCAGGAAACAGAATAATAATGAATACTTTTAAATTGAACTTAATTGCAACATGGAAAATAATACCATTTGAAAATGCAAATGTCTAACACTTCCCCCCATGCATTCTCCTCTCTCATCTCTTTCTTTTCTTCTCTCTGGCTCAGAAGCAGCTCTTCACTCCCTGAGCTTCCTGAACTCCCCTCACTCCACCCAATTGCATGTGCTGCTCATGCTGGACCTTCCACAGTAATCTGTATGGACAGGAGCGCTCCCATGGTTAGCAGAATCAAAGGTGTCCTGGCAGTGGGGCTTGGAGTGGGCCACGGCTGTCCTTGTAAGAGGATGCGGGAGCAGAGTTGGGAAGACATGTTGGTGGAGAGAGAGAGAGAGCACACAAGGGAGAGAAATGTCTCTTCCATTGGCCTGAGATTTCATCTCCTATTCTGTAAAACAGGACACCTTCACCAGATGCTTCTGACTGGAAGTAACAGAATACTCAGCAGCAGTACCCTAAACACTGGGGTTCACTACCTTCCCACCTGCAAGAAGTCTGAAGGCCAATGGTATAAATAGAAAAACAATTAAAAAGGAGAGATTATTAAGTATAGAATAGCTGGGCAGCCCCAGACCCACAGTAAATGCGGAAAGAGTCTGAAGTTTCCCTGTGGATGGTAACATTTATACACAGGTAAGAGAAGTGATGGGTATAAAATTGAGGTAGGTACTAACAGTCTGTCTTAATTCAGTCTGGTTCCATCTAACGATTGGCCGTGTGTGACTCATGTTTGGCTACCATGATTAGCTGAGACTCTCCATAAAAGCAAACAGCCAATACTTCAGCTTGTTTACTGACCAAGTTAGGTTGCAGTTCACAGAAGAAGGATAGAATCCATCCGCCTAGAGGCTCTCAGGCTGCAGCTTGATTTGACAGTGTTTGTAGACTTGGTTCCTTACTGTGCTATGTTGCGCCTTCCTGGCCTTCCTAAGAATCTCTCCTCATTTGCGGGGGGGGGGGGGGGGGATAGTGGGGTGGGGGGGTGGGGGGGATGGGGGGCAGTAGTCACCGTTCTCCAGCCTCATGGGAGGGCAGACGGGTCACCGACAGGAAACAAGCACTTTCACTCTCTTTTCTGCTGCTTTCAAATAGTACTGTAATTATGAACAGTTGGTGCAGCCAGCCTCCAATGCCATGAGAACTGTTGTTACTAATCATTACTGTATAATTTGAATAAAAGAGTCAATCCCAAATCTTGGGGTGTCTCTAGTAAAAGTTAATAGTTGAAATCATTCTAAGGAGACAGAAATCTGAGTTTATCATAGGACTTCCTAGACTTAAAATTGGTTATATCTTAACAATTTTAGTATCAATAGCAATACAGCAATCAAATTGGTCAGCCCTAGTTAATAGCCTTTGCTTTTTTGAAGTAAGACATTCTATTGTTTGGGGCTCTAGAAGTTTGTGTTTAAAGTACACTTACGAGCTGGTTGCGGTGGCGAAGGCTGGTAGGGTTTGCTGAAAATAGTCACCACTTCTCTTCATCTCTGGTAAAGTTTCATTTAGGAGATTTAAAATGAGGCTCTGTCAGCCTGAAAACTTGATTTCCCATCCAAATTGTACTGAAAAATGAGAAAATCATTTCATGAGGGTAGTGAAAATTTGTGTCTTTTAAACATGAAGGCTTGTTCAAGTACAAGAGATCTGGGCAGGTCAACAGCCGTGACAAAAATGTGGCTTCCGTCATGCATGAAAATGTAGAAACTTATGAGTCAGTAAGGGGACTCAAAGCCACACATCTCCAGTGCCCAGAACTCGGAACAAGTTTCTGTTGTGTATAAGCACTCAGTTTAGGTGTCTTGTGACAGCTGCCTGAACTGACAGACAAGGACAACCCCTGCCCACTGCCCCGTCAGAACTGTATACCTGGGATGTTGTAGCCCCATACATCGCTCCAATCAGGCCAGTGTGTCTGCGGGACTCAAGCCTTGCCTGTCACCTCAGTGAGGACTGAGTGCCCAGGATGCTCTGGCTTTGTCCACTACCCAGAAGACTTCATACTCACAGGGCTTCTGCCCTGCCTGTCACTGTGGGAACGTCAGGGTGTCTGTCCAGCCTCTAGCCTCACATGATGCCCCATGAGGTCGGTATGCTACCCAGGTGAAGTAAGTGCATCAGCCCACTCAGAGTCTGGATGAGGTAGGTGCCTCCCACCTCTGTCTATAATGGTAGTTCAACATGCCTCACTCTACCTCTGTTGGGCCTGCAGGCACTCTGGGCACCAGAGCTATTTTGGCCAATGAACGGCCTGTCAGAGGGCCACAGAGAGTGAGAAAGTGGAGTTGGTGAAAATAAAACCCGGAAGGACCTGGATTAGAGTCTGGTGCCCCAACCGCCATTATCACACAGGAAACAACACCATAACGCTACAACCTCATTCCTCTTGAATAAGACAAGCACTTGCTTTGAAAGGAAAAAGAGTAAAATAAATAAATATTGAAGAAATAAATGAATTCAACCAATAACTTCTCTATACATGCACAAGCCCTGGTGCAAAAATACAAGTAATGTGAGAAGCCAAGGCAACCATAATTTCCCAAAAGTCAATAATCTTACAGTAATGGTCTCCAATGAGAGTTATTCAGATAAAAAAAATCTAAGAAATTAAAAGAACTAAAAAAGAATGACTGTTAATATGCTCTGTTAATCTCACCCAACGAGAGTAAAGAGCACCGACCCAATTTTTGGTGCAAACTTCACTGCGCAAGCTTTACTTGCTGTCTCCCCAAAGCAGGATGTGAGAGAACGGTGATGGGGAAGCTTTTCGGGCCTCTTTTACAGGAAAAAAGTGCAGGTGGGGTGTTTCCAGAGGACTATGGTCCTTAGCAAGAATAGCTATCCTCACAAAGGCGTGCAGGCAGGGTGGCTACCCTGAGGCTACGGAAGCCAATCTTTTTTCAATAAAGGGCTACTGACCCTTTTGAAAGGCCCAGGGTTTGGGTCAGGACTCCCTCAGCAATGTCCTTTCTTTCATGAACATGATGCAAGGGCTTGGTAACGTCCGGGAGAGTTAAGGCGGGAGCTCTCACAAGAGCCTCCTTTAAGCTTTTAAAAGCCTGTTCTGGTTCCTCAGCCCATTCCAAGGGGTCTTGCCTCCCACTGTGACTGCATACAAAGGCCCGGCCATTTCAGCAATCCAGGTATCTAGAGATGGCAATACCTGACTGCCTGCCCCCAAGAATTCTTTAACTTGCTTCTTTGTGACTAGGGTGAGGATTCTCATTAATAGCTTCTTGCAGGCTTTTGACTACTGACTCAGATCATCCAAATAGGTGATCTGAGGTGTACAAAGCTGAGCTTTTTTTTTAGAGACCCAGCAGCCTAATTGAACCAGAGTCCTTAAGAATCCTTGAGTAGCCTCTAAACTGCTCTCCTTATCCTTGGCAGCCAATAATAAGTCATCAATGTATTGGAGTAAGGTAACTGTTGGGTACTTATTGTGGAAACTAAGAGCCCCGTCAAAGATGGTGGGGGAAATCTGGAATTCTCTTACCCTGAGGTAATGGGGTCCAGGTCAGTTGTCCTGATATTCCCAGTTCAGGATTGGCCCATTCAATGCAAAGATGGGATGACTTAGGTTTTACAGAGGAGTGGATCTTTTAAATCCAGCACAGTATGGACCTTATGCCCAGGTAGCAGCATGCTCAGCAGAGGGTAGGGATTGGTAATAGTTGGGTGAACAGTTTCTATCTACTTGTTCACGTCCCTTGAATCCTCTACCTGCTGTGGGATGTTCTGTATGGCAAATGTGTTGCTAATTAGTCAATAAATAAAACACTGATTGGCCATTGGCTAGGCAGGAAGTGTAGGCGGGACAAGGAGGAGAATAAAGCTGGGAAGTGGAAGGCTGAGTCAGAGAGACACTGCCAGCCGCCATGATGAGAAACAGCATGTGAAGATGCCAGTAAGCCACGAGCCATGTGGCAAGATATAGATTAATGATGGAAATGGATTAATTTAAGCTGTAAGAACAGTTAGCAAGAAGCCTGCCACGGCCATACAGTTTGTAACCAATATAAGTCTCTGTGTTTACTTGGTTGGGTCTGAGGGGCTGTGGGACTGGCAGGTGAGAGAGATTTGTCCTGACTGTGGGCCAGGCAGGAAAACTCTAGCTACATCTACCCATCTGCAGTCTTGGGCTCCGTGGTTTTGAAATGGGAATAAAGGAGTATTCCAGGCTGGCACAGAGTGAGCAAGCCTACCCCAAGGAGGCATCTGATGCAGATACTGATCCCTTCTCTGGCCTCTGAGCTAATATGGTACTGTTTAACCCAGATGGGCATGGCTCCTGAGGTCATTTGTACTATGATTGGAGGCATATGCTTGGCCAGGCCTGGGGATGTCTTCAGACCAGACATTAGGAACATCTTATATCAATTTTTCCTTTAGTTTCCCCTCTAGGTCTTGATTAAGAGGAGATATTCCCAGCTTAAGGGGCAAGTGATGGTCAGGGCTGTGGCTAGATTCCCTATTTGCAGCTTGAGCATCTCTTCTAAGAAGGAGATAGTTGCTTGGAGCTTGCTTATTCAGGAGGTCTCTCTCCAGCAAGGGGAATGGACATCCAGGAGTAACAAAGAGAGAGTGAGCCACAGTTCCTTCAATAAGTTAACAGCCCATTTTGTAGTCCAATCATCTCTGTGGCACGAATCTTAAAAGTTCTTATTAATAAAAACAAATTTGGGGCCAGGTATTGGCGTGAATGCTGGAAGATCAGAGAGACAGAACAGGCCACAGCTTCCTCACCTTGCCAATTCCTCAGCTGATCCTGTTTCCTCAGACTGGAAGCCTCTGAGTCCTCATCCAGAATGAATTTCAGCTGAACTGCTGCTCAAAAGCCTAAAAGCTTAACCAGCTCTAGTTCCTGGTCCTCATGCCTTATATACCTTTCTGCTTCCTGCCATCACTTCCTGGGATTAAAGGCGTGAGTCACCATGCCTGGCTGTTTCCAATGTGGCTTTAAACTCACAGAGATCCAGAGGGATCTCTGCCTCCCAAGTGATAGGATCAAAGGTGTGTGTGCCACCATTTTCTGGCCTCTGTATCTAGTGGCTGTTTTGTTCTCTGACCCCAGATAAGTTTATTAGGGTTTTGGGGAACACAATATCACCACACATCTCTTCTAATTTCTCCTGTTGTCCCTTACACCTTGTTTTTTTTGTGCAAGGGGTCCCAGGAGTTTCTGTAACAGTGAAAAGGAAGCTCCTGTGTCTAGTATCTACCAGGTTTACAGGTTGGCCGCCAATTAAGAAGGTTACCATAGGCTCCTGGGAGCCTAATTTCAAGGAGCCATGTACCCCTATTCTTCCAGAGTCAGAACTGGTTTGGGCTGAGGAATGCCCACCTGTGGCTGGGGAGGGTCTACCCATTTCTGTTGGAAGAATTCATTTTTTCAGTGACCCAGTTCCTTGTAATAAGCACATTTCCCTTTTCGCAGGGGCTTTCTCTCTTTGTTGTATGTGGCTTGCCCAGGACTGAAAGTGCCTGGTGTATGCAGTGTAGCCACTGTGACCCAACTTGATTTCTTAATAAGCAGATCTTCTTTGCTTTCTCTATTGTCAAACATTTTTTGGGGAACTATCTCCAATAATTCTGACCTATTCTTCCCTGCAAACCCATCCGTCTTTTGGATTTTCTTACATATATCTGAGGCAGACTGGGCTACAAAGGCCAGGGAAATCTTTTTACGTTTGCTGGGTCCTCCAGATCTATAGGAGTATATAGACCCACTGAAGGTGATTCATCTGAGCTTTAATTCATATCAGCTACTTTAGACCAATCAGTAGGTTTGTGGGCTGCTTGCTTAAGCCCTTCCAGTAGAGCCTGGTGGTTCTCACCGAGTGATTTCCTACCTCTGCCGTCCCATAGTCCCATCTTGGTCTCCTTCTGGGTAGAACTTGGTCAACTGCCACCATTCCCTGGTCGTTATCAAAAGCTCTTAACCCAGGCAGCTCCTTGGCTGCGTCTGCTAGGATTCACCATCTTTCTTCTGTAGCAAAGAGTGTGCAGCAGTGAATCTGCCGGCAGTCATGGAGGTGACTACATCAGGCAGGGCAGGTAGAGAACTGGGGTCTGTGCTGGAAGGGGGATTCTGAGTTTTCCGGTTGTAGAAAACAGAGCATATACATACTGACCTTCAGGGACCTGGTGGAGAGGAAGCCCAGGAGCCAGGATTGCTGTAGGGATAGAAATAGAAACAGAAGCCGCAGGTTGGTTGGGGAATGAAACGGAGTCTGTTTGCTCATAACGGCAGCCCTGACAGGTATGGAGAGGGGAAAAGATGGAGGTGGCTCCACTGGGGGAGTACTTGAGTGGGGTGATTGTGGGAGAGGCTGAGGGGAGAGAAGGAAAGGAGGAGGAGAAGGTATGGGGTTCAGGAGAGGTAGGGGCAGGGAAGGATAATGGGGACTGTACAGGGGAAGAAGAGGGTCCTCTGGAGAGTCCTGCAAGACAGGACTTTTGGAGGGCTTCTGGTCCCCAGCCAGGGGTCCCTGGGGGTCTTTTTTGCCCTGACCAGAGCATGGCCACCCTTCTCATTCCACACCATACTGTCAATTTGCCCTAACCTGTGCAGATCTTGTTACTGGATCTGGGATCTGAGGACCTGAAAGGATGGGGTGGACTACAGTCTAGTGCTGCAGACCACAGTCTAATGCTGCAGACCACAGTCTAATGCTGCAGACCACAGTCTAATGCTGTAGACCACAGTCTAGTGCTGTAGACCACAGTCTAGTGCTGCAGACCACAGTCTAGTGCTGCAGACCACAGTTTAATGCTGCAGACCACAGTCTAATGCTGCACCACAGTCTAATGCTGCAGACTACAGTCTAATGCTGCATACCATAGTCTAATGCTGCAGACCACAGTCTAGTGCTGCAGACCACAGTCTAATGCTGCAGACCACAGTCTAATGCTACAGACCACAGTCTAATGCTGCAGACCACAGTCTAATGCTGCAGACCACAGTCTAATGCTGCAGACCACAGTCTAGTGCTGTGGGCCACAGTCTAATGCTGCAGACCACAGTCTAATGCTGCAGACCAGAGTTTAATGCTGCAGACCACAGTCTAATGCTGCAGACCACAGTTTAATGCTGCAGACAGCCTTACTTCAGTTTCAGTGGATTTTATATACAGATGAAACAAAGCAGCGATCCGAGGAAGGTTGTTTGAGTTCAGAAAAACATAATCATAAAAACATGTAAATAAATGTCAGTAAACACATACTAAATATTAACAGCAGTCCTTTCCCAGAGCTTTCTCAGGACAGACCAATTTAAACACAATTGCCTGGCACATACTATAGATTATACCTGGGAAAGAATGAAAGCAAAGCAGGAGACCGTATCCAGATTCAGGGCACACTGACCAGATTGAATTCTATAACTATGTTCTGTCATCCACCAAGAATAAACATGTCTTATAAATTGAATGTAAATTTTTGTCACAGGAAGCATGAAATCATGTCCAAGAACAATTCAGGGAATGAAAAGCACCTGAGGTAAAGGGCCCTCTGCCTTTTTCCCTGAAGCCTCTCTCACAGTTCCCCAAAGCATAGTTCACCATGAGTCTTTTTTTTTTTTTTTTTTTTTTTTGACCATGCTCTGACACCATAGAAAACTTTATCCATGGGGTAGGATTAAAAGTTGCCTCTGCCCAGGGTGGAACATACCTGTCTTAGTTAGGATTTCTGTTTCTGTGAAGAGACACCATGACTACAGCAACTCTTAAAAAGGAAAACATTTGCCGGGCGGTGGTGGCGCACGCCTTTAATCCCAGCACTCGGGAGGCAGAGCCAGGCGGATCTCTGTGAGTTCGAGGCCAGCCTGGACTACCAAGTGAGTTCCAGGAAAGGCGCAAAGCTACACAGAGAAACCCTGTCTCGAAAAACCAAAAAAAAAAAAAAAAAAAAAAGGAAAACATTTAATTGGGGTGGCTCATTTACAGATTCAGAGGTTGAGTCCATTATCATCATGGTGGGACATGGCGGCATGCAGGCAGACATGGTACTGGAGGAGCTAAGAGTTCTATATCTGGATCTGTAGGCAGTAGAAGCAACTGTGTGTCACACTGGGCATAGCTTGAGCATAGGACAATCCAAAGCCCACTCTCCACAGTGACACACTTCATCCAACAAGGCCAAACCTACTCCAACAAAGTCACACCTCCTAATAGTGCCACTCCCTGTGATGGTCATTTTCTTTCAAACCACCACATTCCACTCCCTGGCTCCCAAAGGCTTGTAGACATATCATAATGAAAAAATGCATTCAGTTCAACTTCAAAAGTCCCTGTAGTCTATAACAGTCTCAAACTTATCTAAAAGCCTAAAGTTCAAAGTTTCTTCTGAGATTCATGCAATCTCTTAACTGTAATCCCCTGTAAAATCAAAATCAAAAAGCAAATCACATACTTTCAATATATAATGGCACAGGATATACATTACCATCCCAAAATGTAAGGAAGGGAGGGAGCATAGTGAAGAAATATTGGGCCAAAGCAAGACCAAAAAACAGCCAGGCAAACTCCAGACTCTGCATCTCCATGTCTGATGTCAAAACTCTTTTCAGATCTCCAATTATGTTCAACTTTGCTGACTACAACACTCTTTTTTCTCTTGGCCTGGTTCCACTCCCTATTAGCAATTCTCCTCAGCAGGTATCCCACGACTCTGGCATCTCCAACATCTTGGGGTCTCCAAGGCAATCCAGGCTTCACCTTCACAGCTTCACACAATGGGCTCTCTAGGCCTCCATTCAGGGACACTCCTGACACATGGCTGGCCTTAGCAACTTTCCTTAGTTGCAGAAGAAGATTCCATAATCCCTTTCTTCTATCCTTGACTCTAAAGCCAGAACCATGTGGCTGAAGCTGCCAAGTTCTGCTGCTTGCTGGGGCTGGAACATGGCCCCCTCATTCAATTACATCTTCACCAGCTTTCTGTTTTCAATGGTTTCCTTCGCTGCCTAAGCTTGACTGTCCTGGAACTCACTTGATAGACCCGGCTGGCCTCAAGCTCAGAGACCAGCCAGTCTCTGCCTCTGGAGTGCTGGGATTAGAGGTGTGCACCACCACACCTAGCTCTTTTCTTCAATCCCTTTACACAGTTGGAAGCTTAGCTGGGTGGGATCTTGCCCTGAGGTCTCCACTCCTTTTATCCCATTTCTTAATCTGTTTATCTCCTTGAACACAGGACTTAGCTCCTTTCTACTTCCTTGTGCTTGTTTTCTCCTCAAATTGTACATTTTGTATCTTTATTTGCTTAGCTTGTTCCTTTTCATTATAAATCTTCATCAGAGTTACCACTAAAAACCACAGGACAGAGTCTATACTAGGCTGTTTTGATATTTCCTCTGCCAACAGAATTAATCCAAATCACTTCACTTTAGTCTCAGGCAGACTCTTAGGACAAGGGCAAAAAGCAGCCATATTCTTTACCAAAGTATCACAAGAATGATCTCTAGGCCACACACTAGCATTCTTCTCCTCTGAAACCTCTTGAGCCAGACCCCCACACTTCAAATCACCCTCAGCAACACTGTCTTCCATGTTCCTACTAGGATGGCCCATTAAGCCCCCACTTAAAGTGTTCAACTGCTTTTCTAATACACAGTCCCAAGGTTTATATTCCTCTAAACAAAAACATGGTCAGGCCTATGATGGAAATATCCCAGTCCCTGGTACCAATTTTTGTCTTAGGGTTTCTAAATATGGTGGTATTTTATTTGTACTGAAATGTGATTTTAATTGTATGTTAATAAATAAAGTTGCCTGCTGTGGGATGGTCTGTATGTCAAGTGTGTTGCTGATTGGTCAATAAATAAATCACTGATTGGCCAGTGGCTAGGCAGGAAGTATAGGCAGGACAAGGAGGAGAACAAAGCTGGGAAGTGGAAGGCTGAGGTAGAGAGACACTGCCAGCCGCCATGATGACAAACAGCATGTGAAGATGCCGGTAAGCCATGAGCCACGTGGCAAGGTATAGATTTATAGAAATGGATTAATTTAAGCTGTAAGAACAGTTAGCAAGAAGCCTGCCATGGCCATACAGTTTGTAACCAATATAAGTCTCTTTGTTTACTTGGTCAGGTCTGAGTGGCTGTGGGACTGGCAGGTGAGAGAGATTTGTCCTGACTGTGGGCCAGGCAGGAAAACTCTCACTACAGTTGCCCTGGGGTCAGAGCTATTAGAGCCATAGCAAAAGCTGGGTGGTGGTGGCACACGCCTTTAATCCTAGCACTTGGTAGACAGAGCTAGGTAGATCTCTGGGTGTTCAAGGATACAGCCAGCATTGGAGACACTGCCAGCTGCCATGATGAGAAACAGCATGTGAAGATCTCGGTAAGCCATAAGCCACATGACAAGGTATAGATTTATAGAAATGGATTAATTTAAGCTGTAAGAACAGTTAGCAAGAAGCCTGGTATGGCCATACAGTTTGTAAGCAATATAAGTCTCTGTGTTTACTTGGTCGGGTCTGAGCGGCTATGGGACTGGCAGGTGATAGAGATTTGTCCTGACTGTGGGCCAGGCAGGAAAACTCTAGCTACATCTATTGCTGTGAAAAGACACCATGACCACAGCAACTCTTACAAAGGAAAACATTTAATTGGGGCTGGCTTACAGGTTCAGAGGTTTAGTTCATCTTCATGGTGGAACATGGTGGCATGTAGGCAGATATGTTGCTGAAAAAAAAAAAAACCCTAAGAGTTCTACATCTTGATCTGCAGGCAGGAAAAGCAGCTGTGTCACTGGGCATAGCTTGAGCAGAGGAGACCTCAAAACCACCATCCACAGTGACATACTTCCACCAACAAGACCATACCTACTCCATCAAAGCCATATTTCCTAATAGTGCCACTCCCTATGGGACCATTTTCTTTCAAACCACCACACTACCCAATCTGGTCTGGGTGGCCAGGATTACCAAGGGTGGTGTTGGCTGCTGCCCATGCCACCTTGGGGTCATAAGTGCCCCCCAGGAGCCATTTGACCCCCAAATGTAGGCCATTCCAAATCACAGAAGGATCAGAGGCAATCCTTGGTGATAGGGTAATTATAATTCTGCATAATGATAGGAGAGTAAAGTTTGTCAAAGTTCCTTAAAACACAGCTTAGCAGGGTGCCAGGCTTACTAGTCTTATTATCCAGTAAGTCTATCCATTAGGTCACCCCAAATTCAGACCACAGAAGACATACAACAAGGAAACAAAAGAGACAAATGTAGCAAGAGTTCCCGTGGAGCTTTGCAGCTGGTTTGATTCTGGAGTGTTAGCACCTGGGCCTTGATCTGCCTTTTGTTACTGCTACCTTTTGTGTCTGCCACCTTCTGTTTGAATTATGGAAATCTTACCTGAGTGCTTCCTAAAAGGTTCAAAGCCTGTGCAAAACTTGGTCTCAGAAGAACTTGGAAAACCTAGAAGTTCTGTGGCTGAGAATTGCTTTGGCGTTTGTCTCCTTTGTGGAGCTTCAGATAAGAGGTTTGGTAAGCAGAAATTGACTTGCTAAGGTGTAAATTGTATAAAAATAAAAAAGCCTTTTGCAAAGCTATAGTCAGTTCACCAGAAGCTGATTCTCCTGTGGGGTGTAAAGGCTAAAAATTGCCCCAGCCT
Organism: Peromyscus californicus insignis; assembly: GCF_007827085.1. Taxonomy (NCBI): domain Eukaryota; kingdom Metazoa; phylum Chordata; class Mammalia; order Rodentia; family Cricetidae; genus Peromyscus; species Peromyscus californicus. The sequence continues at coordinate 10,369,921 of NW_026294606.1, forward strand.
GCAGGGCTTCAACAGGTTCTCGATCACCTAAGGATGGAATGATAGGGACAGGAGATACAAAGGAAATACACCAAGTCTAGATTCTGATCAAGGTGCAACTTTATTTTTCTCCAGTAAGGTTTATATAGTTCCTGCAGGGTTGGGGGAGCAAGAAGCTGTCATCTGCATAAGGTGGGGCAAGCTAACAGATGTTTGTATAGGATGTTTACAGGGTGAAAGGGTCAAGGGCTCTGACTCAATGTCCTGTTGCTAGGAGACCTGACGGTAAGATGATCTAGTTCCCTGTCTTATTGGGTGTAGATGTATCCAACCTTCTTATTAAATAAGAAACACAGAACCAATGCAAAGAAGAAAGCCAAGAGGTCAGAGCTAAGAGCTAAAACCTTACCCTTCCTCCTGCGGTGGTCCTACCTCTCCGAACCAGAGCTACCCCTGTGTTAAAGTCTTTATATAGAGTTCCTATCCTGCCTTCTCATTGGTTGTAAACCCAACCACATGACCGCCTCCTCATGGCCTGTCTGTATAGGCCTCCAGGTTTTCCAAGATTGATATTAAGATTAAAGGCATGTGTATCCAATAATGGCTGTATCCCTGAACACACAGAGACTTACCCAGCTCTGCCTACCAAGTGCTGGAATTACAAGCGTATGCCACCACTGCCCTGCTTTCCTATGGCTTGATAATAGCTCTGACCCCCGGGCAACTTTATTTATTAACATACAAATAACATTTTAATACAAATAAAATATCACCATATTTCCCCTTTTCTATTTTAATAAAAAGGAAAAAAAGAAAAAGCTTATAACTAATATAAGAAAAACTATATACAAAAGTACAATAACTATATACAATATATACAAGTAATAAATACCTAAACAATGTCTAGTCCATTTGTATTTGACAAATTCAGAGAAAATAATTTCATTATCTATCCTATTTTGGTAAGTCCAAAATGTATCCTAATTAATCTTCAACTATAACTAACTAACCTTCAACTATAACTAACTAATCTTCAACTCCCTCAGAGACCCAAGAAGGAAATAATATTAGCTAACAAAAATAAAAACAGAAAGTGCATGCAAGCAACTTCCAAAAAATTTGTGCGTTGACAGAAACAGCCAGCTGTCTGGACAGTCACCTGAGGTTTCTCCGCAGTGCTGGGGCATCATCTTCAGCCTATAGGCTTAGCATATCTGACAGACTCATTTGTGAAGTAGGATGTACACAGGGTCAACAGTTCAACCTCACATTGAGTGAGAGTAGTCCATGTACCAGAAACACCTGAATTCCACTAGTGTCATGTCATGATTCAGGATTTTAAATTCTGGAAATTGTTGATGGTTTTTTAATTCAGCTGTCCATTCTTCTTGGCTGTGTATATATGGCTTCATCTCAGCATCCCACTCTTCTCCACATCCCTCTATCAAATGCCAGTCTACTATTGAGAGGCGTGAGCTTAGTTACTCTTCAAGAATAACTGTTTCAGCTGCTGTTCCATTGCACATCAGAGGCCATCGACCCACTGCCTGTTCAGCTGCCTTCGAAGAAAAGGGCACTGTACCTTTTCCGAATTGCGAAGGCCACTTCAGGGATGGTGCCATATTGTCCTGGCCTCTGAAGATGCCTTTTGATAAAGCCATAACCACACTTGTTTTGGCAAAAATCAGTAGTCCTTTGTTTCATGTCCTGTCTGTCCATTTTGTCCTGTTGATTCGAGGATACTTTGTTGTCCAGTGGCTAACTTTTGCCACAATGAAAGTTAACTCCATATGCAGGTTCTTCAATGCCCATATTTTCTCTGAAGTAGATTGGTACTGCCAGGAGCCGACATGTCTCATAGTCATAACAAAAAAGAAAAATTTTCTAAGTTATTAAAACATTTTAAATGCCATATTCTGTAGATCTCTGAAGGGTTTGAAGATAACCTGTCTATCTAAAATATATCTACTCAATCTTGAAAACATACCTAATATAACTACAAGTTCTATTATAATGTCTAACTACTAACTTTCATTTCTTTATATCCTAATAGTTGGTAATAACATTCAAGGATCAGAAAATTGCATTACATTGTTAGATGAACGGTACAATTAGAAATATACATATAACATTTTCTAACAATATCAATTTCAATATATATAATTTGTATACAATATAAAACAATCCATCCAATGTAAAGTATTTACATTTTTCTTTTCTTTCTTTTTTTTTTTAATAAGAACCTTAAATCTAATCTCCTTTGCTTAGCCTTTTTCCTAACCCTTGACAACAACTTGTAACCAACCCCCCTAATCAATGAAAATTATCCCAGACCCAAAACCCATTAAAAGACCAAAAAAACCAACCGCCCCACACCACCTCTTTGGGAATGTGGGCGTCGTATTCTTGAAATTGCTTCCTGCTGGGTATGGGCGAAGGTATCTTTATCCTGAAAGAAAAATTTTAGGTTAATTGTCAAATTCTAGGAAAGGTAAATATATCCTTCGTTATCCAGTCTGTGTATAATGCCAAAATTCAGGGTTTATCTCAAATCCTTATTCAAGTAGTCTTTGAGACTGGATCATCTCAGCTAGCTCTCTCAAAATTGCTCTGAGCACCTTGTAGTTCAAAGCTGATCTATAGATGATGTTTGTCAGCTTAGTGATGTTATTATTGTCCACGTGGAATTGTTGTTGTTGTGGGGCCCCATCTTCTTCCTGGAGACTTCAGTTGATGTTAGGCCTGACCGTGATTTCCTGCAAAAAACTGATAAGTCGAACACAAAGACTATATATGCGACTTTTTAGAATTAGTTAGTACTCTATATGACCATTTATATCTTAACAAAGTTTAAACTGTATATATATCTATATATATTAATCTTGTAAATTTTGATATAAAATTCATACTTTAAGAAAAGTTTAAAGAATCAGAATAGAATCAAAGAGTTGAGATTAGTAATAGAATAGTCCCTTAATTAATTTGGCTTTTCTCCTGTCCCATAGCAGAAGATGGCTCTTTTCTTCTGGCATGATACAGGGAGTTTGCATTTTCCTTTTAACAACATGCTTGAGTTTAAAGAAGGAGAGAGCCATTCTCCAACTCCAAAGTCAGCTTTAAATTTTAATTGAACTGGGACTATTAGAAGTTAAATAGTGTTAAATCTTTAAAGAAAAGCAGAAACAAACATTTAGGAAGACATAAAATTTTTTTAGATAACATACCCATACGCCATTTCACTCTGTTTCTTAGGATAGATGATTTGTCTCTTTTCTTCAGTTGTCTCATTTGTCCAGTGTTCTTCAAATTCCTTAACCTTCATTCTCCTAAAAGACAAAAACAAAAACCTTTCCCCAAGGTTTTTTTGGGATGTTCCTTTTTGACAAGTTATCTGATTAAATGAAAAGGCATGTGTTACTGGTGTAAGTTAATTTAAATTGGATGTTTACGATAGTTGATGAACTATCACCTCCTCTACTTAAGAGGTCTCTCTTGTTCAAATCGAACCTTTATCAATTTTGATGGTACCCACAGCTTATCTTCTCCTGTAGAAATAAAAGCAAAACCTTGTCCCCAATGTAACACATATCCTGGTTTCCATTCTGACGTCAGCACATCCTTAAAGTATATAGGTTGATTTAATTCTGTAGTTTTTTCTATTATCCAATGTCTCTCTGCAGCTGTTGTTCCTTTCTCATTGGCATTGAGAAAATTCAAAGTTAATAGAGCATTATGTAGTCTATTTCTGGGGGTTTTTGTTACTCCTTTTTGTTTATTTAGCATATCCTTTAGAGTTCTGTTTGATCTTTCTATAACTGCTTGACCTGTAGGGTTATGTGGTATACCTGTAACATGGTTTATATTATAATAAGCAAAAAACTGTTTCATTTTAACAGAGACATATGATGGAGCATTATCAGTTTTGATTTGTGCAGGTATACCCATAATGGCCATAACTTCTAGCAAATGAGTGATTACAGAATCAGCTTTTTCAGAACTCAAAGCAGTTGCCCATTGAAATCCTGAATAAGTATCGATAGTGTGGTGTACATATTTCAGTTTTCCAAATTCTGCAAAGTGAAACACGTCCATCTGCCAGATTTCATTCCTCTGAGTACCCTTTGGGTTACATCCTGCTGGTAATGGTGTTTGATTGTAGAAGGAACAAGTAGGACATTTCTTTACTATTTCTTTGGCTTGTTGCCAGGTTATGGAAAAATCCTTTTTTAAACCTTTACTATTTACATGATGTTTTTTATGAAATTCTGAGGCCTCCATCACATTTCCTATCAATAATTTATCAATCTCATCATTGCCTTGTGCTAGAGGGCCTGGCAGACCAGTATGGGATCGGATGTGAGTTATATATAAAGGATGACTCCTTTTTCTGATTGTATCTTGTAATTGAATAAATAATGAAGTTAATTCTGAAGCATCGTGGATAAATTCTGCAGTCTCAATATGTAATACTACTCTTTCAGCATACTGAGAGTCAGTTACTATATTGAGAGGTTCTGAAAAATCCATTAATACCAACAGAATAGCATACAATTCTGATTTTTGAACTGAATTATAAGGACTTTGAACCACTTTACTTAAATTTTCTGATTTGTAACCTGCCTTTCCTTGTTTGTTGGCATCTGTATAAAATGTACGAACTCCAGATATGGGTTTTTTCCTCACAATTCGAGGCAAGATCCAATCAGCTCTCTTTATAAGATCAATTCTATTGCTTTTGGGATATTTGCTGTTAATTTCTCCCAAAAAATTACTACAAGCTTTTTGCCAAGCTTCATTTTCTATCCATAATTTTTCAATGTCCTCCTTAGTTATAGGTATGACAATTTCTGCTGGGTCTATTCCTGCTAATTGACGAAGTCTCAATTTTCCTTTCCAAATCAAGTCAGAGATTATTCCACATAAGTTTTTAATTTTTTATTTGGTTTATTTGGTAAAAATATCCATTCCAATATAATATCTCCCCTTTGCATTAATATTCCTGTTGGGGAATGCCTCGAAGGTAAAATAACCAAAATGCAATCCAGCTTTGAATCAATACGATCTACGTGTCCTTCATGTACTTTCTTTTCTACCAAGGCCAATTCTTTCTCAGCTTCAGGTGATAATTCTCTTGGACTATTTAAGTCCTTATCACCTTCTAAGGTTTTAAACAAATTATTCAGTTCATCATTTTTTACCCCAACAATAGTTCTTAGATGTGAAATGTCTCCAAATAATCTTTGAAAGTCATTAAGAGTCTGTAGTCGATCTCTCCTAATTCGCACCTTTTGAGGTCTAATTTTTTGAAGTTCTATTTTATATCCTAAATAATTAATAGAATCTCCTCTTTGTACCTTTTCTGAAGCAATTTGTAATCCCCAGCAAGGCAAAATTTTCTTTACTTTTTCAAACATTCTTTCTAAAGTATCTGCATTTGAATCAGCTAATAAAATGTCATCCATATAATGATAAATTATAGATTTAGGAAATTTTTTACGTACCACTTCCAATGGCTGTTTTACAAAATATTGGCACAAAGTTGGGCTATTCAACATTCCCTGTGGGAGAACCCTCCATTGAAATCTTTTAACCGGTTGAGAATTATTATAAGTAGGCACTGTGAAAGCAAATCTTTCTCTGTCTTTTTCTTGTAAGGGTATTTAAAAGAAACAGTCTTTTAAATCAATAACTATGAGAGGCCATCCTTTTGGTAACAGAGTAGGCAAAGGAATTCCAGATTGTAAAGAGCCCATTGGCTGAATTACTTTGTTAATTGCTCTAAAGTCTGTTACCATTCTCCATTTACCAGATTTTTTTTTAATAACAAATACAGGAGAATTCCAAGGGCTGGTTGATTCTTCAATATGATGAGCATTTAACTGTTCTTCCACCAGCTCTTGTAAAGCCTGGAGTTTCTCTGTTGTTAAAGGCCATTGCTGAACCCATACAGGCTTGTCTGTTGACCATTTTAAAGGTAGAGCTGTTAGTGTTTTTGGAAGATTATCAGTTGTTGTGCCCTGTTCTTGTATGACATGGATGGCTGGTGAGCACTCATTAGAATAATATCTTTTAATATTTCTCTCAGAAACATGTACTAATTTATGATTTGTTTCTGAGATTGGAGGGATATTAATCTGAGTATTCCATTGTTGTAACAAGTCTCGACCCCACAGGTTCATAGCTATGTTAGCCATATATGGTTTTAATTTTCCTTTCTGTCCTTCTGGACCTATACATTCAAGCCATCTTGCACTTTGTTTCTCTCGAGATAATGTCCCAATTCCTAAGAGTTGAATGTTTACCTCCTGAAGAGGCCAAGTTGGATGCCAAAATTCTGGTGCAATTATGGTAATGTCAGCACCTGTGTCTACCAGACCAGACAACAAAACACCATTTATTTTTATTGTTAGTTTTGGTCTTTGTTCATTAATAGAAGTTTGCCAAAAAATTTTCTTTATGTTTTTTCCTGTATTTCCTATTTTCTCTGTTTCATCATCTCGACTAACATGATTTATTCCAATAGACATTTGGTTATTTAGTTGCTTTGAGTAGGAGTTTCCTCTACAACTGCAGGAAAGGTTTGAACTGGATTTACTGTGGGGGCCTGCCTGAGGCCCCTCTGGGAGTTTCCCGAAGCTCGAGGCAGAGGGTTACCCTGTCTGTCCCTTGTTGATCTACATTCGTTGGTCCAGTGTTTTCCCTTACCACACCTTCTGCATACTCCAGAAGGAAGGGGCATTCTGTTGCCAGTGTTCCTTGAAAAAACATTATTTCTAGGAATGACCTGTTTACAATCCCTTTTCAAATGTCCTTGCTTTCCACATCCAAATCATCTAACATTGCTCAAACCTTTTGAAATTGCTTTTCCTACCCACATATCATCATGGTCATAAGCTTCTACATTAACTGTATCTCTAATCCAATCTTCCAAAGGTGCAGATCTTGCCTTTAACGGCCTGATTATTCTTTTGCACGCTGCATTTGCATTCTCAAAGGCTAAAGATTCAATTATTATCTGACTAGCCTCTGAATTCGGGACTATTTTTTGTACTGCTGAAGTCAATCTTTGTAAGAAATCTGTGAAAGATTCTTTGGGGCCCTGTATAACCTTTGTAAATGACTCAGTTTTTTTTCCTGGTTCTTCAACTCTGTCCCATGCATTCAAAGCTGCCGTTTGACATAGAACTAGGGTTTGGACATCTTATGAACATTGTGTTTGTACTGAAGCATATTGGCCTTCTCCAATAAGCTGATCCTGGCAGACTTGTATTCCGCTATCCCTCCATTGTCTTTCTATATTTTTAGCCTCATTATTGAACCACATTTTCCACTGGAGATTTTGTCCGGGTTCAAGAACAGCCTGTGCCAATTCCTGCCAGTCCTTTGGTAGAATCCTATTACAAGTTGACCAGGTGTTTAACATTTGCTTTACATATGGGGAGTGCATGCCATAAGATGCTATTGCCTCCTTAAATCTTCGTAAGTCTAACATTTTAACTGGAACCCAAGTATTTTGTTCATTCTCTTCATCAGGTAGCTGCTGTACGGCTACTGGATAAATTAAGGGTGATTGTGTGAAAACTGGCTTTCTTTCTGTAACCTTACGATCCAATTTTGAAACAACTTCACTATTTATTTCTTCTGTCTGAATTTGAATTTCTCTATAATTCATTTTTACCGGTTTAACAGGTTTTTCTAAGACTGTTATCCTGGCACTTAAGTTGACTATCTTTTTAAATAGTAAAATGAGGATAAGAAAAGTAATAAACTGAATAATTCAATCAATATTAATCTTTTCATATCGTTGTTCCATTGTCAGAGTGCCTAAAATTTCAAACAAAGCCCAATTTTCTTCCAATGTACACATAAAGCCCCCCCCCTTTTTTTAATGTAGAAAAAAATTCTCTTTTAAATAGATATGTTAATTGACTTACCAAGTCTGGGTAGAACAGTAGAATCCCAGGGAATTTCACAGCCACCTGGTGTTCGAGGTGTGAATCCAGCGAGAGTGAGAGAGAGAGAGAGAGAGAGAGAGAGAGAGAGAGAGAGAGGAAGCGTAGCCGCTTGAGCCGAGTCAAGCCTTGGCTTTACAGGCAGGGGCCCTGTTCGGCAGGGCAGGCCTGAGTTGTTTGTAGCAGTTGCAAGTAGCTCCAGCTGCGGGTCAGTCAGGCCTGGGCCCGAGCTAGGCAGCCGGGTCGCCCAGGCTGGAAACCGGACCTGCCGCCAAGCCAAGCCAAGCAGTTTTTAATGAATTCTTGTCACGTTGGGCGCCAAATGTAGATGTATCCAACCTTCTTATTAAATAAGAAACACAGAACCAATGCAAAGAAGAAAGCCAAGAGGTCAGAGCTAAGAGCTAAAACCTTACCCTTCCTCCTGCAGTGGTCCTACCTCTCCGAACCAGAGCTACCCCTGTGTTAAAGTCTTTATATAGAGTTCCTGTCCTGCCTTCTCATTGGTTGTAAACCCAACCACATGACCGCCTCCTCATGGCCTGTCTGTATAAGCCTCCAGGTTTTCCATGATTGGTATTAAGATTAAAGTCATGTGTATCCAATAATGGCTGTATCCCTGAACACACAGAGACTTACCCAGCTCTGCCTACCAAGTGCTGGAATTACAAGCGTATGCCACCACTGCCCTGCTTTCCTATGGCTTGCTAATAGCTCTGACCCCCGGGCAACTTTATTTATTAACATACAAATAACATTTTAATACAAATAAAATATCACCAATTGGGGGTCTGTATTTTTCCACTAATTAGAGATTCTATCCTTGTCCCTGACAAAAAATCATCCTAGAGTGAACCTGTTTCTTCCACGGACCCTCATGAACTGAACACTTGACACAACATTTTAGAACCAATGTCATAGAGCTTGAAGAAAAAAGGGATCCAGACACTCTTAAGGACTGGAGGTTAAAAAAAAAGTGCACTCTCAGGGTAAGAGGACTCCAGGATTGGCAGGGTCTGGGGAATTTAAACTCCCCATCTCAGGAGCAACAAAATGTACAGTTACTAAAATGCTTGTTAAAAGAAAAAGCATTAACTGCACAATTATTGTAACTATTAAAGATAGAAATAGAATGGTTCCTGAGACAAAGAATAAATCAAAGAAGAAGGCCCTTCTCAGTAGAGAAGAGGGGGAAAAAAAGGAAATATAAAAAGAAAATTTCTTGATGGAAAAAAGAGAAATGTTTAATCAAGAAAAAAGAATTTCCTAATAGAAAAAGGAAAAATGTTTAATCAGGCCTAAAAACTAAAGGGCTCCCATAAACATAAAATAAAATGCAGGAAAAAAAGTCTCTTCCAGTAGAAATAGAGGGGAAAAGGGGCTCTTTCTGATAAAAGAAATAAATTAAGGCTAGCTGAAACACGGAGCTCTCTGGCTGCTTTCTTCCTGTCAGGTCACTCAGCTAAGAGCCTGCTAGCACAGAGCAGAATTGCATCAGCACAGCATCTGAATTACAAAAAATGATGGATGGGGTTCACTGCTGCAGCCTGAGCTAGCAGAGCTGGTGGCCCAGATCTTAGAATGTCTTGTTGTGACAGCCTACAGAATGGGAAAAGATCTTCACCATCTCCACATCTGACAGAGGGCTGATATCCAGAATATATAAAGAACTCAAGAAACTAAACATCAAAATACCTAACAGTCCAATTAAAAAAATGGGCTATAGAGCTAAATAGAGAATTCTCAACAGAAGAAATGCAAATGCTGAAAGACATTTAAGGAATTGCTCAACATCCTTAGTCATCAGGGAAATACAAATCAAAATGACTCTGAGACACCACCTTAACGCCTGTCAGAATGGCTAAGATCAAAAACACTGAAGACAGCTTATGTTGGAGAGGATATGGAGCAAGGGGAACACTCCTACACTGTTGATGGGAATGCAAACTGGTACAGCCATTTTGGAAATCAGTATGGTGCTTTCTCAGAAAATTGGGAATCAATCTCCCTCAAGACCCAGCTATACCACTCTTGGGCATATACCCAAGGAATGCTTAATCATACCACAAGGACACATGCTCAACTATGTTCATAAAAACATTATTTGTAATAGCCAGAAACTGGAAACAACCTAGATGCCCTTCAACTGAAGAATGGATAAAGAAAATGTGGTACATATACACAATGGAGTACTACTCAGCAGAGAAAAACAATGACATCATGACGTTTGCAGGCAAATGGATGGAACTAGAAAAAAATCATCCTGAGTGAGGTAACCCAGACTCAGAAGGACAAACATGGTATGTACTCACTCATAAGTAGATACTAGATGTAAAGCAAAAGATAACCAGACTGCAACTCTCAGCTCCAGGGAGGCTAGCTAGTGAAGAAGACCCTAGGAAAGACACAGGGATTGCCCAGCAATGGAAAAATAGATGAGATCTACATGAGCAAACTGGGTGTATGTGTGTGTGTGGGGTAATGGAGGGCAAGGGTCGGGGGAAAGAGAGCTTAGGGGAGTGGGAGGTCCTAGCTGGATCAGGAACAGAGTGGGAGAACAAGGAAAGAGATACCACGATAAATGAAGACACCATGGGAATAGGAAGTATCAGAGTGCTAGAGAGGTCCCCAGGAATCCACAAAGATGACTCCACTATAGACTCCTGGCAATGGTTGAGAGGGTGCCTGAGATGACCTGTTCTGGTGATCAGATGGCTGAACACCCAAACTGTCATGATAGAACCCTCATTCAGTGACTGATGGAAGCAGATGCAGAGATCCATGGCCAAGGCCCAGGCAGAGCTCCAAGAGTCCAATCAACTAGAGAGAGGAGGGATCATATGAGCAAGAGATATCAAGACCATGATTGAAAAAAGTACAGAGACAATTAGCCAAACTAGTGGAAACACATGAACTGTGAATCAATGGCTGAGGAACCCCCATGGAGCTGGACTAGGCCCTCTGGATAAGTGAGACAGTTGTTTAGCTTGAACTGTTTAGGGGGCCCCCAGGCAGTGAGACCAGGACCTGTCCTTAGTGCATGAGCCGGCTTTTTGGAACCTAGTGCCCATGCTGAGACACTTTGCTCAGCCTTGGTACAGGGGGGAAGGGATTGGACCTGCCTCAACTGAATGTACCAGGCTCTGCTGACTCCCCAGGGGAGACCTTGCCTTTGAGGAGGTGGGAATAGGGGGTGGGTTGGGGAGGAGGCTGGGAGGTAGGAGGAGGAAGGACAAGGGAATCTGTGGTTGATATGTAAAATGAATAGAAAATCTCTTAATAATAATAAAAGAAAGAGTGTCTTGTTTTTTGCTTCATTTTGGTTTAAATTTTTTTTTTCCTTCAGAGCAGGAATAACAATATTAAAGGTCCCTTCATGGGAGAAAGAAAAAGTTATAACAAGCCCAACTTCTAGTAAAATTACAGTTAGGACATAAAGTACTAAGCCAATGCTGTCTGAATTTCTGGAGGTATTGGTCATTCATTGTACGGAGGGTGTTCTCTTCTCTTGATTGTCTATTAATGTTTAAATTTATTTTTAATTTTCATAGTAAATGAAACAAAAGAACAAAATTCATGATTTTTAACTATATTATTGGGTATGCTCCTGTCTGTTTATCTTTGCTGAAAATTTGGCTCTGCTCTTTAAGTTGCTTTCTGGAAATTCTTGGTTAAATTCTATAAAAATGTAACACCTGAAATAGTGGGTTGCTAGCTTATTAAATAATGTGACTACTAAGGTAAAAGTTCATAAAAAATAATCTCGTACTGATAAAGAGCCTACAAAAATTATTTTTCCCTAAATGAAATACAAGTAAATTGTTTGTTCCACACTGTTAATAATTGGCAAGTTACATTAACATGTTACTTGGGATCTATATAAGAAAATCCTCTTTCTAAAATTTTATATAAATACTCCATGAATAGTGACTAAAATACCTCTTAAAATCCTATACAGATTGCTTTAAATACTTTTATAGATGGTTTATGTAAAAAGAACTATACAGAGAAAAACTGGTGATAAAATTGTTCAATTGTTATTACTCCAATATTTTAAAGGTAATACAGCTCCAATATGTAGGACAGGAGATTTTAAAAACACTTAAAAGAAAGTATTTTGACAAACTCTTATTAATGATGAGAAGCCAAAGCTAAAATTATAAATAAATGACATTGAGATTAAAAGTTTTAATGGACACTAAAGCTGATATATCTCCAACTTCTCAAGAACCTTGGAATCCCAACCAACCTTTACAAAAGGTCTCCACTCACTTTTTAGGCATTGGAATGTTATCTCAGTTGAAACCAAGTGTAGACTGGATTAAATGTGTAGGTCCTAAAGGACAAGTAGGGACATTAAAGCTTATGCGACTGATATAGCCATGAATTAATGGGAAGAGATTTATTACATCAATGGGGAGCTCAGTTCACAAAAAGAACTGAATGGATTCTTCCTCACATAGTGAAAAAGGCACCAATTTCTGGGACTCTTACATTTTATACTAGCACAAATAAATTAGGAATGGTTGGTTATAAAGAAGGAAACATCATTAAAGTAATTCAAAGTCCATATGATTCAGTTAAAAAATCAGAATTATATGCCATTCTAAATGTTTTATTAGACTTTAATAAATCTCTTAATATAATTACTGATTCTCAATATGCAAAAGGAGTTGTATTGCATATAGAAACTGCTGAACTTATTCCTGATTATTCAGAGTTAACTTTGCTATTCATACAACTGCAATAAAGCAATCCAGAACAAAAATTATCCATTATGTATCACTTATATTTGATTTCATACTGGATTGCCTGGGCCATTAACAAAAGGAAATTTAAAAAATTGATTAATTACTGATAGGAAATGTGTTAAAAGCTTCAGAAGTTTATAAGAAACATTATGTTTGCTATGATTCATAGCCAACCACTCCCTAGCTACATGACTGTGCATGCACTGTCCAGAAGTCAGGCAGGATGCTTAGTTACCTCAGGGCCTTGCATCCTATGTAATCCATGCACCATGTGGTCATGTAATCTATGTGCATGTGTGGCATAGCTATGTGAGCCAATATGTTCATCTGCAGAGGGGGGACCTATAAAAGTAGATTCCACCCATTCCCCCACCCTCTCTTCTGCACCATTCATTTCTAGTAGGCCTATTGCACAGTCCCTCTTCCCCCCCACAATAAAACTCTTGTAGTAGGTTTTGCTGTACCTCATGTTCTCTCTTGCCCAGTAAAGCACCACAAATAAATAACAATGTTAATAGTAAGTTCTTAAAGAGAAAATATTTTCCACTACCTGGCAAAAAGCTAAGGAAATTGTAAAATACTGTCCTGCTTGTTCTTTATATAATCAAGTTCCTTTATCTATAGGAAGTAATCCTAAAAGTAGACACACACACACACACACACACACACAAAATTTATAAATAGATGTATTTCATTTAACAGAATTTACAAAATTAAAATTAATTCATTATACCATTGATACATACTCTGGATTTCAATGGGCACCTGCCTTAAATTCTAAAAAGACTGATTCTATAATTATACATTTATTAGAGACAATGGTTGTAATGGGCATACTGATACAAATTAAAACTGATATTGCCCCAGCTTATGTTTCCAATAAAATAAAAAAAATTTTGCATGTTACAACATAAAACACATTACAGGGATACTGAATAATCCCACAGGACAAGCAATTGTTGAAAGATCTAATTGTACTTTAAAAGAGATGCTTTTTAAACAGAAGTGGAATATGAGGACCCCAGGTATATATTGCATAATGCTTTACTAACTTTACATTTTATAAACATTAATGAAACAGGGACAACAGCTGCTGAAAGGAATTGGACTGTGGAAAAGTCTATTGAATTGAGTCAGTCTATGCATTATAAAGATGTTTTAACATCATAATGGAAACCAGGGAAAATGTTAAGATGGGGCTGAGGGTATGCTTATGTTTCTGTAGGATACAAAAGGTTGTAGATCCCATCAAAATTAATAAAAGTCTGGCAGAAGCAAGAGTAGTCTTTTGATGCTTTGACTGCTGAGATGAGTGACATATGACTCTGGGGGGAAAATACAAAAAGCCTTTGAAGCAGAGAGCTGATCATCCCACCTGGAGACAGCTTAATAATTTGTGTAACAAAGGGAGGCAGTAGTTCAACTGGCTCAGAAACCTTTGAGTACTACAAACCTGTTCTTTGCTGTGTTATCTGTAGTAACTGTACAGATAATGGGGGCCAACTATACATATTGGGCCTATGTTCCTAATCCTATAATTAACAAGTAGTAAGTTGGGAAGATATGGATATTCCTGTGGCAGTTAATTAATCTTTTGGCTACCTGGTTCTTAGGACAACCAAGGACCTGCTAAGCCTATGGAGGAGGGTAAGGAAATCAGAAAGTAATATACTGTGAGAATACAGGGAATTCCTTTTTGTATGGAAAATGGAATTCAGTGTCTAAATATAACCTTTTGAGTGTGGTTATCTATAGTTAATACTACCCAAGATTATCATAATAAGTTTTATATGATTCATGCATCTGGTTTGAGAGGTCAAGAGATTAATGCTACCAGTTCCATAAATCTATCATTTTGTGAGATGTGGGTTACCAACAAGAAATCTGACTGGGTACCTTGGCAACAATGTAAGAGTAAGAAACTATGAGTGCTAATTAATATCTCCCATGGAGATGTCATTGATTGGAGCTCTTATGGCTTGCCTCAAGAAAAATATTCTCACTCAAAATTAAGATGGTACAGATATAGTTCAAATGGAATTGTAGAAATTAATTCTACTGTTAATGAACCTATTCAATGGCATGGAGTTGGAATGTCAAGTCCTCTCCTGCAATTTGGCAATTCAGTTCAGACTAACTTGTGGAAATTAACAAGTGCCTTCTACCCTCCTAAAGCATGGGAAGGAAAGTTAAACATTAAGGATGATAAGTATACTTTTAGACTAAATTAAAGCCATCCTTTTATAGCTTGTGCACTATTACCTTATTTGCTACTGAAGGGGTCTGCACAGTGGTACCTTAATAATTATAGTATCACTTGTGAATGCTGTACCCTTCATACCTATATTAATTCTAGTGTGCCTTTAAATATAATCTCTGAAAGTTTATACATTCTTAGAGTAAGGCCAGCAATTTGGATACTGGTAAAGTTTTTGAGGCCATGGCAAGACTCATCTGTGATGATCCTAGTACAGAAGTTCACTGAAAGAATATTAAGAAGAACACATTGAGGGGCTGGAGAGATGGCTCAGAGGTTAAGAGCACCGACTGCTCCTCCAGAGGTCCTGAGTTCAAGTCCCAGCAACCACATGGTGGCTCACAACCATCTGTAATGAGATCTGGCACCCTCTTCTGTATACATAATAAATAAATAAATCTTAAAAAAAGAAGAACACATTAATGCTTGGACAGGTTATCACTTTAATTATGGGAATTATTGCATTGACTGCTACTGCTACAATGACTGGATTAGCACTTCATGAAGAAATTCAAACTGCTGAATTTGTTAGAGACTGACATAGCATTCTACAGAACTTTGGACTCAGAAAAATAAAATAGATAGTGAGATAGTTAATGAAATAGTTGATTTATGACAAGTTGTTATACTATTGGGAGATAAGTTAGAAATATTAAAAAACAGATAAAATTAAAATGTAATTGGAATGTTACATCTTATTTATTATACTGTTAAAGTTCAATAATAGCAAGTATGACTGTGAAAAGGTTAAGATGCATTTGATGGGTCACCCTAATTCTTCTCAAATGATTTGTGATTTACAGCAAGAAATTAAGGAAACTTATACAAAAATAACCTGATATGACAGGAATGAATGTTATGGAAAGCCTTCCAATATGATAGCCTCATTCAGCCCTGTAAATCACTTTAATAGATTTCTGGTTTAGCAAGTGTTATCCTTGTTCTAACAGTAGTAACCTTATTGGCTTTAAAATGAATTTTGGCTTACTTACATAAGATTGTAAAACAAAATGATAGAAAAAAAAGGCTATATTTACTGTAAGACTATATGCTGTGGATATTGCTCTATGCTGTGAACGTGTTGCTCTGATTGATTGATAAATAAAGCACTGATTGGCCAATAGCCAGGCAGGAAGTACAGTATAGGTGGGATAAACAGAGAGGAGAATTCTGGGAAGTGGAAGGCTGAGTCAGGAGACGCTGCCAGCCACCACCACCATGAGAAGTAAGATGTAAAGTACCGGTAAGCCACAAGGCACGTGGCAAGTTATAGATTTATAGAAATGGGTTAATTTAAGATATAAGAACTACATAGCAAGAAGTCTGCCACGGCCATACAGTTTATAAGTAATATAAGTCTCTGTGTGTTTACTTGGGTCTGAGCGGCTGCAGGACTGGTGGGTGAGAGAGATTTGTCCTGACCATGGGCCAGGTGGGACACAGGAAAACTTCAGCTACAACTATATAATCTTTAACATAATTAATTGTAACATAAACAGAAGGAGAAGATGCAGAGGGAGTTCCCGCAGATCTTTGCAGCTAGCTGGTTTGATTCTGGAGGGTTAGCACCTGGGCAGTGATCTGCCTTTTGTGACTGCTACCTTCTGTTTGAAGTATGGAAATCTTATCTGAGTGCTTCCTAAGAGGTTCAAAGCCTATGCAAAACTTGGTTGAAGAAGAACTGAGAAAACTGAGAAGTTCTGTGGCTGAGAATTGCTTTGGCATTTGTCTCCTTTGTGGAGCTTCAGATAAGAGGTTTTGGTAAGCAGAAATTGACTTGCTAAGGTATAAATTGTATCACAATAAAAAAAAGCCTTTTGCAAAGCCACAGTCAGACAGTTCACCAGAAGCTGACTCCCCTGTAGCTGTAAAGGTTAAAAATCATCCTAGAGTGACCCTGTTTCTTCCATGGACCTATGTCGACTGACACAGCACATGACCTGATATAACAGACAAACAAAACACAGAACAAGACACAGGGAACCAAGAACCAGGCACCAAAAGACTAGACAGGAAGTGTTATTGCCCTGGAGTTCATGTGCCTTGCCTGGCACCTCACTGCCCCAAAATGAGATCCCACCAGAACCAGTATCAGATGTCACAGAAGGAGACACCTTACTATGACCTACCAATGGAGACCTCCTCAGACAGATATTTGTTGATTTCTTTTTGTCTTGGCCATTTGCCTCGGTAGTCTGTAGATCTGAAAGCATATACCTGGATCTTGGAACTTCCTCAAGGTGTGCATCCCAAAGGAAGCAGCACTTTGGGTCCCAGATTCCCTGGGGGAAGGGTCCCCAAAGTTGGGTTGGGGTCTTATCTCACTGGAGCCTCCAGATGTTAATCCCACCAACAGAGAGTAAAGACTACCACCCCAATTTTTGGTGAATCCAGCAAGCTTTACTTTTGTACAGGGCTGCCTCCCTAAAGCAGGATTTGAGAGAACAGTGATGGGGAAACTTTTTAGGCCTCTTTTGCTGGAAAAAAGTGCAGGCTGGGGATTTCCAGAGGAATTTGGTAATGTAAGGACTTGGCAAGTGAATTATAAAAGCAGACAGCACATAAGATTATTTGACAAACCATCTTGACAAAATATCTCAAGCCTCCTTGGCAGAATATCTTATCTTTTGAGGGTAGAGTTCATGGAAGAGTCAAATTCCACAAGATAGGGAACATGTCATATTCCAGGAATAGATTAATCTCTGGTCAAACTTAAGTTTTTCAGTAAATAGAAATGAGCTTATTTTGACCTTGTAATAAGATGGCTTCTAATCTTAAAATGGGATTATTTTAAGGCCTATCAGTTCAAAAAAAATCAAAGGAAAAAAACATTGAATGAGCCACAAGAGAACACAAACAGCTAATGAAATAAGGAAGTCAATATGAGATATGAAAGAACTCAATAAGGAGCTAGAAATACAAAAGAAAAACCAAACTGAAATACTGAAAAATATGTTATGAAAAGCTTAGTAATAGAACTGATGGAGGAGAAGACAGAATGTTTGAGCTTGAAGATAAGGTTGAAGAACCAGAATATGCCAACAAGTATAAATATAAATTAATTAGAAGATAGTACTGAGAACTTTCCAGATTGAACACTATTAAAAGGTCATATTCAAAAATTATGGGATTAAAAAATGGTGAAGAATTCCATTATAAAGGCATAAAATAATTTCAACAAAGCCATAGAAGAAAAATCCCCTAAATGAGGGGAAAGGATGCCAATCCAGATACAGGAGTCATTTAGAAAACCAAATAGACAAGACCAGAAAAGAGCTTCCCTTTGCCATATTGTAACTAAATCACTAAATACACAAAACAAAGACAGGGTTTTGAAAGAGAGAAACACAAAGCTACATATGAAGGCAGGCCTCTCAGATTAGCAACAGATTTCTCAACAGAAACATCAAAAGCCAGGAGAGTTGGGGATGATGCTTTTCAAATTTTAAAAGACAGCAACTGCCAACCCAGATTACTGTACTCAACAAAACTATTTTTCATAAGTGGAAGAGAAAGCAAAATCTGCTATGATAAAAGCCAGTTTAAGAATTCTGTGCCTAGTAAGTCAGTTCTCCAGAGGATGCAGAAGGAATTCCTTGGTCTGAAGAGAAAGACAAACACATTCATGAGGCACAAGGAGGATAAACAAGAGAGGAATAGGAAAAACACTAAACACTGAAAATTAACAAAATGATAGGACATAATGATATAATGACACACCTTTCAATAGTAACTGATTGGTAAAGGTATGGGGGTTTGAATGAAAATGGCCCCCATAGGCTCATAGAGAGTGGCACTATTAGAAGGTGTGGCCTTGTTAGAGTAGGTGTGGCCTTGGAGAAAGTATGTCACTGGGGATGGGCTTTGAGGTTTCAGATGCTCAAGCCAGGCCTAGTTTCTACTGCCTACCTATCCAGATACAGAACTCTCAGTTCCTTCTCCAGCACCATGTCTGCCTGTGTGCTGTTGTGCTTCCAACATGACACTAATG
This sequence comes from Peromyscus californicus insignis, assembly GCF_007827085.1. NCBI lineage: Eukaryota > Metazoa > Chordata > Mammalia > Rodentia > Cricetidae > Peromyscus > Peromyscus californicus. Next base: position 10,388,851 of record NW_026294606.1, read on the forward strand.
GACTAAACCTTTGAAACTGTAAGCCAGCCCCAATTAAATGTTTTCCTTTATAAGAGTTGCCGTGGTCACAGTGTCTCTTCACAGCATTAGAAAGCCCAACTAAGATAAAGGGTTAAGTCCCTCATCAAAGGACACACATTAGCAGATTGAACTAAAAGACAAGGCCCATCTGTCTATTGACTGCAAGAAATGCATCTTACCATAAAAGACAGCATCTTATAATATTAGGTAAATCTACCTTCTTGAGGGGTGGTCTTAGCTAGGTGATTGACAGCCCAACTTCACTCTTATATTCTGCACAGCTTTGAATGATAGGTCTCCATCAGAGGCCAGAGGAAATAGCTTTTCCTTAATGAGGGTCAGCAGAGCTCTGATCAAAGCTACTGTCATAGGACAAGTAGAGCCTAGCAAAGCAGCAGAGACAGTGAGAAGTTTGAGATGCTATCTGATAACAAGTTTGTAGCTGCTGGGCTGGTGGAAGCTAGTGATCAGGGAAGTTAGTACATCCTAAAGGTTTAACTGAGGGTTGAAAGGATGTTAGGTTAGACACAGAGATGCGCAGGGAATGGAAACTGTGGGGACTGAAGACAGCTCATTATAGTTTGACCCTGGATCTGTAACTTTTCAACTCCCCACACTGACAAAATTCTAATCAGTCAACCAGTCTTGTAGAATCCTTAACATATAGGTGTGACTTTTCCCCCCTGGGAACTTCAGTTCACAGTACCAAGGACTTGAGAAGTTTACAGTCTCTGGGAGGTACTTAGCCAGTGAATTTCTGTGTCTCCAAACTGGTCACAACATTGAAACTTAAATCCATTTCAGGCATTTTGCTTGCATTTATTGAATAAATGCATGTTTACAGTTAGTTTTGTTTTAAAAATGGATGTGTATTCAGAATGTTTTAACATTTTTTTTTTGAGGAAATTTCCTAATGGGCATGAGGAGAAAGACAGACAGACAGACAGACCAACCTAGGAATTAAGCTGCTTTCTTCTTTAGCTACTGCCTTTCACAGGAAAAGCAAAAGAAGAAGAATTTCCTGCCCATAAGTCAAATTAACCCCTTTGGTTACCATAGCACCCCCTCCCCCTGAATTGATATCTCCTTATGCCACATTTTTTTACCCTTTAGAAAATGCCAGCAATGATTAGAAAGGAGACAAAGAGAGTGGCCTGGGCATCCTGAAAGGTAAAGGCACCACAGCATTGAATTCAATCACCCCTTTTATTATGCAAATAGATTCCCATTGAGTCTACCTTCCATGCATAATTAAATAAAAACTCAGGATGAATGAAGCGCTGATGCAGAAATAAAGGCACAAAATTTCTCAAGTCTGCTCTCCTCAGAAGCCAACTAGCTGTCTTCCCCATAGCCTCAGTTGTTTTCTTTAAAACCTGGTCCATATTCCCAGGGGAAATTCTTTTTTCAATTATTGTTCTGCCCAAACTGAAAGCAAAACCAATATCTCCCTTTCATTAACACCATCTTTATCATTCAGGACCAGACAGACCTGTGCTTCCCACTTGAGAAAAGAAATCATGGTTCACATTTTTACCCATTGCATCCTGTGTGTCAGGCACTGTGCCAAGCTGTCTCCATGCATTACATCATCTTGTCCTCCCCACAGCCATGCAAGGTGGGCTCTTGCTCTTACTATTTTGTTTTGCAGGTGAGCAGCCTGAGACTTGCCCAGGATGTCCATCACTCAGCTAATGCCAAAGCCAGAATTTAGGTTCAAAGTGCTGACCCACAGTGCACCAATGTATAGAATCCTATAAGCATCAGGATAGGGACTCAAGTCTACCTAAAAAAATGTCTAATTGAGGCAAAAGGCCCTGGGCCCAATCTCCAGCCCTGCAAAAAAGTACAGTGAACACACAAGGTGTATGATGAATGAATACATTCAAGGTGTATGATGAGATGATTTCATGGTATGTATGAGCACGGTATGTATGAACTGAAATAAATGGATGACTAGATACCACTCCAATTAAAGGGCATGTAGGGGGAGTAAAAGCATTTGTGCTTTGGAATCTAGTCATAGTCAGGCCTTGGCTTTACAGTGGACTGCTGTATAGCCATTCTCCCCAAATAGAAGCATTTCCTCCTGGAGAGAGAAGCTGTGAAGTGGATGCCAATGGACCATCAGAGATCTTGCCCGTCCTCTGAACAAAAACTTCATTACATAATGCTACCCCTTGAATGTTTTATAGATTCAGAAAACCATCTAGACAACTAGTAAAAATAGTGATTGGAGAACTGGAACAAAAATACCACATGAGTGGGGAAAAAGATATCCCCAGGAGCCATAAGACTGTTGCATAAAAGTTTCAGCGCAAGGGGTGAGCTCCTTCCATATGAGTTATTAGCCAGGGAGGTACAATTTCCTCATACAAAATATCACTATTGGTGTTGGGTGCCTCCTGGAACTAGATGGTAAGTCCCTATTGTTGAAGACACTGCATTTTGGTATAGTGCTACAAGGTACAATGAAGTCTGCTGGGGAAGAATTGTTATTGACAATCCTTCCCAATTATGGATCCTGCATGCTACATTACCAACATTCAAGGCAAGATGTGTCTGATGATTCAATAGTGGCACAGCTGTTATGGTTGCAACTCACTGCTTTCCTGTTGAATGTTAAGATCCACTCTATAGAAAGAAACTCATGATTAGTACTACAAGATAAAAACTTGTGACCAAGAAGGCCACAGGCCCCATTAGGGAAGCTGATATAGTTTTGTTAAGTAGGTGTGATGTACCTTGGAGGTGAGGTGGCAATGAGCCAGAGAATGTCTAGATGACAGTGATCCATAAGCCAGGATCATGAGGTACGAGAGAAACTGGGATTCTGAGTAGTAAAAGAGCTTATAGGAGCCTCTCACTGAGGCTCCTGGGGCAGGCCATTGTCACATGCCAATGACATTTCTAAACATGAAGAGGCTACTGGGTGACATAGTGAGATCCTGTGTAAAGAGTCTTTCTTTTGACTTCCAGCTCCCAAATAAAGACATGGAAGCTTATTAATTATGGAAGCTCGGCCTTAGTTTAGGCTTGTTCCCAACTAGGTCTTATAACTTAAATTACCCCATTTATACAATCTATGCTCTGCCATGTGGCTTGTTACCTCTCCTCATACTGTATGTCTGATTCCCCTGTGCCTCCATGACGAATTCCACCTATTTTGCTTTCAGAGTTCTTATCTCTCCCTGGAAGTCCCGCTTATTTTTTTCTTTAGCTATTGGCCACTCAGCTCTTTATTTAACCAATCAGAAGGTGCTTTAGCTGAGACAAATCTTCACAGTGTGCAAAAAAGATTATCCCACAACAACCCTATCTCAAAAAAGGTAAGCTCCCAGACTCCTCCCTCCATTGCCCTGGTTTTAGCTACAAGAGTGATTTCCTTTGGTCAGTGGACATCGACAATTGTAGCACCATTAGGAGTGCCATAAGTACTTGGGATAATGAGGTCTAGCTTTCTGGATGGTGAGAGGCTACTTGTAGGGGCATTGGGGTGCCCCAGGCAAGTATCTTAGCCTGACTACTAGGCATGTAATGTGACTGAGGACATCTCGGGCTTTCCAGCAACCACATGCAGCTCCTGGCATGAGTATAGGTGAATCCTAGCCAGCCACAGGATTGGGAGGAAGAGGTGCCTCTTGAAGGAAGTGATTGTAATGGTTTGTTGTGCAGCAATGGACAGTGATTGTCCGTGTACCAGAATAAGCACCTCAAAAGGAGAAAAGATGCTTCTCGAAACCTCACACTGACATCCACCAAAGAGCAGAGAGCAGGTGCACACTCAGAATAGAGCCCACTGTGGGGTTCCAGATAGCACCGGATCTTTCAAGGCTCTATTCATGTGCAATGCTCTCCAAACTGTGTCTGTGCAGCAAAGCTGTGGCCTCAAGGACAGCCCCAGGACATCTTGGTTGTTAATGTGGGGACAGAGGCCAACACTGGTGGAAGGCAGGCTGAGGCCTGGGCCTGGAAGAGGATGGCGGTGGCTGGTAACCAGGATGCCCTGCCCCGTGTTTTCTCTGTCTCTGGTAGATCTTGGACTTGTCATGATCCCCACCTGTGAGGTGGGGATTTCTACAGCACCCATTCACAGGCTTGTGGGAGATGAAATGAAGTGTTCTCTCTGGGGAAAATGGCACCTCAATGAACGAACCGACTTTCTACAGAATGGGGCTCATTGGTGGGTGAGATTTATGTGAGAGAACACGTGTCAATAAATCAGCTCAGTGCTGGACCAAGCATCACTGTGTGGGCCTTAATCTGCTTCAGACGGAGCATTGCCAAAGTTCCTGAAAGACTTCTGCTGTGTTCCTGTCACTAAAAGCTCTCAGCCAGAGCTGCATCTCGAAATAGGTCCCCAGAGCTTAAAATTCCAGTCCCCAGCCCATCCTGCCACAGAGAAAGGCTTGGAAGGGGACAGAGTACTGGGCCCCTTTAGTCTCCTCTAGATGAACACGGAGTGAGATTAGGGATTGAAAGTGTGCTGTTCATAACACCGAGTGCTCCGATGCTCAGCAGACTTCTGATGATGTCCCCACTGCTGTCACTCTCGGTCCTTGTCCCTCCAGACCCTCCCTCTCTGGCTCCGTTCTCAGGTCTGTCTCCTCCTTCCAGCTTTTGCTGGGAGAACCCTGTTAAGCACCTGGGCATTCCTTTGTTCCTCGTGCTGGGTTCACAACACACTGCTTCTCTTTGTAGAAGCCCTACCTCCCACAGCAACTTCCTCTTCCTCCCCTCCTTCCTCCTCCTCCACAAAATCATCCCCCACCAACACCCCGCTTCCTTGATTCCTCCTGGCCTGTGTGGCCTGCCCTGTCCTCACCCACTCACTGCCCTCAAAGCCTCCCACCCCCACCCTTCCTTACCCTACATGGCCTGCTTCCTCTCTGACAGTGGATTCCCAGGCTCTCCTTTCTAGTCTGACTGAAATTATTATTCAGAGTTTGTATCACAGGGTTGGGCCCTTTTTTATTTCAATAGAATTGGTATTTTCCTCTCTATTTTTAGTTCTAAAAAGCTGTTCTCTCATATTACCATCTTCCTCAGAGATGCTACTTTTGTAGCAGCATTTTCATTATCAGAATAGAGCACAATCTACTATAAAAATGGAAGAGAGCAGGGCTTGGCTCACGTCTGCTGTCAGCCCTGTTGGATCTGGGCTCTGGAGGCAGCATGGGTACTTTTCTATTTGCATGTTATGGGGGAGGGGGGCCAAGGGGCAGAGTGACACAGAGGACACTGGCCCACAGTCCCCTGTGAACTCTTAATGTTTAGACTGCTTGGTGGAACTAATTGTCCCACATTACAGATGAGGGAACAGGCTCAGAGAGCCAAATTGGTGTGCCTCATACCACAAAAGCAGTGCCAGTGCCGGACTATGAAGACAGCCCAGAGCTGAGGGTGACGTCATGCTGTCTCATGGAGTTCAGAGCCCCCAGGACCTCTTTCCCAAGCTGCATGGTGCTGCTCTGCTCTCCAGGCCTTTGCCCGATGTTGCCTTTCCCTAAAAGCACAGTTCTCTTCCTGCAGGTTTCTGCTCCCATTGAGAATGACTCTAGTGACGACTCGGGTCCAAGGGGGCACACCCACTCCCTGTCTCTGTGCCCAGCAAGTTTACAGCTCATTTCTGCCAGCACAGATAGCACAGAAGGAAGGACAGGGCCTGGACCACTCTAGTCCTGGGTGTGACCACACCTTTCTCATGTACCCCAAAGAAATGCACACAGAGAGGACAAGCCCATCCTGCCCATGGACTCCAAGCCAGGGCATCTTTTCAACAGCTACTGCTGGAGTGATCCCATCTTTTCCCAAGCATCCAGGACCACCTGCGCACAAGGCCTGGAAGAGCTAGGGTCCATGCTTGGGGCTCCCCTGCTGCTGCCTCTGGTCACTGACAGACAGCTAGCTCCTGGAAGCACCCAGCACCAGCAATGAGATTCTGTAGGCAATGCTGCTCTCTGGTGTCCCCTCACGGTACTGCTGTTCCCTTCTGGCCTGGAGCTTGGATAGCAAAGCCTGACTCAGTCTGACAAGGAAGCTCTGAGGTAGATGCTGCTTCTGTCATTGTCTGTGAACAGCTCAACTAGAGGAGGAGCTGTGATTGGCTCAGCAACTCCAGGGACTGAGCAGGGGAACTGAGAACCTCTCTTCAGGGCTGCCCCCAAGCCAGCCCGAGCTGGGGTCTCTACGCACTCTTTCAGAAGGACCAAAGATTTGAGTGCTGACTCAATCTATGTGGTTGCTCAGAAACCTGAACCTGAATACCAGTGCCTTCTAGAAAAATCTCAGAAGGAGAAATTGAAAATGAATGAAGATTATCTATAAACCCATAGATTCCTACTGTCGACTACTTTGAGTGGAATCTGTCTTTTGAGCCTATCTATGTATTTATTATAAAATTGGGTTTAGAATATACAGAGGAGATTTTGTGTGTATGTGTGTGTGTGTGTGTGTGTGTGTGTGTGTGTGTGTGTGTGTGTGAACACATCTGGAGGACAGGCTTTGTTCCTGGAGCTATCCAACTTGTTATCTGGTTCATAGTCTCTTATTGGCCAGGGACTCCCCACTTAGGCCAGGTTGGCTGCCAGTGAGCCCCAGAGATCTGCTGGGCCTCTGTCTCCTCAGTTCTGGCTTACAAGTGATTACCAGCCACCACACCCAGCTTTTTATGTGGGTACTGGGGATTGAACTCAGGTCCTCATGGCTTCATTGTACTTTATCTCTTCAATCTCAGACTCACAGAGATCCACCTGTTTCCCCAACATACTCAGTTCCCGGGAGAAGCCACATTCTGCCAAGAGTGTGAGGGTGTATTTCTGTGGGATTGCTTTGTAGGACTGAAATAGTTAAAAAAAAAAAAGAGGCATCCTAGTTTTATAAATTTTGACAGATACTGTCAAACTCGTGCAGAAAAATTGTCAAACCTTGCACTCTGCAGTCGAGTGTGCCTGTTTTCCAGTAGGGCTGCAGACGAAATGTTGTGAAACTCTGGCTCAGAGTATTGAACACGCACTGTGCCGAGCAGCATGCTATGAGAACCCTCACTGTCACCCAGAGAAGGAAGTACTGTCTTTGCTTTACAGCTTCGGGAATGGTGGTTTAAAGAGCTTGGCCTGCCGCAATTTAAGGAACCGAGCTGAACTGAAGCCAGGAGTTCCAGCCATAGCCTGAATTCTCTCAGCCAGTGGTTCTCAGGCCTGTGTCTATCAGCATCCTCGTGTGTGTGTGTGTGTGTGTGTGTGTGTGTGTGTGTGTGTGTGTGAGAGAGAGAGAGAGAGAGAGAGAGAGAGAGAGAGAGAGAGAGAGAGAGAGAGAGAGAGAGAGAGAGAGTATCTGAGTCAAGAATCGTAGAGTGGCTTGAGAATGGGCAGTTCTCCAGTGATGCGATAGATTCTGTATTTCAGGGACCACTCTGACAACCATTGGTCCTATTGCCCCACTATGTTTTTGGTCATGGTGCTTCATTGCAGCAATCGTAACCCCGACTAAGACAGCATGTCGAGTGCCACTGGGTCGCTATGCTAAACTTTGGCTTTGACTGGTGTCCACTGAAACTCTGTGTATCCATCTGAACAGACCTTCCTGGTCTTCTGAATGTTTCAGGTAAGGTCTGTGGTGATCTCATTTCCTGTTTTGGGCATGTTATGTGTTGTGTGCACTTCTTACCGTGGTGTGTGCGTGTGTGCATGTATATGTGTGCGTGCACATGTGTGTTTGTGCATATGGAGGCCAGAGGTGGACTTGGAATATCTTTCCTTGGTTGTTCTCCACATTTATTCTTTGAGACGGAGTCTCTCACCCAATTTAAAGCTCACTGATTAAGCTAGGCTGGTCAGCCAATTTGATTCAAGGACATTCCTGCCTAGCTGCCTCCTCAGCACTAGGGTTATAGGCACAGCCTTCCTCAACTGGCTCTTTATGTGGGTTCTGGGATCAGGACTCAGAATCTCATGCTTGTATGGTAGGGACTTCACTGACTGAGCCGTATCCCTAGCCTTGGAATTTTTTTCTTGCTTCATGATTTTTTTTTTGGTCGTTATCACTTCCTTATGATGATTCTTACATTTAATAGAGACAATGCTCATGGGAACCCTTGGGGGGAGTTTCTGTGGGGACTGTAGAGTGCTGTGCTATGGCCAGTTGCATTATAATACAGATGGGGAGGTCAAGGCAGTGCAGAGCACCTTCAAGTTTGGCAGATAGGGGTCAAGATGGAGGCTCAGCGACCCAGTGGCACTCGACATGCTGTCTTAGTTGGGGTTACGATTGCTGCAATGAAGCACCATGACCAAAAACACGTTGAGGAGAAAGGGATTTATTTGGCCTACATTTCCATGTTGCTGTCCACCACCAAAAGAAATCAGGACAGGAACTCAAGCAGGGCAAGATCCTGGAGGCAGGAGCTGATGCAGAGGCCATGGAGGGGTGCTGCTTACTGGCTTGCTTCACATGCCTTGCTCAGCCTACTTTCTTATAGAATCCAGGGAATATAGAATATAGAATCCACCAGCCCAGGGAATGCACCACCCGTAATGGTAGGCCCTCCCCTGTTGATCACTAATTGAGAAAATGCCTTACAGCTAGATCCCATGGAGGCATTTCCTCAGCGGAGGCTCCCTCCTGATGACTCTGGTTTATGTGAAGTCGACAGAAAACCAGTCAGTACACATGCCAATCACTTCTCAGTCTCACATCTCTTTGGAAAGCATAGTATGTGCTCCAGAGTTAAACAGACCATGCAGATCACCTCTAACTCTATCCTCCTCCAGAAGAGGCTGGATTTGGACCAATCTGATGGTCAATACGGCCCCTCCTCCAGATCTCCAGGGATAATACACCTTCTCAGCGGTTCCCAGATTAATGTTGTCCCATTTTAGTGAAGGTGATCACTGCATAAACTGCCTGGCAGTTTCCTGATCTGTCTATGAGAGCTTCCATCAACAAAGAGGGTGAGAAGAATTCAGGAAAGTGGCAGTTCTTAGGTGGAAAAGAGGGGGTCCCATCCACCCCCTGTGACAGAAATTAGCAAGGGAACCATGGGGCCTGAGTGAGAGATCAAGACAGAAAAGGTACCTCCCATGTCCACCATGAAGGTGATGGATGTACCTGCTACCTGGAGCCTTACCATAGGCTGGCTCAGTAAGGGTGATGGGAGTCTCTGAGTCTGGGTACTGCCAGTCCTCCACCAGGCTAAGGAGCTCAAAGGTCGGAAGAGTCTCAGATGCCTGCCTTGGTGGGGTTGAACTTCCGTGGTATGGCACAGAGGATGAGCCCACATGGGGGTACTTGGACTTCCAGTGGCCAGACTGCTGGCAGATAGGGCATGGCCTGATAGGTGGCTGAGGACTGAGGCAGCCTCGGAACCACATTTGAAGCAGGTCCCTGGTGAGTTGACTTTGGTTGGGCCCTGGTGGGATGGAGCCTCTGTGGAAGGGCCGCTGGCCTCAGTGCAGCTGCCAGGGCCTGAGCTTGGGAAACAGCCTTCTGTTGGAGCTGAGCACGACAGGGAGACTCAGCCACCTCCTCTCAGGCATTAAAAACCTTAAAAGCCATTTTCACCAGTTCCTGTGTGGAGACCATCCTCAGTCTTTTTTAGTTTCTTTCTAATATCTGGCGATAACTGAGAAATAAAATGGGTAGCCAGGGCCGAGGCTCCTGCTGGGAAGGCTGGGTCAAGGTGGGTTGAATCGTACTGATTCATGGTCTCTTGTAATCATTTTAGAAAAATAGCTGGATTTTCATCAGCTGGCTATGTAATCTCGTGGAGCTTGTAAAAAAATAACCACTGTGTTCAAGACTGTCTCCATATCCTGAAGGAGGCAGCGGACCATGAGGTCCCTCCCCTGGTAGCCATTTTGACCTGGCTGGTAGTCACAGTTGAGTTCCACAGCTGGCACTGCCCTGTCACCCACAGGGACCATACTGTCCACCAGGTGAGTCTGGTCTGCATACCGTCTAGCCACTCCGGAACCCATCCCAACTCCTAGGGAGTGAGAGCGGAGGCCTGGATGACATAAAGGTCATGCCAGGTCGGGTCACAGGCTTGGGAAAGCCAATGAACATCCTGATAAAGGCAGAAGGATTAGCAGTAAAGGAGCCTAACCACTTTCAATCTGTGGGAGGTCCCGAAGGGAGAAAGGGACCTGGACTCAAACAATCCCCTCAGCTCCAGCCACCCCTTGGAGGGGGCAGAGTAGGGCAGGGGTCTGCTGAGACCATGTATGAGAAGCCATGAGGGAGGATTCAGGGGGAGCAGGCCAGTGTGTGCACAGGGACCAGGGTGCGGGTTGTGGCACTGTAGAAGGGGGAGGGGGAAGTAGGGCCTGTGGTGATAAAGAAGGAAGGGGCAGGAGGAGGAGGGAGAGGAAGAGAGGGAGAGGAAGTATGGAAGGGGGAGGAAGTTGGCCCTTGACTTTTGTCGGGAAGGGAGAGGGAAAGGAGGGAGAGAACGGGGGAGGGGTGAGTAAAGGGGTGAAGGCTGGCCAGTAGGTGGAGCACGTGGCTGTGTAGGAGGGAGGAGGCAGGCAGGGTTGGGGGGGAAGAGCAGGAGTGCCAGTGACTCAGGCGTCTCCATCAGGGTGGAGGGCACAGAGTCCAAGGCCCCAGATGAAAGGGCGTCCTGAGGCACCACAACCCTAGCCAACAAGACCTGCCCTGTCGAGCACTGGCTACAGAAGGAGGGATGTGAGCACAGAACCCCCAAACCCTGGATGTAAGGGAGCTCAGACAATCTGTCCATAGGCGGACAAAACTTCTCTCCATCACGGAGGATGTAAAAGTCAAGAGTGCCCCCCGGTGGCCATTTAGACTGTTTAGCTGGAGTGTACTGAGGTTAGGGTACAGAACAAAAGAAAATTAGGCATTTTGGGTGTATGGTGTGCGACAGGCCCCAGATTGGATAACTTTTGCAGCAGATATCCCAGGGGTGACTGAGCGTCCGGTTTGGACCTGGCGCTGCCCATTTCCAAGCCCGTGCTGGAGACCAAAGACTAGAGTGAGACTAAGGATGGACAGCCTGGAGTTGAGCAGTAGGGGCAAGGGAGCCTATGGGAGGATGTCTCTGAACCCAAGAAGAGACTGTCTCTGCTCCAGAATGGAATGGGCTTGTCCTGGCGCGGATAAGGCTTGGCAGGGGATTCCTGGGGTCCCCGGGCCTGGAAGAGGTACCTGGTACCTCTTCAGGTGGTGGCTGGGAAACGGACTTAACCCAGGTCGAAAGCCGATTATGTCTGGTGGAAAGAAAGAAAGAGAAGAGCAGCCTTCCCATGTGGCCTTTTTCTGCCCCCCACAACCCCATTATAAGTAAGCCAGATCAAGCTGAACTGAAAAAGTATAACAACAGGTATATTGAGCAAAGCAACTCCCGGGCAGGTTCTCCAGTCCCAGAGATGGAAGCCAGAGAAGTTGCATGCCCAGCCCAGGGCAGGAAAGGTTTATAGACTGTAGGTGAGGGGTGATGATGTGTCCACCACAAGCTGGGTTTGTGCCCAAGTATGGTCAAAGCTGAGCACTTAGGTGTGGACTTGGGTGGCTGGCAAATTTAAGCAAGGAAGCTGCAGCCAAGAATGTGGAACTGGGCTTTTTGGTGCCTTTCTTTTGTTTGGAGACTCTGTGTCCTGGTGGGGTTTGGAGAGACAGACAGGAATAGAACTTTCTGGACCATGCAGGGGTGAGCCAGAGGCTCCGACTGAACACCCTCTCTCCCATCAAGGCCTAGTTCAGTCTGGTCATGTGCACTCTGGACTCTCCCACATATTTATAATAAACTTTCTCCTCCACCATACTTAGGAGCAGTCATGTCCTTTCCTTTCCTTTTTATCATTCAGAAACCACTTAAACAACGTCAACAATGTGGCAGGAACCATGATAACTTCTGCATGGGGGTTAACTTTAATATTTGTAGCTACTATAAGAGGTAGCACCAATTACTTTCTCCAGACAACATTCAAACACCACATTCAAAACACCACACACACACAGACACACACACCCAAGTTCACAGTGTTAGTTTGAATTTGGTACATTCCTCAAAGGTCCCTCTGTTCAAAGTCAGGTGACTTTGTTGGGAAGTGGTGGAACCTATAAAATATATGGTCTAGTTGGGAGGTCTTTAAGTCATTGGGGACATGCTACTGAAAGGGACTATGGAGTCTTCTTTGTCTCTGCATTTCCTGGTCACTTCAGCAGCCTTATCCTGACACTATGAGCCCACACCTCCAGCAGAGGCCTAAGAACAGTGAGCCCATCTAACCACAGACCAGAACTACTAAGTCTACGAGCCAAGCAACCCTTTTCTTTTTACTAGCTGATTAGCCTCGGGTATTTCTTATAGTGATTGGAAGATAACACGTGCAAAGAATGCCACTAATCAAAAAGCATGCATTTTATAAACGGGAACCACAAAGGCTGGGCCCAGCTTTCCTGACTCTTAGACCCATGTTCTTGAGTATAATAAATGAAGTGAGAATAAAGCTACAGGAGCAAAATCAATGCAGAAAGACGACCAAAGAAGTTTAAAGCACTCAGCTCTGGGATTGTCGAGATGGCTCAGTAGGTAATGATGCTTGTAGTTAGTGCTGATGACCCAAGTTTGACCTTCAGGGCTCATGGTGGAAGGTGAGAAGTAATTTCTTCCACAAGTTTGTCCACAGCCACCACAGCAAGAGACACATATGTACATGTACCCATACAATAAATGAATGTCTTAGTCAATGTTCTATTGCTGTGAAGAGACACCATGACTACAGCAACTCTTACAAAAGAAAGCATTTAATTGGGGCTTGCTTACAATTTCAGAGGTTTAATCCATTATCATCATGGCAGGGAGCATGACGGCACACAGGCAGACATGGTGCTGGAGAAGTAGCTAAGAGTTCTACATTTGGATAAGCAGGCAGCAGGAAGAAAGAGACACTGGGCCTGACTCGAGCATTTGAAACCTCAAGGTCCATCCCCAGTGACACATTTCCTCCAGCAAGGCCACACCTCCTAATCCTTCTCAAGTAGTGCCACTCCCTGATGACTCAGCACTCAAGTATAGGAGCCTATGGGGATCATTCTTATTCAAACCACCACAATAAATTTTAAAGAAAAATATTTAAGTACTCAGCTCTGTATTGTTCATTGATGAATCACTTCTTAATCTCAAATCTGGATGTTTCTCTTTAAAAACAACAGTTCTGTGCTAGAATCTGACAAGTGAGCAAACTGCCCTGGGCATCCCAAGTGGTTTGAAGCAGAAACTCACTTCCCCTCCAAGTTCACAATCAACACTTCTGATTTAAACTAGTCAGGGGTGTGTGTGGGAGGTGGGTATGGGGGTGTGCGCCTCTGTGTATAGCAGTCTCTTTATACTTTTGTTTTTCCTGTTTTTAACCACCATATGTTATCCACCATAGTCCAAAAGATTACATGGAAAATTTCAAAAATAAACACTCCATGAGTTTTAAACAACTTAGTATTGTTATAGTTTATCTAGATTTATTGCTAGTTATCACCGTAAAACTTGTGCCTAACTCATCAATGAAATTTTACCACTGTTCTTCAAAAGGACCTGTTTCAGGTCTCCTTTGGGGGGTCTCTGAGCATGTCAGCTGTGAATACAGGGGTACTGCCCCTGTGAGGTTCAAGAGGGCGGAAGACCAGCAACCCCAGGCAGAAATACATTGTAGTTAAAAGATCGGCAAGAACACAGAACGTGGCATTAGGAGTTACTGGTGAGGCTCAGACGGAAGGCACCACAGATTGTAACACCCAAACTGCATGTTTCACATACGAACAAAAGACAAAGTTTATTTTCATTCTGTATTTATTTGACATTTCATCAGTTAAACTGAAATGACACATTGGCTCTGACGTTGGCAAGACACCTCGCTAATACTGATAGCTGCTAGCCAGTCACACACGCAACTCTAGCTCACATTAGAGAAATATTAACTAGTCACCTTACAACCTTATTGCACTTCATGTGGCTTTGTCTTCAGAAAAAATGTTTTTAAAAGATCAGCAAAGACTGCCAATTTTCACTCATTTGTTCTTTTGTCTTTTTTTTTTTTAAATAAATCACGATTAAACCACACAGTGAGTATTCCTATACAAAAGCATGAAGAGGCCCGAATTTCTAGAAACAGATTTAAAAGAGCCAGCTCCACACCCACTGCTCATTCCTCACTACACCTGGGCTGACACTTGGAGTTTGTCCGTCTCCCATCTGCGTTTTCACGTTCTCAGAGCTCCACACGCACTGGGGCAACAGCTCAGTGACCAGCTGGGTGGGGCGGACCTCAAGGCCTGCAGCTTCGCATGGAAATGTCCTCTAAGCACCTTGTGGAGCCCTGAACTCCAGGCTCTCACCACCATTTAAACAGAAGCAGTGATGGCGACGAGGCTCATCCAAGGCCAGAATGTCACAAGAAGCCATCGCATTTCAAGTGGCTTGGCATTCAACGCTACAGAAGATTCCAGCAGCATGAGGGGGCGGGGATGAGAGCTTCAGATCCATACATCCTTTTAGAGAACAGAGAAACACAGACACAAGGCACACCATTTTTTCTTTATGAGGAAATTCAATCTGGACACATTATCAGGAAAAAGATCTGCAGAAACTAGATAGTTTCTAATATTTTTTTTCCCACTTACAAAATCTCTGAATTACAATGATTTACACTCAGTGTAACAAGTGGCTTGTCTATGACAGGGAACATCTACATACTTCCAACATGACCTCAGCTACACTGAACATGTAACATGTAAAATCACTATGGAGATGTAGACGTGCTACGTAATTTCATGGTCTTCAAACAAAAAGGGTGGAATGTAACACAACATTCGCTGTTGCTGACTTGTTCATTTATTATCTTTGTATCTTCATGAAAGCCAAAAAAAACCCCAAAAACCAAAAACCGAAAAAAAAAGAAAAAAAAAAAAGGCACATAGGGACTGTGAACTGTAGTTTCACGTCTAAAAAACCAACAAACCAGACTGCACTGGTACTGAATATACTCCTAAAGCTGGCATTGTGCATTTCAGTTAATTATTTGATGAAAATTCATGATTATAAAGTACCTTTGAGGTCAGATTAATAATTTTATAAGAATACTAGACAAACTGAAAAGTTAACCAAGAGAAGTTAACCGTGAACACATGATAACTACAGGGGCCAGTTCACACCCTGCTCTGTGGCTGACTTCAGGAAGGTGGACGGAGTGTTTACCCTCTGAACCTCAATTTTTGTCACCATCTATTTTGGACTGGTCCACTGCCAAACTGGAGACAAAGTTCCCTTAGTATTTACACTTGTATATTTAGTCTCAGACCTTTTGTATTTTCCCAATTCATGGCTGAGGCCTCTGTGGAACAGAAGTAGGAATGAAATGGGTAACCTTTCCAATGACTGACAACCAATGTTTACTGGGCCGGTAACTGGAGCACCTATGCTATGCCTACCAGTGCTTTTGAAAGCTCGAGGTGAGGGCTTTGAAAAAACGGTGTCATTAAAGTCTACCAGAAGGGTATGTTTGTAAATTACAACATGATTCAAACGTCATGCTCCTGACTGGCACTGGGTACTGTGTCAACGGGCAGCTTGACTCTAATGCAGATCTTTTAGAGGCTTTTGTAACTGGGAATGCCCCATCACATGGGATTTCCTCACTGCTGTGGTTTCGGGAGGTTCACAGATCGCAGGAGGAACCTCCAGGGCTTGATCCTGGCTTCACAGGCCCTTGTTAAAGTACACGCGCCGTAATTCAGGATGACTCCTTTGGATGCTGGCTTGCAACTCATCCTCCAAGCTTGTCACAGGCATGGAACTGGGACAAGGCAGAGGGAACAGGTTATCACAAGGGCAAAGCTAGGAATCTGGACTTAGGGAGAGGACACAGGTTCAGAGACCCAGGGCTGGTACATGGACACAGCCACAAAATGATCATTCTGTTCCCTCCGGAGACACAATCATCACAACAAAGAACTGTAAGAAGCCAATTGCTAAGCCTGTTTACCTGTTATTTCAAGTGGAAACCGTCTCATTGCTGGTAAGAGCACACAGCAGTGACATGCCTAGACCCATGTGACCGCAGCACTGGGACGGTAAGCAGCTACCCAAGCTAAGGGCAGAGCTGTGGTCAGGGAATCCATTCTAGTGGACGAACGCCACAGATGTGCTTGTCTGCGGCGCCAATGAAAGGAGCCACGTTAAAGGTTCTAGAAGCAAAATGTACACGAGGCAACCTGACTCTCACAAAGGCTAAAGCATTCCCATATGTAACAGCAGGGAGCAGGAAAGAACTGGGTAGAGTGAGTCCTGAGGTCCCACTCTGAGCTTGCCTGCTTAGTCCTTTCCTTTTAAGAGGATTTCCCGGCCCTTTAGGGTCCCGATTTTACTACTGAAATCCAATAACTGAATTTGTGTCTCCAGCTCATTTTTAGGATCGATATTCACAATAATTCTGAAAAAAAAGAAAAGAAAAGAAAAGAAAAGAAGAGAAAAGCAAAGCACCACCTACCTCTTCTGAGGAAATAGAGCACAGCACAGTGGGGTGGCGAAGACCAAACTTAAAAACAAAGCAGAGTGACAGGTCAGTAGGTTTTAGTGTCACTCCTTGGCTTCCTTCTCTCTCTATGTATTTTAGTGGCAACTCTTTCCTTCCTTTAGAGCACAGGATTGCCTTACAAACATGGTCTCTTCAATCGCCAGATTGATCAACAAGAACACCAAGAACAAAGGGGTGGGTACCTGGAGTTTACATGGAACACCCAGAGAGCCCTAAATTTGGAGGTTCCTGTGGTGACAGTTTCCATCTTTTTAATCACTGGGGCCACATAGTCCAGGCATTCTGGGTTGGTATCATTTTCAAAACTTCTCTTGTATCACCCAACTTTCCACAGGCATCAAAAATTGCTTCTATAAATGTGATTTCTGTGTTGACTACTGTGATAACATATGACACACACCTATTGAATATATGCACACAATAATAATAGCAGCTACATTTTTTTAAAGGTTCACTTACACTTACCAAAAGCCAACCAACGTGACTTGAATTGGTGCACTCATCCACGGGAACCTCTGTATTGAGAAATACACGAGTGTGAATACTTCTCATGTGGTTCTTCAAGACAGTCTCGTCTGCTGACTAAAGAGCATCCCCATGGTATAAGACCCCATGCAATGGGATTAGTGAGATCTTGGGCAACACTGCCACACTGGTTAGTCCTGACTTCATGGCCCTGAGCTATTAATGACCAAGCAGCAGCCACTGCTCCCCCAAGTGTTATCCGCCTGTGTACACGAGGTCCGGGATTAGCTAGCTAGCATTTAATTATGCTTTATCTGCTGCTAGGGAGGTAGAAGAGTTTGACATGCAAGCTCGAAGAGACATGAACTTGCACTAAATTTCTGCCTCACCAGCACTGACCAACTGTGTGGAAAAAGCAGGCAGAGACCGAGTTTTGTTAGGATGCAAAATGAGCAGTCTCTCTAAGGTTGAGGATGAAGACAAGCCAGGAACCCAGGACAGGGACAGAGTGGGAGGAGCCTAGCAGAGTGGGAGGAGCCTAGCAGACACCACCCTCCACCGGTTTGCACATGCTCTTTCATGGATTTAGTTGCTGTGAGTAGGTTAAAACTATTTCCAGAATAAAATATCTTTGCTAGTCATGAACGAGTAGGTTGGTCTTTGAGAAAATAAACATTGTTAGATATTTAGTTTTTAAAAAAGGAAAATACACAACATAAAGCGCGATGAGACACAGGGTTATCTCAATAAGACCACAGAAATTTCTGCAACCAAATTGTGAGTTGGTTGGGATGTAATCAGCCACCTCAGTTCTGAGTCACACAAGTTGTTGCAAGACAACGTGCATAGAAGGCATACCCTGGTGCCCAAGGAGACTCCTTTGCTGAAAGGGATCCCTGGGAGGGTCAACAGGGAGGGAGGAAAAGAGGGAATAAAGAGGAAGGGGAAACATCATCAAAATGAAACCAACCCACACAGGCTATGTTGGGGGGCGGGGCTTAACCTAAAAGAACGAAAGAGGAAACTATTGCCATGTGCCACTTGACCACAGAACATGTTTTGAAAAATGCATCCTTGGGCCAGGCTGTCTGGGTACTCACTAGCATACATTCTAAATTCAGCTCACTGGGCTATATGATTTCAACACATATGGTTCTCCTACCTCTACACAAATAACTGGCCAGCCTGTTTAATGAGGGATTCTCACAGGGCGATGGGTGGCCACGTCAGAGGAGCTGCTGTCAGCAATGGAGCTCATGGAGTACAGCCCAGTGGACAGCAAAGCTACGCTGGGTGCACCCTGGAGAGGCGACGCCCTGGGAAGTCTCCAGCATGCCCCTTGCTTCTGCTGCGGCCGCACTCCTGCTGAATTTGGCATGGTGTGACTACTATAGGAAAGGATCCCACTGCATCTAGTACAGTGTGATTGTTTCTTGGGAAAACCATACTCCTCACCAGGCAATTTACTTGCAGCTCGTAATGAAGATGACTTTTATAAGAGCAATGATGACAAGTTAGATCTATGATTTCATTGAATTTTCTGAGTTAGCCTAAAAGATTCAGGTGGTTAAGATAGTAAAGATGATTATGGAAATGGTTTAGGTTATTCTGCCAATTGCTTCAATAAGAGAAAAAAAAAAAAAGGCTAAAAGTCACCTTCCCCTTCGTTAGATGTGAGATTTGCAGACTATGGAAAATAAGAACAAGGGAGTTTCATACATTATAGACCCATCAATTCTGTCTGTGGAAAAACAGGCTGATGATCAAAGAAAGCAATTATGTTCCTATACCCAAGGTTAGGCCTGAGTTCCTTGGTTATGTAATTTACAGAATTAATCATAGGCCCCGGTATGCACCTTGAAAAAACAAAATTGTGAAAGGAAATTAAATGACTCTATTGTGTATAAAGAACATAGATGGTTAGCTGACCACTTGTTTAATTTTTTCTTTTTAAATAGAATAGAAATCTGCTACATTGAAACTGCAAACAACTGCCTGTCAGTACATGTAACTTGTGATCATAATGTGATTTCTTCCTGTGTAAAGATTTTGTTTTTGGAAAATATGTAACTTGTGGTTGTGAAGTAATTTTTTTCTTGTGTAGAAATTTTGTCTTAGGAGGTATAAAAGGGGTAAGAGAAAAAGCAGTAAAGACATAAAGGAAAACATCAGGGAATATGTAGGAGAACATCAGGGAAGATGAAGGAGCAGAACATCAGGGAAGACGGAGGAGAACATCAGGGGAGATGGAGGAGGAGAACATCAGGGAAGATGGAGGAGGAGAACATCAGGGAAGACGGAGGAGGAGGACATCAGAGAAGATGGAGGAGGAGGACATCAGGGAAGATGGAGGAGGAGAACATCAGGGGAGATGGAGGAGGAGAACATCAGGGGAGATGGAGGAGGAGAACATCAGGGAAGATGGAGGAGGAGGACATCAGGGAAGATGGAGGAGGAGGACATCAGGGAGGATGGAGGAGGAGGACATCAGGGAGGATGGAGGAGGAGAACATCAGGGAAGATGGAGGAGGAGAACATCAGGGAAGATGGAGGAGAACATCAGGGGAGATGGAGGAGGAGGACATCAGGGAAGATGGAGGAGGAGGACATCAGGGAGGATGGAGGAGGAGGACATCAGGGAAGATGGAGGAGGAGGACATCAGGGAAGATGGAGAAGGAGGACATCAGGGAAGATGGAGGAGGAGGACATCAGGGAGGATGGAGGAGGAGGACATCAGGGAAGATGGAGGGGGAGAACATCAGGGAAGATGGAGGAGAACATCAGGGGAGATGGAGGAGGAGGACATCAGGGGAGATGGAGGAGGAGGACATCAGGGAAGATGGAGGAGGAGGACATCAGGGAAGATGGAGGAGGAGGACATCAGGGAAGATGGAGGAGGAGGACATCAGGGAAGATGGAGGAGGAGGACATCAGGGAGGATGGAGGAGGAGGACATCAGGGAAGATGGAGGAGGAGGACATCAGGGAAGATGGAGGAGGAGGACATCAGGGAGGATGGAGGAGGAGGACATCAGGGAAGATGGAGGAGGAGGACATCAGGGAAGATGGAGGAGGAGGACATCAGGGAAGATGGAGGAGAACATCAGGGAAGATGGAGGAGGAGGACATCAGGGAAGATGGAGGAGGAGGACATCAGGGAAGGTGGAGGAGGAGGACATCAGGGAAGATGGAGGAGGAGGACATCAGGGAAGATGGAGGAGGAGGACATCAGGGAAGATGAAGGAGGAGGACATCAGGGAAGATGGAGGAGGAGGACATCAGGGAGGATGGAGGAGGAGGACATCAGGGGAGATGGAGGAGGAGGACATCAGGGGAGATGGAGAACAGGCATGAGATCAGGGAAGATGAAGGAGGAGAACATCAGGGAAGATGGAGGAGGAGGACATCAGGGAAGATGGAGGAGGAGGACATCAGGGAAGATGGAGGAGGAGAACATCAGGGAAGATGGAGGAGAACATCAGGGGAGATGGAGGAGGAGGACATCAGGGAAGATGGAGGAGGAGGACATCAGGGAAGATGGGGGAGGAGAACATCAGGGAAGATGGAGGAGGAGGACATCAGGGAAGATGAAGGAGGAGGACATCAGGGAAGATGGAGGAGGAGGACATCAGGGAGGATGGAGGAGGAGGACATCAGGGGAGATGGAGGAGGAGGACATCAGGGGAGATGGAGAACAGGCATGAGATAGAAGAACAACTGGGAAGAAGAAGGAAAACAAAGAGTAGAAGAACAGAACAGAGAAAGAACAGAGTAGGAACAGCAGAATGAGAAAAATAAAATGAAGAATTAAGTGTTGGCCCTCAAAAAAGTCTCCTGTGTGCATATGCTGTTGTGCTGACTCCATGCCTCCTCTCAAGTACCTGACCTGCTTGAGGGCGGGTCTCTTGGCAGGAGACGATAAATTCTCACCCAAGATCCTCCTGGACATGAGACACCCAGGCTGGCACACAGCCTTAGGGATGGGACAGTAGGCTAACTGTTGAGTGAACTCATATGGGTAGATGAACTTGAGACTGTAAGAACAGCCCCCTCATCTCTAGTGGACTCTTGTCTGCCTAAGTAAACAGAGCCAGACATATCCAAGAGCACACTTGTGTGTCAACTCAGGATGGATACACACAAACAAAAGGCTAGCTTTGATTGAGGGTTCTTCATAATGCCAAGGACTCTGGATAATTCTGACTTGCTTGTGAAACCCCACCCATCCTCAGCTCCATTCCTGACTCTGTCTCCACTACCCCATCCTGCCTATTCCCCAGGGAGAATTTGGTCTGAGGCCAAGAAATGAGTGCTCTGAGGATGTCCCATCTTTTACTACATATACACAAACCCCTCAGGGTAGGGGCATGTCTTGCTTAACAGACTGTGTAAAAAGGAGGCATATTCCACAAAAATCTTCAGATGAATTAAAAATAAAATACTAAGTTTAGAAGATATACATCTTCAGACTGATATGGCTTGGGATACATAGTGACATGGATATGTATCTCAATGTTAATATGAGTCTCAATTCTTTTCTAATGGCTCCTTTTCCATTAAATTTATTGGCATACAATCAACTATACATCTTAATGTGTACAATGTAATTTGTGACCTATATGCACAGTTATGAGGCTGTCATCACAATAAAAATAATGAGCCCATCTTTCATCTTAAGTGCTTTCCATGTTCTTTGAGCCCTTTTGGGATTCTGCTCCTTTCCTGGTCTCTGTCCCCTACCAAAGTTGTAACTCTGACCTCACTATGCATCAATTTATGTTTCCTAGGGTTTGAGTTTATTTATTTATTTATTTTTTGTACAGTCTCATGTAGCCCAGGCTGGCCTAAGCAAACTTACTATAGAGCCAACAATGACCTTGAACTCCTGACCTTCCTATCTCTTCCCAACTGCTGGCATTACAGGCGTGCATCACCAGGTCTGGATCTAGGGTTTTATATACAGTATCTCCTTTTTTGTGTTGTTACTTTGGGAATTCATGCTGTTGCTGCATCAGTAAATCACTGTTTTTCATTGACAAGGTAAGTACTCCATTGAATGGGTTGATACACTTTCCTGTTGACTTTGGGGCGGTATTCAGTTTGAGGCGAATGTAAACAAAGCTGTGATTAACTTCCATCTTTTATGGGTATTTGCTTTTGTTTCTTTTAGGGAAATATTTAGAAGTGGCTGGATTGCACTGTGTTTGCATAAATGGCTCAAATGTTTTCCAAAGTGGCTGCACCATTTCATATGTCCACCAGCAGGTCGTGAGAGTTCTAGGTCCTACACAGACTCATCAACACTTGTTACTGTCAATTGTTAACTGTAGCCAGTCCGACAGGGCTTTGACAGCAGCTCATGCGGTTTTCATTTTAATTTCTCCAGTGACTGAGCGATCCCAGGCACTTTCTACGTTCTGTTGGTATACATCTAGTGCATCTGCTGGGCCCTTTGGCTCACTTTTGCATTGCCATTTTCTTGTAGAGGGTTTTAAGTTCTTTATAAATTCTTGATTCATATTCTTAGCAAACAGTTTGCTTTGTGACTTGTTTCACCTAGTCCATTTCTTGTCTTTCATTCTCTGTATAGTTTTTGAGAGAGAATTTAAAAATGTTTTGAAGTAGTCAAATTTTTCATTTTTTTCTTTGGTCTTGTATCCAAGAAATCTTTTTCTCAACTCTGTGTTCAATGATATTTTCTTTTTATACTTGAGTTTTTAGATTTAGATTTCACCAACCACGGTACAACCCAACCACCCACAGATCCCCACCAAGCCACACTCTGTTCTCGATAAGCTTCTACAGAACACGTGCTACCGGCTGGTCCTCTGGGAGTCTATGCCTACTTCAGCTCCTCTGCATTCCTTGTCGCCCCAAGCTGAAATCACCTTGTGCTGTGGTCACTGATTCTGCGAGAGAGCAAGGCTCATGCCCTGTTTCTGTGACTCTAGTACTGATCACTGCTTACCACAGGCATCCAGCAAAGGTCCCAAGAATAAAGACTGTCTATGAATAAGTAAAGAATGTCACACTCATATCCATTGACAAACAACCCCAAACAGCTACTGAGTAAACACTGCAGTCTGTTCGATAAACATAAAGATACAGAATTAAAAGTCCTAAGAATGACCTCTGGACCTAAATCTATCAGTTTTATTCCCAATGAAAGTGTCAGGGAACTTGAAGAGTATGAGGCCTGTTTTTCAAGACAACTGTTCAAGGACACACTGTATTTTAGGCGGTGAACTTTTGGTTAGCTGGAGAGATTTTCATGAGTCACCTGCCCATAGCTGATGTGTTTTCCCAGCCCTCCATTTGGAAAAAGATAAGATGCGGGGGAGGATGAGTCATGCTAAATGTTCTCCAAGTGTTGTTGTTTAAAAAGCCGAGAATGTTCAATTGGTCTCATGTTAGGAGGGGAGTCTGATTATCACAGAAAAATCTGCACTTCCAAAAACGAGAAGAAAATACTTCAAGCTCCAAACAAGAACATCAACACATTCTTCCCCAGTGTGTCTGGATAATGGCCAAACCATCAAACAAGCCCCAAGTGGAAAGAGAATATGTAAGTGGAACTTGACCCTTGAACTTGGGAGTGGTAAGTGTACAGGGGTCCTTCAAGAACACTTAGCCTTGACTGTTTCAAAACAATATGTTCCTTGAAACTGGAAGGAATGAGGCTACAATCAGACTCTCTGTAGCTAGGGAGGATCTTGGAATGATCCTGAACTATTCTGGCCACATCTTCCCACCTTGCCACCAGGATTCCAAAGCCAGTGGCCTCTTTGGGGGTTGTGATGGAGGACTTCTGAGTGAAGAGAAAGTGAGGTGGCACACTTCTAAATTGGAAACAGTCATGCTGCCAACTATAAATTAAGATGGGGGGGGGTCAGTGTGTGAAGATGTTTGCTGTCTGTATAAGCCTGGCAACCTGAGTTCAACCCCAGGTATCGACATAAAGATGGAAAGAGAAGCAACTCCAAAAAGCTGTCCTCTGACCTCCACATGTGTGCTGTGGCACATGTGTGCCCCCCATATATACATATACACAACAATAACACACTTTCAAAATTAAAAAAAGATAAGGTGGGATAAACTCAGGACATGTATGTCTTTTTTAGGACAATGTGGCCATGGTGATCAGAATGCTTGTCTCTTTTAGTCTTTTTTTTTTTTTTTTTTTTTTGTGGTTTTTTGAGACAGGGTTTCTCTGTGTAGCTTTGCGCCTTTCCTGGATTTCGCTCTGTAGACCAGGCTGGCCTTGAACTCACAAAGATCCGCCTGCCTCTGCCTCCCGAGTGCTGCGATTAAAGGCGTGAGCCACCACTGCCCGGCACCTCTAGTCTTTTTCATGTAAGAAAATGCCAGGATATACACACAAGAATTTCCATCTATCATAGCCAGAAAAAATGTGCACTATGACTAACTAGACCTTCTGTCCAATATCTGCCATGGTAAGATTAGAGTTACCATGGTAACCATTCCAACACTGAGACCCCAGGAGTTCAAAGGCAGGAGAATTAGAATACTAAAGAACCATCTTCATGTCTCAGGTTCCCCCCAAGGCCATTTGTCCTCCATCAATGAGATGCAAGCTTTCTCACAGAGCTGATGTGATTCTAAGCCAGGATCAAGGATACACACCAGCAGCCTGAGTGTGTACTGTGTCCACAGGCTGGAGCCAGTCTCGTCCAAATAATGTCCTTCCTAAAAGGGACAACATTCTCAGCCTCTACGCCACCATCAGGCTGCACTGTGCAGTACTGCCTGTTTATGGGATCTTCTGCTTAGTATGTGTGGATTGTGGGTGCTCCTACATAACCGGAGCATCATCAGTTTACTACTAACTGGCTGTGTGTGTGTGTGTGTGGGGGGGTGTACCAGGAAAGCTTGCATGGAGTGATGCTGAAGGTGGTCTGCAAATGGTTTCCATAGTGACCTACAAAATCTTGATAACCACAATCTGTGGGTCAAAGGACTAACAAATACTATTTTTTTTTTTTTTGCAAAAGCTGTTACTTTTATGCCAGAAAAATGAGCACAGAAGATGACAATATTCAAGAGAAGATATCTAGCCTCACCTAAAAAAAAAAAAGGCTTATTTTATTATTTTTAATTATGTGTGTGAGTGTTTGTGTATGTGCCTGTGTATGGGTAGATGTACTTGAGTATAGATGCCCCAGGATGTCAGAAGAGGGCATTGCATCTCCTGGGGCTGGAGGTACAGGACGTGGGTGCTTAGGATGACGTGGGTGCTTAGGAGGACGTGGGTGCTTAGGAGGACGTGGGTGCTTGGGAGGACGTGGGTGCTTGGGAAAGGGATGTGAGTCCTCAGCAAGGGCAGAGTGTGCTCTTAACCAGCGAGCCTTCTCTCTAGCCCTGGTCTTTCTTTTAAAGGTTGATATCACCTGCCTTCGGCAGGAGGGGATATTTGCCTTATTTAATACGTTCTTCCCTTCTCTGTTATTTTCAAAGTTATTTATGCCAGGGCCTTAAGATAGGGAAAAGTGAAAAGGCTGATGGGTCAATCAATACCCTCAGCACAGATACTAAAGATGATTAGGAAGACAGCAGCTCAGGATGCTGCCCTGGTGTTGGAAGGCTCCCCACTATCCCACTGCTCCAAGACTTAGTCCCTGTGCTCAATTCATGTTGTAGGTTTTCTCCCTCAGAGTCTGACTCTGTTCCTGTACGTCAGGCAGAGACTGACAGAAGAGGGCACATTGGCTTGTCTTCAGATTATCTGAAAACCACAGAGATTTCTGACTGGCAAACAGCATATGATGTCGTCATCTGATAGTTTATAGATAGAAGTTTTGTGACAGTTATATATAAACTCTCAAAGATAATATTTCCTAAACTTTGTACTAGAAAAAGACTTCAGTAAAATCTTCTTATGTATCTTCAAAATAATAACTAATTGCAGTAGGTTGAATGTCAAGAGAGGACACAATTTCATTTTGTTCTAGGTGGCAGCCTCCCCTTATCCAAGCCCCCAAGTGGTTGCCTGGAACCCTGGATAGTAGAAGCCTGGCATGTACTATGCTTCTGCTTATACACACCTTCCCATGACCCAGTTTAACATAAACCAGAGACACTTAGGAATGGACAATCACTGATAACACAATTAATGGTTATAAGAATGATTATAATATAATGAAACTGCCAGCATCGCCACCTGCCCTTTGGGGCCATTATTACATAAAATAAGGGACACTTAGAAACGAGTACTAAGAGATCGTGACAGCTGACATGATAAGTGAGATGGCTGCTGAGTGACTCACAGGCCACTAATGTGAACAATGTGGCTACCCTGGACAAAGGCTGATTCGCATTCTAGACAGGCAGAGGACAGTTCAGAAAGGCTCACAATTTAAAACATATGCATTGCTGGTCTGTGGGATTTTCCACTTAACATTTTTTTGACTGTGGGTGACCCTAGGTAACTGAGACCCAAAGGACCCACTGCCATGTTGACAGATTTACTGCTTAAATATCAGCTACTATTTCTGCCTTTTGTTGACTTGTGGCTGAGGCTCTTAGAAGCCTCTGGTGTGCAGCTTTCTGGAGAAGTGTGAGGTCTCTGGATTTCCTCTGACAACGCTCCAAGAGCAAAGAGACATTTTGTCACTACACAGTGACTTTGACACTAATGCACATTGTTATGTTAGAGTATGTTTCAGAAATATAGCTTGGGGTTTTTATTCTCTGTGTCCCCAGAATTTCCAGGAGAATGGATGGACATTCCTGTCCCTTACCATGGTCCAGGGAGGTGCTTGTGCTGTTTATTTGCAGCATATTTTCTTAACTTACAGTGTTTATGAAGTGTCCGTTCAGCATTTGGCTTTCCTTCTCCTACTGGGGCCCATATGGAGCACATGGACCTATGCGTATACATCATGATCTCATCCTAGAAGCATCTGGTTTGGGACAGCATCCCTTCTCTTCAGTTTTATGTACGATACTCCCTTGCTTTTACAGTTCTGCTTTTAAGACTCAAATGGTCCATCCCAAGGGAGCTACCATGTTCACAGTACACCTACTCCTCCAGGGAGGGCCAGAGCCTCTGCTCCTAAGCATGTCTCCACACTCAGCATGATATGAAAGAGCCATCTTATCCCACTGTATCCCAACTGGACTAGTCCTAGAACCAACAAAACACAATCTGTAGGGCACAGAGATGGCACACAGCAATGCATGCTTTCTTATGATAGATCAATAAACTTTTAGATATGACTATCAAAGAGAAATACTAAATTCAATGCTCCATGAAGTTATTATTCCAGATCGTTCCATTCCCGATATTACAGATAATTTCCTATGTCCCAAAGTCACTACTGTCTTCTCACTCTGACCTAGCTAGGCATGCCACAGATGACCAGGTGGAGAGTCCACTCACTGCCTCCCCACAGCAGAAGTCTTCATACCTTCTCAAACATCCGAGAGTGGAAAGGAGATGCTTTCAGAAGCATCTTCATATTTACATAAGTGTCCAAGGGAAACTGGCCTTCAGGTTGTCTGTCATTCACTAACTATTCTGTTCAGTGTGAAGTCTGAAAAGGACTCACAGCTGCGTGTGGTGCTACACACCTTTACTCCCAGCACTTGGGAGGCAGAGGGAGGTGAATCTCAGTGAGTTTAAGGCCAGCCTGGTCTACAGAGTGAGTTCCTGGACAATAGAGAAACGCTGTCTCACAAAAGAAAGAAAAAGAAAGAAAAGGACTTACAAAATGACAATGGAATGGGTCTTACCTTCAGAAAGGCTTTCTTTTCCAACGTGTTCATGATAAATGGAGGGATGGCTGTAATAAAGACAGGGCCATTTAAATCTTCACTTAATGCCTTCCTTCAGCTGTGTTTCCCGTAACAGGCTGATAGAAAGCCGTGTCACTTTTAGGCTATTTTTACATTGGCAGAGTGAAAGACTCAAACCAAAGCCAATGCAAAACTGGAGCTGAGTGGAAACTGGGGTGCAATACTGTTTTCAGGCCGTCTGGAAATCTGGGCTCAGGAGATGTGTTGGGGGCTCAACAGCCTTCTCTTTGGAGTGACAAGCCTGCTGGTCCCTAAGGTATCTATCCTTCACAGACCACACTGGCAGCCCACTAGAGTATAGAGGGGCTCCTCGGGTCAATCAGATAATGCTGATCTCCTCCAGTTAGCTGAAACGCAACACGATCAATGCTGTCTCTCAGTATCTACAGGGCAATGGATCCAGGACTCCTGTGGTTACAAAATGCATGAATTCTCAGCCTTAGAGCTGCTGTAATCTCTAGGTAAATTGTGGCTTACAGACAATATTCACGATGTGCAAAGAGTTGCAAGAATAACAAGAAGAAAGCCTGAACGTGTTCAATACACATATCTTCCTTTTGTTGGGTGGTTGACTCTGGATGCTGAGCTGCGTACACACAGGGTCAACTGCAGAATGTTCCTTGGTTTTCCTTTATGTACTTTTCTTCAACTTTTGTTGCTCATTCAAGCTCATCAGCTCAGAGCATCATGTAACAATAGCCAGCATCATGTGACAATAGCCAGCATCATGTGACAATAGCCAACATCATGTGACAATAGCCAACAGCAGCTGACAGACATGCTTCATTTGAGAGCACCTGTTTACACGCAGCTTAGGTGAAGAAGTTCAAGAACATTAAGTCCTGGGTTTCTTTCTTAGTTTTCCCTACAAAGAAAGCTGTCACTCATAGGTCCCTTGATTTCTGAGTGTCTAAGAACCTTCTCTAGGCCCCCAAGCAGCCCGATGGGTAGACAGGAGATTCTCAAAGGGTCTTAATATGACACAGATGTTCTCTCTGCTCATGCTGACCCCATACTATATAAATAACAGAGTAGCTGCCAGATGCACATTTTCTAATAGCTGTCCTCAGCACTGTCATTGTCCCATGTTCTAGGGAGAACTTCAGGAGAAAGTACTTATCTCCATGGACTTCAGAAGCATCGTCTTAAGATTTAAACAGTCCACACCCACTTCCACCTACTCTCCTCATCTCCACTACATCACTCTGGTCCAACTAGCCATGGCTTGCTGCCTGTGGTGCAGAGGCAGCCCCGAGCTGTCTCCACTCACCATTGCTACACCCCTTTAATCTAGTCTCACATAGCACCCATATCACATAATTACCATGTTCAAAACTGCGTGGTGCTCTAATCCTCAGACTAAGTTAGAGCTTGGAATGCCCAAGTAGCTGGCGCTAGTCTTGGAGGCCCCTTCAAATCCTTTCTTTCTCTCCTCCTTGGCAGAATGCCTCCCCCACAAAAGGCAAGCCCTGCTCCTCTGCTGATGCCCGCTCTACCTTGCTAAGAAGTCGCCCCATCCTTATCCCTACCCAGTCCCTCGCCTGCCCACTTGCTTCCTCCATCCCTAGCATTCCTTCCCTTGGCTCTTGTTACCTACCATTTTACATACAGGCTAAGAATCCCTAACCAAAAAACCTCAGCTCTGGGGGCTGGAGAGATGGCTCAGCAGTTAAGAGAACTGGCTGCTCTTCCAGAGGACCCAGGTTCAATTCTCAGCACCCACATCACAGCTCACAACTATCTTTAATCCAGCTCAAAGTGATCTGACACCCTCATACAGACATAAATGCAGGCAAAACACGAATGAACATAAAATAAAAATCACTAAATCATAAAAAACCCCTCAGCTCTGAAATGTTCCATAATCAGTCACCTTTCTCAACTCTCATACATCAGCTATGATGCATACCTACAATATGCAACGTTTGTTGCATGTATGAAGTCATTAGCAATATTGCACAAAATTATTTTTAGGCCACATGTACAAGATGTATATCTATCATGAACAAATTTCAAATTTAACTTTGAACCTCCTGAGAGTAGCTCATTTTATTTATATGTAAATGTTTTAAAATCCAAACAAATCCTCAACCTGGGACACTCCTAAGCCCCAAGCATTTGGTGAAGGATGTCCCATTTGTACCACATATTATTTACTTGCCCAGGTGCAGGCTCCACCATCAAAAGGAAGTTTTCACAAAGGTGAGTGCTGTTTGCTGTTCTGTTTACTGATAAAGGCTTGGCATGAACTACACGCAGGACCTCCAAGCTCACTCACCCATGCCAGGGGCTGCCATGAGGATCCTGGAGATGACCACCTGCGTGATGGCTTGTTTTGCAGCATTGGTCGATTCTCCCAATCGGGTGCCATTTTCATCAGTGACAGGAATGCCGACTTTGAGTTCCCTGAAGGGCAGAACACATGCAGAGGGGTTCACAGATGCCTCGAGGCAGCGCCCTGAAGGAGGGCTCTGGTGAGGAAGATTAAATGTCTCCTTCATCCAGTTTCCTACTCAAGTGTCATTCTTGGCACTGATAAGTCTATTTTTGAATACCATGAACAAGTTCAAGCCTCCTGTGATAGACATGAAGGGAAAATAACAGGAGTACTCCTTTTTCAGAAGGATGTACCTTTCCAATAATAATATGATTTGAGGGGTGGATATGCTAGCTCAAAGGTGTCGTTAATTTCTGTGCTCAGGTACAAATCTGAACAACCTTCTAAATTAGAAATAGATACAGTACATAGCGTTACTGAGCATCTCATGTATTGATAGTCATTGCAATACAGCCCTGTTGGATATTCATTAGCTACATACAGTTCCTAATGCTGGGAGCCAACTCCTGCTACTGCCCTGATCTTTTGTTATCTGTCCAAAATGCTTATTCTTTCCTCTCCTTCAATTTCCGTCAGTTCTAAAAAACACATTTCTGAAGATAAAGATTAAAATTACCTTAAGCTCCATATGAAAATTCCAAGGGAAAACCAAGAAACTCTTGGCTTTCTCCATCTCTGGTCTCAATCTTACAGAATTTTTTTCTGTGTAGAGGGTATAGACCTTTGAAATAGGAAGACTATGCATTCTAAGCCTCTAGGCCTTTTTCAGCCCACTTCAACAAATAGGAACCCAATGGGCTTGCCCTTACCACCCTGCTCTATTCTGAAGCAAATCTCAGATTTCATATGATTTCATCTACACTACGAGAAACTCCCCCACGGGGCCCAAGTCCTTGCCTGGTGCCTGTGTCCTCTTACCTTTGCCTCATCAGCGGGATGTTAATGCAGTTAGCAGCAGCCACGGCAGCGAAGGGGACAAAACGTCCTATCAGTGGTGAGACGCGCTGTAGGAAGATAATTCCACAAGTGTCATCTTGCTTCTCCCGGATGGCTGGATGGAAATTCTTACGTCTTCCTAAAAACACTGCAGTCCTGGCTGTATAGAGCCAGGCCAAGGGGCCTCAAACCTGTTGCTTAGAGGTATTTCTGTATCTCTGGCAAGGACATACTGAGACAATGCACCCATCTAAGACACTTTGATAGCTTAGTTTGTGTGGCTGGAAGCATGTTCCCAAGTCTCAGAACTTTGATTTCAGAGCCAGCTCTTCCACCTCTTCAAGCTCCCCCATCCCCCACCCCAGTCTTAGGAGGGTTTTTTAGAGAGAGGCATTTAGAACTAACTCATAGAGCCAGGAACAGACCAGTCTTGGCTGTTGCTACTAGTTACAACCCTTCTCCAATCCACTAGAAGATACAATGAAAATATGCAGCTAAAGATGGCTACAGGAAAGCCAAGTGGCTGCAATTCTTTTGAGAATAACAGAGGCACCCAGAGTGACAGGTGAGAAGAAAGTTAAGATGATCTGCCATGGAAACACAACTAAAGTACCTTGGTTAAGGCATTAAGTCCTAGGGCTGTCGCTACAGCACCGGTTGTAGCAGAAACATAAGCCGTACCCAGCTCACTGAAAAAAGAAAATAAAGACATCATGTAAATGATGGGTGTAGGTCAGGGATCATGAACACAGGATCTGAAGAAACTGAGGAGGCAGGAGTGTATGTCAGCAGCGGAGAGTCTGCAGAGTAACATTTGGGGTGACTCCATCAGTGTGGGAATCCAGAACGCAAACACATCCCTAACAGTGGGTTACAACCCCAACCAAGCAGACATGCAGATGAGGCACCCATGTAGATGAGGAAGGAGAGGTGTGTGGAAAGCTGCGGATGGAGCAAAGGCTCTGGGCTAAGTGTTTGGGACACATTTGCACAAATCAAAACTATCATTCAAAACATTAACGTACACACAGAAAGCAAAGTGCAGCAGGACCATCTTAGAAGGTTAGTTCACTGTACAAAAACAGTCCAAGTTTATCTCTAAAGTGCAGCGGAGCTCAAGCCGTTCTGCTAATTGTGAGAAACACAACTGGGTGGCAGGATTCAGCATCCTGTGCTCCATTTTGATGATAGCAGAATACTGGATGTCAAAGGCAATTTCCCAACATAAACAGGACTGTTTCAATTGTTGTGCAAATTATAGCTATAGTTTTAATTAATCTCAGCTTGGCAAATATATATATACACATATATATGTATATATGTATACACATACGCACACATATTTATATACACACATACATTCTAATACAGGAGACAAATTCATAAGTTCATTGCTTTCTTTGGACTCCAGCAATGAGGTGCTTTTAAAGTAAAGTGTCTATAAAGGCCACATTACTGCAAAGCCCCTTCTGCTTTGAGACTGGTGGCTTTGACTCATGCAGTCCCAGGGGGAGTTACTTAACAGAGGTCAGGCCTGAGGGCTGCCTGGTAGGCATTCTGCAGGGTCCCGAGCTCAGGATGTAAGAGAGACAGCAGCGTCCCACTAATAGCAGATGACATCAGAGAAGGAAGACAAAAGCAGAAAGTTATCCCGACAGAGGGAGGAGGAGAGACACTGCACAGAGCAAGCTATGTGTTCAAATGCATCGCTACTTAGGGAGCACAGGCTCATGGAGGACGGGTCACCCCACAGCCTTACTTTACGGTGAGGGGAGCATCTCCGCTTCTATTGGTGTAATTGACAACAGCATTGAAGGACTGGTTTATCCACTGCCAGAAAAGCACAGCCGGTGTGGTCCTAAAACAAGAGTAAGCCATCACATACCCTCCAGCACCAGCGAGGCTCCCTTCATACAGAAAGAAAATGTCTAACACCAACTACCAGCAAGGACGGGTACTAGGCAGGGAGGAAGTCTGCAGCCACAGACTGTCTACTTTGACACCCAGTTTCCTTATCACCAAGCTCACAGGGCTTCTGTCTTTGGGTTTCTATTGCTGTGATAAACATCATGACTAAAATCAACTTGGAGAGGAAAGAGTTTATTTGGTTTCATTTCCACATCATAGTCCATCATCGAAGGAAGTCAGGGCAGGAACTCAAAGCAGGAACCTGATGCAGAGGCCATGGAGGGGTGCTGCTTACTGGCTTGCTCTCCATGGCTTGCTCAATCTGCTTTCTTATAGAACCCAGGACCATCAGTTCAGGAGAGGTACCACCCACAGTGAGCTGGTCCCTCCCGAATCGATCATTAATCAAGAAAATGCCTGGCAGTCTTGCCTATAGGCCAGTTTTATGACAGAATTTTTCTCAATTGAAAGTCTCCCTTCCCAAATGACTCTAGCTTGTGTCAAGCTCACAAGAAACTAGCCAGGACAGCTTCTGTCATAAAGAAATAAACTTATAAAAAGCCTAGCACAGGGTAGACAGAAGAGCCCTTCTCTTGGTCAAACAAAGCAAAACAAAACAAAACAAAATCCCCAAACCCAAAATAACTATTTGCAAACGAAGCAGGCTTGGCCCTTCTGATGCTGTGTCTATATCTATTCCAACACCCAAACACACCTGTGTCTACAGAAAGAATAGAAGAGTTTATTTCTAGACTTTTTTTTTCCCTATCTCATTTTCTTTAGGGCCTAAGACTTAGAGAAAAATGTCAACTTCTTTTTAAACAAAGATTTTATTTAGTGTCCTAAAAAAAAAAGCTTTATTTATTCTTATCTTATGTGTATGAGTGCTTTGCCTACATACATGTGTGTACAGTGCCTGCCAGAAGGTGTCAGATCCCCTGGACCTGGAATTACAGACAGTTGTGAACTGCCATGTGGTGCTGGGAACTGAACTGGAGTCCTCTGCAAGAGCAGCCAGTGAGTGCTCTCAACTTCTGGGCCACCTCTATGTCCCCTGACTTAGCATCGTTAGAGGCAAAACACACCTTTAAATACAACGGATTGTGGTTTATTTACTTATTTATTATTATTATTATTCTACTTGATTGTTTTATTTTTGTCTGCTCAGAATGACCGAAAACTCATGGCCTCCAGTGCCTTAGTCTCCTGCATGCCAGGATTCCAGGCATGAGCCCATATGCCCAGCTAAAACAGGTATTTATTTTCGCAAATCATGCCAGGTGCTGCTTAATAGAGTGGCAGCATCTACTCAGAGTGGAATTAAAGATGAAATGATATCTTTCTTATGTTAAAACAATACCACCTCATTTTATTAATTACTTTTGTGATTGTTATTGTTAGATTGAGACAGGTGTTAGCTGTATAGCCAGGCTGGCCTCACCCTCACAATCCTCTTAGCCTCCCAAGAGCTGTGGTTACAGGTGAGCCATTACACCCACCTCCATCTCATTTTCAGCTGTTCTAAGTTCTAGTTAATTTTTAATTTAAATTTTATTTATTTTGTATGCATGTGCATGCATGTGGAGGTCACAGAGGATGACCTGCAATAAGTGGGCTCTCTCTATGCACTAAGTGCTTCGCAGGAATCGAACTGTGTGTTCAGGTTTGGTGGCAAGTGCCTTTACTCACTGAGCCATCTTGCCAACCTTACATTTATTTTAATTTTTTTTTTTACTGAATATACTTATGGGGTATAACATGTTTTGACACACGTAGAATGAATTCATCATTCTTGTTAACATAATCACTATGACATTTATTTCAGTAAAATTTATATTAAAATATTCTTCAAATTATTCCAATAGCAAATTAACGAACACCTCTCACGCATCTGTAACTTACCTGTAAAATGTCATCATGCAGCCCGTGATGGTCATGTTCATTGGGACTTGAGCTGACATTCTTCCTATCAGAATCATCTTTTCACCCGTGTCAGGATGGAAAGCTGAATCATACACGTACTTTGCTCTCCACAACTCATTTTCCGTGAGGCCAGCAGGAACAATTCCTTGCCTAGAAAATGACATCAAAAGTCCCAGCAACTGCTCCATTCAGATACCTGACCTTGAGCTTCATGGTTTGCAAAACCTTACTGCACCTACGGGACCTGGCAGGTCTGTTAGAGCGGTGGTGGTGGTTATTATTATTTTTTAAATTATTTATGTGTTTTCGGTGCTGGGAGTTGAACCCAGAGCCTCACACATACAGCATGCACTCTATTACTGGCCTTCCTGGAAGCCTAAGAACAAAAACACTGTTACAGTGAACTTCTCAGACCCACGCATCTCCATTATCTGTAATTTGGAAAATAACAGAAAGTAATATGCATATTAAGGAGTATTCATCTTGAAAATATTCATTGTTTTAAGTGACATGTTAAAACTGTAGTCTGAACATGGCAAACTCTGAACTATTTTTAACCAATCAGATCAAAGTTATGGCATTTAAGGCTATTACTTCATTTTAAACCTGCCATTGGCAAACTTAGGTTTGGGACCTTTTGGCGCAAATAAAGGGCTTGCTGCACAGTTTGTCAGATGTTCTCATCAAAGAAATACTCATTGTCAGAGACTTAGAAAATACACAAATTTAGCGGAGCAATGAAGTTAGCCCGGGCCTAGCTACTGTTGCCACTGGCAACGCTTGGATGAATACTTTTTCAGTCTTCCAAGGTGTTTAAGATATGACACCAGACCAGATGCTCACTAACCATGGCTTTTATTCAACAATACTCTATAAATATTTCTTTGCTCGAATATAACATTCTTCTAAAACATCTACATTGGGTTGAATAGTAATCCCCAAACACACATCCACATAGAAGAACAGGGTGTGGCTTTATAGATGTAATTAGCCAAAGTGAAGTCCTACTGGATGAATGGTCACTAAATCCAAGGAACAGTGTCTATGCACAAACAGAGAAGGCAGAGAGTACAATGATGTACCTACAAGCCAAGGGATGCTGACAATTCCTAGAGCCACCAGCACCCAGGATGAGGCAAGGAGGATCCTCCCTGAAAGCCTTCAGAGGGAGTGTGACCCTACTGTGCCACCTGTCACTCAGACTTCCAGCCTCCAAACTGGGAAGGGGGCACATCACCCTTTAAATGCTACAGATTATTTCACAATGTGAACTTTAATTGGGATTTTAATTCTACTTTTTCCATTTGTAAATATGGGAATAAGCCTTCATAATTAGAACTTTTCCCCACATCCAAGATTTAGGAATAAGTGAATAAATTTGCTA
This sequence comes from Peromyscus californicus insignis, assembly GCF_007827085.1. Classification (NCBI taxonomy): domain Eukaryota; kingdom Metazoa; phylum Chordata; class Mammalia; order Rodentia; family Cricetidae; genus Peromyscus; species Peromyscus californicus. The sequence goes on from NW_026294606.1 coordinate 10,425,194, forward strand.
AAGTGACAGCTATGTAAAATACTAAACATTTTAATGACTTTTATCCTCTGCACTTGAGTCTGAGTTTGTAGGGTGTGGAGGAAGCCCTGAGAGCACGCATATGACAAAGACCAAAGTCTTGAATTCATGAGAAATTGGCCAGGCTCAAGAGGGATGGCAAAGGGTGGGTCCGAGTATGAGTGATCAGTGTGTGTACAGACTAGCAACTGCAGCTTCTTCCTCCAGGATGTTTAGAGCCTCAGAGTGTTCATCAACACAGACTCCTACCTGGAACAGCTAGCCCCTCCTCTGTGCTATACCTAATAAACACCTGAGGTTCTGGGTTGCCTGCTAGGCGCACTCCATACAGCCCACATCACCACCCGATCCCAGTTTTCCTGTATGTGTCTGTCCTTTCTTCCTGTCCTCCCTGCCTTTAGTCAGGGTTCCAGAAACCAAGCTGCAGGTTGTGACAGCAAAAACTATGCCTTTTGCTCTCGAGTCTGAGTTTGTCTTAAAAAACAGCAGGAATTTATCGTAAGTATGTGTCTTAGTTAGGGTTTCTATTGCTGCGACAAAACACCATGACTAAAAAGCAAGTTCGGGAGGAAAGGGTTTATTTGGCTTACACTTCAGCCTTGCTGTTCATCACTGAGGGGAGTCAGGACAGGAACTCAAACAGAACAGGATCCTGGAGGCAGGAGCTGATGCAGAGGCCATGGAGGGTGCTGCTTATTGGCTTGCTCCTTATGGCTGGCTTGCTTAGCCTGCTTTCTTATAGGGATGGCATTAACCACCATGGGCTGGGCCCTTCCCCATTGATCACTAATTGAGAAAATGCCTTACAGCTGGATCTCATGGAGGCATTTCCTCAACTGAGGCTGGTTCCTCTCTGATGACTCTACCTTGGGTCAAGTTGACACGCAAAACCAGCCAGTACAGTAAGAAAATGTGAAATTTGCTCACTTTACTTCCTGTTGGCTGGTTTCTACCAGCTGGGGTGTGAGGAGCATGGGGCTTGATTTTAGGCCTCTGCTGTGTCTCTGCTTACCTGCAGAGTGAGGACCACACTCACCATTTTAACAACAGCCCATCTTAACTGTTGGTGGGATAAGTGTTGTTCCGTCTATTACCCTCCTTATGCCTTAGTTACAGTCATTTGTCTTCAGGAAAACCTTACAGTTATTTTTCTAGGTCTTAGAGGCAATCACAGCTGTGCTGATGGAAACTGTTAACAGGAGAGACGCGTCCCTGCGACAGTGTAAGGCTTCCTTCTAGTCCGACTGCGTCTCGAGTTACTTTGGCTATTTTAACTGTCACACTCTTCTGAGTAAGGGTGTTCCCAGCTCTCCCCCCTTCACTCTTGCGGGCTGCAAGAATATATTATAGAGATTCAGCTGGATATTAAAGCTATACCTAGAAATTTCAAGGTATTTTTCTAGAGGCAAGCCATTTATTATGGAATATTTGGTGTTATCCAGTTTTTAATATTTTAGCTGTCTTCTGCTTTGAAATTCTTGCATGCCCAAATACTTCCAGACCATTATGGCAAACAGCTAAGCTTCTGGAACACTGTTCTTCTAGGTACTAACACCCCCTACAGAGCCTAGGAGACAAGCAGGCAGCAGATGCATAGCCTTGTTTCTTGTGCAAATGAAGTTCAGACCATCCCTTGCCTTCAAGCCTAGTGGCATTCCAGAGCCATTGACTGAGGAAATAGGACTTTTTGCATAACCAGGTGCAGTAAGGACTGGAGAATTCCAGAGGAAGACACAGAACCATGTGGCCAGAAAGAGGACAGGAAGACAGAGATTCTGTAGAGAGTAAAGCAGATCTCTCATAGAGTTTATGGGGCCAGGGGTAAGGGGCCAGTTAGGATAGATGGAGGACAAAGGAACAGAGGACGAAGATCAGGTCAAAAGCATAGGCACCTATTAAGACTATGAGGACAGGAAAAGTGGGCACAGAGAGGAGCTGAGTGTGAGGACAGGGCTGAAGCTGTACAGATAGAATTTTGTCACAGAGGAATAAAGTCAGCAGACAAAAGAATGCAGTGTATGTAGATTCCCTCAGATACCCCATGCCGTACGTGGCGTCTTTCCCAGGACTCTGGGAGGAATTTTCTCAGGGTAGGAACTTGGGAAAATTCTGTTATCCTTACTTCACAGACATACACACTTAAAAAATTTAAATTATGTAGCAGTGTCTGTGTGTGGGGATGTGCACATGAGTGCAGGTACCTGCAGAGGCCACAGGTGTTGGGTCCCCTACCTCTGTAGCTAACAGGTGTTTGTGAGCTGCCCGAGGTGGGTGCTGGGTACTGAACTTCAGTTTTCTGTAAGGGCAGTATACACTCTTAACCTCTGAGCCATTTCCCCCGCCCATGCATACTTTGTATCTTTAAGTGTTCTGATGCAGTGTGAACTGCTGTCACTGTGCACACTGATGCTACACGTGGATTAAAAGCAGACCCTCTCATCACATTTATTTGTTATTTCAAGGTGATTAGGATATTGTCAGCTGCAAAATACAATTGCTTCATCTTTTTAATATCTCCACTTCTTAGTTTCAAAGTGGTTTTGAACAGTGAAGACTTATTCTTACCCTTGATGCCTTGGGCTGCATGCTTTCCTATATGTGTTCCGAGTCATTAATAGAGGTTACAGGGAGAAAGAAATGCCTATGTTCAAGTTTGGGAAAAGGGGTTAAAGAGTCCTACAGCCCCAGTTTCTAAATATTTTGGAAACTGAAAGCAAAGCAGGGTGGGGTGGAGTAGGGTGGTATGTGACAATATGACATCATCAAGACTGGAGCTGTCTCAAATCTCACGTGAGCAAACACCGTTCTTCTCTTTTCTCCCTCCCTGAAGCATGTACTAAACACAGGTTGATGTCAGGGTTAGAGTACTAAACACATGGACTGATGTCAGGGTTAGAGTACTAAGCACATGGACTCTGTCAGGGTTAGAGTACTAAACACATGGATTGCTGTCAGGGTTAGAGTACTAAACACATGGACTGCTGTCAGGGTTAGAGTACTAAACACATGGACTCTGTCAGGGTTAGAGTACTAAGCACAGGCGGCTTCAAGCCTTCTCAGCACACATGAACGTCTGCTATTTTCATAAACAGTGCACAGCCCATCTGCTGTTGGACTTAATTGTTTAGTTAAACACATACAGCTCATGAAGAGTTCCTACTGCGGTATCATTGTTTTTACTGTGTAATTCTACCTGGTTCTTCTTTGGGAATAAAGAGAAGGGATTTAGAAATTCTGGGGTGGCTTGTCGGGGCTTTTAGCGCCACATTAGGACCACATTTCGGATCAAGTTCCTGTCGTTTCTAACAATCCCTTTCCGGTGCAGCTCTAGCTGGCTGGTGAATGCTATCTGGCTGCTCCTCACGAGACCTATTGTCAACACTGGATTGTTCTGATCCACTTACCCTAAATTGTCCCTTGTCTTTCTATACAGAATTTCTATACAGAATTTCTGCTTCTTTTTTATTTTAATTTTTAAATTTCATCTCTTTCCTGCTCAAGGAGAGTTCTCAAGGAGTGTGGACCTGATTCTTTGCTAATGATGGCAGTCTGGTATAAACCGCCTGGCTGCAGCCCTCTGCTGGACACAGCACATGCTGACTCTGGGCGTGCAGATGACAGATAACTTTCTTATTGTGTTCATGGAGGCCAATTCAGGGGACAAAAGGGACTAACAGGAGGGGCAGGGGGAGGGGTGAGAAGCAGGCAGGCAGGAGTTTATGGGAAATGCTCCAACTTTTACATGAAAATGTCTTTCTGAATGAAGCTGAGTACTATGAATACACACCAAGAAAAAAAATGTTACTTTAAAGGGAAAAAAAGTTTGTTTAGGGCTGGAGAGGTGGCTCAGTGGTTAAGAGCACTGTCTGATCTTCCAGAGGACCCTAGTTCGATTCCCAGCACCACATGGTAGTTCATAACCATCTGTAATTCCAATGTCAGGAATACAGTTTCCTCTTCTGGTCTCTCCAGGCACCAGGCACCCAAGTGGCTCACACACACACACACACACACACACACACACACACACACACACACGCAAACAAAATGCCCATATACATGAAAAAGTTTGTTTATAGACAACATAAAACATTTGAAAAACGGCCACCTATGGCTCTCTCCTCTGGAAAGGGCATGTCTCTTTAGCTTGTAGACAGGTTCTGAGTGCAGAAAGTCTTTCTCTGTTACACAGATTGGTGTTCTCTTGAGTTTTCCTGAAGCAAGTAGCAACTAATTATTTCTTCACCCTCTAGTCCATAGCCCCCTTAGATAGTTACTGTTGATGTGACTGGATTAGAATCCCCCAGGACATCAGAAAAACACACTTCTTGGTATGTCTTTGAAGGCATTTCCAGAGGAGATTAACTGTGTGTATGTGTCTGTGTGTGCATGTGTGTGTGTACATCCTGACTGTGGGTGCCACCGTCCTTGGGCTGGGGACTCAGATAGAATACAGGAGGAAAAAGCTGAGGGTGCTGACCTCCCTCCTTCTCTGCAATAACCATGGCAACAGTGGATAGAATGGCTCCTCCCTTAAGTTATTCACATCAGGTGTTTCGGTCAGAACACCACCAAGGTAACTGCTAAAGTAACGGACACATAATCTTTTCATCCCTTACTCTTTCGTCTGTTCGGGAATGGCAAGGGCAGTCCAGAGCCTGACCTGCACACTAAGAGCAGTTGTTACAAGGGCAGTCCAGAGCCTGACCTGCACACTAAGAGCAGTTGTTACAAGGGCAGTCCAGAGCCTGACCTGCACGCTAAGAGCGGTTGTTACAGTTTTAGAATGGCCCACAGAGACCTCCTCAATACCTTTTGGCCCTTTTAGAGTTTGCTGACCTCTCATTACGGTCCTCGAGGAGCCCATATGGTTTATTCTCTGCTCTGTCTGTTGTTAGTTCCCAAACATTGTTTCCAATGAAGATTCTAAGTTCTCTACAGCATTTTGAGTTTCTTCGTCTCTTCATTATGTCATCCTCAAGTGGTCAACCTGCCCTCTGTCTTTTGTTCCAAATTCACAAAGAACACTGATTTTTCTGAAGTCCTGAAAACACGCTCAAGTGAAGTCTTCCTTTGTAGACTGCACTGGTCCCTCCCAACTGCCCAGCCAGCAGTAAACACCTGAGGCGTGTTATTCCTGCTATGTTTAGGGGCAGAGCACCTGATGTTCAAATTCCCCATATCTTATTGGCTTTTCCCTAGAGCAGAAATCAGCAAATTACTGTCCATGGCCTGTATGTCCCCAGGTCACAGGGATTTTACATTAAAAGGGTTATAAAAAAGTAGTAAAGTTATTATGTGACTAAGACTCTTTGAAGTGTACAAAGCCTCAAGTATTTATTTTTTCAAAAAATTTCATGTGTCTAAGTGCATGCCTGGACCTGTGGAGGTTAGAAGAAGGCATCAAGTCCTCTGGAGCTGGAGTTACAGGTATTTGTGAGCCACCATGTGGGTGCTGAGAGCTGAACCTGGGTCCTCTGCAAAAGCAAGCAGCTCTTAACTGTAAGCTGCTCTCCAGCCCCTACAGTATTTCTTATCCAGTTTATTCATTTATTTATTTATTTAAAATAGAATACATCTACTGCTGAATTAGCTGTCCCCAAGCACACAAATTCTGAGATTAGAGTATTTTCTATAGGATGCCTGATATTTGTTTATTTGTATTTAATCCCATACATTCCTTTTTTATTTTTTGAGATGGGGGTCTTACAATGTTGCTCAGGCTTGTCAAGCGTTGGCTGGGTGAGTCCCCTGCCTCAGCCTCATGAGTAGCTGGGACTTAGTCAGGTAGTACCATGTCTGGGTTCTTTCTCATGTGTAGATATCATCTCTAGATTACCTGCTACACATCATGAATGAGAAATGCCCTGTACAGTTAGACTGCATTGTTCACGGAGTAATAATAAGAAAACGAAGTCTGTTCATGTCCAGTGCTTGCAGAAGATATTTTTCTAGTGGTTTCTACCAGAACTGGTTAAAAGCAAGGCCAGAGAATTGGTGAATGTGGAAGACCAACTGTCCCTGCATAGGTGGCATCCTCTTATCACGTGTATGATGCTCTCAACTGATGGAGTGCATCTCACATGTACATGCCTGAACTTCATCAGAATCCTTCCCATCTGAGTACTCACCTAGAAAGTCTCCCTCACTGGGGCTGTGTCTCAGCAGTAACAGCCCTACCCCTAGTTATCAGGGGCCTGTTTCTTGAACGATGCTGTTTCTATCCAATGACAGAAAGGTGCTTGGGACAATTATGTTAAAGAAAAGGTCCAGGATGCCAGGGAAGGAGACCTCACAGACAGGTCATCAAGCCACAATGAACACTGGCTATCTGTGGTCAGGGTTAGCTCTGGGGTTCTACTTGGTCTTCCTATTTATTCATTTATTTTGGTATGTAGTAGTTTACTGCAAACAATACTGCCCAATCACGAAGCACTTTAAAAACAATTAACATGGCCGGAAACACGGCATCAGCCTCACCTGTACTCATGTACCACCTTTCTTGCATTCTCTAGTTGTTCGTTTGTTAGGAGGATGTTCCTAGGATCCGTGACAGTGAAGAAGTGATTGGCACGGCCGACAAAAGTGCTTTGGTCCCATCGAGGCTCCTTGATGTTAATGTTGGGTGGCACCTCCCCAGACATCGTCCCAGATCCTGAAAAGGGAAAGAGTAGGCAAGCGAGGTGACACTGTTACTACAAGCAAGGTGTCTGGTAGTCACACTTAACCTGTGTGTAAAGATGGCTCCGTGGGTAAAGCTCTGACAAGCCAGCACGGTTACCTGCGCTCTACTCCTGGGACCGACATCAAAGGTAGGAGAATCGACTCCACGAAGTTGTCCTCTGACTTTCACAGGAGTACCATCACACGTGCTTACCAGCCCCCGACATAGCACGCACATACAATAATTAATCTTTAAAAACTACACAAAAATGCTTCATAATATTGAAGTAAGTTTTGACTTTGTGTTCAGTCACATTCATAGCTATTGTGGGGTGCATGCAGCCCCCAAGCTGCAAACTGGAACCCCCTTTAAACCAAAGCAAGCTGTTCATAAACCTCAATGCACCTCAACCAAATTTCAAGAACTTGCCACATCTCTCTAGTCATAAGTACACAGTATTTCATTATCCCCTTTCTGCAGGAAAAGCCAAAGTTATTCTAGATAAGATAGAAACACAAAGTTTTAAAGTCACAAGGGCTGGAGGACTGGCTCAGTCACTAAACTGCCTGCCACACACATGAGGGCGGACAGTCTAGCCAAACCTGTTAGCCCCAGGCTCAGTAAGGGACACTGTCTCAAAAAATATGATGGAGAGTGACTGAGGAAGCCACCTGATGTCAGTCTTGGCCTCCATTAGCACGTGCCTTTGAGTGAAGCAGTGAATGTCAACATTACTGTGTTCTGGTCTAACAAACGTCATTACTACTGAAAGTAACTGACAATGCACAACATCATAAAACTAAAAACAATGATAACTAATGCTAGTGATTATAAAACTGAAAAGGAAGGCAGATTCCTTCAGCCTGTTCAGCGCATAAACCACTAGTCAAAAATTAAAAAAAAAATCTTCTTCAATTTACCGGAAACACGGAGACAAGCAACACACCTTACAGTCTCACAGAGCAAAAATGGCACCTTCCCTTCTGGTTCACGATCATTATTTTTTCCAGTATTTGTTCACTCATTTCTGAGTCATATTGATTACTTCAGAACTGCAATACTTGCTTATGGTATGCTGAAAACCACAAGCTTATTATGCAAATAACAAAGAAATAAAATTTCCACAACCCAGTCTCTCTGCAATAATTATTACTGTCTTCAGAAATCCATTTTCTGAAAAGCTTTTCAAGTATAAAAATAATTTGATAGGCTAGCTTTTAAATTTTATTTTAGAATTTCATACATGAATATATCCATTCCTCCTCAGTCTCTCCTGTGTCCTCCTCTTCATCCCCCTCTCAAATTTATGACCTATTCTACAATTATATGTACATATAATATGCTATATGTAAACATACTGAGTCCAGTTAGTGTTACCCGTATGTACATGAGTGTAGTGCTAACTACTTGGGCATGGGATTCCTCCTTTAGCAGCTGATTGGCACGTTCAGCAGGTCCACTCCCACACCTACCCACTGGCTCTTATAATCTTTCCACCCTGTTCATGGGTGTTCATTTACATTTGCTTCATGAAGACCCTCTAGCAGCATCAGATCTTCACTATGGACCCATAGTAACCCTTTGGAGCTGTTCTGGTTTATTTCTCAACATTACACATAACACCATGCCTTTGTCTGGAGCTCTCTTCCCTCATATCTGTTGATTTTCTTGGATGAAATCTCTGGTGTTGGGGAGTCAAAGGATCCGGTTATTACAGAGGCTTCATAATATTAATTTTCTTATACCTGTTTCTTTTTCTTCCATTTCTAACATCAGTTCTAACGGTAGCTTTCTGTAGTGTTACACAAATTCTTAGGACCATTTACAACATCAGGTGCAAATGCTAGATCACCCTGTAATTTGTCGTCTATCAAACCCCCCAAATAACATACCACTGACCACTGGATCAAAACTGAACATGTCAGTCAGGCACCCGAGTCTGAAGCGGGTGGGTGGTGGAAGTGAGAGGGTAAAATCTAGCTATTGATAAAATGGGCTGGGACAGCAGACCCCAAAACAAGGAGGTGCAGAGCCAACAGGATACCTCTTTCCTCCTAGCTACAAAGTGTCAACAGTGTCTGGGTGACCCCACTAGCTGACAGTCACTGAGTTCCCAGGCCAGGCACAGGGCTTCATATTAGGGACATTCTGGACTCAGCATCCTAAGTCCCTCTCAACATTGTAGTTTCCAAGGAAACAGGGATTTGAGTCCACTCCCAGTGCAAACTTCTTTCCCCAGTCGTGGTTTGTGCCCATCACAATGCTGCAGCATTAAACTCCACTGGTCTCCATAATGCTATAGTAGCTGTCATTTTCCTGCTTGGTTAGACCCCACACGACTCCCCTGGTAGTGATCTCCCTTACTACAGTGAGCCAGGAAGTACACCCCCATTGGACAGCAGCTCTGTCCCTGCTGGCCTTTGCCTGACAGGCCAAAGTGTAAATTAGAACATATATACTATTGTGCATGTTAAATCCAGGGACATAGACATATAGTACAGTACACCCTTATCTGAGGGGGTGCAAGTCCCCACAGTGGATATCTGAAACCACAGATAGTGTAGACCCCTATATATAATATTTTTTTATATACTTCGAATAAAGTTCATTATTAAATTAGGCACAACAAAAAGTTAACACTACCTGACAATGGAACAATATGCATGATAATATAAGCTGTGTGAATGTGTTCTCTCTCAAATTATTTTATTGTTTTTGAAATATTCTATTCAATATTTTTGGACCACAGTTGATCATGGATTGCTAACATGGACATCAAAGGCTATGTCAGTGTGTGGAAACATGGATTGTTTATATAACCCACAAACAGTAAAGACTCCAGTTTTATGTAGGGAAGCTTCCAGACTTGCCTGCAGAGATCAGCCAAGGTATCTCAGCAAGCTTTGTAATGGAGGGGGGTCAGGAATGTGGGTGCTGGGCCCAGAAGCCTGTCTGCACCTCAAGCCTGTCTGACCTGCCTTCAGTGTCTGTGTTTGGATGATGGTTATTAAGGGACCTCTACTGCTTAGGCAAATAACAACAACAACAACAACAACAACAACAACAAAACAACAATAGTAAAAAGTTGATAACTACTGTAAGAGATGAGAAGCTGAAGAGGGAAGGGATGGCTCACAAAGGCCAGAGACCCTCAAAAGCATAGATGGCACATCACATCAAAGGCTCCCCTGCTCAGTTTATTCCACAAAGGCAGCGGCAAAGACAGAGGCTCTAAACCACAGGATACATCATGTGGAGAGCTTTCAAAGACACACAGGCCGTCTAGGGAGGCTCACACTCTAGGTCTGGCCAAGGCTGGCTGGACATGTGACTCTGCAGGGACTCTGGGCACCAACCTCCATTATCTGTACAGGACTGTACAGATGATGCTTCCTACCTGCCCTCACTGTGGGATCCCCCAGGCTAGAGTGGACTGTTATGTTCCCCAGGGGACACAGGATACCTAATTTTTCTCTGGAGCATTCTTTCTCCTTTATGCTTAATACAAATAACAACACAAAAATTTAAATGTAGCTTTCACAGAAGTGTGGCTCTTATCAACAAACTATGTCCTCCAATATGTTAAGAACAAGCAACATTTCGGCTAAATTGTCACCAACACAAACCACTTAACAGAATGGCTACTTTGTAGTAGTATTGCAAAAGAACCACACAGGATCTTACAAATGAGTCATCCAACGAGTTCACCACACAGACAGGGAAACTGAGACTCCAGGAAAGGAAACACTCTGTCCAGTGAAATGGCTGAAGGGGAGAGGGGACCCCAGGACACCGGCCAGCAACATCACTTTTTCTTACCAGTCTCTTTAGCTTTTTGAAAGGACAAAATCAGTTAATGTCTATAGAGCACTGGTGTCTTTGAGGTCCCTTTTCCCTTTAAATAAGAACTTGTCCACTCCACTAGAAGTCCAGCATCATAACCTCATAGAGTACAGTCCAATGGAGCCACAAGACTGCAGAGGCCGCACCAAGTGTCCCCTCTGAGAGACAAAGATTTTTTTTTTGTTTCTATTAAACACAGGGATAACTGTGGATGCTTAAGAGCGTGTGCTGTCCCCTGAGGCCAGTGCTGGAGCAAGCCATTTCCCATAACAGCTGTGCCCTTTCCACGAAGTACGAACATCTTACCAATAAGAAGAGATTCTAAGAGGCCACTCCCAACCCACAGAGGAACAGAGGAAGCGGGGCAGCTTTGCCTGAACAGTGACTTTCATACTCCAGGTTAAACTGCCAAACCTCAGAAACCACAAAGCCCATGGATGGCCTTGTCCTCGTGAGCAGAAGAATGGCCTCCTAAGATGTGGACAGCTGGTCTCCAGGACCTGACAAAATGTTGTAACCATGGTTCTGGGGCTTTGCCGAGGGTTTCAGGCCCGATCAGGAAGAGAAGAGCTGACTAGATTATCTGAGGAGGTCCAGAGTTACAGTAGGAGCCGACACATGAACACAACATCATTTGGAGTTGTGGGAGGCTGGAAAGGCAGAGGCACTCTTCCCAGCACCTCCGGGTGGAAGGCTGCCTCAGTCAGGCTTCTGACCTCCAGCACACTAAGAGAATAACGAAAGTTGTATTAAATGTGTGGTTTGCTAGTGTGGCAAAGGGAACCGACAGGGCTCCATTCCCTCACTATGAGTCTAAGTAGCTCTCTACTGGCACAAACTGGAAGCAGTAATCTGTGCTTCCCACTCCCAGAAAAAGAAACGCCACCAGACTAATCAGCAATGTCACATCAGCGTCCTGACAGACAAGGCTGATATCAAGCCACATAAAATTTAATTATTTACTGTGATCAGCTATTCAAACCCCTTTGTAAGTATGAATTTCCACCTCCAAGCATAGCTTTCACTTTCTCCACTTTCATTTTCTCCAGGGATTGGTTGGTTTTTATAACCAGTCTTCTGGCCTCTTCTCCTATCCCACTCCCACTCTTGATTCCCAAGTTCACCTGGGTCAGCCATGGGCAGGAACCGGAGCTGCACTTGAACTTGGTACCCAGGAGCAATGTGTGTGTCAGGTGGAGGAGGGGAGGAGGAAGCAGCTGAGACAATGCCTGGGCTAGCTTCACTCTGGGTCAAGAGTGGGCCAAGGAAGGGGGCTGCTGTGTGGGATTGTGTGAAGATTAGATAATTATAGTTATAGTTTTCCTTGTTAACAAATTCAGGAAAGAAACTCACTAAAGATGTATAAAGTGTATAAGTTTGAAAGACATCAAAAGATAGTTTTCAGTTGGTAATATAAGTTAGGATAGAAAATGAACTATGTACAACATTTTGGACTCACCCAAATAAGATAAATGATGGAGTATTTTCTCTGAATCTGTCAAATGTTAATGGACTGGACATTGTTAATGTAATTCTTGACTGTATATATTGTATATACTTATTGTATATAGTTTTTCTTGTATTAGTTATAACCTTATTTTATTATTTTAGACAAAAAAGGGGAAATGTGGTGATATATTGTGTACCCTAATAAACTTGCCTGAGGATCAGAGGACAGAGCCAGCCACTAGATTAGACAAAGAGGTCAACAGTGGAGTCACACACCTTTAATCCCCAGCACTTGAGATCTCATGCCTTTGCTTGGGAAGCACACACGCCTTTAATCCCAGGAAGTAATATTATATGGCAGGGCAGAGAAAGGTATATAAGGTGTGAGGAAACAGGAACTCACTCTCTTTAGACTGAGGATTTTGTAGAGGTAAGAACTAGTGGCTGGCTGTTCTGCTTCTCTGATCTTTCAGCTTTCACCCTGATATCTGGCTCTGTATTTTTTTTTTTATATTATTATTATAAGACCATCTAAGACTTGAACAACAATTGTGGCCATACCTTCTTCTTCCTCCTGCCCATTGGGTCAAACCACAGCAGCATGAATAACTACCAGCTGGATGGTGGCACAGGTTGAGGTAGTGGCCTGAGTGACATGCAAAGATGAGCTGCAGGGGTACCCACCTTGCATGCTTGATACTGATTGGTCAGCCTGACTGGTAATGCCACAGCCACATTTTTGGAGAAGAAGTGAGCTTGTTGTGGGGAGCAGGATATGGGGTGGGGTGGATGAGGTAACAGGATGGCCTTGGATTCTTGAACATTTGGTTAACATGTAGAGAGCAGCCATCCAATATAGACTTGTCCTGAAGGTTGAGACTGGGCCAAGTTCAAACCACTTTTTAGAGAAGTATACTTGAGCCAGGAAATAAAAGGTTCCTGATGATCAGTGGTACTGATTCTCCAACAGATGAGTCAACTGGGAGAGGCCGCTGCCTGCCTGTAGTGGCGAAGTTGCTGCTTAGCCTCATGCTGATATTGGGGATAGCATGGATGGTCCATGTAGCTACAGATAGGTCAAGATGTTGGAGGGGATACATACTTTTCAAACTGTGGGCAGAGGCAGAGATAATGGAAAACTCAATACCTCAAAAGAACAGATTGTATACAATACCATAGAATGTTCAAGAACATCTCAGCTTTGATATACTGGAGGCAAGTAAAAGGTGCCCAGAGACAGAGAGATACCACGCAGGAGTACATTCTCTTTGCACCTCTACCTGAGGCTCTGACAGTTCTCCAGACTGTTAAAATGAATCCCTCTAAACAACCAGCAAGGATACATGAAGATCAGGGGAGGACCACACTCCAGGCCTGTGGTACTCAACACAGCAGGCAGATGAGGCGTCCACGGCATTATTGACTGATCCGAGGACTGAAGACGTGAATACAAAGTGCTGGGGTTCATATCCCACACTGGCAGATCTCCCATGTTTCATGGTCTGAAGAAATCCTGGGATAGGGAACCAGTGACGCAAGCAAGCAGCCTGCAGCAGGAGCCAGACTTCGGGCGAGAGGTCTCACTGCGCATTTCAAAGGCTCAACTGTAACTTCTGGAGTTTTGGTCAATTGGGGGTTAATTTTGACTTGAGTCTATTCCACAGATGCTTGACTCCACTGGTTAACCAAGGCATTAATTCTTACTCAAGGATCTTTTCTATGAGTGATTTTAATCCTTAGATTTAGCGCCTTGGCTTTTAAAAACACCTGTTTTTATAAGAGACAAAGTGAGATTTAAAACTTTTTTCTGTAGTTTACTAAGAAGCAAAGTGGTTTCAAGCCATTTGCCCATGAATAACCATTAGCTTTTACTAGTCATTCACTCTCAGACAGTCTCACAGACAATTTAGGATGCCAGCTATTAGGACCATTAATAATTATGCTGCTTTTGGAACTGGAATTACAGATAGTTGTGAGCTGCCATGTGGGTTCTGGGAAACTGAACCTGAGTCCTCTGCAAGAGCAGTAAGGAGGCACAGAGGTTCTGTGCTCACAGATAAGCAGAAGGGAAGCAGCAATGTTAAACATGCACTGTTGTCTCTTCAAAGGAAGAGACATATAACCGGTTTTCTGCCCAGAAGGCTGAGAGTGGAGGGGGCGTATAGCCTGGTGACCTCTGCACTATCTGTATGACCAAGACCACACCAAATCCTTCCCCAGACCCTTAAGATGTCACATGTAGTCAATCTATAGCACTCATCTTTATGGAATGGTACTTTACAAAGAATTTATTGTGCACATGGAACTATCTTAAGCTTTATTGTGCACATGGAACTGAGTTACTTATCACCAGAAAACTAAAACTGTCTTCCAAGGTTGTACTCTGCTTAAATATGCCTAAAATAAACTAACAGGTGGCAGACTCTCAAAATTTGAACCAACACCAGCTACTGAGTCACTGAGTCATACTGAACCGGACTTCCTTCTTGCCTCATTCAGATACTCAGATGCTCTGGTGTGTGCTGGGGGACACCCACAATAAGTGCTCTTAACCAGAGGTAGCTTTTTTAGTTGTTGTTTTTTTGTCTTGTTTTATCCATTTTGTGTGCGTTGGGTGTGTGTGTGTGTGTGTGTGTGTGTGTGTAAATGCACACGCACACACATGCACATGGGAGTCATGGTACATAAGTCAGAGGACAACTTGCAGGAATTGGTTCTCCTGAAGGTGGAGATCCTGGGAACTAACTCAGACTAAACACTAGGTACCTGTCGAGTCACTGTGCCAGACCTTGAAACAGCTTCCAAAGGGGACAGGAACTCTCTTAGTGCTAACGTTTAATCCTTAGCCAAGGTTCATGGAGCCTCATCAGAACACATTTCTCTAGTCTTTGTAGACATTCATTAACAAACACAATTAACAAATGCAGCCAATGCCCACTAAGGCTTTTCACTGGCTTAGGCTCGTTTCCAAAGATCTTAACATGCACAATATCAAGTTGAAAAGCAAACACATTATAAAGGAACATATCCTACATTAATCTCTTCAAATGTTCATGCAGAGACCCTTCACACAGCAAGTTCACTATACCCAGGCCTGCTGAAGAGGTGCTGTCAGACCACTAGCCCGGCAAACCGTGTCTGAGACTGAGATTGTGTTGACTAGTGTTTGAATCCACACACACTGCTCAAAAATGCTCCTCATGTCAATAGGCTCAACCTGCTTTAAAATTCCCGACAGCTAGGTCTCACGCAAACCAGAATGAGAAGCACAAAGAAGATTCTATCCTGCACATTGTCCAGTGAGGTCGATGGCTGGGTCAGCTCACTCCCAGCATCAGCCAACGGAAACTGAAACAATGAGTTAACTTGCTCCTGGCACTCAGAAACCTGTTTTTCACCACTTCTGTCTGGCTACTGTAGTCAAAGAATTATAATTAACCAATAAAATTATTCTTGTTTGACAATGAGAAAATATCAAAGAACAACATTCCTCATCTAACCTGACCATACCCTTTCTTTAGATGTTACGGGACCCTCCCCCTCTGCGTCCCGCAAAGCATCTTGGCTCCCTGAGTACTAGTGGACAATTACAGAAACCACATTAAAAGAGCTGGTCACTGCAAGAATTAGTGACCATTTGGGCACTCACCTGACCCTAAAATTAGACCCCTTAGAAATGCCAAGTAATTTTTGTATCCGCAGCTCTGGCAGGAAGCACTCTGTATGTAAATCCTCCACCTTCCAACTTACCAGCTTGCTGCCAGTAAAGCTCATTTGTCTCTGTCACTGTCTCTCCTGTTCTTAGCTTCACTGGGTAACAGGGGACCAGATTCCTTATGTCTTCATAAGCAATTAAGCGTCCTGCCTGACACCACACTGGCAGCACAGCGCTGGGCAAGGGCAAGGAGCAGCCCTTGATACCTAGGCCCTGGAACACATCCCTGGAGCACTTCCCTGGAGCACTTCCTTCATGCATCACCCCCATGCCTCCGCAGGAAGTTTATTAAGTCAGGGCACTGTCAACCAGTGGGCTACTTACTTGACTTAAGACTCTGCTCTGTGCCACACAGCCCAATCTCTGCCAGCTGATGTGTAACTTGAGTCCTAGATATGGAGGAGGGTGGAGTGTGTATGAGAACTGCTGCAAGGCTGAAGACAGAAAGTTCTGCTTGTGGGCATAACAAATCTGAGTTCAAATCTCAGCTCTGCCAACTACTTGGAGAACTCATAAATGCTATTCAGTACTTTCAAAATTGTTATAAACATGGGTTTCTGCCTACCAATAAGTACTAATATTTGCTAATAGTCACTTACTCTAAAGCTGTCCTCACAGCACCCCCCCCACACCCCCAATTTAAGCCTTGGGGCCTTTACCTCCTGTGGCACAGGAAAGCAGTTCACTAACTCAGCAATCTAAATGTGAACCTAACTTACCTGCTACCAGGATCTCTGCTCCCTTAACAACTTGTGACCAGGGACTGCATCATCTTAGATAACATGACAGGGCAGAGCTGAGGTAAACCTAGTTTCTCAGAGGTACACTGGGAATATCTTAAGCCCAGGCAAATTGGGAAACATGGCTGGGTAATAAATAAATAAATAAAAGCCAAATGACCAAGAGTTAAGGAAGACCTTTAGGCCTGAGCTAGAGCAGTCTAAATATTTCAGTGATATTCTATCTTGTACCTGTTGTTACTGGACTGTTTTTCCAGGCTGGTTCCTGCCTAGGGAGGGCAGTTTGTGATCTACTTTGAGAATCGAATCAACCCTGACAACTTACAGAAGGGGAACTGGACCAAGTGAACACGACCTGGATTGGAGTATGGATTCTATAACCCCACAAAATGAGAATTACTTTTCACCCTAAATCTAATTTTTCTGATGGAGAAACTGGACAGCCAGTCTAGTTCACAGGGTTGGTAGGATCCACCAAGTAGAGGGCTCTACTGACTTTATAGATGGAAAGCACCAAAGTAGGGAAGGGTCACTGAGCGAGCCATGCTGGGGAGCCGAAGCTGCTGTCCTCACTGGTGGAGGCTGGGGAAGAATGGAGCATGGCTGCTCTAGCTTCCCAAAGATTCTCACAAGTGTCTAAGCAAAAGAAACTTGCATCAAAAGAAACCAAATTTCAAACTTTTAGATACACGCCAAAGCATGTTTGATTACTGGTTTTAAAAAAAAGAGTTCTCTGAAATGTCATAGAAAATGAACAGGGAATGAACTTCCTGGGAGAATCAGTGACAAACTTTTACCCCTGGCTAAAAATTAACAATGGTAATCATATTATTAAACTGGAAAGCAGGCTGTTGGTTAAAACTGCTGTTCTTTGGAGAAGTTAAGCAAAGGTCTAGGGCTGGGGACATAGCTCAGTGGCTGAGCACTTGCCCTGGCTCTGTTCCCAGCACTGGAGATGGAGGCGGGGTTTACTGTTCAGTTGCCTTCTTTGGGGCTGAGCAGGTGTGAAATAGTCTAATAGAACCACTGTGGTCCACTGTCTCGGGGTTCCTCAGGTTCAGGCACCGGGCTTTCCATGCAGCATCGGACTGCTAAATCCTCATGGCCTCCTGAGGTATCTTCCCACGTTCAAGGTGACAGCCTGGGCAGCTCTGTCCTTACCACAGTTTTGGATTTAAGAGGTAATGTGTCTGCAATGGACAATCACGCTAAATAAATGCCAACTACTTACTAATTTGTGTTCGTCTTTTAGCCAGTCACCTGCCCCCAGTGGTCCTTTCTTATGGTCATGGTCATTCTAGAGATTAAACCACAGATAAGAAAGTTATATTTTTGTGAAAAGATTTACACTAGTCTGAAGAGCATGGTGACATACCTCAATGGTTAAGAGCACTCACTGTTCTTCCAGAGGACCTAGGTTCAATTCTCAACACCCACTCATATCAGGTGGCTCATAACTGCCTGCAATTTGCATATAATCTCATGCAGCCACACATATATACACATAAAATAAATAATAATAATTTTTAAATAAGAGCATGTCCAGTTGTAATGGATTTGTGCTGCAAACCCCTCGCTTTCAAGGACGGTGCTGGATGCAGATGTGGGCCCTGCCGCTCTGCCCCACCCCCCATGCAGCTCTGTCTACTAGCACTCAGGTGACAAGACAGCCTCATCCATGTTCCAGTCCTTAAGATCAACTCTGAGCCTGGGCTGTTTAAGGAGTCACCCAGAAGAGGGTGAATCCATATCCAATTAAAAGAAAATCTATTGATTTCTACCTGAGATGGTGGCACCCTGCAAAAATGATAAAACACTACCCAACCATTAACAGAATATTTTGGACATATTCAGTCAAATGATTTCCCACTCAAAAAGAATCAATTTGGGGTTGGGAATGAGTTGACTCAGTGCTCAACAAGCACAAGGCCCTTGATTTGGTCCTCAGCCCTATCGGGGAAAAGTCAACTTACAGACTATATATACCAAAGTCTACGAAATGATGTTACAAATTAATAGTATCAACTAACAATAAGTTTGAACTTTGTACAGATGAAGTATCTGGGCACACACACATACACACTCAATAAGTGATATATAAACTTCACACATTGATAAGATTCCTAAGAATGAATTTTTACTTTCTAATGAATAGCTACAAAAAAAAAAAAAGGAACAAAACAGACTAGTATAGACTTCTTACCTTGAACTCCAAACCATATATTGGCCTTACCTGAAGTCAAAGGCACCTTGCCCCCATAGCTAATGCTACCATTTCTGCAGTGATAGATACTTTGTTTCATTCTCAGGCATCAGAAAGCAACAGTAACAAGGTGGGGGCTGGAGAGATGGCGCAGCCATCAAGAACACTTGCTACTCTTTCAGAGGACCTGGGTTTGGTTCCTATATCCACATCTGGCAGCTTGCAAAGGTGGGCAACTCCAATTCCAGGGGATCTAATGCTCTCTTCTGGCATCTGAGAGCACTTATACACATGCAGTACACACACACACACACACACACACACACACACACACACACACACACACACACACACAGAGCTTTATTAGTCATTATGGCCTGTCTTCACAGCTTTCTTTGCAGGAAATTAGGAGGGGCAAGGGGATGTTCCCTCTTAGCAAATAGCTTTTGTTGCATATTCTGGGCGTTTTCACCAAACTTTTACAGAAAATTAAATCTACTCTGTGCATTTTGCAGAACTTTGGCTGCACCCCACACCTAACCCTTGAATACACAGATGAAGCAATTCCTTATCAGAGCTGGGTGGGAACTGACAAACTCTTCCCAAACACCGTCATTTCTGCGAATGGGGTAAACTATAGTCCTGAAGGGGAGGAAGGGGTGTCTGAGGTCCCGGGACTTCCTATCCAAATAGCTCTCTCTCACCCAGCAAGCCTGAGTCCAACATTCTAAGAGTCACAAAATCCCCTTGTTTACCTGTGTGCCTGCCCCCTCCTCCCACCTCTTCCTGGAAAATGGACAGGGAGCAAAATCTAGGCAGTTGTTCTCAACCTTCCTACTGATGTGACCCTTTAATACAGTTCCTCATGTTACGGTGAACCCCCACCCCATAAAATTATTTTGTTGCTACTTCATAACTGTAATTTTGCTACTGTTACGAATCTTATGTAAATATCTGATATGCAGTTCCATGTGCGACCCACAGGTTGAGACCTACTCCTTAGAAGTATTCACAGTAGGTGCAGCAGAGGAGGGATCAGGAGTGTGTGAAAACTATAAGGAGTCCTGGGTAAGTGCCCAAACTCTGAAGTCCAGCGGAGCTAGGCTTTTCCATGAGATCGCTCAACAAATCTTCACTGAGAGCATACTGGTGGAAACAATGTATATACACACTCGGATTGCCTTGCTTCCTCCCGGGCCAGCTGTGACACTTTAGGCAAGTTACTCAACTTCTGAGCCTCAATTTTCTAATCTAGATTATGGAGAGAATATCAAGGACTTGGAAGCATTGGACGAACACAAAAGTCAGAGATCTAATCCAGCAGGCACAGACCTTAGTGTGGTCATTGTCATTCTGGGGCTGTTGGACCTGCGATGCTCTGTATCATGATGTGGGAGCTGAGGGTGCATGCAGATCCCACGGATCTACCTGGGGCACTTCGGTCCCCTGAAGAGACTATGAATTGGAGGGCGGCCACCAGGTGGTCTCCTCGCCGACCTCCGGGTCCCAGCTTCTTAGGAGCCACCTGGTCACCTGGCAATTGCGCGCACACCCATCCTCGTGGAGACCGTCCCCCGGCAGCCATCTTGGCCGCCTGCACCCAGCAAGTTTCGTCACGCGGTGGCTAGGGACGCGTGGCAGGATGCGTAATGTGCCCTCCCATTGAGGGGAAGCGAGACCAGCTCCACGCGGGGCCCCCCCTAGTCACAGGCGGGAGCTGAGGACCCACGAGGTCCCCGGGAGTAGGCACTCGCCGCAGGTATCCCCAGCGCGCGCAGCAGACCCCGCTGCATCCCCCGCAGAACCCGAGATCGAGCCAGCCCGCGCGCCCCGCAGCCCCCCGCCACTCACCGCCTCCCCGGCTGCTACCCGAACCGCTCGGTCCCGCTCGGCGCCGCCTCCCGCTGCCGGAAGCGCCACGGTCCCGCGCGCCGCCCCCAGGAGCGCGGCCCTGAGGCGCGCTCACGACGCGCGGCCCCGCCCAGAGGCTCCTGCCTCTGCCTCGGCGTCACTCGCTGCTTCTGCGGCTGAGCTCCGCGGTCTGTGCACGCCCCTCGTGCCCGCGCTTCTGCTTCAGGCCCCACTAGGAACGCCCAAGTTCATCCTCGCCGGGGTGGGCAGCCCAGGTCAATACCACTGTAGTTCAGTTTTGTTTTCCTTAGGAGACCACCTTTCATCATCCAGTAACCCGCTCCTTCATTCATTTGGGCTAGTGTTTCTTAAAATGCGGCGTTTGACACAACTATAAGGAAACTTAGATGATACAAGTGCCACCACCTCATTTATACCTTCAAAAGGCTGCTGGACTGAGACCCGACTATAGGGGACGTGCAGACCAGAGGCTTTTTCCGGAATGCTGAGCTTAGCCAGGAGGAAATGTTGGTGGCAGAACAGCTTGGACTAGGTGGAGTGGTGGACTGGATCCTGGACGCACTATGAAGGCCAGAACAATCTGGCAAATGACGAATTACATTCTTAGAAACCTCTCTCTCTCTCTCTCTCTCTCTCTCTCTCTCTCTCTCTCTCTCTCTCTCTCTCTCTCACCTAGCAAGGTGACTGTAAAATGTATATGAGAAAATAAAGAGCCTGAAAACAGCCAAAACACTTTGAAGAAGTAGATTGTCCTACTGTTACAAAATTTGGCGCAGAGCAATGGTAAAGAAGGGAGAAAGTGTTCGTACCAGGATCAACAAGGAGCTCCGTTCAGCCAAGCAGACATGCCAGACCCAGTGGAAAGAAGGTCACCGTGGGGAGATGGGAAAGGGATCACACTCCTATCCGGAGCTTCTACGGTGCAAGGCTGGTTCAAGAAGCCCCTAATAACACTGTAAAGAAAAACAGTGTTCCTTCTGAGTGTGGAGAGGAATGATGTGACCAAGTCCACCGATCAAATTAGCTGCCTGTGGGTATGAAAGAGCTGCTGCTTTGAAGCCTACTGAGTGCCACGTGACCCACTGCTTCAAGCTCTTGTCACCTTGACTTCCCCACTATGATGACCGTGCTTTTGAACTGTGTCCTAAAATAAATCCTTTCTCCCCTGGGTTGCATTTGTCAGAATGTTAATCACAGCAACCGAAAAAGAAACCAAGACAGCTCCCACATGAAAACCTGGTCTAAGTCAAGAAGACAGTTTGCCTGTTACTGCATTGGCCCATTGTACTATACTCATTAAACATGTCCCTTCCTACTTAGGACTGGCTTATGTGAATTCTGCCCACTAAGCCCCCACCATAAGATGTGGTTCCTGAATATACTGTATCACAAGGCAGGAGGGAAAGTGCTGTGGGATGTTCTGTATGGCAAATGTGTTGCTGATTAGTCAATAAATAAAACACTGATTGGCCATTGGCTAGGCAGGAAGTGTAGGCGGGACAAGGAGGAGAATAAAGCTGGGAAGTGGAAGGCTGAGTCAGAGAGACACTGCCAGCCACCACGATGACAAACAGCATGTGAAGATGCCGGTAAGCCACGAGCCATGTGGCAAGGTACAGACTTATAGAAATGGATTAATTTTTTTTTTTTTTTTTTTTTGGTTTTTCAAGACAGGGTTTCTCTGTGTAGCTTTGCGCCTTTCCTGGAACTCACTTGGCAGTCCAGGCTGGCCTCGAACTCACAGAGATCCACCTGCCTCTGCCTCCCGAGTGCTGGGATTAAAGGCGTGAGCCACCACCGCCCGGCAGAAATGGATTAATTTAAGCTGAAAGAACAGTTAGCAAGAAGCCTGCCACGGCCATACAGTTTGTAACCAATATAAGTCTCTGTGTTTACTTGGTTGGGTCTGAGTGGTTGTGGGACTGGCGGGTGACAGAGATTTGTCCTGACTGTGGGCCAGGCAGAAAAACTCTAGCTACAGGAAAGGTTAGGTATTTACTCAACATACTGTGATCAATGAAATTCCTGCCTTGGACAACATAAAACTAACCCAATTGCAGGTAAATTCATAAACCAAACATGGAAAATAAAACTCTGAGCAATATTTTACAGACATTTTGAATGGTGTTCATTATTCTCAGAGGTCCTGTCTATCCTTAATCTGATTGTAAGATGGCCTAAAAAAGGATTCAGAAGGAAAACGAGGACCCAATGTCCTGACCAGTTTTATATTGACACATGCTACAGGTGTCAAAGAGGAGGGAGCCTCAAATGAGACAATACCCTATAAGATCAGGCTGTAGACAAGCCTGTGGGACATGTTCTTAATTAGTGATTGATGTGGGAGGGCCCCACCCATTGTGGGTGGTATTACCCCTGCCCTGGTGGTCCTGGTTTCTCTAAGAAAGCAAGATGAGCAGGCCATGAGGAGTAAGCCAATAAGCTGCACTCCTCCTCTGCATCAGCTCCTGCCTCCAGATTCCTGCCTTGTTTGAGTTCCTGTCCTGACTTCCTTTGATGATGAATAGTAATATGGAAGTGTAAGCCAAATAAAAACTTTCCTCCCCAAGTTACTTTGGTCAACGTGTTTCATCATAGCAATAATAACCCTAACTAAGACATCCAACAAAGCACAAAAGAACCTTACAAAGAGCTAGCGGGATAAAAGAGAGATTGTAAGTAAGTATTGAAGATAAATGGTATTAATCCAGTGTAACACTTGCAACAGTAGAATTTCTAGCTTGACATCTTTGCAACAGTATCTGTAACTAAGTGCTATGTAAGCCAGATAGGGGCCGCCAGGTTGGCTGCAGAGCAGAAGGCATAGTAGATACAGCTCCATCAGTTTTCTGTTGCTACAGTAACCACATATCCAAACTCCCAAACCCCAGGCTGTACAACAGTAAGGGAGTGTTCTGTTCCTAAGTCTGTGGTTGGCTGTGCGTTTCTGCTTCTTCGAGCTGCTTTCTGCTAGTTTACTCATAGACCCCTAGATGACCAGTGGCTTTGCTCATCTCTGCATCTGAGGCCTTAGCTAGAGCAACTGACTGCCTTTGCTCTGTTTGAGTTTCTTTTCTTGCATGTGCAGTCCTGGGCACATTTGCATAGCAAAGGCCCAGATAGAAGGGAAGACAGTAGAGGCCAAGGCTTAGGCCTGCACACTGGCATTTCTGCTGCAGTCTGTGGGTTCAAGTAAGCAACAAAATGATCACCTACCTGTTCAGGAGCAAAAGATCACATCCCTGCCAAGCAACAGTGTGCAGGTGAAGAACTGGGGGTCCCCCAAATCCTGTCATATATGTCTTTGCCTTTTCAGGACCCTGATTCTTCTGGGAATAGACCCTCTCCCTTCTTCTATTTGATCTGGTCAGATGATCACTTCTGGGGCTTTCTCCTTTCAGATCTGCCTCAGTTGCAGGTACATGACTCACATTGGGTCAAACAGACTCCTGGCCTGAATTTGTATTAAACACTGGGACAGAGACATCAATCTTCTCTAGTCCCTCTGCTACACATGAGCATAGACTGAGGGTGCTAAACTAAGAGGATTGAATCAAGGGAGACAAGTTACCCCCTTTTTCCAGTTAGAAGTGAGCAAGCTGAAAGATGATCGAGCTCGGAGGGTGTGTCAAACCTTGGGCCTAGTCAATCCTGAAGCTAGGTCTATCCCTGGGCTTCTGGTTACAGGGACAAGGACAGATTTCTTGTTACAGGGCTTCTAGTTACAGGGACAAGAAATCTGTCCCTCTCCCACCCCATGTATGTCTTCTGAGTTGTATTTCCAGCCCTGGTTGGCTGGGGATTCTTGGCAAAATCTGAGGTGAATAGAACTGAGTTTGAAAAAGTAGAAAGCATAGGTGGGCAAAGGAGGAAGAAAGGAGAAGAGGCATTAAAAGAGAAAGTGGGTGTGCCTGTGTGTTTTCAGCATTGTTTTAAATAGGTGGGTTTTGTTGTTTTTTTGTTTTGTTTTCTCCAGAAACAGCTTTTGAGGGACTAAGCTGCCTATGCTTGGTGCTGAAACAGAATGCTTGGGGGAGTTTTGCTCTCCAGCACTGCTGAGCACTGTGAAAACTTTGCATTTGAATGGACTTTCAGCCATTCAGGGCACAGCTTGAACAAACAGTGATGAAGTCAGCAAAAGTGGGAGCACATTCCTGAGCATTATAAAGTTTAGTGATCTGAGCAAAGACGCTGCAGAATGGAATGCAGTGTCAAGGTTTCAGGGTGTGGTCACTCACCAAGAATCAGCTCCCTGCCTTTCATGAATGAAACCTTTCACGAACACTTTCAATTCTGATTATATAGCCCAAGATATTTTTGATAATAAAAGAAATATATAATCATATAACTTTGATGTTCTAGTTAGGGTTACTATTGCTGTGATGAAACACCATGACCAAAAACAACTTGGGGAGGAAAGGGTTAATTTGGCTTATACTTCTGTATCACTGTTCATCATTGAAGAAGGCAAGCATGACAGGAACTCAAACAGGGCAGGGACCTGGGAGCAGAAGCTGATACAGAGGCCATGGAGGAGTGCTGCTTGCCGGCTTGCTCCTCATGACTTGCTCAACCTACTTTCTAGTAGAACACAGAACCACTAGCCCAGGAATGACCCCACCCACAGTGGCTGGGGCCCTCCCACAATAGGTGGGACCCTCCCATATCAATCACTCATTAAAACGCCCTACAAGCTTGCCTAAAGCCCAGTTTTATGGAGGCATTTTCTCAGTTGAGGCTTCCTTCTCCCTGATGACTGTTGTCTCTCCGATGCGTGTGTCAAGCTGACAAAACCAGCCAGCACACTTGCACTTGATAAGTATGGGAAAAGTACATGCGTGCTTTCAGTAGGACCTCCCGGAATCTCTGTTAGAATTTTAGTATCTTTCTATAAACTGAAGTTCCAGAAAAAAGTTTAGTATCTTTCTGTAAACTGAAGCCACATCTGTGTCAAAGATTCCACATGAAACCAGCTGGCTGGCTAGAAGTTTGTAATTGCGCAGAGTTGGCATGTTGCAGGAACAGACCCCAATTAACTTTAGTCCCATCAACAAATAGCCACTCCTTAGCCATAGCAAGTAAAACATTTCAGAATGCAAAGATTAAAAATGCTCAGATGGTAGCTGAGGCCTATGGCAGAGACTTCCCTACTTTGCTGTGAACATCTAACTGATGTTTCCATCAATGTGTTTAAAAAATGCTGTGATTTGTGGCTTTTGTTCTATAATTGTCAGAAAATCTTGATACAGTTTCCACATTGGAACATGTTATTTGGGGCAAATCGAGTCTGTGGTTCTGGACCATGGTCACTTGTATTCGGCTCAAAAATGAACTACCTTTTATTTCCTATAAGGTAAGGGCTGTACTTAAAAAATTAGTTAATCAGTTTAATATTTATGTGTGTGAATTTATGCACATATTTATGTGCACCATGTGAATGCAAGTGCTTCCAGAGGTCAGAAGAAAGTGTCAGATGCCCTGGAGCTGGAATCAAAGGCAGTCGTGTAACACGAATTGTTAGGAGGTCTTATTAATAAAAACAAACCCGGAGCCAGGTTGGGGTGAACACTGAAAGATCAGAGACACAGAACAGGCCACAGCCAACTTCACCTTGACAACTTCTCAGCCGATCCTGTTTCCTCAAACTGGAAACTGATGGTTATGATAAACGGCGCTGGTGGTGGCACTGGTTACTGGCGGAAAAGTCATGGGCCACAGCCATGACTACCAGAGTTACAAAGAGCTTTATTAGAAAGAAATAGGGAATAGAAGGGAGGAGAGCCAGGCCTGGAGAGAAAGAAAGATGGCGGCAGCAGAGCAGAGAGCAGGGAGCAGAGAAGGAACAGAAAAAGAGGGTGGGGGGTCCGCGTCCGACTTTTTAAGGCAGGTATGTAGTTTCTAGCCTCCACTGATGACGGAAGATTCAAGACCTCTAGCTGTGCATGTGCCAGAGTGAGGGCAGGATCCTAACAGAAGCCTCTGAGTCCTCATCTGGAATGAATCTCAGCTGAACTGCTGCTAAAAGTCTAAAAGCTTAACCAGTTCTAGTTCCTGGTCCTCACGCCTTATATACCTTTCTGCTTCCTGCCATCACTTCCTGGGATTAAAGGCGTGTGGCACCCTGCCTGGCTGTTTCCAATGTGGCTTTGAACTCACAGAGATCCAGATGGATCTATGCCTTCGGAATGCTAGGATTAAAGGTGTGTGTGCCAACAATTTCTGGCCTCTATATCTAGTGGTTGTTCTGTTCTCTGACCCCAGATAAGTTTATTAGTGTTCACAATATATTGAGGAACACAATATCACTACACAGTTGTGAGCTGCTCAGTGTGGGTACTGGGAAGCAAATTCAGGTCCTCTTCAAGAACAGTACACATTCTTAATAGCTAAGCCTTCTCCCTAGCTCTGAGAATGGTAATCTTTTTTTAATTATTATTATTATACTTCCTTCCAATATTTCCTTTTCTAACCCTTCAAACTTCTGTTCACTCTGTCTGAATATCACCTCTAGACAGTCTGAATGGTGCCTGTTGTGGCTGGAATGTGAAATCTCTCCTTTAGATAGGTTCACATGTTTGAATGCTTGGTCCCCAGAAGGTGGCGCTGTTTTGGAAGGTTATGCAAATTTAAGGAGGTAGTGCCTTGCTGGAGGAAGTGAGTTACTGGGGACCAACCTCATGGTTTTATTTCCTATTCTATTTCCTGTTCTTTTCTGTTTCTTGAGTGTGGATACAATGTGACCAGTCAGGCTTTTGCTATCATGCCTTCCTTGCCGTGATGGACTGTCTCCCTCTGGAACACTAATCCAAAATAAACCCTTTCTCCTTTAAGTTGCTGTTGTCAGGGTGTTTTTTTTTTATTATTATTATTATTATTTAGTGACTAAGTAACTAAAGCACCTTGCAGGCTTTAGTTACTTGGCCCTGAGTCCACCTCTGCTTTGATATCAATGAGATCCAGACAAATTGGTGCCAGAACCTCTCCATGCCTTGATATTTATAGCCCTAGGGTGAGTTAAAGTGTATATCTGACTTCAGGGCCTAGTGTGAAGATTACCAAAGTCATGGACCTTGAAGATCAGCAGGGCACCCAGCTCGAGGGAGTAAGGATTATTCAAAATTTTTGTGTTAGAGACTTTAAAGTACTGAGATTGAACAGAACTCAGTCCCTCATACATGGTAGGCAAGTGCTCTACTGGTAAACTATAGTTGAAATCTGTAAAATCTCCTTAAAACAAGAGGTTTAGTTTCTTTGTTCAATTTTACATCCCTATTGCCAAACAGGACATCGGCTGGATTAAACATGTGCTTGTGAAATAGGATGTTAGGCACACACCTATGTTTTATGCTCTTCTTTCTTTTCTTACAGTTAGAGTTCAACATCATTTTTCACCATTTCCCAAGATGCTTCTTCCGAGTGCTGGAGAATCTGCCTTGGATAGAGCAGGTTTAAGCCCCCGTGTCTTCAAGCAGCTCTTAGGCTTGGAAGTGAAGACAGACTATAGACACGTAGATAAATGAGGTGCCACATGATGGATGAAGGAAAGGAGAGAGGGAAAGAGGTGGGAAGGCAGGGGGCAGGGGGCAAGGAGGGAGGGAGGGAGGGAGGGAGGGAGGGAGGGAGAGAGAGAGAGAGAGAGAGAGAGAGAGAGAGAGAGAGAGAGAGAGAGGGAGAGAGAACCCTGTTTGATGATGACTGGTCAATTTGAAGAAAGACAGGATGGCTGATTTGCCCTAAAACAATCATATAATAAATATATCCTTATCCAGCCTTGAACTTGTTGAGGTGGCAGGAGGCTGGGTGTGTTTTGTTTTCCACTTCATTACCATTTCCAAAGACCTATGTCTGAGTGTTTTGTTTTTTCAATGAGTTGGCAGGCAGGGCTATCTGCATATTAGAAGGCAGCAAATGTCAGCAGGTAAAAAGGGAGGGGCGACAGGAGCTGTACAGGTGACCCTGGGGGGAAGGTGCCTGTCCTCATGTGAAGAGCTGCAGAGAATTCCATCTGATTCTGTGTTTGTGCCGTTGATTGGTTGTTTTCCCTCAAGTGATGGAGACGCCTAAAGGTTCTGGGTCCAGCAATTCAGCAGAGCCTTACAGATAGGAGGAGCCTGGCAGTAATTGGGTGCCCACCATGAGCTGGGCATGTACTGTGATGAGCAATTTCCTCTAATTATAACAGGACTGTCACCAAGGTAAAAAAGCTGAAGAACTGGTCTATTTGTAGAAGTGGCTTTACACTGCTTCTGGGCTTTTCCTTCTCCACAGGAAATATATGTGTATTTTGTTGATGTTGGGATGAACTATTTTTGCTCTAGGAATGATAAAGTTGTCACTCGTGTTAATCCAGTGCTAATAGATTATGCATTTTGTTATAAATGTTGTTATGAGGTTAGATATTTTAAGATATAAATTGTTATGCATACATACTATGAAATTATTGAGATAGAATCAGTATTTTTCATAAAAATCTAACAAAATTATTAGATTTAGAGTCTCTATGTCCATTGGTTATCAGACTTAATATTACTACAATATGCTCTATATAATCAAGAATCTGACAGATGCAACATGATAAAACTCAATAGAAATGTTACTTGATTTTTATGGTTTTGAGATGCTTTTTAAAAGAAATATATGATGTTTATGTTTATAAATTATACCCATAATTTATCTGATATATATATATATATATATAGATAGATAGATAGATAGATAGATATAAAAGATCTCATATGAGTAAATCTTATGGGCTGGAGAGATGGCTCAGCTGTTAAGAGCACTGGCTGCTCTTCCAGAGTTCAATTCCCAGCAACCACATACATGGTGGCTCACAACCATCTATATTGGGATCTAGTGCCCTCTTCTGGCATTAAGTCATACTTTCAGATAGAGTACTCATATACATAAAATAAACAAGCAAACAAACAAACAAACAAATAAATAAATCTGAAAAAAGAAAAGAACTTGGCAAAAAAGGCAAATCTTGTAAGAAAGATTTAAATGAAGTTAGGTCAATAATAACCAAAAATGTTGTTTATAAGGAATTTTTAAAAGCATTATATTAAAGCAATTTAACTTTCTTAGAAGATTAGTCTACATGCAGTGAAAGTAAATAGGTCTGTCTCGCTGTGTTAAATGTCCTTAGCAGCACAGACTAGATCTCATACTAACTAGCACACACAAAGTTAATCAATATCACAGATGGGAGGTCAAGGCTCAGAGGCTGAGCAGGGTCATGATAATAAGAGCCACAGAGGACATGGTTCTGGGCCAAGTGAACATGGCTCTCCTACCACCCGAGGACTGGGTGTGCAAGGTCCACAGAGGACATGGTTCTGGGCCAAGTGAAGATGGCACTCCCACCACCCGAGGACTGGGTGTACACGGTGTTACCAAGGGAATAAGGGATTTATGTGGTCATCTTTTCTGATTTGCTCCTACAGAATTCATAAATCAGGATTTTTGATGCAAAGTTTTCTAATGTTTTGAATGTTGGCAACTAAGTTATTATTAAGGCGAGATAGCCCAAAGTTGTCACACACCAGGCTTGTGACTCTGGGCGGTAATTCATGCCATGCGCATAGAGCTTTGCTGTATAAAATATGCATCCTGATAAACCTTATTTCGAAAGAGTAATAAAAAAAATGATGAAAATAGGTTCGCTTGTAGCTGGAATGCAGCTTGGCCTGCACCTCAAACCCTAGACTTTCAGTTTCCTAGTGTCCCACGTCAATCATGATGTTCTCAGATGTTTATCTTAGGTGAGACTGAGTTTAGGGTGTTGGTAACATTGGGGTGAGTTAGACACAGTCCCCAAATCAAGATATTCAAACTGAAGGAGGAAGAGATCAAAAGACTAGAAGCAAGTGATCTCAGCAGAAGACAGGCCTAGAGGAAGGAACTGGTCCATCCTGGGTATGTACTGGGGAGGATTCTGGGAATAGGGCACAGATTAACTGAGGGTCAAAGGATGAACTGGAAGAAGAGGTATGGAAAGGGACCAGCATGTGCGACTGCCTGATGCCCCACCTTGTGTTACCATGCTGCAGAGGCTGTAAGGTGAAGGGCCATACGGAAGGGTCCTAGTCATCTGCCATTTATTTTGGACACACGGATCCATTAGTTTTGTTCAGTGTGCTCCAGTAATACCATCCTGCAGAGTTTTCATTGCAACAGCAGATTCTTCTCTCAGGGTCGATATCACTGAGTTTGCTAAAGGATGTAAGTATTTTGCAAACCTGCATAATGGTTAAGAATCATGTATGCACAGTCGAGAGAAACAGCCAGTTGTATCAAGGCTGACCCTAATGGAAACAGTGCAGCAGTTTATCACTGAGTACCATGCAGCTGGTATGTCAGCTACACAGGTGACCAGGGGAGCCTGCATCTGCTAGTAACTTCACATTGTGTTGCTCAGGGTCATATGCCAGTGAGTGATGGCTAAGACAAGCTAGAACTGGTCACTCACCTGTAGCTCTACTGCAAAGGAATCTGGGAAATGTGCTTTGAAACTCTATCCCCTAAAGAACAGAGGAGGAAGCCAGGAGAGGCTTGGTACGAGTATGTTCAGCATCTGCTGTAATTCCACCATGCCTGTGGCAGAGGTGAGGCGGTAATGTCAATGTTATCCGCATAAGCCAGAGCTTTAAAGTGCAATTTTGAGCCTGTTTGCTGCTTTGGCTACAGATTCTGTGACAGGTGTGGGAAGCTTTGACTCTTCTCTCTAATCAAAAGGTGTTCATAGTCTGTGTTTTCTCGTATTTCCTTTTAAGAAATTCATTGTGCCGAGTGTGGTGGTGCAGGCCTTTAATTCCAGCACTCAGGAGGCAGAAGTGGGCTGATCTCTGTGACTTTGAGGTCAGCTTGGTCTACAGAGTGAGTTCCAGGACAGCCAGGGCTACACAGAGAAACCCTGTCTCAGGAAAAAAAAAATCATAGCTATTACAGTCACAAGTTATAAATATCCAGATTTACCTGGAGACTGTGTGTGTGTGTGTGTGTGTGTGTGTGTGCATGTGTGTGTGTGTGCATGTGTGTGTGTGTGGATTATAGAGAAACAGTTTCTTTAATCATTCTTGCCTCTTATTAGTGATCTCAGGCAGGTTGATGAAAAGTGGTGTCTTCATGTTTGAAATAGGTCAATATGAAACACGCATCAGAGTCAGTCCATAGAGGGCACTAACGGAACGGTATCTTCTTCCCACTGTTTTGATTTTAGCTTTGATTTTTTTGTATGTACTCCATTTTAACAAATATGAGCAGTAATAATGACATTTATTACACTGGGATGAAAATAAAACATTTTTACACTGGCTTTGATTCAGAAACCTTCATCTTTCGGGAATTGGCTTTGCTTTGATGTAGTTTCATACAACTAATTAATTCTATAATTTGTAAGTTAACTTAATGACCTCTTGCCCTGCCATTGAATCTTATACATTAATTATATGCTCAATCTGGCTTTAAGAATAATGTGTGCTGATATGAAGACTGTTTTGTTTCAGTTTATGAATTTATTTTTCACACTTCCAAGGAGTCAAAAAATTCTAATTAAAAAAAGTAATGTTGACTTCTTGTCTGAATCTGTGTGTTTGAGGAGTTAGTTTTGACTCTCTAGTGCTTGATAGAATAGTTACTCTGCTATAGTCAACGATTGCTGTCGATACGGCTTTATTGTGTCCCCAAAGGTTTAAGGCTCCAGTGTGCCATGCTAAGACAGTAGAACCTCTAGGAGATGAAGCCTGGTGGGAGGCCAGCAGGTCCTAGGGCATCAGCCTAGGGAAGGATTAATGTGGCTCTTAGGGAGGTCCAGTTAGTTCCTGAAAAAATGAGCTGTGAAAAAGAGCGAGCCTGGGCCTCGACTCTCTCACTTTCTGTCTCATCACATGAACTTTCTTTCTTGCACACACTCCCACCTTCAGACCTGTCCCATTATGATAGAGCCAGAAGTCCCCTCCCTAGAGCCAAGTCCCCCATGTCCCGAATCTCCAGGATCGTGAGATAATTAGATCTCTGTTCTGTCTGAAAAAAACCTGATCTTAGATATTCATTGTAGCAATGGAAGATGGACTAACATCCTGGAGATTGAGGCCCACAGAGTCTTAAAGGACTAGACAGGACTTAACCAGTGACTTCATTCTGTTACTTTGTGCAGACATATTCCCCTTTTATCTCCCAATCTTCCCACCCACACAGGATTCTTATGGAATATTATGTCATGGCCCAAACCCAGGACCTTGCAGGTTGGTGGTTTTGACTTGTCCCTGGGCTGTGGTGTGTACATGTCACCCAGGGAAAGAGAAACCCAGACAAAACGGTAAGTGTGAAACCCAAGAAATCTTAAGTGTGGAGGAGCTGAACAGACAGGGTGAGTGACCTGGAGCGAGGGGCCAGACATTGGTGTAAACAGAACCTGGAAGGGGTGTGCAGCACATGGCAGCTGTTATTGTTGTAAAGAATAAATTAAGGACGATCTTTGCTTAGTAGCTTCTGCCACATCTTGTAGGAGGCAGTTTTCCAGATGTTCTTTGGCAAAAATGAGCCTACACCAGATGACTCAGGCCACAAGAGGGCTTCCTTGTGCAGGTGATGAGGAGTCCATAGGCCACAAGGCATTCAGGTCCACCAGGCCTTACAGACTAGCAGGAATGCCCTGGGGGCTGCAGCAACAACATCCAATAGGGAGTCACTCCGGAGACCACGGTTGCTGGTTCAGTTCCCTTTTTTTCTTATTGTGGTAAAATAACACAAAATTTACCATGTTAATCTCTTGAAGCATTGCTTCTGCAATACGAAGCACACTCACATTGTGATGGGCTCATCACCACCAGCCACCACAGACCTCCATTAATGAGAACTTTCTTTCCACAATAGTAGCTGTGTACAGGGGCCAAACACAGGTAGCTGATACACTGCTTGTTTGTTTATTCTATTGCATATGTTCGTTGTCAAGAATGGAAGTTTATAAATGAGAGTGGGAAGATGGCGTTACCATGTAAATTACTTAGGCTAATCTGTCAGGGGAGAATCCTGGGACTCATTGTACTCAATTTTTCTCTTTGCTGCCTAGGCAAACGAAAACAATGGCCAAAGTTCATTTAAATAAAAGTAAAGCATGGCATATGCCCTTCTTCCTCCTCCTTCTGATCAGAGAGCACTTTATGGGTATGAGCCACAGAAATTCACCATGGCTATGCTAAGCACAAGGGACTTCACTGGATGGTCACATCAGGTGGAGAGAGTGACTTGGAAATGGACAGGAAGCAAAGTGCTCAGAGTGCAGAGTGTCTGTAAGCAAAAGCCACATGCAGAGTCTCAGAGCAGAAGCAGCCTGGTCAAGCTGACATTGATGGGGCACACGACTTCTCATTCAATCAAAGTTTTCTGTCTTTCCTGTTCTTCTCAGGGAGGAAGCACCTGGTTACCCTACCTCAGGCCACGAGTCTACCCCAAAGCAAGGGTAAGCAGGCTGCTTTATTATACCAAGAGAATGTATTCAGCAAAGAGCAGGCAGCTGCCCAAACCCAACAAATGCACAATTGAAAGGCAACCTTTGCTAGGACAGGGTGAGGAAAGTGACATTTCCAGATCCGTCCCTACTTCCTCGGTGTTCCAGAGATTTCATCTGCTCCTCATGGTCTTGTGTGGTAAATAGCATGTGCAGGTATAGATACAGGAAGCCAGAAAGGAGAGACCTGGTTTCTCACAGCAGTTGTTGATGAACTCAGTCTTCAGCCCCAGGCCTGCCCTTCCACTGCGAGTCTATGCATAGATTACTTTCTCGTCATGGTAATCAAATTCCCAGGGAGAAGCACCTTGAGGAATAAGAGGTTTATTTTGGCCAGTGGCGTGAGGGGACATAGTTCATCCTGGAGGGAAGGAATGCCGTCTGCTACTGCATGTCAGTGAGAACACGAGACAGCTGCTTGCTTGTTTCTCAGCAACCAGGAAGCAGTGAGCAGACCTGCCACAGAAGTGGTTTTCAAGACCTCAAGGTCCACCCCAATGACCTACTTCCTGCAGCGAAACTCCACCTCCTAAGGTTCCACAACTTCCAAAGGAACCGTGGGAAAGGCCTTGGTGCAGGAATTGCTTCCCGAACTGAAGGGTCTCTCTGGGGACTGTCATGTATCTTTTGGGCCCAGTGGAAACTCTCGTAGCTTTAGTTTCTCCACAGAGCAGTCATTTCCAGCCTGAACAGTCCTATTCAGCAATATGTTTGCAAAGACTCCCGTTAGACACCATATTGTCCATAAGCGGTCACCAAAAGCTCTCTGTGGTGACTGAAATAGTTTCTGAACACAGTGAAAATAATTTTTGTGAATTAACATTTATTTTACTTTGGCTTAGGTCTTCCTTCTCTTTCTTTCTTTTTTTTTAAACTAAGCTCATTCTTTGCTTTTTTAAACAAGAAGGAAAAATGAACCACACTGTACTGTGTGTGCAAAAGGTAGCTATCATTTAACACTGAAGGGCAAACTCCATGGTCATAGAGATATTTGCTTTCATATGGCTGTGGTTTAGCACATAGACTAGCAGCTGGCCAGTGACAGACACTCCAAGATATTTATAGACTACATGCTGATATTTGCAATGGTGGCATCTCTTATCAATGACTATGCTCCTAACCCCCCAAAGCCAGGTTAGGCCAAACAAGATTCTTCAGCTCTCAAAACTAAGGGATTTGGATGGGAGATGGAGAACTGAGGTGTCATTACCACAATGGGGCCAGGGCTAGAAACTATGTAATAGCAGGCCAAGATCATGAGATGGTAGAAGTTGTGAGTATAAAAAAATGCGTGGGACAGTAAGATGGCTTAGGGGATAAAGACACTTGCTGCTCAGTCAGACAACCTGAGTTTAGTCCCCAGGATGTAGTCCAAAGGTTTCTCAGGTCCTGCCTGGCCCTGCCACAGTTCAGACAAATCTCTCTTACCTGCAGTTCCACAGCCGCTCAGACCCAAGTAAACACACAGAGGCTTAATATTATTTACAAACTGTATGGTGTAGCTTGAGTTTTCCTGTCTGGCCCACAGTCAGGGCAAATCTCTCTCACCTGCCAGTCCCACAGGCGCTCAGACCCGACCAAGTAAATACAGAGACTTATATTGGTTACAAACTGTATGGCCGTGGCAGGCTTCTTGCTAACTGTTCTTGCAGCTTAAATTAAGCCATTTCTATAAATCTATACCTTGCCATGTGGCTCATGGCTTACCGGCATCTTCACATGCTGTTTGTCATCGTGGTGGCTGGCAGTGTCTCTCTGACTCAGCCTTCCACTTCCCAGCTTTATTCTCCTCCTTGTCCTGCCTACACTTCCTGCCTAGCCAATGGCCAATCAGTGTTTGATTTATTGACTAATCAGCAACACATTTGCCATACAGAACATCCCACAGCACTTCCCCCCCCCCCTTTTTTTTCCAAAAAGGAAGATTTTAACCTTAACAAAGTAAAATTACACATAACTTGGGAATTTGGGCATAGCTTCTCTTACTACTTCCTGCTGGAGGGGGGTGCTGTATCTTATGGGGACACAAAGAAAATTTTAGGATTATGGAGTAGTCCGTGAGGGTGTATCGTCTGAGCCAGTCGCCTTGAAACGGTTCTGGATGTTGGATCATCTGGGCCATGGTGCCATCGGAGACCTTTCAGGTGGTCTTGGCTGGTCAAACCTGATGTATCTTAATCTGGAACAAATCCATAGCCTCTGGCTTTCTGTGGAAACAAAAGCAGAGTCTCCTTTCCAAAGTAACATATCCTTACATCCAAATTTTGAAGTCAAGGTATCTTTACAATATACATATTGGTTTAACTCAGCTTCCTTTACAATCAAATATCTCTCTGCAGTTAAGAATCCCAAAGACAACACAATCCAGATTCTCTGTGTAATATTCATCTTTATGTAGCTTATTTTCTATATTAATTTTACTGTCTCTTTAAAGACTTTATTTTTTTAAACTATGTATTTGTTTATATAACTGTATATATCACCTTTTTAGTCTCTTTCAAGCCTACGTACATTTTACACACATTGTAAACTATTACATCTGAATCTGTCTTATTGTGAATCTATTGCTTTAAACTGCAGCAGTTGTGGCTGCTAGTTCCGCCCACCTCAGCTTCCCAACATGGTGGTGGTTTACTGTCAGCTCTGGGAGCTATCGTGGGTCTATGCTTTTATCCAAGCAGTGTGTAGCCCAGAAACCTTTTTTTGTTTTGTACTAGCAAAGGCTAAATCCACCATGCAGCTTAATGTGCCACTTGCAGAGGCCTCATTCCCGCCATACTGCAGGTCGAGTGCACACTCCAGGAACCCACCAGTAGCTCAAACCAGCAGCTGCCGCTCATTTGAGAGAGACAATTAGGAAGCTGTTTTTAGCTCCGTTTCAGAATCTTTTTTCTCAGTTTTTAGGTGGAAACTCTTGCCCCATGTTGGGGCGCCATTTGTAGCTTGAGTTTTCCTGCCTGGCCCACAGTCAGGGCAAATCTCACTCACCTGCCAGTCCCACAGCTGCTCAGACCCCGACCAAGTAAACACAGAGACTTATATTGGTTACAAACTGTATGGGCTGTGGCAGGCTTCTTGCTCACTGTTCTTACAGCTTAAATTAAGCCATTTCTATAAATCTATACCTTGCCACGTGGCACGTGGCTTACCGGCATCTTCACATGCTGTTTGTCATCGTGGTGGCTGGTAGTGTCTCTCTGACTCAGCCTTCCACTTCCCAGCTTTATTCTCCTCCTTGTCCCGCCTATACTTCCTGCCTAGCCAATGGCCAATCAGTGTTTGATTTATTGACTAATCAGCAACACATTTGCTATACAGAACATCCCACAGCAGTATGGCCTATGGCAGGCTTCTGGCTAGCTAGTTCTTTAACTCATGTCTATTAATCTATGTATTGCCATGTTTTCTGTGGCTTTACCTGTGTCCCCATTGCATGTTGCTCCTTTGGCAGCTGGCTCGTGTCTCTCTAGACTTCCCTTTCTCTTTCCTGACTCTCTCCTTGGATTTCCTGCCTGCCTCTAAGCTGCCTTGCCATAGGCCAAAGCAACTTATTTATTAACCAATGAGAACAATGTATAGTCACAGTGTACAGAAA
This sequence comes from Peromyscus californicus insignis, assembly GCF_007827085.1. Classification (NCBI taxonomy): domain Eukaryota; kingdom Metazoa; phylum Chordata; class Mammalia; order Rodentia; family Cricetidae; genus Peromyscus; species Peromyscus californicus. The sequence continues at coordinate 10,462,803 of NW_026294606.1, forward strand.
GACATCCCCCAGTATTCCTGAGTCATGTTGTCCACCCCCAACTCCAGCTGCCTTTGCCTGCCAAGAATCTTTTGTCTTTTAGGTTGAAAATAAAAAAAATGTCAAGAATAAATGTAAAAATTGAGGTATTTCCTGACTTCTTGACATCAGACAAGAAAGGACAGTGAAGTTCCTCCAGACAGGAATTGAGGGAGGAGAGGGATTCCCCCAAGATGAGAGACCAGGGAGATAATATGGACAGGTACATTCACTTCCTGCTTCAAGAGAAGTTCCTGCCCATGGGGCAGTCTGGGAGACTCTCCAAATTGAAGAAAAATATGGACAGGTACATTCACTTCCTGCTTCAAGAGAAGTTCCTGCCCATGGGGCAGTCTCCAAATTGAAGAAAATCAAAAAGCAAATAGCTAGAAATTGCAAAGGGGAGGAAAGGAGGGGGAGGGAGGGAGGGAGGGAGGGAGGGAGGAGGGAGGGAGGGAGAGAGTATCTATATCTTCAGAGACCCTTTTTTGAGTCCATCAGAGAACTAACCACTGCATTAGAATGAGAAAATGTAAAGGAGAATTTGACGGACACTCACAAAGGCCCCACGGACAGTGCCTGTTACCAACAGTCAGACTCGAAAACCCCACAACTCACGGGGCATAGGGCAGAGGGGCACAGAAGAACCATCTCATCTCCATTATATTATAATAGCCTTGGATCAACAATTGTCCTGTTCTACTCAATCTTCAACACTAGATCTGAAAAGATCAAACTGTTTCTGGGTAACTATAGGACCCTGAGAGTTAAAAAAATGTCCAACTTTTGAGGTATAAATGTTTGAGGAGACCTGGAAGAATGCCATTTTATTGTCCTTATGTATGTATGGGCTAATCTATCACTTGAAGGTAGGCTGTGAGAAGATGGATTTCTGTATCTCTATGATGCAAACTCAGAAGGTATCATGACCATAACAATGGGTTATAAAGAAACAAAATGATAAAGGAGATGTAGTGTCATTACAAAACGATTCAAGGTCTGGAAAGTGGCTTAGTGGTAGTGTGCTTGCCTAGCGTGTGAGAGGTCTTAGGTTCAATTCCTAGCATCTCAAAAACCAAAACCAAAATCAGCTAAGCCTCTAAAAGAGGAAAAAGAACCAGAGAACCATAACAAAATATTGTGTGCACTCTAGCTGTCAATACCTACCCAAAGGGACATGTATTGATTTAAAGTTGTATGACAGCTATGGAAGAGGAAAACAGGATTCGGGATTATTGTATATAACAAGCATTCTAGTTACTTGCTGAAGACCAAGCTATCTATTCTCTTCACTAACACTGTGAGCAATCATTTTAGGTATAAAGCTACTTTTAATAACCCCAAAGCTGCCTGCATACATCATTTGAGAACACTTGACAGTCCAGTTGTCTGACAGCGCCTTCTATATTCACTGACTTTTACAATCTCCAAATAAAAAAGTTACTGCAAACGTCTTTTTAACCTCTACCTCCTCACTGTGCATAAATCACAGTATAGCTTCAAAGACATGCTGACTCGGGACACAAAGATGCTTTTGTGTTTGTGTCTACATTCCCAGCAAGATCGAATGCTAATATCCGTGTGCATTTATATTCATGTTCTTACTGTTTGCAGGGAGATTTTTAAAGAACAAAATGGAAGGTTTTGCTTCACCCTGACTCTGAGGGGGAGGGGGGAAACAAAACAGAAAAACCCCAAATCTCTAGCCAAACTTTGGGATCCACTGACGTTCACACCGTGCACAGTGAAATCCTGCAATTCCAGCGATCCTTTATTCCCTGTTCACTTAGCGATTGCATTCACATGCCAGTAAGCTAAGCTGGCAGGAAAGGGTCCTAGGTGTCTGTTTCTGAATTACAGAACCACTGGGAGACAATCTAACACTCTTGTTTCCCATGGATGAGAAACAAATCAACCCTTCAGGAGTACATTGCTTCTTCTCCGTTCTCTGCTGTTCCAAGCATCTTCTATTTGCTGGTTTTGATACAGGAAAGAGGGCAACTTGATGTTTTGACATTGCAAATGGCTGACATTTTCTTGTGGTAGGGAAATAACACCTGACACAGGTTTGGGGCTGGTTTTTAATAACTTAGAGACATTTTAAATCAGAGATCTCTCTGCTAGAGAAGCTGCTGATGTTGAAAGAAACGAAGGCTGTCCAGGGCACCATGAGCAGTCTTTCCTCCCAGTTTACATGAACACTTTTGCTGGGGACTGGTGTGGCAGGCAATACAATGCCACCTGAGACAGCCTTGTTATGGTTGTCGTCCTACTTTTAACTTGAAGAACAGATGTTATTTCCAGGGTTGTTGGCTTGGGGACACCTCTCAAAGGCAGCCACGAGGGGAATTTCTACCCCTCAAATTGCCTTGAGGCACATTGTCATCTCCAGCTTCTGTTGCTACAGTGTTACTGTAGAGCCCCTCCCCCCCCAATGTTACTGTGTTGTCACCTGGTCCTCAAGTGCTAGCTAGAGGAGCACTTTCCCTCCCCAAGGGAGCCTTTCCTCCTCCAGTGTGCCCCATCCTGCCCCAGAGGAGCCCAAGGCTTCCCATGCTTTCGATCGTCCTTATCTTGCTTATTTCAGATGCTTGCGGGGTCACACCATTCCAGACTCACACGGCCATCGTGGACTAGAAACATCCCTAGTTTGTGTGTTCTGGTAAGAAGGGGAGAAAGTATGGTGAAATAAAGTTCCAGTTGCTGAAAGGATGACTGCCACAGGGATGAAACTTGGGGGTGCTGCCCTGTGCTGGCTTAAGGCTCGAAAGCAAGTGGTTCTCAATCTTCCTAACGCTGCAGCCTTTTAATACAGTTCCTCATGTAGTGGTGACCCCCAACTATAAAACTACTTCATTGCTACTTCATAAATAATTTTGCTACTGTTATAAACTGAAATGTAAATATCTGATATGCAACACCTGTGGGGGTCACGACCTGTAGGCTGAAAACTGCTACTCTGAAGGCATGTGGTTCTCGGGGCATATGTCTGATTGCTAGTCGTGCTAGGTTGTCGGTGGGAGGGTAAAACTGTGAGCCCAAGTGGAGGAGCATCTGTGTCAATCATATGAGTATTGCACCTAAATCCAAAATCAGATTTCTGGTGGCTAATTAAGATTGCTCTTTAGGTTATTTAGAGAAAACGTTGGCATTCACTGTGGTGTGTGGTTCTCATGGAGACAAGACTACTCTTTTTAAAAAATGATCTCTGAAGGATTTCTGCCCATGAAGGGCTGACTGGGTCCGTATCTGGAGCCCTGAGCCTTATGAAATAAGCATCTCATTTAATCCTTACAGCATTCCTCATCAGTAAGCCCGAGAGTCCAGGCAGAGTGACTTCCCAGTTTCATGGTTAATCTCTTTTCACTGAGATAGGAAGGCGCTCTGACGGCGCATCTATGCACTGTCACATTTCCCGGCGCCAGCCATTTCCGTTTCCACTTTACCCCTGTGGTAAGTGTTCAGGTCATGGACTACATACTAGACGTGGTCATGCTGAGGAGCATGCAAGCGGCAGCCAGGCAGCCAGGTCACCATCCTCATTAGCTGATGAGTTGACTTCGAGCAAGCCACACACTTTTCTGAGCATCATTTTCCACACAGTTGAGCTAGAGATGTGCAAGCCTGTGAGGAAGGAGTTTTGCAAGATGTTGAACGTCATAAGGTGTGTGTGTGTATGTTTGATGGGGGTGGGGGGCGCAGAAGCTTTTGAGTTCATGCCTGGTCTCTGCTCACTTACAGAGTAAGCTGGCACATTGTTCTCACTGCTGCTCCAGCCCTGGCACACAGTGGGCACAAAGGGGGAAATTCTGGCTCAGTGAATAATGTTAGCCAAAGGGACTTCCTACTTCTGTAAGTTTTAGAGGTATTTAAGGTGAGGGAGCTCAGAGTGTGGAAGACCGTGCCTCTAATCTTCCAGATTCTGGCAGTCGGGGACAGGGAAAAGCAGGGTCTAGGCCCTGAATCTTAGGGATACATAGGCTAATGTTTCTGTGATCTGCTCCTGTTAGGGCGCAGGCGGGGTGCAGAAACCATAGGCGCCGGCAGGGGGCGCCAGGTGCCCGCTGAGCATGTGGCACCGTGTTTGGGGTGCTTGCGGGGCGCGGGTCACGGGCTGCACTCGTGAGTTGACCGCAGAAGCGCCTTGGCGGGCGGAGAACGGAGCGAGCGAACCCGGAGCTGGCGCAGGCTTGGCAGAGTCGCGGAGTGTGGCCTCCCGGAGCGGTGAGCACCGCCCCCCCCGCCCCCCCCCCCGTCCCGGGGCTCCTCGGACCCCACTTGCAGAGCACTCGGAGACAGCGCAGTGACGCGCAGCGGGCAGCTATCCAGGGCTTGTTGGGGGCGTGGGTGTGGGCAGGGTCGGCTCTGACACAGAGCTTTGGGTGGAACTTGGGGTTGACCTGAAGAGGCGCTGAGTGCAGGACCCAAGTTTGGTTTACTGAAGATTTGAACGCCAAAATTTGTCCCTTGGGCTCTGTCTTGTGTCAGGGTTCCCCGGTGGGCGAGGTAGCCAGAGGGGGCAAGGCGATCACGTAGGCGTCCCACAACCCTGATCCTGCTGCGCCATCGGGGAACCACGTGTGGCTGTCGCCCGCCACTCTGCCTGTCAAGCTCAGCCCATCCCCAGGGCCGGGAGGGGACGCGGAGGCGGGGTGGGCTGTGCCCCGCTGGAACCCAGCCGGCCGGTGTCCTCGCTGGAGCGGCTGCGCCTGCCTGCTGCTCCTGCCGCTGCTGACAGGAGCGGGTGGCGCAAGGGGAGGCTCATGGTCCTGCCCTAAGATCGAGGAGCCAAAGGGGAGCCTTGCGCTGGGTTCCGGCAGACAGGTCAGAAAGCTGCTCCAGTGACTGGTCCTGGTGGTGCCTCTCCCAAGGACACTCCGAGAGCCCCGGGGTCAGCAATCTGTAGGTGGCCAAGACAGCAGGGGGCCGCTTCCCTGGGTACCTGGTCTGGAATTCCTTTCCCAAATCTGGCCCAGAGATTTTTGTACATCAGTTGGGGAACACTTGCTAGGGCGACTCGAGTCACTGTGAGAGCTCCAGGGGTTTGGGGAGAGGCGACCCCAAAGCAAGGTAGGTGGTCTTGACAGACTTGCCCAGGAGATGATGAGCTGGGATTTAACGTAGGTAAACATGCGAGCTGCACATAGTCTTGGCGAACGACTTCGTGTTTTCCTTTGCTTTTTAGGGCATCTGGAGAGATGTGGCGCCAGGGGCTTGGAGGAGAAATACATGTATTTTAGGCTGTGTCTCAGAGGAAGAGGCAGCAACCCTGAAAAGTGACTGTAATTGCCCAGGAAGAGGCCTCAGACTCTCGAGCTGAAGACTTAGAATGTGCTGAAAAGCCGGTGCTATCCTTGGGGAATCTAGGGACCAGCCGGTGCCCAGGAGAGTGACCTGGAGCACGGAACGCAGAACACAGATGGAAAGCAAAAGGGTCCTTTTACCGGTATGGCTTGGATTGCTACAGAGAAGCTCCTGATGGAACACCTCTGTCCTTTATTCCGGGCAGCAACTGGGGCTGGGCAAGGCGCTGCTGGCTGGTGACTGACCAGGGGAAGTCTGGCTAAGCCTGCGGGAGAACACGAGGGCCAAGCCACCTGGAAGTGCTTTCTGTCTGGAAGATGGCTCCGAACACTTCTACCATGGATGGGGCCGGGCTGGCAGTGGAGAGGGATTTCTCCTTTCGCATCCTCACGGCCTGTTTCCTGTCGCTGCTCATCCTGTCCACTCTCCTGGGGAACACCCTGGTCTGTGCTGCTGTCATCAGGTTTCGACACCTGCGGTCCAAGGTGACCAACTTCTTTGTCATCTCTTTAGCTGTGTCGGATCTCTTGGTGGCTGTCTTGGTCATGCCCTGGAAAGCTGTAGCTGAGATTGCTGGCTTTTGGCCCTTTGGGTCATTTTGCAACATTTGGGTAGCCTTTGACATCATGTGCTCCACTGCATCCATCCTTAACCTCTGTGTGATCAGCGTGGACAGGTACTGGGCTATTTCCAGCCCTTTCCAATATGAGAGGAAGATGACCCCCAAGGCAGCCTTCATCCTGATTAGCGTAGCATGGACTTTATCTGTTCTTATCTCCTTTATCCCAGTGCAGCTAAGCTGGCACAAGGCAAAACCCACGTGGCCCTTGGATGACAATTCCACTTTCCTGGAAGACACTGAGGACGAAAATTGTGACACCAGGTTGAGCAGGACGTATGCCATTTCATCCTCCCTCATAAGCTTTTACATCCCCGTAGCCATTATGATTGTTACCTACACCAGTATCTACAGGATTGCCCAGAAACAAATTCGGCGCATCTCAGCTTTGGAGAGGGCAGCAGTCCATGCCAAGAATTGCCAGACCACCACGGGTAATGGAAACCCTGTTGAATGTTCTCAATCAGAAAGTTCCTTTAAGATGTCTTTCAAGAGAGAGACTAAAGTACTGAAGACACTGTCTGTGATCATGGGGGTGTTCGTGTGCTGCTGGCTCCCTTTCTTCATCTCAAACTGCATGGTACCCTTCTGTGGGTCTGAGGAGACCCAGCCATTTTGCATTGATTCCATCACCTTTGATGTATTTGTGTGGTTTGGGTGGGCAAATTCTTCCTTGAACCCCATTATTTACGCCTTTAATGCTGATTTCCAAAAGGCATTCTCAACCCTCTTAGGATGCTATAGACTTTGTCCTACAACGAATAATGCCATAGAGACAGTGAGCATCAACAACAATGGGGCTGTGGCGTTTTCCAGTCACCATGAGCCTCGAGGTTCCATCTCCAAGGACTGCAATCTGGTTTACCTGATCCCCCATGCTGTGGGCTCCTCTGAGGACCTGAAAAAGGAGGAGGCAGGTGGAATAGCTAAACCACTGGAGAAGCTGTCCCCGGCCTTATCCGTCATATTGGACTATGACACTGATGTCTCTCTAGAGAAGATCCAACCTGTCACACACAGTGGACAGCACCCAACCTGAGTCTTGGGTCCTCATCTCCGAAGCTAGGACATCCCTAGAGCTGGCTGTTAAGGAATTAAGATCTGGTAGAACTGTGATCCACCATGAGATCCTTCTGCTGCTTCTGAACAATTACAAAGCTTTTCAAATGCATTAATTACAGTGTGTTTTCTAGGGATACATGAAGAGCCACAAGGGAAACGACTTTGGCTCTGAAATCATTTTTGAAACCTATTATCTTAGGGTGTGATAAAAAAAAATAGGGCAAAGAGTCAACAGTAAACAGCTTCACTTAGAAATGAAAACTTTCTAGGAAGGAAGTGAGAGAGTTGAGTTTGCTGTGTCCAAACAGGTGCTAAAACTGTCCAAGCAGTTTTCAGATTGTAAAGGTAGGTGCATGCCTTCATTAATTACTTCTACAATAATAATTGAGCCTTACAGCAAGAGTGGAATTTCTCTTTTCAGAATTGACAGATGTTCTGTTGATAATGGTTTTACTTATTTATTGTATTATATGTATATTTTAATTTATCATAGTGAATCTATATTTATCATATTTAATAGAACAAACCAATGTTTTCTGAGACTGAACAGTCCATTGTACTAGCACTTTATGAGCCCGTGAAACAAACACAGACTCTGAGATTCTGAATTGTGAATTACTTCCAGAAACACAGCAAAGACTGATGTGGTGGCTCGTTAGCTCAACATGGACACAAATAAATACAAGACGAGAAGTGACTAATGCCACCAATGCTCCCCACCCGAAAAATAACTTGAACAGAATTTTTTAAAAGACACTATCATTGTGTTCTGAATGTTTAAAAGACAAAGGCTTTCCCCGGGTGAATTTGCACTTCTGTAAATATCTATGTAAAATCCAGTTCAAGAAGAATACAACTTTACATTTCTGTTTTTGGATGGTGAGGAAGAGCATATGCCACTTTGTATTTATGTAAAATAACTGGCCCTCCCTGTCATTTCTCATTTCATGCTTGAAATAGCTTTCTGAAACAAGCAAATGGCTGTCCAGGGTTAAGATCTGAAGCAGGAATGAGCTGTAAATTCACGGGTCACAGCCGCCCCTCCGATGGGCAGAGTTTATCACTGGTTCCTCAGCTGCCCACATCCAACCAAACCGGCTGCTCAAGAGGCTCCTTTTGTAGAGCTTTAATCTGAATTTAGCACCCCCTTTTCGAAAAAAGCTCTTTAACGTTAGTGGTACACTAGCTAATGAATGGTGCCTCATCGTCACATAAGATACTTCTGTTGGTGGGAGGACCAGAAGGGGCCCTTTCCCTGTGGGTCTTGAGCACCTCAAAGCCATCGGTATCACTAGTCACAAACGCTATTTTTTTTTCCTCTGTGGTTTTGAAACTAGTTTCCACGTCATTCATAGCCTGGAATGCAAAAAGTCCCATCAAGTGCCCTCATGAGAGGACGCTGACTCACATGGGGCATTGCAACTGTTTTGGGTTTGTTTTTTTTTTTTTGAAATGTTTACAAGGTGTTCTTGGTAAGCAGTTAGTAACATGTGGAATGAACTGATGAAAAGGGAACAGCTTGCCGACAGTAGCTCCTGCATTGGGTCTGTGTTTTTACGTACTTTGAATGTTTTCTCAGCTCGACTGCTTGTGTGCTTTCTTACATACAATAAAATTATTTTGTGAAATCAAATCAACCCCAATGGAGCTGTGTTGCATTGGTTAAACACATTTTAAAAAGCTAGACTCTTGCAGGTTGACAGCTAGGAAAGCAAGGACATCTCACATATGCCTTCCTTGCTTAAGACGGGGATTTCTCTTGTATATGCCCTAAACCGCTTTTGATTATTTTAGTGGAAAACGTTGCTTCATACTGTCTTTGTATTTTAACTGTGTTCTGAAAAAGAAACCCACCTTTGTTCACTTGAAGAATTATTCTGCTTCTCATTTTTGGCTCTTTCTTTTTAAGAGATTGTTTGTAAGTGGAGTGAAACTTTTGAAAAGGCTGCCGTGCTCTGGGTGGCTGTGGCTTCGTGGCTGTCAGCCACCACTCTGCATGCAAGCGGTGCTTACTTCAAAACGTAACTAGAAATGGCCTGTTCTAAAGAATACACGGGCTGTGAGGCTGGGGTTTCCCCAATGCTTAACAGGCACACCCTTGGATTCTGCCAACGCTCTTCCCCCTCAACCCAAGGAAGGACAAGGACTCAGCAGCTGGGATGTAGAAGTTAAGGGTTAAGTTTATGATTTGGAATTATCACACAGCAGATGGCATCTCTTTAGAGTGCCCGCTTACCTCTCCCAGGCCCTGGCATTCAGTGAACACATCTGGCAGGAGCACCAGGAAAGCCCTGTGCCTTTTCTTCATACCTCATGACTTCTGGATATCTTTGCTCCTGGAGGCTCATCTTCATGCTCAAGGCAGGAGCTCTGCCACAGGCTCCAGTGCTTAGGCAGGGCTGTCACTGTGGAGCCATCGAAACCTGACCTAAGAGCCTTCCTTTAATAGTGTATCTAGAAGTGATTTTAAATCATTATAAAATTCAGCACACCTTGCTCACCTTCAAGAAGATGTACTTTGTGTTTCTCAGATACTGGGATTGATCAAGACTACCTAAAGAGTGTTAGTTCTGAAAACCTATAAAAGCAAAATAGTAGTAAGACTCATATTTAATTTTTACCTCTAGTGATGGGTTATGATAATGTTCAATATATGTGAAAATCTTAACTGTGACAGAGACAATTTCAGAGTTTCTCCTTTTTCTCCATGGAAAGATCTGCCTTCATTAAATGCACACATGGCAACAAACAAGAGAAGAAGAAGAAGGCCCGAGCTTAGGCCTGTGACTAGACCAGAAGATCACTCAGGCCAGCTGCTGGCTTCTTCTGGATCTAAGCAAGTGGTGCTGTGAGTCCCACTTGAGCGTGCCCATCAACGGGAAGGGAGGAGCTTCTGCTTAGGTTTCCACGGTGAAGGCTCAGCCTAGCACCAGTTCTTCATTCTCTCTGGGGACCCTTGTGTGACCCTAGCCCAGGCATGCACTGGCATTTTCCCCATTTCCACTTTCTATCCTAACCCCTCCGCGTCGAGCCAGTCCACAGTTAGAGTCTGGGAATGCAGAAAGTTCAGGGTCTTCTTTCAATAAGGGTGAGCATGAAATGGGCATGTTTGCCTCTCTAAGCCCTCGTGCCCTTTTGTGAGATGAGAATAAGTGTGCAAGCCAGACTGACTGAGGGTTCAAATGAAGCAGTGTGTGGAAGCCTGGGGTACTGTAGGTTAGTTTTGTCACATTGCCCTTTAGTATTAATGGTTCTGTACGTATCTGAACTGTTTTATGGAATAGAATTAATTTTCAGCATACACATGGCCTGGGATTCTCTCAGACACTACTGCTTTTTGCTGTAGCTATTTGCCCTTCCAGAAACAAGTGACATTTTATGCTTTCCTGGTAAAGAAAATTGCCTTACACTGTCACTACATGATGATCAAATCTGCCCGCAACATTTTAATCCACCAAATCTCCTTATCTTAGAGAATTTATTTCAGGAATCATAAGCCAACGGCTTGCTTGGTCTGGGCTAGGGAACGTACAGCTTGCCTGTCTGTACGGCTGGCTTACAGAGGTCATTTGAAGGAATTAGCATGGTGGGTCACAAGATTGTGATACTCTGTAGATGTGATGTAGCTCTACAGATTTGTTTGATGTTGCTGGATAGGAAACATGACCTGTTTATTTGCCAGAGGATTGAGAGCACCAAGTGTTACAGCACAAACACACAGCCAAGCTTTCTGCCTGCCCTCCTGTCACATTAATGTTCACGGGATGCATAGATTTAAAGCAGTAGCATTTGGACTGTAGGCTGTTCAAGATTTGCAAGTTGTAATTTAAATAGTATTAGACACTCAGGATTAATCTCTGATTTCAAAAAGGTTTAAGCTTCTGTTCGCTATGGGAAAATATATGGGACCGGTTAGAATGTTCCTTGTGACTGCAGAGCAGACTCAATTAGCTCTTGAAATTTGCAGATGTCTTCAGCCATTGAGAAGGATCTGCTCTGAGACTACCTTGCACATCCTGGGGAACAGAGATACTAGTCCAGTGGCAGATGACAGTGAGACCCAGGAAGACTGGGTCGCAGGGCAGGATGCTTCATTTCATTTAAACAAATGGATCCATTATGACATTCTCTCTAAATAAGTTTTCATCTCCACAACAAGGAAGTGGATGGGGCAGGCGACTAGAGGGAGTGACTTCTCAGATACACTCTGGTTGGAAATTATGAGATGTCAGCTCCACTATGGGCAAACTTGGACTGTGACAGGTTCCCTGAGGTGGATTCTCTTTGCTATTAGGAAACTTGACAGAAGCACATTTTCAATAGCTTTCGTAAACATAGTCATGGATTTCATTATGGCATCCTACGCTTTTTTCTCTTTTTGGCTAATTCTTGGCTCCCAGTCCTCTCCCTCCCCCTCTTCTCCGGCGTTCCCCTTCCTTCCCTCTGTCAGCCCCCTTCCGCTTTCCTGGCACACGAGTTCTGTGTATCCCCCAGACTTCTTTCCCCCTTCTCTCGGTCCTCTTTGTAGTTTCATGTCCTATACCCCTGTTCCCACCAAAATACACTCACATATATAAAAATTCAAATCTCGGATCTGTATATGAGAAAATATGTGGTGCTTGTCTTCTGGGTCTGGATTTCTTAGCTTAACACGATAACTTGCAGTTACATCCATTTTCCTGCAAATGTCATGATTTCATTTTTTCTTTAAGACTGAGTCAGATTTCATTGTGTATGTACAGCACATTTTCTTTACCCATTTGTCTGCTGACAGATGTCTAGGCTGGGTCCGTTTCCTACCTATTACAAGCAGTGCAGCAGTAAACATGGGTGTGTAAATATCTCTGTTGTTCTTTGGGTGTATTCATGTACCCCATCCTGCAGCATCACCAGGATAGTCAACAGACTGGGGTGAGACTGAATCTCAAAACAGTTTTAATTTGCATTTCAGAAAGATCGATTTTTAAAGTGCAAATAGAGCTGTTTTATACGTACACACAGCATTCTTCAATGGCTCCTAATTATTTTTTAGAAAAAAAAATCAAGCTCATTCAAGGACCTTAATGATCTAGCCTAAGGGGGCCTGGTGGCCTCGGCCACCTCATCTCTTGTCATTACCCCACTAGCACCAACCCACAGGCACTTCCACCTGCGTGCAGTGAATTCCTGGAGTCCTTTCTTGCTTTTCTACCTTTGCACACCCTGTTCATTCTGCTGGAACGCCCTTCCCTGCTGCCTGAGTTTGCCCACCACTATGTGCCCTTTAAGATTATGTTAGGTGAACTTGCCAGAGGCTTCCCTTAAGCCTCTCTTCCATTCTTCTATCACACTGCTGTGGGACAGTGTCTTTCATTACTATCACACAGCCCTGGGACAATCTCCTTCATACTGTCACACTGCTTTGGGACAGTCTTCTTCATTATTGTTCTGAGGTCATGGGCCTTGGACAACAGAAGCTGTTTTCTTCCATGCTTCTTCTATATTCTTTTTAAAAACCTTGAAATTGAAATGTATTTTGTATACATACGGGTATTTTGTCTGCCTCTAGGTCTGTGTACCACTTTTGTGCCTGGCTTGTCACCGAGAGGGCACTGGACTCCCTGGAACTGGATTTAACAGATGGTTGTGAGCTGCCACGTAGGTGCTGGGAATGGACCGAGCCATCTCTCCAGCCTCCTGTGTATATTCAGGATGTGTGGCTTACAGTAGTTGCTCTTCAGATATCTACTGAACGAATGCATGAGTTGTAACAGTTGGAGCCACAAATTTATTTATTTATGTGCACGCATGTATGTGCATGCAGTGTATATGTGTCTACATCTGTACGTGCATGGAGGCCATAGGTTGATGTCAGGTTTCTCCCTCAGTTCTCTCCCATGAGCTGTCTAGACTGGCTTCTCCATGCCAACTGTTCTAGGGTTATAGGTGTGCAACTTCACTTGAAGTTTTTAACGGAGGTTTTGGAGATCTGGTCTCAGTTAATTACACTTATGGAGCAGTCACTCACTAACTGAACCATCTTCACAGACCCCACAGTTTTATTATTCAAATGAATTTATTTATTTGTATGTGTTTATTTGCATGCATGTGGGTATATGTATGTGTGTATATGAGGGGTGCATATGCACATAGATGCTCATGAGTGCAGAGGCCAGAGGTCAACCTTGGGCTTGTTTCTCGGGAGATGTCTACACTTTTTTTTTTTTTAATTTTTAGATAAAGGCTTTCTGTGGTGTCTAGGCTAGTCAGCTAGTGAGCCCCAAGGATTGTTCTGACTCTGCCTCCCCAGTAATGAATTACAAACCATGCTACTGTGCCTGGCTTTTTATGTGGTTAGTTGGGTTGAAACTCAGGCTCCTTTATTTTCATGGCAAACACCTTACTGACTGAATTTTCTCTCTCTGTTCCCAGAGATGTCTTTGATATATCTGCCTAAGTCTTCTAGGTTCTATTGTGTTTGAGTGCATTCTTCACTCAATGCCCTGAAGTCTGTCATGGCTGTACAGAGGTAATAATATACATATATTGCAGGAAAAACTTCTGTATATGCACACACATATACATCCATTTAGCTAGACTTCATATACATATGGATGTTTATGTAATACGCATATTTAGTAAACATGCAATTTAATATAGTTTCAGTTAGTACCTTTCTAAGAACATAGTGTGTGAGCAGATCCCATGTGGGATGCCAGGGGCTTGGAAATGAGTCAGATTTTATCCCAGCCTCTGAGGAGCTTTACGATGGGCAAAAGGGAGACGGACGTGCAAGTAAGCCAGTGTTGAACGTGATGGCAGCAGAAAGATGTTTTCTTCCAGGTAAAGTAGCACCACTGTGTTGAGCCTCAATAAAGGTGACTCCAGCCCCACATCTGTCCTTTAGGGTCTCATCCATTCTCACATCCATCCTACAGAGGGCGCTGTTATCACCACCATCTCCATCTCATAATCAGTACTCAGAGAAAGGGTGTATGATGAGTTCAATGTCACATGGTTGGAAAATGGTTCTTTTTAACCATCAGCCTGTTCTCTTTACCAGAAAATAGTCCTAATTGATTAAGTAACTTCTTAAAAAGGGTTCTGAATCACTTCAAGTGGGTGTATTAAAAAGGCTTTTTATTCTGGACACTTTACCCAGGTATATACAGAATGAAATAATGCCATTACTAAAAACTAGATGGAATAGCAACGTCACCCAACTCCAGGCTAGTAGAGCTCAGGGGTTGGATGAAAGGGTTCGGTGAATAATGAATGACAACAGGAAGTGTGTGTCTTTGAGTTTAAGACAAGCAGATCTTTAAGTCATTGAAATTTCAAAATCATAACCTGGTGCAGTTCAAGGAAATCCAGAGATGACTTATTCACAGCTAAGATCTGCCTTTGTTCGCACACCAGCTCAATGAGACATATTTACTCAACCTCAGTAAGCCTTTTTTTACTCCCCGCTCATGCTCAGGGCTGCTTTATAATGGGGATAGGAGAATGGGGAGGAGAGGAGAGGGGGATGCAGATGGAGGGGGCAGTGCTAATGGAGAGCATGGGGTCTGGTCTAGGGCTGGGAAATGAGCAGCACTGGAAGTGGGTCACAGAATGGCAGGAATTTGGCAGGTAGAAATGGACAGGGAGAGGGAAGGCACAGAATGGCATCTAATGGCATCTAATGGGGCTGGGGAAAGGGTGCTGAGCCAGTGCTCTAGATACAGGACATGATGCAGAGATGGAGATTTGGTCCACAGACTGTCAAATGTATCACTTTGACATGGTCTCACCTTCTACAAAGCCCCATGTTGGTGCACCTGGAGGATGAGCCAGAGGGTCACGTGCATGGTGGCTGTGCGTAGGACCCTTCCTCACTCCTGTCGTATCCACCTGGATGTTGCTCTCAGGTGACAGTCCTTTGCTTTTCTTCATTATCGCCATCTCATCCACACAAGTCTCCCCATGGTCTGAGCCTCCCCGTGCTTCTCCTCAGGCCTCCCTCTGAAGCCTGCAGTTCCTTGTAGGTCAGCCTTTGTGCTGTCTGCTTTCTGTTTCTTCTCCGAACTTGGGAGTCCCTGGAGGGCGCCATGTATCTTTAAAACAAAATACTCTTAGTGACCAGCACGGCTGGCCACACAGTCGGTGACAAATGAATTTTAGATGCACCAATGGGTTAATATCTTTGTAAAAAGGGTAGGTGCTCATATCTGCAACTTGGTTTTCACTGTGGGGTTGTCTCTGCTGAGATTATATGGGTTGTTCTCAGCAAAGGTTTCTCTATTGCTGACACAATTGAAGGAAGCAATTGAAACGGTATTGAAGTGGTAAATGATGACTCTCATACTTGAGTGCCTGGATAGCAGTTTAGGCTTTTACACAGGAGAGGGAGGAAATGTCAACCAAACGTCACACGAACATTCCTGGATGGTCTACCCACACGCATGTAGTGTGGAGTCTGAGTTTTTAGGTCAAATGTATTTAGCATTATAAACAGGCTGACTGTAATTAAGATAATGGTCAATCCCATTACTAAGATGATTTTTCAGTGCATACTGCTGTTAGCTATTAAACCAAGGATATGGGGGTACTCACCCATAATTGTGCGAAACATCTGGGGATTTTACTGACCTCATGTTAATTATCTATAAACAGACTGTTTCTGACTGACATAAGAAGATTAAAGAGGACCTACTTTTAGAGTGGACCAGGGGCAGTAAAGTGATGGCTTTGGATTGTTTAAAAAGCTTGGTTTCAATACTGTCAAGGCAAAAGCAAAATGCCATTTTTAGAAAGCATCCATTGGCATCAATATTGAAGCAAAAGCCCATTTGCTCGCCCTTGGTACCATGCAATTTATAACATCTCATTTGGATGAAGCTCCATCCAGTAGTGGAATCTCCATCTGGGGACACAGACATTTTCCTTCACTGGTCACAGCAATGTGAACTGATATGGCTGATAAAGGGAGGGGTTTGGCAGGATTAACCAAACTCTAAAATACACACGGTTCGACTCAGTAATTTTACTCTCTGAATCTGTTGTAACCAAGATCTCCCCTGTGTGCAGACACATCCTGCAGGCTTTCTCATGAGTCAGTGAGAGAAAATGAGGCCCCGTGATATGGGAATGAATGAATGAACTGCAGGATACTGTAGAAGTCTAAGGAAATGTCTCCTCTGCTCTGTAAAGGTCCACTGGAATAAACACAGACAGACAGATTCACCAAAGGAAAATGCACACAAAATTATTAAATTAATCTGCAGAAATGTAGTCACACTGTGTGACTACCCTATAGCTCAACATTTTTTTTCAGAAACATATATACCACCTTTTGTGTGGAAGAGAGGTAAGTAGGGATATTATTAGTCACTGTGGCCAAATATCTCACAAGAAGAAAAGGGTTTAATCTAGCTTACAGTTTGTGGGGTACACTCCACCACGACAGGGGAGTCTGACCCCTTGGCAGCCACACTCAGGAAGCAGAGAGTGAACAGGAGGCAGAGCTGAGCTGTAAACCTCAAGCCAGACCTTGGTGACCCACTTCTTCCAGAAAGCTCTACCTTTTAAAGAAATTTTAGTTTTTGGGATTATGTTGTAATTACATCATTTACAAATTTACCTTTTGTCTCTTCAAACCCTCACATACACCCCTCCTTGCTCTCTTACAAATTCGTGGCCTCTTTCCTCATTAATTGTTGTTACACACATTTATGTGTGTATAGTCTGCTGGGGACCACGTGTTCACACAGGAGCCTAGGAGGGACATTATACATTTAAATCACAACTGAAGAGGATTTTTAGGGGGACAGCAAATGTTTTGGAGACTGCAACCCAGTGGGTTTGGAGAACAAATCTGACCCACAGAACAGACAGTGGTTTGCCGATGGTTCCCTGTGATATGGAAATGAAGGATAATGGTGTGTGGGGAAAAGCTGGATGTGCTAACACAATGACATCTTCTTGTGAGAGGAGTTTAATGGATGCAAGTCGGGGATCCAGGCTCCAGGCAGAAAGGGTAAGTCTGTAGAAGAGTCACCCTGCTCTAGGAGATGGAGTGGAGAAGGAATATTGGAAGGTCAGAATAACCTTGGCCGTGAAGTAGTTTCTAAGGCCTCTGAGCCAGAGCCCAGGAGTTCTGTCTTCTGATCCTCCATATATGGTGTGTGGCAGCAACGAAGGTGGGTGGGGCCAGGTGCACTGTTAACGGGGCTTTCATGACTTAAATGGAGTGAAAAGGTGTATTTCAAGATGATATAGATATATTATTTTACTTAGAAAGTGCCGGGCGGTGGTGGCGCACGCCTTTAATCCCAGCACTCAGGAGGCAGAGCCAGGCGGATCTCTGTGAGTTCGAGGCCAGCCTGGTCTCCAAAGCGAGTTCCAGGAAAGGCGCAAAGCTACACAGAGAAACCCTGTCTCGAAAAACCAAAAAAAAAAAAAAAAAAAAAAGTATAAGAAGCATGTCTTTTTAAAAAAAACATTTATTTGTGTGTGTGTGTGTGTGTGTGTGTGTGTGTGTGTGTGTGTGTGTGTGTGTGTCTGTATTGGCACCATGTTCATGCAGTACCCAAGAAGGCCAGAAGAGGGCAATGGATACCCTGAAACTGAAGCTACAGATGCTTGTGAGCTGCCTATGGGTTCTGGGAACTGAATGCAGGTCCTCTGGAAGAGCAGTCGATGCTCTTAACCACAGTGGGAGTCTTGGCAACCTTTGCTAGGGGGACATCTGTGACTGCTGATCTGAAGCCCCTGGCTCTGACAAGTGACTCTTCTCAGATCCTTTTTGCTGTAAGAGTTCCCTAAGCCTCCCTTCTTCCTTATCATGCCTTGGTGTACCTCAGATCAAATGTATTAAAATAGTCCCATGTTCCTTTTAAATTTATGTATATATGTATGCGTACATATATATCTGCAAAAAAAGACTTCTAAGTATTGCTTGTAGAAGGTTTCTTTATTTAAAATTTGTAGTTCTTTTGTCTTATTTTGGTGTTCATGCATCTCCCCCATCAGGGCTGAAGCATTTGTGTACTTTTTAAAGCTCGGGTCTCTGGGGATTTCCAGGACCTTGGCCTTGAATAAGTTACAGCAAAAGTTCTCTCCCAGCTTGAGAGCTCCAATGTTATTATGCACTACAGGGGTCGCCCCACTGCTTCCCCTGGTGGCTCTCTCTGGGGTTCTCATTAGGCTGCAGTCCTTCAAATGTATACGCCCTATTGTAAAACTCAGGGTGCCATGGTGACTGTCTTTGTTTCTTTTCTTGTCACTGGAACAAACTCTCAGACCAAAGTATTTTACGGGAGAAAGGTTTATTCTGGCTTGTGGTTCCACTATGACGGGAAGGCGTGGTATCAGGAACACAAGGCTGGCTGGCCACACGGGACCTCTATCAGGAATTGGCTATATCATATCCACAGGCAAGAGCACGGGGACAATGGATGCTTGCGAGCACATACTCAGCATGTTCTCTCCATTGTTAAGTTCAGGGCCCAGCCCATGATATGGTGGTGCCAACATTCAGGATGGGACTTCCCACTTCCATTAACCCAATTAAGAAAATCCCCCATAGACATACCCCCAGGCCGATTAGACAATTTCTCAGTGATACTTGTCTTCCCAGGTGATTCTAGATTATATCAAGTGGACAGTGAAGCTGGCCATCACAGGACACAAACAGATTCCAATTAATTTGAAACTAGTAAACACCCCAGTGTTTGCTTCTAGATTTAACATTTGGGGACACCTCCAGATTTAATTTTTCTTATCATTGATACAAAAAGCAAATGTTTCAGCAATATGTTTATGTTAAGTGTCCCCATAGGCTCATTTTAGATATATCTAGAGAATAATAAGGAAAGCTTTCAAATAAAACGTCCCAGGATGGGAGATAAAAATAGTTAAGGTAACAGGAAAGAAATGTCAGGTACATCCTTGGCTTTGGTCTTTTGTTTGGAGAGCAAAAGATTTAAGGGTGAAGAACCCGATTTCATAGCCTAGAAGATCCTAGACAGAGACAAATGCAGTGACTCACCAGGTCAGAAATGAACTGGGGGGAAAACGGTTTGGATAGGATTTGAATGAAATGGTCCTCAGTGTGGCAGTTGAGAGATGGTGAACCCCTAAGAAAGGGCTGGTGGGAAGTGCTCGACCTTGAGGGTGTGACCTTGAGGGTGTGCTCTCAGCAGGGATTAATGTGGTTCTGGTGTGACCTCAGTTAGTTCTCACCACAGTGCATTTTCCAAAAAAAAAACAAACAAGAGCTGTCAATCTGATCTCTGAATTTCTTTGACTTCCTGTGTGTCTTGTGACTCTGCCTGCACATGACACCCTCTGCCACAAAGTCCCCAACAGAGACCAAGCAGCTGGTCTTGGATTTTCAAAATGAGCGAAATACTTACTTTTTTTTCTTTTTTAAAGTACCCAACCTCAGATATTTTGTTGTAGCATCAGAAAACAGACTAGTACAGTGGTTAACAGTCGGTTGTAGGGAGAGGTGGTTAATTATTTCAGGTACCTATTTGTACGGGAGAAGGTCTTCGGATCCTTTTCTCTCGGATCAGTTCATATGAAGTTACATACTTCCAAGGGACAAAGGAAGCATGCTCCTTACCTCGACCCTGACTTTCTCCAGCGCCACACTCAAGGGGTACAAAGTGCGAGCAGTCAGCTTGACTTTTCTTGACTTACCTTAATGGTTATTAAACCACAGATGTTCAGCTGACAGAGGCTCTAAATTCAGCAGAGTGCTCAGGGATGGAGAGAGGGAGAGGAGAGGACTGGTAGGCAGAGGACCTCAAAGTTTGTTAAGAATTGAGGACTGATCTCTTACTTTTTATGACAAAACCTTTTTATTTTTGTCATAAATTGGCAGAAAAATTATGAAGCTAATATAAAAACCCACGTCCCATTTCCCCTACTGCCAATACTTGTCAGAAGTATTGAATATGAACAAAATGCATTACATGAAATTCTCAAAAATTAATAAAAATATTATATTAAAAAAGCTAAGTATGGTTACAATTCATGAACAATATTGGCATGCTATTATTAGCTAAAACCCACGATTTATTCAGGCTTCCTTCATTTCTCTTAGCTTCTGGTTATCACAGGATTCCACCCAGGATACCACATCAGATCTGGCCGTCAGACGTCATTAGGCGTGACAGCTTCTCACAACTTTCAGTGACCTGTCAGTTTTGACGAATAATGGTCAGATGTGGCATATTGCCTCTAAGCTGGGATTTGTCAGGTTTGAATAATCAGACTGTGGCTGGGTTTTGAGGAGAAAGGTTGCAGAGGTCAAGGGCCACTTTTATCTGTCACACCCAGAGTAAACACTGCCATCATTACTTATCACCTGGGCCACACAGCTGAGATAGTTTTTGTCGGGTTTCCCACTGAGCAATTACTGGCTCTTTCCTTGAGTTCTTTGTGGGAGATGTGTGTATGCTCCCACGTCTGTTTATCCAGTTACTTATTTATATCAGCATGGATACTCTGAACTAGAGTCCTGCTGACTTTTCTTGTTCAGTGTCAGCGTCGGCCCTTGGGAGTTCTGTCATCTGCTCCGGTGCCCTTTCACGTGCTGCTGTCATTGAGGGTCCCCTGCACGTCCCTGCTTCCAGGCACTGTAAGTTGCTTTAGGCTGGACTTGAGTATTTCCTGACCCAGCCCTAGAATCAGGCCTTTCCCTAGGGAACCCTGGAAACTGAGCTCTGCCCACTGAGTGTGCTGATTGTTGAGCGGGACTGGTCGCCCTCTTGGCTGAAAGCCAAGGGGATACACATGTATACTAACCTGTAAATCCACATATTGATACATATTTTACATGTAACCATTGATGGGTATTTTCAGTTAATGTACATCCATCTCCAGCTGGAACCCAACACCACACAGGCCAGTCCACTCCCCACTTTGCCTTTCTGTTCCTACCCTTTCCACAGGGAAGAGCCTGGTCCCTACCACCTTCCATCCATTCACAGAATGTTCACTGCTCCATCTCAGCACTGAGTCAGTCGTTAGCTGATACCGTGGTGGGAACCCACTTTTTCAAGTGTTATGTTCTGCGCTTATGGAAAGGCCCATTTGCTTTTAGTCTTACAGATTGCACTGTTTACAAAGTTAAGTTAGATTTCCTCTTCATAAAGTTGTTTCAGATATTTGTAATGCACCTGAATTCCACACTGGGCTCCCGACATTTAAAAGGACAACTTATTAAGGAATTCCATGCATTAAGGCACACTCTGCTCGGCAACAGTCAGAAGAACTGCATCGAGCTGTGTGTCTAGCACCTCATGCAGAGGCTTCACAGTCCTAACATCCAGACTGTGGGGCTGGAGAGATGGCTGTGTGGTTAGGCACAGTGTCTCATCTTCCAGAGGACCCAGGTAGGACTCCCGTCACCCACATGGCACTCCCAAACATCTTAACCCCAGTTCCAGGGGATCCAATGTCCAGCGAGCAACTGATGCATAGACATGCATGCAAGATAAATATCTATACTTGGCCTCTTCAACCTTTCCCTCTGTCCAGCCCCTAGAACTGAGGCCAGAGGAGAGCATCTGATCCCTTCGAACCGGAGTTACAGAGGGTTGTGAGCCACGACGTGGGTGGTAGGAACTAAAACTAGGTTCCTCTGCAAGATCAACGAGGCTTGTAGCTGCTGACTATCTCTCCTGCCCCCATTTGCCTTTAAAAAAGTGAATTCTTTTCCTCTTTCCAAGTTCTGTGTGCTCCTCGTGTAGTTTGGACGCAGCATTAGGGCACTGTTTCACATACACCCTCTCAGGCTGTAGCTCATCTTACCCTCTTGCCTGTGTCTTTCACTGAGCTGAATTTTCAAAACTTTGGTAAAATCCAATCAATCATTTCTTCTCTCTGTGTGTCCACACTTGTGTGTTGTGTGTGGGCACATGTGCATGTGTGTTCACATGGAGGCCAAAGGTGTCTTTTTCAGGCATTTGGCACCTTGCTTTTTGGATACAGTATCTCTCATTGATCAGGAATTTGCCAATTTGGCTAAAGTGGCTGGCCAGTAAACTCCAAGATTCTCCTGTCTGCACCTCACAAGTACTGGGATTACAGACATGAGCTGCCATGCCCAGATTTCCATGTAAGTGCTGGAGATTTGAACTCAGGTTCTTATATGTGCATGGCAAGCACTTTAGTGACTAAGTTAGCTGTCCAGCAAGCTCACTAATATATTTCCCTTCACGGGTTTTTATTTGGCATTACATTTAAAACTCACCACCAAAGCCAGTGGTGTATACACACCCCTCCATATTTCTTTCTAAATGTTTTATAGCTTTATGGTTCACACATAGGTATACAGAACACCATACTGATATAAGTTCTGTGTATGATAGAAAGCTTTGGTCTGGACTGATCTGTTGACCCCTGTATTCCAGCACCATAGGTCAGAAAACAAATAGTTGGAGAAATGGCTCAGTGGTCAAGAGCCCTGGCTGCTTTTCCAGAGGACCAGGGTCCAATTCCCAGCACCCTCAAGGTGGTTCACCAGCATCAGTAACTCCAGTCCTAAGGATCAGATGTCTCTTCTGGCTTCTGTGGGCACTGCAGGTACATTGTGCACAGATTTAGGCAAAACATTCATATACATAAAATACAAATAAAACTTCAAAAATTAAAATAAAACAAAACGAACACAAACCAAAATGAAGCAAATTGCCTTTGCACCCATGCCACAGATCACCTGACTACTGTGATGGTTGATGGGGGTCTGTCTGTGCCTTTCCTCCTGTCCCCTGACTGGTGGGGATCTCTGTGTTCTTCCTCCTGTCCTGATTTGTGTTTATTTCTCATGGATGTCATGCTGTCCTGTCACACGGTCCTTAGAGTGAGTCTGGAAATTGGGTCAGTGGGTCCTTCAACTTTGCTTTTTCAAACTGTTTTTATTCTTCTAGGTTTCTTTTGTTCCCATGTAGACAACAGAATATCTTCATTGGCGTCTACATTTTTTTTTTTTTGCTGTGCCTTTGATTTTGATTACATTAAATGCACAGATCAAGTTCAGAAAATTGGCATCTTAAAAATTTGAGTGTCTAAATTATTTTTTTACTTCCCTTTGAATGTACATGTGTATTTATGTTTATTTATCTGTGTACAAGTGGTGTGCGTGCACATGTATATGTTGATACATGCTTATATGTAGAGGCCAGAGGAGGACAAGAGGTGCCCTGCCCTGTCTCTGTTTGTCTTAGTTCCTTGAGGCTTAGTCTTTCTCTGAACCTGGAGCTGGGATTGCGCCCTGGCCATTCTCCTGTCTCTGTCTTCCACAGCCCTGGGGTTGCAGACGCACACACAACCACACCCAGATTTACGTGGATGTTGGGACTCTGAGCTCAGGTTCTGAGCCACCTGCTGAGCTGTCCCCCCAGCCCACGTGTTCAAATTCTTGAACGTAGACTATGACGTCATGTGTGAAAAAAGACAATTTCACTTCTTGCTTTCCAATTGTGTACCTTGCATTTATTGCCCTGGACTTACTGAATTAGATATCATTTCTAAGATAATGTTGAACCTGGGTGCTGAAAAGAATTCCTGTCTGTGGGGAAACCATCTGCTCAGGAACCATCAAGGTGGTGATCGGGCAATTCTTGTTTAGAGTCTTACTTTTACCAAGTTGAGGAGTTCTCAAACTATTGTTGGCTCGCTAAGAGTTCTTCAAATCAAAAATGCTTGGTAGATTTTATAAAATGCCTCTAGCACATCACTTGCTATTATTATCCATTTTTCTTCTTTTGCTGTTGGTGTGGTGTCTTACAGTTGGGTGATTTTTGAATGAGGAATCCTGTGCAGCTGTCATATAAAATTTTTCTATCATGTTGGATTTGATTTGTTAATAGTCTGAGGATTTTTGTGCCTATGTTCATGAGGGGTTGGCAACTAAGTTTCCTTTCTTGGAGATATTCTTTCAGTCCCTTTATCTTCAGGATGTCCTTTTCTGGTTTTGACATTAGAATCAGGCTGCCTTTATTGTAATAAATACCCCTCCCCAGCTTCTGTTTTCTAAACTGGCACTATTTCTGCTGAAATGTTTGCTAATTCATCCATGGAACATTTTGGACCCAGTACTTTCTTTTTCAGAAGACTTTTGTTTGGTTATTTGCAAACAAATTTAATGGGGATTTATTGCAGGGCCTCCCACACAGTAGGCTTGCACCTACACTGAGCTACCTTCCCAGCCCATCAATTAGTCATTTATATTTTAAAACAGATGCAACAATATGCAGGTTTGAGTTCGTATATTATATATATATAATTTTTTATTTAAAAAAAGATTTTCTTTCCTTTTACATACCAACCTCTGTTCCCCCTCCCTCCTCTTCTCCCACTCCCGCCACCTACCCCCATCCCTTCCTCATAGAGAGTAAGGCCTCCCTTGGGTGGTCAACACAGGCTGTAATACCATGTTGGGGCCAGACCTAGCCCCTCCCTCCTGCATCAAGGCTGAGTAAAGGAATGGGCTCTAAAAAGCCAGTTTGTGTTTCTGGGCTAAGTCCTGGTCCCATTGCCAGGAGACCCACAAACACATCAAGTCATGCAACTTTCACCCCCATTCAGAGGGCCTAGTTTGGTCCCATGCAGGCTCTCCAGCTGTCAGTCGAGACCCATGAGCTTCCCTTAGCTTGGATCAGCTATTTCTGTGGTTTTTCCCATCATGATTCTGACACCTTTGCTCTTATAATCTTCCCTCTCTTCAACTAAACTCCAGGATCTTGGCCAAATACTTGGCTGTGGGTCTCTGTATCTGCTTCCACCAGCCACTGGATGTAGGTTCTATGATGACAATTAGGGTAGACACCAATCTGAGTGCAGGGGAAGGCTAGTTCTAGAACTCTCTCCACCATTGCCATGAGTCTTAGCTGGGGACAATCTTGTGAGTTCCTGGGGTTTTCCCTAGCTGCAGATTTCTCCTCATCCCCTTAATGTCTCTTTCAATTGACTTTGTTTGTATATAGGCCAACTTTTTGGACACTGAGCTGTCAAAGTATGTGCTATCCTTTCAATTTTCATGAAGCCAGTTATAAAGTCACTTTTACACTTCAGATATTATAATTTGGGTCTTCTTCCTTTTTCCCTTGATTTATCAGTTTTGCTGATTCTTTCAAAGAACGGGCTGCTGATTTTTTTGCTTTCAGTTTCATTGATTTCTGATTCAATGCTTTCTTCTTGCTTTATTTCCCAAGGTGGAAGCCTAAGTTATTGATTTTAGGTCCTTTTTAAAAATGTTATATTCAATTACATTTACAAATTTCTCCTGAACTACTGTGTTTTCTGTAACCTAAATTTTTCTTTTATTGAAAATAGATTTTTTTCATAGAATATATCCTGCTTATGGTTCCCCCCTCAACTCTTCCCAGATCTTCCCCACCTCCCCTCACATACGAATTCCCACCCTTTATTTTTCTCCATTATTGCAAAACAGACATTTAAAAAAAATAATACAATAAGATAACACTAAACAAAGTGGAATAGGACAGAAGTAACAAATAGAAGAAAAAGAATAAAAAAAACAACATGAGAAACACATACAGATGCAGAGACATCTTTGCAAACAGAAATCCTGTAAAAACACAGAACTGGAAACCATGATATATACACAAAAGATCTGTAGGAAAAAAAATCCCTGACAAAACATTACGTGACAAAGAACCTCCAAAAATACCATTGAGTTTGTTTTGTGCTGGCTGAGCACTGCGGGGCATGGGGCCTGCTGTAAGAGCGGCTTGGGTGCCCAGTGAGACTCCGTTGGAGAAAACTCATTGGAGATCACTGCTGGGTTAGGAATGGGAGTTTGTGTCCTCTCAGTGCTGGGACCCCGTTTGCATAGAGCCATGCAGGCCCTGTGCATGCTGCCTTCGTCTCTGTGAGTTCGTATGTGCTGATGTCCGGCTGTGGGTCTCTGTATGTGTTCCCATCTGCTGCAGGAGGAGTCTTCTGTGATGGTACCTGAGTAAGGCACTGATCTATGAGTATAACAGAAAGCCACTAGCGGTCATTTTATTGCTACATTCCTTTCCAGAACGGTTCAGCAGAATAGTGTAGTGGAACAGTAGTATTCATGTGACCTGCATACTTTAATAATCACATTTTCCCTTTAGCTTAAAGAGTGTTTAATTTTGATTGAGACTTACTCTTTGTAATATTTAGGAATGTGCTCTTTAAAAATATTTGGGGGATTATATTTGTTTTTTAAATTTCAATTTAATTTCATCATGATCTTAGACCATTTTCTTTCCTAATATAACACAGCAATTTATTCAAGACACCAAATATGATGTGTTGATTTTCTCTTGAAACAAATGAGCTGCTACATACAAGCTGATTCTTTTTTTTTTTCTTTTCAAGAACATGAGGGATGAGTGGGAATGGGAAACTGAGGACAGAAGTGGGGGGGGTTGATGGTGCTTGACAGAATCACATTTGTCTGTATGTCTGATGCAGACAATAAAAATCACATAAGCCAGGATTGAAAACTTCAATGAGTTGAGGGAGAGAAAACAGAATAAAAAGCTAGAAGGAAGGGTTTGAAAGGGAAAAGTAACAAGGAACAAATCTGTTCCTTACATGTAACAAAGTGCACTCTACCTGGTTCCGTGATCTGCTTCTTAGTCAGACAGAACAAAAATCCAAGTTCTACAGTGTTGAAGGGGGTCAGAGAGTTGGACCCTGCAATGTTCATCTGGCTTTTCGGTTCCCTCTAGGCAACATCCTGGATGTGCTGGGAATGGTGTGTGTTTGGCAAACTCAAGGGAAAAAACCAGGAAAGGTTGCTTGTGACCACACTGCTTTCAAGGTTGAGTTTGGTCACAAGACTCAAGGATTCCTCACAGTGTTTTAGGAATTGTGAACAATGTTAGAACATGGCATTACACATGAGCCATACTTTGACCATCAAGATGACGCACCTGCCGTATGATAGCGGGACAGCGATGCTGTGCCAATGCTGGCAGCTCCAGAAACAACTGCAGATTGAGCTGTTTAATGGGGATGGACTTCAGGACTGTGGTCTACAATCTTCTGTTTGGGCCCCTCGTGGCCAGCACTGAATTCCATGGCTACCTGGAAGGTCAGGGAAGTGAATGACTTTGACATTCTTTGTCTGTGTCTGTTTACATTTGTTATGGTGTGCGCTGTGTTGACTAAGTGGTATTATTTTGTTGTTTTACTATTGTTGTGTGTGTTTGGAGTCTATATGCTAGCTGGTATGAACAGACCTGGAATCTGGCCTGTATGTAAGGCACCCTTAATTTATATCAATATTCACCTGGGCATCAGGCTTTGCCCTGGGGACATCCCTGGGGTGATTTCCATTCTTATCAGCCTTAAGAATTATGGTACAATGAATGAGCAAACTGAGGTATGAAAAGGTAAAATTACTTTTCTTAGGCCTTTCTGCTGTTAATGTCACATCCTAGAGCTGACAGCCACGGAGCTACTCTTCCCACTAAATACCATCACACCAAATTGCTCTATCTTGGATGATTGATTAATTGGGGTTTTATGGAGGAAGAGCCCTCTTTTTCAGTCTAGCTGAATTCATCAGTGTAGGAGGCAGCAAGACTTGAGCAGGGGGAAGAAAAGTCATCTTTGGTGCGTTTAACAAAAGAAATGTAGGAGGAACCAGGCGGGGAGGGGCGAGTAATGGGTTATGGGCTAGAGACTGTGACATTGGAAGCCAAGGGCAATTAGAAGAGAAGTTTTAGTTTCAAAGAAAAATGAAGTCATGTGAAGTACAGGGAAGGGAGCTGACACTCAATGGCACTTTTATTTCAGCTAGGCATGGTGTTGGACTCTTCTGAAATCATTTTCTTACACAGTGCCCAGAATAAGTCTTTGAAATGTCCTAACATCCCATGGATCCCCTCTCATAACCTCTGTCTCACATAATAATGATTCAGAGTCCCAGAAAATAATGTTGTATAAAATTAGGACATGATGATACATCGTGGTGTGTCCCATATAGCAGGAAATTGGCCATCATCAGTCTCTAGGCAGATACAGACCAAGAATGTGGGCACTGTGACTATAAATAATCCAGGGATCAGGAAGTAGGTGGAACTGAGGCCTGGGAAAGGGCAGAATTTCCTGGGGACCAGCTAAAGATGAGGTAAGAGGGCAAATGGTGGTTCTCTAGGTGGGGTGATCCTACTGGTCTGTGAGGCGCCATTGGACCTGACGCTGTGACCCACCCACTCCCTTGTAAGAGCTATCTAGGTAGGATCTGTGGACTGTTAGTTGAATCCTTCCTAACACAGATTCAGATCATAGCTGACTAATGGATGTGTGGTGGTGGATGTTGAAAGAATTGAGTCCCCAGGGAGCTTTGTGACAGAAGGCAGAGGCTTGAAGCAGCTTCCTCAACTGAGAAAAACACATAGGAAGAGTTTCCCCCTGTTCTCATCCTTATTCTGCACACAGAGAAACTATTACAGGTCCAGCAATGGAGATGCGTGTATCACGTAGATACAGTCTTAATACGATGACCCTCGGAGACACAGCAGTGTGGCCTCATTTGCCAAAAAGCTGGACACCTGGTCGCCTATGCTGACTAGTTGCTTCAACCAGAACTATTTGTGTCTTGAATCTTTTGATGGTGCTTACCTCATTTGTCTCCTTAGACCGGATAGACATCCTGCGGGTACTTAGATTACTCTGGGATGGAAGAAAGACATTCTCTTGATGGGTAATATGTCAGTCCATTTGGCTACTATAGTAAAATATCTACAAGATGACTTATGAACAACAGGAATTTATTTCTCACAACCTGGAGTCGGGGAAGTCTGAGAAAGGGCCAGGAGAGGTGGGGTTTCACGGGGGCTTGTTTTCTGGTTCACAGTACTTGTGTGCTCATGGGGCAGAAGAGGGAAAGGGACTTCTTTTACAAGGACATTAATTTCATGAGCCCTAATCATCCAATCGCCTTCCAGTTAGGAGTCTTGGGGAAGAATAACATTTAGACCATAGGAAATTGGACAGGAGGGAACTGTTTCTTTTAAATTCCAAGAAAAATATATGTATGTTAAACTAGTGAAGTTGGATACATCAGCTACATATATAGCAAGTCCTTTGCTTTAGAAATTAAGAAATAATTCGTGATTAATTATTTTCCTTTGGGGAGGGGTAGGCACAGGAAGTAAATGTCAAATGTGTTCTTTTGCAAAGCTAGAGGATGCACATCTGTGGGAAGCCCTGTCATGCAATCACCTTATGGCCTTCTGCAACCAAGGTGTCATCATTATAAAGACTGTGACATTTTATTTCAAAAGGTAAATATTTGTTAGTGAGTAAGTGGATAAGAGAATAAGCGGACAGACAAATAGACAGGTGGGTAGCTGGACCGACAGATGGAACTCTGTCAAAAGCAAAACTGGACAGGACTAGGTGGTTCTGTGTTTCTGGCTGTCAGTAGCCTGACTTTCTTGGCCTATGATGATGGAACTTTTGATTTTCTTCTTGTATTATTCACCTGAATATGGATCTTGAAAGCAGTCACTACACCTGTATGTTGGAGGTGAGGGAGGGGAGTAGAGAGAACACTAGCCTGATGTCAGCCAGACTGACTTTTCAACTCTCCCAGCCACTTCCCCAGTAGGAGTCATTTTACTGCTCTGAGTCCTAGTGCCCGACCCCCCAATCCAATCAGAAGATGTGAATTCTTATTTCACAAGGGTCATGAGGAGATTTTTAAAAAAGATAACAATTATAATTAATTCTTTTTTTGTTTTTGTTTTTGTTTTTTGAGACAGGGTTTCTCTGTGTAGCTTTGTGCCTTTCCTGGAACTCGCTTTGGAGACCAGGCTGGCCTCGAACTCACAGAGATCCACCTGCCTCTGCCTCCTGAGTGCTGGGATTAAAGGCGTGCGCCACCACCGCCTGGCCATAATTAATTCTTAAAGGGAAAGAAAACCCAGTATGCTGGGAACTGTATTAAGCTATTTACCCACACTACCTTACAACACTCCAGTGAGGTAGATGCTGTTAAAGCTCTCAGTTACAGAAGAGAAACAGACACTGAGAGTCCAAGCACCTTGATGAAGACCTCCAACAAGGAAGACAGGCATGGGGTTCACGTTCAGTTGGCTGATTCCAGAGAGCGTGGTCTTATTAGTTATGCATCCTTTCAAATATACAAAACCCACAGCACAACCCTGATAGATATGTGGTGGACTTTCAGGAAAGGGACATTTCCTGTCCTGTTGATTCAGTAGATACTTTGCAATGACAATGGTGGCCTTTCCCCTGTGGCCAGAGATGCTAGGATGCTGGAGGCACAGCTGATGAGGTCAGCCTTGGTTAGCTTGGTCCTGGATGTCCTGCAGTCCTGCCTCACCTCTGTGTTCACTCACTAGCCCAGAGGCAGCTCACGAGTGGCTGCTGGCTGGGTCCCCTGAGCCTCTTGGGACCGGCTCAGCAAATGTATTTTCAAGACAGTTCTGCTTAGTGTTTAGTCTTCCACTTTGGAGTCAGAGGAATATAGGTTTGACTTTTGGATTCACCACACTGTTCATCCACAACTAAATAGCTCAAATGGCTGTTTCAGTTTCACTCTCTGTTTAAAGAGGCAGTGGTGCTTACTTCATATGGGTACTCAGAGGATTAGGTGAAGGTGTGGAGTAAGGAAGGGGCTGGGCAGATGTTGCAGCGTGTGAGTGAGTGAGTGAGTGAGTGTGTGTGTGTGTGTGTGTGTGTGTGTGTGTGTGTGTGTGTGTGCGTGCGTGCGTGTTTACATGAGTGAACACGTGTGGAGGCCAGAGGATGATGCTAAATGCCGTTCTTCCATACCATCTACTTTCACTGGGGTTAGAGAACAAAGTCTCTCACAAGCCTGGACCCAGCCAAGTGGGCTAGACTGGCTGGTCAGTAGCCCCTGGGGTTTGCCTGTTTTCACCCTTCAGTGCTGGGGTTACAGCTGTGCATCACCGCACTCGACCTTTACATGGATGCTGGAGATCCAAACTCAGGTCCCCAGGGTTGTGCAGCAGATACTCCACCCCTTGAGCCATTTCCCCAGCCTCGGAATGAGCATCTTTTATTTGTAGAAGCATCCAGTTTCAGGGAGTTTACTAAGTAACAATAAGGAATGGTCTAATATAAAAGCTTTGATAGGGCTGGAGAGATGGCTCAGAGGTTAAGAGCACCGACTGCTCTTCCAGAGGTCCTGAGTTCAATTCTCAGCAACCACATGGTGGCTCACAACCATCTGTAATGAGATCTGGTGCCCTTCTCTGTATACATAATAAATAAATAAATCTTTAAAAAAAAAAAAAGCTTTGATATTAGGTAATGTGGCAGGATCCATTCAGTTGCAGATAACAACAACAAGAATGGGCTGAAGTGATTTAAGCAACAGGTTAATTGGCTTATATAACTGCATGTAACCAGGCTGGAGGACCTCAGTGCTGGTTTGACAGAGCTGCTCAGTGGTCATCAAGCACCCAGGGTATTTTTCTCTCTGTGCTTCCTCTTTGCTCTGCCAGCTCCATCCTAAGACCATTTCCCTTTCTTGTTAGCTGTGAGATAACTGCCAGAACCTTCTGTGTGTGTGTGTGTGTGTGTTGGGGGGGGGGGTTGATGTGGATGGCTGCTCTTATACATCTCAGAAGATGCAGTTCTTGCTTTCCTGAAGCTGCCTGTGAGCATCTACAATCTCACTGGTGCTAAGTGGGCCATGTCCTCATCAGGGAACCAGGGGACAGTGGTCAGACAAGGAGGGGCTGGCTTGACTTGGATCACCTGCTCCATCCCTAGAATCAAGGCTGTGAAGCAAGTAAATCCAAACATGGAGAAGAGGGACAGAGTGTTGGAAATGAAGCTGCCTTCTGAGATTTGGAAAGAATCAGTGACTCACTGCTCTGTGCAGACTTCAGGCTGAGAGACACACTCTGTGTCTCTCTCCCTCCTCACCCTCATGCTTCAGACCCCCTTCCTAGACATTTTGTTTCCTGACCACCACCAATAGCACAATGAAACCCTATTACATGACATTTTTTTCATTATTTGCACTGTTGGAAGCCATCCACATTTTCACACCAATTTTCTTAAGATGTCCTTCCTATAATTCTTTGAGAC
Organism: Peromyscus californicus insignis; assembly: GCF_007827085.1. Classification (NCBI taxonomy): domain Eukaryota; kingdom Metazoa; phylum Chordata; class Mammalia; order Rodentia; family Cricetidae; genus Peromyscus; species Peromyscus californicus. The sequence goes on from NW_026294606.1 coordinate 10,494,880, forward strand.
AAATGTTGCTAGATCTTTATAAATTGAGAGAACACACTGAAGCCCAGAGAGATCAAAGCAAAGCTTTCAAATTCACACAACCTGGTGCTAGACCAGGATTTGTTCCAAGCCTGTCTGATTTCAAAGCCCATGCTGTTCTGAGTCTCTCTACTACCTTTTTATTCTAGAAGGAAGATGAATATCCATTTGAAAATAGATGATTTTCAGCCCTTCTGTTTTAAAGCCACTCAGAGCAATAAAGAGAGCAGGAAGTAAAAATTCAAACTTCTTCAGTGAAGCTAGGAGACATATGGAGGGGTGTTTTGTAAAGACCCCCAAAGCATACAGAAGCTGTGTGAAAGGAAGTAACCAGAAGCAGAGAGAACTCAGTAAGAAATAGGGAATGCAGAAAGGTAGATACAGTCTCCCACCCTAGATTTGGTTAGCTTGAGAAGTGAGGGCTCTGAATGCATCTGTCAGCTCTTGCTACCTAACAAACATCAGCAAACTCAACCAACTCAATACAGTTTCTTGCTTCTGTACCTTCCGGGTGTCTGGAATTCACCTGTCTGGTCTGTTCTAAGTTCAATTAGACTCCAGATTGAGGGGTTCAGTGCTGGTTAGCTCCATGTGGATCCAAACTTCCTTAAAGCAATGGCTGTTCAAGGCATGTTCTTCTTATGATGATTGCCAAGAACCAAGAGGGTAAGCTGAACAACACAAGGGCAGTTCATGCCCCAGTCGTGGCGTGCCCACAGATAGCTCATCGGCTGAAGTAAGCCGCATGGTTGAATCCAACATCAAGGAGTAGGGCGCTACAAACATCTGTCACCCATTCTATCACAGTAAAGGTATGGATGTGTGACACTGTAGCAGAGGAAGAAGGGTACAGATACAAACTGCCACTCACACCAGGTCCCATGTGGAAGCATGACAAGACTATCTACTTACAGAAGCAGTGTTCTAATTTTGTAGCAAGTGAAAAGACAGCCTCTGAGTCAAATTAATTATAATCTGACCCTGACCTCTCGACATACAGTGGCTTTATAAAACACTTGACTCAGAGAACTACTGCGTATGGGCTATGACAAAAATGGAAGGTATTACGTAATAAACAGTGGAAAAAAACCTAGTACTAGAGTTTTGCAAAGGAACCACAGGGATAAAAAAGGGGACAGAAACAGCAGATTTTATAAATAAAGAACACAATATTAAAATAGGCGTGGAGCAAATTAAAATGACAAACTTTCTATCACGAACTAAAAGCAAAGGAAGCAGCAACATCTCTGAACAACCAGTGTGAAGCCACTCAGAAGGGCAGCTACGAGGCAGAGGACAGAGTGGGGTGTGCCAAAGCCAGAGGGGGAAGTAAACTACCCTACATATAAAAGTTAAAAGAGAATAAATGTCAGTAAATACCACAAAACATCCCAAGAAGTACATGGAGTAGATGTTGGGATGGGAAGACTGAAAGAATAAAATGTAAATGCAGGGAGTGTCAGAGTAAACATATGACAGTGATTGATCTAGAAACAGGCCAAATATGCATATGCTGGGACAGAGAGTGTGGTTCAGTGGTAAAGCAATGTCCTGGCATGTACAAGGCCATGGGTTAGATAACACACATAATTGGGGGCCCCAAAGAATATATCAAACAAACAAATAAAAAGAAGCAAAAAATAAGTGTTAAGTCAAGAACACCTTCCTGAAGTAACACGCTGCTCCACATACTGCTCCAAACACATCCTGTGTGTAGGAAAGGGAACACAGAAGGCCAGTGCTGATAAGCCACTAGCGAAACCATGCATGTCACATGGAAGGACTCCTGCTGCTTTCTCACATGCAGGAACTTGTTCCATTTGTCCTTTGGATTTCTCAAGGACATTTAATTTCAGGTGACAAGAGGACAACACTTTAAACAACATTGAAGGAAAGTGAACATGAGCCAATGATTTTCATAACTAGTAAAATAAAGACAAAATCAAAAACCAAAGAACAAAACCGACCAACTAACCAACCAACCAACCAACCATCCAACCAAAAACCCTCCTTATGTTGAAAAGCTACAGGAAGACAATTTCACAAACACAAAAGCTCAAGAGTCTGGTTATCAGTCCCTCTTGTAGGAAAACAAAAAACGGTAAACTTTAACCAACCAAAACATTAAAGAAACTGTCTGCCAGGTATCCCAGTGAGCATTAGACACCCCTATTTGGTTGTGGGGTGAAGACTAATAATAACGTGTTATTTAGTTGGTAGAATTGGCTGTAAATGTGACATGATGTAAAACCATAAAAATGATGAAACTTGCCGAGAACAGGAGAGGAAAATGTAAAGAAAATAGGAAAAAATGTTTTCTTCATGTCAGAGCTGGATGTAAAAATATATTTAGAATTGGCTCAAAGTAGGACCACAAAAATAGCAGCTGGCTTTGCTGTGTAACAGCCAAACTCGGAGCATTCCTTCTTACACTGACCCATCTGTCATTGGTTTGGGCTCATCCAAAGTAGAGATGTTGGGTCCCTGTGCCCCAGGCGCAGACCATCTGGATTTGGTTGTCAATTGTGGACTGAGCTAGGATATTCACATTCATTAGTTCTGGACCCAGGCACAAGGACAGCAGCCACCCAGAGGAAGGTCCTCTGACAGCACAAGACACAGATGAAGGCGATCAAGCCAAGCGGAAGCAGCATCCTTCCAGCTTCTCACATCCCATTTGCCAAGATTTCATTAATTCACACTTCCAAGACCATCATCAAGGAGGTAAGGAAAATGTATCTCCCTGGAGTGAGGAATTCAAGGTGATACTACAATACACAGAGTTAAATACATGCAAACATAAACACAAACACAAGATAATAATAACTAAAATTTGACACGACTGGCAGAACAACAACAAAAAAGACCAAATACCACTTTAAATTGTTTTGAGTTAACCACCAGAATAAAACCCTACTACACATAAAATTATTATGAGAAACAAAACACAAACCAATTCTAAAGTGAAGACAATACAATCATGTGTCAGAACTGAGATCAAAATGCTGTGAGGTAACTGTGGTAGGAAAGCAGTGTATGCTCACCCTCCCTCATGAAGCTGATTGTATTCTAGTTCAGGCTGGATGTTATATTTCATGATAAGGATTGCAGGTGAAATTGAGGTTAAGATTATTTTTTCCATTTCTGTGAAGAATTGCATTGGAAGTTTGGTGGAGACTGTGCTGAATCTCCTGATTGCTTTGGTAAGATTGCTGTTTGCCCAGCATTAATGCTACCAGTTCTTGTGTTTGGAAGGTTTGTCCACCTTCTGGAATCTTCTTCAGTTCCTTAATGTTTTTGTTGAGTACATTTTCACCTCTTTGATTAGATTTATTACATTATTTTTTTTGAGGAGGCTATTGTGAATGAAATTATTTTCCTGATTTCTTTCCCAGTATGTTTGTTATTGGTATGTAAGAAGGTTATTGATTTTTGTGTGTTAATTTTATATCCTGCTACACTGCTGAATGTGTTGATTGCTGTGGAGTTTTCTGGTGGAGTCTTCAGGGTCTGTTATGTATACAATATGCATAAGGATGCTTTGACTTCTTCCTTTCCTGTTTGTAACCCTCTTATCTTCTCTTGCCTTACTGCTGGCTGTGAACTTGCTGTGTACGGACATGTTGAAGCATGTCCCCTGTGGTCCTAGATTCTCTAGGACTTGTATTATGAAGGGGTGTTGAATTTTGTAAAAGGTCTTTTCTGTATCTAATGAGACTGTTATGTTGTTTCTGTTCTTGAGTCTATGTTGTGGATTACTTTTATTGATTTACATATGTTGGACTAACCCTAAGTCTTTGAGATGAAGCCAACTTAATTATTAGGATGATATTTTTGATGAGCTCTTGAATTTCATTTGCAAGTGTTTTATTGGGAATTTTTGTGTCTACATTCATCAAATAAATTTTTGCATTATTTTTATTTGGTCTTTGAGAATTTCATACAGTGTATTTTGATCATACCCATTCCCAAATTTTCCACCTATCTTCCTCCTGACCCAACCCCACCTCTCTTCCTTACCTCAACTTTACATCTTCCCCCCCTATTGTTTTCTAATTTAATTTTTTTTTGGGAGAATTTCATACTTGAGCACTGTATTTGCATGATTTCCACCCTCCCTCTCCCCCATGTGGTGGTTTGAATGTAATTGGCCTCCATAATCTCATAGGGAGTAGCTTTGTTAGGAGGTGTGACTTTGTTGGAGTGTGTATGGCCTTGTTGGAGGAAGTGTGTCACTGTGGGGGTGGGCTTTGAAGTTGCCTATGTTCAGGATACTGCCCAGTGTCTCAGTGGACTTCCTGTTGCCTGGAAGATGTAGCACTCTCAGCTCCAGCACCATGTCTGCCTGCACACTGCCATGTTCCCCATCATGATGGTAATGGATGGAACCTCTGAAAGGCTAAGTAAGCCACATCAATTAAATGTTTTCTTTATAAGAGTTACTGTGGTCATGGTGTTTCTTCACAGTGGTGAAAACCCTACAACACCCTCTAACTCCTCCCATGTACCCCCTAACTTTTAAAAAATTTGGCTTCTTTTTTAATTACACACACACACACACACACACACACATACACACACACACACACACACACACACACACACACACACACACACACAAATACAGCCTGCTGAGTCCACTGGTGTGGCTCTTACGTGCATGTGTTTAGGGTTGGCCACTTGGGACTGGATAACTTGTTAGGGGGTTTTCCCTAGAGAGGACTAATTCTCACTCTTAGTAGTCCTCAATTGACTGTAGCTTTTCATCTAGAGGTAAGGCCTTTTGGGATTTCTCTAATCCACATTGGCATGTCAGTTAGTATTGTCCTTGTGAGGTCTTATTTAGGCAACCATATATTTCTCTCATCATTTTTTAAAATGGAAAAATAGGTGTTTTTCTATACAGTGTATTCTGATTATGGTTTTTCCTCATCCAATTCTTCCCAGATCCTAGCCACTTCCTCCCCCACCCAAATTCACACCTTTTCTTTCTCTTTCTCTCATTCAAATACAAATAGGCACCTAAATAATAATAAAATAAAATAAGATAAGATAAAATAAAAACAAACAAGGCAGAGTAAGACAAAACAAACAAATGAGGGGAAAGGAGCTGAAGAAAAAGCACAAGAAACACAAGGCAAGCAAACTTTTGAGATGTCATGGACGTGGCTCTCCTGTCACATATAGAGAACACTATCTCACAGCAGGTGTTCCGGTCCTTTGACTATTAACACCTTTCCTCCCTATCTTCCACGACGTTCCCCAGGTCTTAAGTATATGGCTTGCATTGTAGATGTGTCAGTTATGGTTGGGGTACCACTGTCCTTTGTTCTTTGCATTTTGACTAGCAGTGGATTGCTGTAACAGTTTTCATATGCTGCAAAAAGAAGTGTTTTGGTGAAGGGTTATAGCTACACTTAACTGTGCTAATTTGGATAAGCAATGCAGGTAGAAATTAGGAAAATGGTAGTAGCAGTTTCCACTCTAAGGTCCATGACCTCATCAGCCACAGGTAATGGGCTAAGTACAGCATCATGCATGAGTTCCCTTTTACTGAGGGGCCTTAAGTCCAAATAGAAAATTGTTGGCCACCACCAAGATGCAAATGCCACTATTGCACCCTTAGGGACACCTGGCCATGTTGCTCATTGTGACCTGGAGACTCAATGGCTGGGTGGAGATAATGGTTGATGTTCTCCTTGGCAGCTTGCACAGCATGGTTGGGTAGTGTACCCCAGGGAGGAACCTTCCAGGCCAGTGAGTTCCATCTCGCTTCCTCCTAGTCCTGTGTCAGAAGGGTGTGGTGTCTTCAGCAACAGGGTCTTTTATCTTCAAGTTCTGTGCGGCAATGAAGGGCAACGGCAAGAGCTGATTTATTTTGGGAGTCTCTTTGAATCCTCTGACCAACAATATGGCAGACTGTGTCCCATGTCTGGAGCTGAGTATTTTGTTAAACAGTTCATGGCTTTCGGTATGGAACTAATTCTCTTCTCGTTTACATCTTCGTCTGGTTTGGTATCATGTTGATACTAGCTTTGGAGAAAGAATTTGGAGGCATTCCTTCCTCTTCTATTCTATAATTTGATGAGTATTAGTGTTCTCTGACAGTCTGGTAGAATTCTGCACTGAATCCATCTGACCCTGGGCCTTTGGAAGTTGGGACATTTTAAGCTACTGCTTTTATATAGTTTGCTGCAAAGGGTCTGTTTAAATGATTTACTTCATCTTGAATTAACTTTAACTGTGGTAGGTCATACACATCTAGAAATTCACCTATTTCTTTTAGATTTCTCCAGTTTAGTCAATACAGATTTTTAAAAACTTTTTATTGATTCTTTGTGGGTTTCACATTGTACACTCCGACCCCACTCATCTCCCTGACTCCTTGCTTCACTTCTGCCCTCTGCCCTTGCAACCTTCCTCCCAGAACAAAACAAAACTTAAAAGTAAAACCAAAAACCAAAACCAAAACCAAAAGCAAACAAACCAAAGCCAAACCAAGCAAACAACAAAAAATCTCAGTGCAGAAGCCGTAGTGTGGCCCTACTGAGTCACACAGTATACCCTTTAGTCCATACATCTTTACTTGTAAGTGTTCACCGCAGTGAATCATTGGCCTGGTCTGAGGCCCCTGGCCTCTGCCACACCACTGATACCGGGCCCTTACTGGGACTCTCCTGTGACATGGAGATTCTGCAGCTTTGGATCTGCAGTTCTGGCCTCTTCACATGCTCCAGCAGTTCATAAATGGGGTGGATGTTGGAGAAGATTCCATGGGGTGCTGAGAAGAATGTGTATCCTTTAATTTTTGAGGGGAATGTTCTGTAGATGTCTGTTAGGTCAATTTAATTCAAGATGTTATTTAACTCCAATACTTCTCTGTTTAGTTTTTGTCTGGATGACCTGTTCTTTGGTGAGAGCTGGGTATCCAAGTCACATACTATCACTATGTTGGGGTTAATCTGTGGCTTTAGATCTAATAGTATTACTTTTATGAAATTGGGTACATCTGAGTTTGGTGCATAAATAAATACTTGGAATTGTAATATTTTCTTGGTGGGTTTTTCCCTTAATGAGTATGAAATGAACTTCCTTATCTCATTTGTCTAGTTTGATTTGAAGTTTATTTTGCCAGATGTTAGAATAGCTATACCTGACTGTTTCTTAGTTCAATTTTCATGGCCTATATTCTTTTGTCCTTTTATCCTAAGATTACATCTATCGCTGATGGTAAGATGTGTTTCTTGGAGGCAGCAAAAAAATGGAACCCATTTTTCAATTCAATCTGCTGGTCTGTGTCTTTTAATTGGGGAATAGAGACTATTAATTTTTAAGAGTAATAACAATTTTGTATCAGTTCCTGTCTTGTCTTGATTTTGTGCTGTTTTCTTGAACAGTTCCAGAACAGTTCATCAAATGAGTCTACTTGTTGCCTGTGACTTCCTGGATGTGGCTAACCTTTTCACACCAAAATATTCCTTTCAGCATCCCTTGTAGAACTCACTTAGTTGTCATGAATTCCTTTAATCTGTTTTTATTGTGGAATATTTTCTTTCTCTTTCAAATATGACTAGTAGTTTTGCTGTGTATAATAGTCTGACCTGAAATCTGTGGTCTTTCATAACTTAAAGAACACCAGTCCAAGCCTTTCTGGCTTTTAAAGCCTCCACTGAAAATCAGTGGTTATTCTGTGGGCTTGCCTTTGTAAGTGACTTGACCTCCCTTCTTGTAGCTTTCACTGTCCTTTCTCTGTTCTATGCACTTAGTGTTTTGACTATAATATGAGGTGGGGTGGTTTTCTTTTCATGGTCATGTCTAGTTTGTGTTCTGTATGCCTCCTAAACCTTGAGTGGCATTTCTTTCCTTAGATTTTGGAAATTTCCTTCTAGGATCTTGTTGAAAATATTGTCTGTGCCTTTGACCTGGGTTTCTTCTCCTTGCTTTGTACATATTGTTTATAAATTTGGCCTTTTAATAATTTCCTAGTATTCCTGCATGTTCCATTGACATTTTGTTTTCCTTTTGAAGGTTTAGCATTTTCTTTGGCTGAATGACCCAGTTCGACTGCCTTGTCCTTAAGCCCTGACATTTTCTACTCAACTTGCTCCATCCTATTGATGAGACTTTCCATTGAGCTTCTTATTTGATTTACTGAAATTTTCATTTTACATTTTATTTCAGTTTGACTCTTCCTCAGAAATTCTACTCCCTTAGTAAATTCTATCTGCATATATTGACCTGTTCTATGTCGTTCAATGGTTTTCATTTTCTGCAATCCTCATTCTGGCACTTATTACATCCTCTGACTTTCTTGAACATTTTTATAATAACTATTTTGAAATCATTGTCTTGTATGTTGTCTAAGTTGCTTTTCTCAGGGAATATTTCTATGGGAGAACCCATTTTAGGAAAGGATATATTGTGCTGGTTATGTGTATTCTCGGTACTTTTTGTGATGGGATCTAGGCATCTGGGATTAAGTTACTGGCAGTGCTTCCTGAATCTCTGACCTATTTTTGTTGTGTGAGCATTTGAGTATCTGTTTTCTATTGTCACAGCTTGTCCTTTTATCATCCATATCTTAGGGTTTCTATTGCTGTGAAGCGACACATGACCACAGCAACTCTTATAAAGAAAAAAAAAACATTTAATTAGGCTGTCTTACAATTTCAGAGGTTCAGTCTATTATCATCATGGTGGGACATGGTGGCATGCAGGCAGACATAGTGCTGGCTAAATTTGATTAGAAGGCAACAGGAAGTGGTCTGTCTCACTGGGAGTGGCTTGAGCATATAGGAGACATCAAAGCCTGCTTTCAGAGTGACACACTTCCTCCAACAAGACCATACCCACTCTAACAAGACCACACCTCTTAATAGTGCTACTCCCTGTGGGAGCCATTTCCTCTTAAACTACCACAGTCAACTCCCTGGCTCCCCAAAGCTTATAGCCATATCATAATACAAAAAAAATGCATTCAGTCCAACTTTAAAAGTCCCTATGGTCTATAACAGTCTCAAACAGTCTTTGGACTTGTTTCAAAGTCCAAAGTCTCTTCTGAGACTAATGGCAATCTCTTAACTGTAACCCCCTGTAAAATAAAAAAGCAGGTCACATACTTCCAAAACATAATGGCACAGGATATACATTACTGTTCTAAAACATAGGGAAGGGAGTATAGTGAGGAAATACTAGATCAAAGTAAGACTGAAAACAAGCTGGGTAAATTCCAAACTCTGCATCTCCATGTCTGATGTCAAAGTGTTCTTCATATCTCCAACTCTGTTCAGCTTTGTTGACTGCAGCACACTTCTTTCTCTTGGGCTGGTTCCTCTCCCTGTTAGCAGCTCTCTTTGCCAGATATCCCATAGTTCTGGCATCTCCAGCATCTTGGGGTCTCCAAGGCAGTCCAGGTTTTACCTTCATAGCTTCATACAATGGCCTCCCTAGGCCTCCATTCAGGGACACCCCTGCCACATGCCTGGCTTCAGTGGCTTTGCTTAGTCACAGAGGGAGATTCCATAATGATTTTCTTCTATCCTTGACTCTAAAGCCAGAACCATGTGGTCAAAGCTGCCAAGTTCTATAGCTCGTTGGGGCTGGAACATGGCCCCCCTCGTTCAATTACATCTTCACCAACTTTCTGTTTTCAATGGTTTCCTTCACTGCCTAAGGTTGGCTGTTCTGGAATTTTCTCTGTAGACCAGGCTAGCCTCATACTCAGAGATCTGCCAGCCTCTGCCTTCTGAGTGCTGGGATTAAAGGCATGCATCACCACATCCAGCTCTAAACTTTTCTTTAATTCCTTTTCACAAGTTGGAAACTTAGCTGGATGGGATCTTGCCCTGAGGTCACCACTCCTTTTATTCTATTTCTTAATCTGTTTAATCTCCTTGAACACAGGACTTAGTTCCATTCCATTTCTTCCTCAAGTTTTACATTTTGTAATTTACCCCCCTCAGTTTGCTCCTTTTCATTATAAATCTTCATTAGAGTTACCACTAATAACCACAAGAGAGTCTGTACCAGGTTGTTTTGAGATTTCCTCTGCCAATGGAATTAATCCAAAACTCTTCACTTTAGCCTCAGGCACTCTTCAGACAAGGGCAAAAGGCAGCCACACTCTTCACCAAAACCTCTGAAGAACAATCTCTAGGCCACCCATTAATCTTCTTTTCTGAAACCTCTTGAGCCAGCCCCCTCACAGTTCTTCAAATCACACTCAGCACCACTGTCTTCTGTGCCCCTACTAGCAGGACCCATTAAGCAGCACTTCAAGTACTCAACTGCTCTTCTAATCCATAGTCTCAAAGTCCACATTCCTTCAAGCAAAAGCATGGTCAGGCCTATCACAGCAGTACCCCAGTCCCTGGTACCAACTTCTGTCTTAGTTAGGGTTTCTATTGCTGTGAAGAGACACCATGACCATGGCAACTCTTATAAAGGAAACACACTTAATTGGGCTGGCTTACATTTTCAGAGGTTTAGTCTATTATCATCATTGTGGGACACGGTGGTGTGCAAGCAGACATGGTGTTGGCTACATTTGATCAGAAGGCAATAGGAAGTGGTCTATTTCATTGAGAGTGGTTTGAGCATATATAAAACCTCAAAGCCAGACTCCACGGTAACATACTTCCTCCAACAAGACCACACCTTCCTTCAACGAGGCCACACCTCCTAATAGTGCTACTCCTGTTTGGATCCATTTTCTTTCAGATTACCACAGTCCATCTAAATAGTGCTTGGAGTTCAGTCTTGGAGCCACTCAGTGTTGATATGCCTGCCAATAGGGTGCCAGAAGTGGTCCTGGCTCAGTGAGGGCTGGGTATGGCTTTAAGCATAGAGTAGAGCTTCTGTAGAGTTAGGAGGTTCTTAACATTCATCGTCAGAAGTCTGAGGGTGGTTCCCTGGGAGTGCAGATCACAGGCATTAGAGGTGAGGGTGGCTATTGGGGATGGTCCTCAGGAGAAAGGGTGGGATGAATTTCTGAAGGAGGTGCTCAAGACACACCAAACGCACTTCTATAAGCATAAGCAGATATGCTAGTAGCAGTCATATGAGTGTAGCAGTTTTGAGTAGAGGAACTACATTCACAAAGAAATGAGCAAAAACATCCCAGTCATTGTGGTCGGTAGTTGTATGTACTAGTTTATAGCTGTGATCATCAAAAACACCCTGTGAAATAGCCTGTTCTTTGGTGGAACTGACCAAAATCTGAAAGTAACTGCTCCTGTATATGCAGTTGGCCAAAGAGCTGAAATGTAGAGAAACATACCCTTCACAAATGCAGACGTACAGAGAGGACATTTATTTATCAGGGAAGCTTGGAAGTGTTTGCACACAAAGAAAATTGTTGTGAAAAAGCACTGTCACAGAGTCACATCTACAAACACACATAAAACCAATTAGAAGTCTTCTCATAGTTTATACCTTTAGTATTGAAAATGACGTGAAGATGAAATACACAGCACAGAAAATTGTACAAAATAATTTTGGCAGTTTAAAAAGCTAAGCAAAATTGCCAAAAAAGAAACAGAAACAAAGGAACATTTAAAAAAACAAAAGCTCTTGACATCTGAAAGTCTACCCAGCGCTAGGCCTGCAGTGTGGAGGAGCCTGTGGGGGTGCACATCATTAACTGCAGTCTGAAGGTCCTGATATGGGAGAACACTTACGGTGCTTTTTTTTTTCTGGCCATGGCTTTCCTTACAGAATATGTGCACATGGTGCTATATGTTTTGAAATTCCGTGATCTGACATCCACTCTTAAGAATGCCCCCTGTTACAGCTGCTTCTCTCCTGTGCCATGCTTCTGTTTTGATTTGGGTACATGAAAGTCCATCCCCCAGATGTTAGTACATGGACCACCAACTTGGCAGAAATGATCCTGCTATTAGAACAGCAGCACCATCAAATGCCCCCTTATTCTACTGTGGACATGATGATTTTGAACTAGTCAGTGACTTCACTGGCTTCACGCACACACTTTGGACTGAGGAATTGAAGGGATACAGCTGGCACTGACCTGGAAGCCTCCTTCCTGAGGGTTAGCTCATAGAACTGGAAGAGGCTATTTATGCCTCCAGGGAGAAAAACCATCAATAATCTTACCCAGATGTAATGATCAGAAATGCAAAATAGCCCTAAAGGTGCAATAGAGGCACTTATATCCTGGGGGTGGGAGTTATTAATCAACAGCCATTCAATTGGACATAAGGCCCTCTAAATAGGAGAAAATTCATGTCTGTTACTGTAAACACATCCTATTACCAATGGCTGGTGAGGCCATGGTCCATGTAGAAGAAACTACTACTGCCATATTCCTAAACCAGAGTAATTTCTAACTGCATTTTAAAGTCCCCAGCTTTCGTCATCTAGAAGGCATATTTATACACCAAAGTCAAGTAGTGATCTCATATCTACAGTATACCTTTTCATGGTTTCAGTTCTTTCAAATGAACACCAGCCTGAAAATACAAAATGGAAAATAAAGAATTTGTAAGTTTCAAATTGTGTGCTTATCTTAGTTAGGACTTCTATTGCTGTGAAGAGACACCAAGACCACAGCAACTCTTATAAAGGCAAACATTTAATTGGGGTGACTCACCTACAGTTCAGAGGTTCAGTCCATTATCATCATGGCAGGACATGGTGGCATGGAGGCAGACATGGTGCTGGAGAAGTAGCTGAGAGTCCTACATCTTGCAAGCAACAGGAAGTAGATGGTCTCTAGGTGTGGCTTGAGCATATATGAAACCTCAAAGCCTGCCTCCACAGTGACACACTTCCTCCAACAAACCATACCTACTCCAACAAGGCCACACTTCCTAATAGTGCCACTCCCTTTGGGGGCCATTTTCTTTTAAACCACCACAGTGTTGATGGGAATGATGCAATAAAATGCCTTACTGTCAGATCATATCTTGCCCAGGAAGCAAATTCCCCGATTGTCCAGAGTATCTACAATATCCTGCTTTGTAGCCACCTGAATTATCAGATCAACTGACCTGGTACTGCAGGGCTGTGTTCAAGCAGCCCTTAGGCAGTGGCCCAACACTGTGCTGATGCCAATGTTGCTTCCCTCACCTTATCTCTTCACACAGGCGTTGAACCACCTAAGGTCTTCACAGGAGGAAGAGCAGTGATCAGGGAGCAGGAACTTACTTTCAGAGAGATCACATTAACTTCACTTACGTCCTCTTCATAGTTGTTCAATTTCATTATGTTGTTATATATGAATTCATAAATTAAACTTCGTTATAGGTATGCATATACAGCAAGAAACACATGTACTTCAGTACTGCGTGTTTTTTCAGGCATCCCCTGAGAGTCCTAGGGTGTATCTCCCACAGATAAAGAGGAAACGCAGCTCAGTTTCCTCCCAGTGTGGTCCCCAATTGTCTGCTCCTCTCGCTCTTCCACTGCATGTCCTGTGTGTGCCAAGAAGTGCTAGGTAGGCCCTAGAGTTCGTTGATAAGTAGCTTGCTTTTCATCTCAAGGAGTCCTTCATCCAGTGTAGAAACATAAGCCAGAAACTGCCTTCCAGTTCACTATGATGAGAGTGTTGGGTGTGTGAACCAAACGGAAGTGATGGCAAAGGAAGATGCCTGGGAACATCACGTGCTGATGGGCAGCACGGCTGAAAGCAGAAAAGTCTACAATGTTTCTGCACCCAGCTCTGCTGTAGCTGATTCCACATGGCCCACAACAACACTATCCTAGGGCCTACAAGGATTCTGTTCCAGCTATAAAGAGTGCCTTGCTTTTGCTGTAGGCAAAACAACGCTCCAGAGATTTTCCAAGTGTCTACCCCAGCAGTGCAAAGTCACCCAAAGCAAAGTCTAAGAATTTATATATGACATATATATGCTCCACAAATATTTGGCTAATGAGGAAGGCTAAGACCACATTTAAAACTATTCTAAAAGAAATGTTAGTTAAAATTCCTATCTAGTTGGTAATAGCTCTGTCACTGTTATCCTACTTTTCTTTTTTCCTTTTCATGTAAAATGTGCATGTCCACGAGCTCTTAAAGGGACCATAGACAGTTATTTAGGTTTTAGAACTGACTTTTGAGTGTGCTACCTTTACATCATATTAAGAACACCCTACCCCAGTGTACACTCTACTCTCACCACACAGCATACCATGACTGGTGATCCAGAGGAAGTTGTGACTCATCCAGCCCTTGATGTACACTGTTGCCACCTCATGTGTATCTTGGCTTTTAAGGCCAGATGTTATATGACTCTCTGCCTGCAGGACACATACTACCCCTTGAACACCTTGCTGAACTGGTCAGATCACAGAAGGTACCACCCCACCTAGTCCTCTTACACATTCCCTCTGAACTTAGCATACTCCAGTTGGTGAGGTTAGAGGATTGTGAGGGACCTGCCCTCAGCAGGTCAGAAAAACTGAAGAGGAGGTGTGGAGTTGGCCCAACTGAGTACACAGAGGAGACTTCATCTGAAGAGTCAAAACTCAATTCTTCATTTTATTTTTCTTCTTTTGTTGTTTGTTCCTACTTTATTCCTTTTCTGTTCTGTTCTTTTACCTTGATGTTCTTCCCCCATCTTCCCTGATGTCCTCCTCCTCCATCTTCCCTGATGTCCTCCTCCTCCATCTTCCCTGATGTCCTCCTCCTCCATCTTCCCTGATGTTTTCCTCCATCTTCCCTGATGTTTTCCTCCTCCATCTTCCCTAATGTCCTCCTCCTCCTCCATCTTCCCTGATGTCCTCCTCCTCCATCTTCCCTGATGTTCTCCTCCTCCATCTTCCCTGATGTTTTCCTCCTCCATCTTCCCTAATGTCCTCCTCCTCCTCCATCTTCCCTGATGTTCTCCTCCCCCATCTTCCCTGATGTCCTCCTCCTCCTCCATCTTCCCTGATGTCCTCCTCCTCCTCCATCTTCCCTAATGTCCTCCTCCTCCATCTTTCCTGATGTCCTCCTCCTCCATCCTCCCTGATGTCCTCCTCCTCCATCTTCCCTGATGTTCTCCTCCTCCACCTTCCCTGATGTTTTCCTCCTCCATCTTCCCTAATGTCCTCCTCCTCCTCCATCTTCCCTGATGTTCTCCTCCCCCATCTTCCCTGATGTCCTCCTCCTCCTCCATCTTCCCTGATGTCCTCCTCCTCCTCCATCTTCCCTAATGTCCTCCTCCTCCATCTTCCCTGATGTCCTCCTCCTCCATCCTCCCTGATGTCCTCCTCCTCCATCTTCCCTGATGTCCTCCTCCTCCATCTTCCCTGATGTTCTCCTCCATCTTCCCTGATGTCCTCCTCCTCCATCTTCCCTGATGTTCTCCTCCTCCATCTTCCCTGATGTCCTCCTCCTCCATCTTCCCTGATGTCCTCCTCCTCCATCTTCCCTGATGTTCTCCTCCATCTTCCCTGATGTTCTCCTCCATCTTCCCTGATGTTCTCCTCCTCCATCTTCCCTGATGTCCTCCTCCTCCATCTTCCCTGATGTCCTCCTCCTCCATCTTCCCTGATGTTCTCCTCTTCCATCTTCCCTGATGTCCTCCTCCTCCATCTTCCCTGATGTCCTCCTCCATCTTCCCTGATGTCCTCCTCCTCCATCTTCCCTAATGTTCTCCTCCATCTTCCCTGATGTCCTCCTCCTCCATCTTCCCTGATGTCTTCCTCCTTCTCCATCTTCCCTGATGTCCTCCTCCTCCTTCATCTTCCCTCATGTCTTCCTCCTCCTCCATCTTCCCTGATGTCCTCCTCCTCCATCTACCCTGATGTTCTCCTCCTCCATCTTCCCTGATGTTCTCCTCCTCCATCTTCCCTCATGTCTTCCTCCTCCTCCATCTTCCCTGATGTTCTCCTCCTCCATCTTCCCTCATGTCTTCCTCCTCCTCCATCTTCCCTGATGTTCTCCTCCTCCATCTTCCCTGATGTCCTCCTCCTCCATCTTCCCTCATGTCTTCCTCCTCCTCCATCTTCCCTGATGTTCTCCTCCTCCATCTTCCCTGATGCCCTCCTCCTCCATCTTCCCTAATGTTCTCCTTCACCTTCCCTGATGTTCTCTCCTCCATCTTCCCTGATGTTTTCCTTCTATATATTTTCTTCTATCTCTTCTGTTCTTTTTGCCTTACAGTTTGTATATATCCAGAAAAATCTTTTAAAACAATATAAAATTTACAATGTGGTTACATTCTATTTTTTCAAGTGAATGATTAAAATGAATACAAGTAAAAAAATAGCATATTCTCCTTTACCCGTACATGATTAAACATTTTACATATTACAGGCAAAAAACAAATTATTCCCAAGGACTGTCTAAGCAATTTGTTATAAATTAACAAAGTATAAACAAGCAAGCTATTTTTCTCAGCCAGTTCTTTTCCTGGCAGACTGCTGTTTTCATTTCCAAAGAAAGCATCAGTTTTATCATTTATCTCAAAAGGTAATCTTGCAAAAAAAAATCTTAAAAGAATCATAAATCTAAAGTTTTATATATAAAAAGCAACCAGTCATTTCTACTTTAAGTTCTGAGAGTGCACATCCACTCATCAACAATTTTTTTATGAAATCATAGCAGGAAGCTGAGAGCAAAATTAGGTACAAGAAATTAATCATCGCCTTTGGTCACCAACCCATCCTGGCAAGAAAGGCACATCAGCTAGTAATAACTAGGCTGCCTTTGTTCTTGTTCCTTGACCTCAATGAGCCCCTCACTCAACTATTAAAAGTGTGCCGTTCTAAACTTTAAATTGTTTCCCAAGATTTTCTACATCAAAGCCATTAACAAAAAACATCTTAACCTAACTTTACCGACAATCTATATCTCTAAATTCTTTCTAAGATTGAATCATTAACCTGCTCTAGCAGGGATGTTTAGAAAATATCAGTCACTATTATTCTAAGTACCAGTGACACTGCCCAGTGAGGAACTAGAAAGCCCCTTAGAGTTTTCTTACAACTCATAGATTATGAGGGACGTGGTGACTGCAAGGGTAATAAGTAGAGCTATGCTCAATGACAGCATGAGGTCCTCAGGACACATAGTCCTCCTATTCCTCAGGGCTCTGTCTCTCTGAGACATACCCTGTGGTGATATTGTGTTCCCCAAAATACTGTGCACCCTAATAAACTTATCTGGGGTCAGAGAACAGAACAGCCACTAGATATAGAGGCCAGAAAATGGTGGCACACATGCCTTTAATCCTATCACTTGGGAGGCAGAGATCCATCTGAATCTCTGTGAGTTTAAAGTCACACTGGAAACAGCCAGGCATGGTGACTCATGCCTTTAATCCCAGGAAGTGAGCCTTTAATCCCAGGAAGTGAGGGCAGAAAGCAGAAAGGTATATAAGGCGTGAGGACCAGGAACTACAGCCTGGTTAAGCTTTCAGGCTTTCGAGAAGCAGTTCTGCTGAGATCCATTTGGATAAGGACTCAGAGGCTTCCAGTCTGAGAAAACAGGATCAGCTGAGGAATTGGCAAGGTGAGGTGGCTGTGGCTTATTCTGCTTTTCTGATCTTCCAGTGTTGACCCCAATACCTGGCTCAGGTTTGATCTTATTAATAAGACTATTTAAGATTCATGCTACAATACCCATCATGTTAATGTTGACTAGTGGGCTGTTTTCCATGAGTTCCAAAGCTGCTTGCTGTTCCTCTTGTATGTCCTCCAAAAGAGGATGCAGAAACTGGCCCCCAACTCCCAACACACACTCCCTCTATAGTACATGCACCCCTGTTTGTAAAACCAGAGGATGTGTGGCCATGGTGCATACTCTCTTGGCACCATGCACATTCAGGTGGTCATGTTGGAGGACATACAACCCTGTCAGCACACACTTCTGCTGTACTCTATGGATCCCAGCTGATGAGGTCAGAGGCAGTAATCCAGTAGCTGAGCCAGGATCGTGTCAGCTACCTCATCCATGAATCAGCACTATGTGTCCTCAGGACTGTTCAGAAAGAACTGAGCAGAGCCAAGACTTGCCAAGGCAAGGTAACACCAAACACCAATCTAAGCGATCAATCAACACACATGACCAGAAAGAATTAAACAACTCCAGATGTGTAAGTTCCACTGAAAAACAAGTAACATGAAAAGCCTATTGAACATATCTCTTTCCCAAGTCACCAATCCAATAGTAATGGCGCCAGTCAGAGCAGTTTAGACAGAATTTCAGACAATTAAGAATGATCATAAATATGCTCAAAGAGTTGAGAGGACATGAATAAACTTGTGAATTCTAAGACAACATGAATAATCTCTAGAATGGATTCCAAAGCCACACAAACAGAAAATGAAATAAGGAAGTCTTTTGGGATATGAAAATAGAATTTATCAAGGAGAGAGAAATACTAAAGAAAAACAAATTAAATGATGTTGAAAATGAAAAATTCAATAATTCAAATAAACTCAATGGAAAGTCTGTAATAGAATAGATCATGTGGAGGACAGAATGTCTAGGGCTGAAGATGAGGTGGAGGAACTGGATCATTTGGTCAAAGTATGAATGGAACATATGAGATATTTGGGACACCATGAAAAGACAAAATGTACAAATTACAGGTGAATAATAATAATGATGATGATAATAATATAACACAAACACAAAAGTTAATGTCTCCATTTAAGAACAGAATTTAATTAATTAGCAAAGCATTTAAAATCTCAAAAGCTAAAAGTTATATAGTCTCAACACAATGGCTATTATTATTATTATTATTCCATGCCAAAGACATTGAAAATATTTCTAATAAACTCATAGGAAAACATTTCCCAAACCTAGGGGAAAAGATGCCAATGATCTAGGTATATGAGGCACACAGAACACCAAGCAGATAAGAACAAGAAAAATTCACCATGTCCTATTATGGTTAAAACACTACATATCCAGAAAAAGGAAAGAGTTTTGAAAGCTGTAGGAAGGATTGAGTTACATGTAAAGGCAAGACCATCAGAAAAATAGCTGATTTATTGAAGGAAACTTTCAAAGTCAGGAGGGCTTGGAAGGGTCTATTTCAAGTTCCGAAGATCACAGCAGCTAACCCAGGCCGCCTTTCTACAATGAAGTCAGGCTACAGGCATTTCTAACCACTATGTCAGCTCTGTGGAGGAATCCAGAAGAAGTACTTTGGTCTGAAGAAAGCTGAGAGATGACAGGGACAAAAAAGATACCAGGACAATTGTTGAGCAAAGAAGGACCAAGATAACACCACAAAATCAACGAAATTTCGAAAGGAATTCATGAACACCTGTCAATACTAACTGTGTATGGATGGACTAAATTTCATAGTTCGAAGACACATACTCGCAGATTGGATCAGCAGATTGTGCTGTGGACTGTAGCATGAATCTTAAAAGGTTCTTATTAATAAAAACAAACCTGGAGCCAGGTATTGGGTTAAAGCTGGAAGATCAGAGAAGCAGAAAAAGCCACAGCTTCCTCACCTCGCCAATTCCTCAGCTGATCTTGCTTCCTTAGACTGGAAGCTTCTCTGTCCTTGTCCAAATCGATCTCAGCTGAGCTGCTGCTAAAAGCTTACAAGCTTAACCAGGCTGTAGTTCCTCATCCTCATGCCTTAAAAATCTTTCTGCCTCCTGCCATTACTTCCTGGGATTAAAGGCATGAGTCACCATGCTTGGCTGTTTCCAGGGTGGCCTTGAACTCACAGAGATCCAAGCAGATCTCTGCCTCTGGAATGCTAGGATTAAAGGCGTGTGCTACCACTGCCTAACCTCTACATTTAATATTATGGCTGTTCTGTTCTCTGACTCCAGATAACTTTATTAGAGTGCACAATATTTCGGGGAACACAGTACCACCACAGTGGACCATACAGTACACACCATATCTGTTGAGCCTGCTTCTGTATCTACTCACTATTCTTTTCACAGGTTCTGCGGTGCAAAGCTGCTACTCTAACTCCGATCTTCAGTTTGTTTCCTTGACATCTGGAAGCCCTGTTGTCCATCTCAAAGACTGTCTCAATGCCAACTCCCTGAACTGTGCTTAGCGTAGTCCATACATGTAAGAATTCGAGCTGTGGCTCTTCATCATGTGTCAATGGACAGAAAAGCCTGTGCCGCTGGGGGGACTCCCACTGGGAGGACTCCTACTGGGGGGACTCCATGGCCCATCATAAAGACTGACTGAAGGCAAGAGAAACAGGGCCAAAGCATTCGTGCCCGGCTTTTTTGTCTCATTCAGAAAGTTCCACAAACACAAAAGTTAACTTCTCCATTTAAAAACAGAATTTAGTTATTAGCAAAACATTTGAAATCTCAAAAACTATGTAGTCACAACACAATGGCTATGATTTTGAAGTTCATCTTGCATATTTTACACAGTTGTAACCAGGCTGTGAATAAAATCTTGTAGCCTGCCTTATTTTTATAAATATTATTGACACTTCTATTTCATCATATGTCCTAATAACTGTAATTTTTAACAACAAAATAGTATTTCTTTGAGTGGATAAACTGTAATTTACTTGGCTGTTTTCCAGTTCTTTCACAGTTATGTGGTTGCTATATTTTGCTACTTTTACAAACTGAGTCAGGTAGAGCGAGCTAACAGAAACCAGTGCTGTGTAGTTAGGAAGCATGAAGGCTAGAGATGTGCTCACAGTTTGTGAGGGGTTCAAGAACTACAGAGTTTGGGCAGTTGTAGGCATCTGAAAGGCAGGGGCAACCTGACAGTCTGCTCTCATGGGTGCTGCTGGCGTGAATCAACAACATCAGCTGTGGTTTCCTGTCCTTGTACAGTTATTTCACAAAATACAAAGTCTCAAGAGAGAAGACATGTGCCAGACAGAAGAGAAATAAAAGCCATATGCCTAGATTCATGGTAGGGTCAAAATTGTACACAGTTGGGCAGAGGTAGAAACCTTTCAAAGAAAATAAAGACACTGGGATGGGTAAACAATAGGTCACATTTCCATTGTATGAATACTGCATTTTCACACACATTGCTTTTTTATAGGTTTTGGAACATTTTTCTTAGTTGAAATTTCTGAAAGTAGAATAATTGGGTAAAAAGGTAAAACTCTTGGGGTGGCTTGTACTGTGCATTTTCAGTTATGTGAATGTGTGTGTGTGTGTGTGTGTGTGTGTGTGTGTGTGTGTGTGTGTGTGTGTGTATACATGTCTGTGGAAGCACGGAAAAACCCTTGTCAGAGGTCAGCACTCCCCACAGACACAGGTTCTGCATCCACACATCCAAACAACTTGGGATCAAAACACAATGAGTATGTATGGATATTTTCCTCCCCACCATTCCCTGATAATACAGTATAACAAAAATTTATACAGCCTTCCCATCAAGCATCAGAAACAATCTAGAGACAATTTAAAGCATTTGGGTGAGCGTAGGTGATATTCAAACATTACACCATTGTATATGAGGAACTTGATTATAGTTGAAGTTTTCTCCGGTCCTGCACGGCCCTGTAGTTGGGACAAATCTCTCCCAACCGTGTCCCCACAGTCCCAAGTAAACACACAGTGGCTTTTATTATTTACAAACTGTATGGTCTATGCAGGCATCTTGCTAGCTAGCCCTTATAACTTAACCCATTTCTATTAATCTGTAAGTTGCCTCGTGGCTGTGGCTTTATCGGTCTGCTGGCATCTTGCTGCTCCTTTGGTGGTGGGGGCTGGCATCTCTCCTCTCTCTCTTCTCTTCTCTCCATATATCTGCTTGGATTTCCTGCCTGCCTCTGAGCTGCCTTGCCATAGGCCAATGCAGCTTTATTTATCAATCAATCAGAGCAACATGTATTCATAGCATACAGAAAGACATCCCACAGCACTTTTATAGGCGGGAGCAGGGAGAAGGAGCATGTGACCCTTCTCCAACTCCTTGTAAGAGGTCATGTACAACTAATTGCAGGAAGCACCACCTCCTTTGGGCCATATAGTCCAAGGTCATGGGTGGAGCAAATACCACTATACTTGATCAGCTGTGGATTTTAGTATCCATGGGAGTCCTGGAACCAATCCCCTGTGGGTATTAGGGAGTGGCTGTAGTTGGGAGTGGTAGTTAGTTGAAATGAGGAATTAGGAACTAAGTAGCCATGGTAAACATTTTATTCTAACAGCGTCTATGTCTAAACATTGTGCTGGTGATCTTCTGGTATAGGGCCAAGACTGTTGTGAGTATCATGCTGTTTCCTGCACAAGAACTGACGATGTGTGCCATTCTAAATTCCCAGTATGGAATTCTGTGAAAGGGATAGTTCTAGAAGAATTAGCTTTGTAAAGCAACTGGATTTATATATATATTTCTACTCAGCTCTGAAGCTCTCACTGTTGGCTCACCCACACCCAGTTCAACATCTATAATTTTACATAAGCAATTTGCTTTTTTTTGAGCCCTTCCAAAGCCCTCAATTTAGTTTTCATTGAAACAGCAACTCTCTTATTTATCCCACTTCTATTTAATTGGTTTTCATAACGTTTATTTTAATTACATAATTAGAAAGACAGTTCAAGGAGCCTTAGTGGGCTTGGGAACTAATAAAATTCATTCTTGGTAAACAGACAGCTCTGCTGGTGGGAGCATGAGAACACAGAGTGCCAGAGAGTATCCCAGGGTGGTGAGTGGCATTGACCCAGTGGGCATCAGCTTGCCTGCCTCAGAGTGACTGGCAAATAGGCTAAGTGGAGTGGTTTAGAAGAAATCTTCCATACTGGTTTAAATGAAATTCCCTCATGTCATGATAACAGCACACTCACTTCTCTCTATCAGATGGCTATATACAGATTCAATCAACTGCACGTCAAAAATAAATACGTAAATAAATTGCATCTGTACTGAACATGTAAACTTGTTTTGGTTGCTATTCCATAAAACAATGCAGTACAGTAGTGATTTATGTAGCATTTATATTGCTGGATATAAATAATCTAGAGATGATAAAGGTACCCAGGACTGCCCAGTTTTCATTGCAAACACTGTGCTATCTAATTTCAGGGACTGATTTGGGTATCCTCAGGAGGTTTTGGAACCAATAGGCCAATGGATGCCAAGGAACAATTGCACAGTGCAAAAGCCACAACTCCAGGGCTGGCGAACACGCATGTACAGTCAGTGTTACGGTAGAATGTGACTTTGGATACAGAGAAGATACAAGGCTGTTTCTGTACAGCATCTCTTTACATTTTTGCCCATCTTCTTACTGAGTAGTAGCTTGTTCCGTTGTCAAAATCAGTTACTTACGCATGAGCATGCATGAGGCTATTTCTTGGCCCTTTATTCTGACATATTTATGTATTTCATTCTACCAATAGTACAATCTTAATTTCTATAGCTACATAAGATAATAAATTTGAAACCCAGGTAGAACAAGATGACCTACTTTATTCTTTCATAGAATTATTTTATATATTCTAGCTTTTTACTTTTTTTTTTTTTTTTTTTTTGGTTTTTCGAGACAGGGTTTCTCTGTGTAGCTTTGCGCCTTTCCTGGAACTCGCTTTGGAGACCAGGCTGGCCTCGAACTCACAGAGATCCGCCTGTCTCTGCCTCCCGAGTGCTGGGATTAAAGGCGTGCGCCACCACCGCCCGGCTCTAGCTTTTTACTTTAATATAGGTTTTACAAGAATCCTCCTCTCTATTTTCTTGCCTTTCCACATGTTCTTCAGACTAAAGTTGTCATTCGCTACATAATCTTGAAACATTAAATCTGGATATCAATTTAGGGAGAATCAATGTCTCTATTTCTTGAGTTTTCTAACTCATGAACATTATATTTTTATTTCTGAGTTTTAGTTATCTGAAAATGCCTTGAGTTTCCTTAATTCCTGAAGAATATATCCATTGGCTATTTAACTCTGATTTGACAGTTATGGGAGGTATTTTCAGGTTTTTGATGAGAACCCACTGCCACTCCATTTGTCTCCAGCAGATAAGTGCCTTCACAGCTTGCTCTTCAGTTTCTAGAAGCTGGAATCTGATGGGTCTTGTTATGAATTACTGGCAGGCTCTATAGGCCTAGGTACAGCCCACACCAGACAGAATAACAGCACCTATCCCCTGGGCTCTATACTTTGGCCTACAACTTCAGAAGGAGACTTTAGCTTTATTTGAGGCCAGGCTGGATCTAGGCCTCCAAAACCCCAGTGGAGACACCCTATTGGATCTGAAGACTCACCAGTCACTGGAACCTTTGGTCACTTAGGCTAGAAGACCAGAGAGGAAACAGAAAACAAAGGAATGAAACACCCATCCAACAAAGACAAATGCAGGAATTAACACCTAGACCTACAATCACCCCAGATGCCTAAATGTCACTGTAAGAACACAATTAATAACCAAAAGGGCAATGTGGCTCCTCCAAAACCCAGTGATCCTACAACAGCAAGACCTGGAACACAAGAAAACAAACTTAAAAATAACATTATGAAGATGATAGAAGTCCTTAAAGAGGAAATGAATAACTCCTTTAAAGAAATCAAGGAAAAGACAAACAAAAATTTGGAGGAAATCAATAAATCCCATTGAAAATGCCAAGAAAGCCAAGAAAAAAGAAAAACAGGTGAAGGGAATGATTCAAGACCTGAAAATGGAAATAGAATCAATAAATAAAACAAACAGAGGGAATTCTGGAAATGGAAAATCTGGATAAGTGAATAGGAACTGCAGATTCAAGCATCACCAACAGAATATAAGAGATGAAAGAGAGAATCTCAGGTGTTGAAGAAACAATAGAGGAAATGCATTAATTGGTCAAAGAAAATGTTAAATCAAAAAAATTCCTAATACAAAACATTCAGGAAATCTGGGACATCATAAAATGACCAAACCTAAGAATAACAGGAATAGAAGATGGAGAAGAATCCCAGCTCAAAGTCACAGAAAATATATTCAACAAAATCATAGAAGAAAAATTTCCCAACCTAAAGCAGAACATGCCTATGAAGAATCAAGAAGCTTATAGAACACTAAATAATAGGCTGGACCAGAAAAAAAAGTCCCCTCACTACATGACAATTAAAACACTAAATATATAGAATAAGAAAGAATATTAAAAGGTGCAAAGGAAAAAGTAAAACTAGCATATAAAGGCAGACCTATTAGAATTATATCCAACTTCTCAATGGAGCCTCACTCTAAAAGCAAAAAGGGCCTGGACAGATTTCTTGCAGATGCTAAGAGACCACAGATGCCAACCCAAACTACTATACCAAGCAAAACTTTTGGTCACTATAGACAGAGAAAACAAGATATTTCATGACAAAGCCAAATTTAAACAATACTTATCCACAAATCCAGCCCTACAAAAGGTACTAGAAGAAAAACTCCAATCCCAGGAAGTTAGCTACATCTATGAAAACACAGACAATAGATAATCTCACATGAGCAAAACCCCAAGAAGGGAAACACACACACACACACACACACACACACACACACACACACACACACTGCGATTTTGTTCCATTCAGCCAATGGTTTTGGGGTACAAGCCCTAGGGCGTGGCTTTGTCTGTGTATGTGACCGCTTAAGAGCTGAGGGAGAGTTGTCTTTTGCTCTCTTGAGTGGCCAGGACCAGGTCAAGTGGCATGGAGCAGCTTGCAGTTGGTTCCCATCCCACCTGGGACAGAAGGACAGGACAGTGGCGGCTGGACCAGCAGGATCAGCAGCGGTGTCTTCCTTGTTCTGTATTAGTGAGTCTGTATTCTCATTGCACTCCCTTAATAAATTAATAATAAACCTCTGTGAATTGTGACATTACACACACACACACACATACTACCACCACCACCACCAAAAAAATAACAGGAATTAACAATCATTGGTCACTAATATCTCTTAATATTAATGGACTCTATTCACCAATAAAAAGAATGGATATGAAAACAGGATTCATCCTTCTGTTGCATACAAGAAGCACACCTCAACATCAAAGACAGACATTACCTCAGAGTAAAGGGTTGGAAAAAGATTTTTCAATCAAATGGACCTAAGAAGCAAGTTGGTATAGCTATCCTAATAACTAACAAAATAGACAAAAATATCCTAACATCTAACAAAATTAATCAAAAGAGATAGAGAAGGACATTTCATATTTATCAAAAGAAAAATCCATCACAATGATGTCTCAATTCTGAACATCTTTGTCACAAATACAAGGGAACCCACATTTGTAAAAGAAACATTACTGAAGCTTAAATCACACATCAAAGCCCACACATTAATAGTGGGAGACTTCAGCACCCTACTCTCACCAAGGAACAGGTCTTCCAGACAGAAACTAAACAGAGAAATAATGGAACTAGCAGATGTTATGACTCAAATGGACCTAACAGATATCTACAGAATATTTCACCCAAACACAAAACAATATACCTTCTTCTCAGCACCTCATGGAACCTTCTCCAAAATGATCACATACTTAGTCACTTCAAAAAGGAAGTTTTAACAGATACAAAAAAATTGGAATAACCTTCTGTAGCTTATCAGATCACCAGGAAATAAAGTTGGCATTCAACAATAACACAAACTACAGAAAGCCTACAAACTCACAGACACTGAACAACTCTCAACTGAATTACCAATAGATCAAGGAAGAAATAAAGAGAGAAATTAAAGACTTCCTAGAATTCAATGAAAACGAATGCAAAACCTGCTCAAACTTATGGGATACAATGAAAGCCGTGCTAAAAGGAAATGTCATAGCACTAAGTGCCTGCATAAAGAATTTGGAAAAATCTCATACTAGCAACTTAACAGTACACCTGAACGCCCTAGAACAAAAAAGAAGCAAATACAGCCAAGAGAAGTAGATGGCAGGAAATAATCAAACTGAGGGCTGAAATCAATAAAATGGAAACAAGGAGAACAATACAAAGGATCAAGGAAACGAAGAGTTGGTTCTTTGACAAAATAACAAGACAGACAAATCCGTATCCAAACTAACTAAAAGGCAGAGAATATCCAAATTAACAAAATCAGAAATGAAAAGGGGGCCATAACAACAGACACTAAGGAAATTCAGAGAACCATTAGGTCATACTTCAAAAAATTGTACTCCATGAAATCAGAAAACCTAAAACAAATGGACAAATTTCTTGATAGATAGCACATATCAAAATTAAATCAAGACCAGATAAACAATTTAAATAAACTTATAACCTCTAAGGGAATAGAAGCAGTCATTAAAATCTCCCAACCAAAAACGGCCAGGGCCAGATAGTTTCAGTACAGAATTCTACCAGAATTTCTAAGAAGAGCTAATACCAATACTCCTCAAATTTTTCCACAAAACAGAAATAGAAGAACATTGCTAAATTCTTTTTTATGAGGCCACAGTCACTCTGATACCCACATCACACAAATACTTAACAAGGAAAGAGAATTACAGACCAATTTCCCTCATGAACATTGATGCAAATATACTTAAAAAAATCCTCACAAACAAAATCCAAGAACACAACAAGAAGATCATCCCCATGATCAGGTAGGCTTCATCCTAGAGATGCAGGGATGGTTCAACATACAAAACTCTGTCAATATAATTCACCATATAAACAAATTGAAACAAAAAAAACCATATGATCATCTCATTAGATGCTGAAAAAGCCTTTAACAAAAACCAACACCCTTTCATGATAAAATTGTTAGAGAGATCACGGATACAAGGTACATACCTAAACATAACAAAAATAATATACAGCAAGCCATCAGCCAACATCAAACCAAATGGAGAGAAACTTAAAGCAATTCCACTAAAATCAGGAATAAGACAATGCTGTCCACTCTTTCCATATCTATTCAATATAGTACTCAAAGTTCTAGCTAAGGCAATAAGACAACAAAAGGAGATCAAGGTGATACAAATTGGAAAGGAAGAAGCCAAACTTTCACTATTTGCAGATGATACAATTGTATACAGAAGTGACCTCAAAAATTCTACCAGGGAACTCTTATGGCTGATAAACACTTTTAATGATGTGGCTGGATACAAGATTAACTTAAAAAAATCAGTAGTCCTTTTATATACAAATAATAAACAGGCTGAGAAAGAAATTAGGGAAACAACAACCTTCACAATAATCACAAATAATGTAGACTATCTTGGGGGTAACTCTATCCAAGCAAATGAAAGACCTGTATGATAAGAACTCCAAGACTTTGAAAAAAGAAATTGAAGAACATAGCAGAAGATGGAAAGATCTCCCATGCTCATGGATAGGTAGGATTAACATAGTAAAAATGGCAATCTTACCAAAAGCAATCCACAGATGCAATGGGATCCCCATCAAAATTCTAACACAGTTCTTTCTAGACCTTGAAAGAACAATACTCAACTTCATATGGAAAAAAAATTCTAGGATAGCTAAAACAATCCTGTACAATAAAAGAACTGGAGGTATCACCATCCCTGTTTTCAAGTGCTACTACAGAGCTATAGTAATAAAAACATCATGGTACTGCCATAAAAACATATGGATCAAGGGAATTGAGTTGAAGACCCAGACATAAATCCACACACCTATGGACACCTGATTTTTTGACAAAGAAGCCAAAATTATACAATGGAAAAAAGAAAGCATCTTCAACAAATGGTGCTGGCATAACTGGACATCAGCACATAGAAGAATGCAAATGGATCCATATCTACCACCCTACACAAAACTCAAGTCCAAGTGGATCAAAGACCTCAACATAAATCCAGTTACACCAAACCTGATAGAAGAGAAAGTGGGAAATAGCCTTGAACATGTTGGCACAAGAGACAACTTCCTGAACAGAACACCAGTAGCACAGACACTAAGAGTGACAATTAGTAAATGGGACCTCATGAAACTGAAAAGCTTCTGTAAGGCAAAGGACACTGTCAGCAGGACAAAACGACAGCCTATATAATGGGAAAAGATCTTCACAAATCCCACATCCAGTAGTGGGCTGATCTCCAAAATATATAAAGATCTAAAGAATCTAGATATCAAAAAACCAAATATTCCAGTTTAAAAATTGGGTATAGATCTGAACAGAGAATTCTCAACAGAAGACTCTCAAATGGCCGAGATACACTTAAAGAATTGTTCAACATCTTTAGGCATCAATGAAATGCGAATTAAAGGGACTCTGAGATTTCCATCTGACACCTCTCAGAATGGCTAAGATCAAAAACACAAATGACAGCTTAGACTGGAGAGGATTTGGAGCAAGGGAAGTACTCCTCCATTGTTGGTGAGAGTGCAAACTCATACAGCCACTTTGGAAATCATTATGGTGGTTTGTGGTATTGTATTCCCCCAAATATTTTGCATGCTAATAAACTTATCTGGGGTCAGAAACAGAGCAGTCACAATATTAAACATAAAGGATAGGCAGTGGTAGCACACGCCTTTAATCCTAGCATTCCAGAGGCAGAAATCCATGTGTTCAAGGATACAGATGGGCATGGTGACTCATCACGCCTTTAATCCCAGAAAGCAAGCCTTTAATCCCAGGGAGTGGTGGTAGAAAGCAGAAAGGTATATAAGGCGTGAGGACCAGAAACTAGAAGCATTTTGACTGGTTAAGCTTTTAGCTGGTTAAGCTTCAGGCTTTCGAGCAGCAATTCAGCTGAGACCCATTCTGGATGAGGACTCAGAGGCCTCCAGTCTGAGGAAAGAAGACCAGCTGAGGATCTGGCAAGGCGAGGTAGCTGTGGCTTGTTCTGGTTTTCTGATCTTCCAATTCACCCCAATACCTGGCTCAGGTTTGATTTTATTAATAAGAACTTTTAAGATTCCTGCTACAGTGGTTTCTCAGAAAATTGGGAATGGATCTACCTTAAGACCCAGCCATACCACTTTTGGACATATAACCAAGGGATGCTCAATCATACCACAAGGACACTTGCCCAACTATATTCATAGCAGCTTTCTTTGTAATAGCCAGAACCTGGAAACAACCTGGATGCCTCTCAACTGAAGAATGGTTAAAGAAAATGTGGTACATTACACAATGGAGAATTACTCAGCTGTTAAAAATAATGACATCATGAAAATTGAATGCAAATGGATGGAACTAAGAAAAATCACCCTGAGTGAGGTAACCCAGACCCAGAAAGACGAAAATGGATGTACTCACTTAGAAGTGGACATTATATGTAAAGGAAAGGATAGCCATACTACAACTCATAGACCCAGGGAGGCTTGATTGGTGACTACCCCAATTGTCATTAGAGAGCTTTCCTCCAATAACTGATGGAAACAGATGGAGAGACCCATAGTCAAGCACTGGGCCTAGCTTGGGGAATTTTGCTGAGGAGAGGAAGGAAACCATAGATACAGCTAACCTGGGCTTATTGGAGCTCATAGAGTCTGGACTGACAGCTAGGGAATGTTCATGGAACCAACCTAGGCTCTCTACTTATGTGTGACAGTTGTGTAGCTTGGTCTACTTGTGGGACTCCTAGCAATGGGAGCATGGCTGTCCCTAATGCTTTGACTGACCTTTGGGCTTTTTCCTCATACTGGGTTGCCTTGCCCAGCCTTAATACAAGCGGAGAAGCTTAGTCCTACTTCAACTTAATATGCCATGCTTTGTTGACACCCATGGAAAGCCCGCCCCTTTCTGAACAGAAATAGAGGAGGAGTGGATGGAGGGGAAGAAGGGAGGTGAGGGGAGGGAATGGGAGGAAAGAAGGGAGGGAAAACAGTCGTTGGGGTGTAAAATAAATGAATAAATTTAACTAATATAAAAAAGAAGGCAATAAAAAACTTTAAAATTGAGTGAATATATTTTCAACTTTCAATATTGAAATTCAGGTTCATTTACGAGTTGTAAAATACTTAGTAATTCATAAAATAAAAACTTAAAATTACCTTTTGAAAAAATAAATAAATAAATGCTTCCTTTTATCAGTTTCCTCAGTCATGGTGTTTCATCACAGCAATAGAACAGTAACTCAGACACCCAGACCCTGACAGAATCCCTGCTACCCTCTGAAACTTCATAAGCTGGCCCTCACTCACTGCCCACAGTTCTGTCAGCGTTACTGATTGCTAAGCATCACAAGAATGGCCCATTAAGCTCTGTCCACAGCACTCAATGACTTTTCTAGTCCAAAGTTTCAAATTTTTCACAAAATGATCAAAAGGCTTAAAAGCCACATGGTCAGGTTTGTCACCGTCAACCCTGTTTGTGTTATTACTTCTGTTATTCTTGGTTGCCCACCAAAACTAGATTATAAGACCTTACTGCTGTAACAAGAAATCTTGATACTGATTTCTGTGTTAGCTACTGTTCATTTGCTGTGAGAAAACATCCTGACAGAAAGAAAATGATGAAAGAAAGGGTTCGTTTGTGATTACAGCTCCAGAGGGACAGAGTCCACCATGGCAAGGTGTCATGGCAACAGGCAGGGGAAGCACAGTTGGAGTTAACAGGAAGCAGGATGGTTACATTTCATCCACACATGGGAGGCGTGGAGGTTTACATTATTTATTTACTTTTAATTCTTGTCAAGTTAGGGAATTTTCAGTCTTGAAAAAATCCATCTCTTTATTGTCAGGTCCCCTCCCCTCCCTGTGCCAATTCCCTTTCCAAAACTAGGAGTGTCCTGTGAAAGAGAGGCAGAATGTGGGGAAGGCCCAGTGTTCTGCACCAGGCATTTCACAGCCCTCTTCCTTATCTTCTGACTTATAGTTTTCCTGTCTCATCTTCTGCAATGGTCCCTGAGCCTTAGGAGATACAATATAAATGCTTTGTTAGGAGCTGAGCCATCATCACCTGCCACTTATTTTCAGCACCCAGTGTAGCCACGGAGTCTCTGCATTTGCCAACATTCACTGGAAAGAGAGGCTTCTCTAATTAAGACTGGGAACAGTGATTATTAATGAATGTAAATACATATTAAAAGTTAAAAGGCAATCTATACTATGCACATTTAGCTAAATAACGGACTTAGGCCTCTACCCAGGACCTTTGTCCTCCCCATCAGGAAATTTTGAATAGTTTTATAGGGCATGGATTCCCTCCTATGGAGTGAGCCCCAAGTCCAGCCAGAGGGCTGTAGGTTACCCCCACGGGCTGTGCCACCATTGCTCAAGTGGACACTCTTGCCTGGAAGGTTGATATCATAGTTCATAGAGTTCTCAGCTGGGTAAGACCACTGATGGCTTTCCCCACCCAGAAGCCTGCATAGAGCGCCTTTGAGCGCTGTGAAAGTTAGCTAGTCGGGAAGAAGGTTCCCAACTTGGTTCCAGCTTGATTTTTCTATTATGCAACCACAGTGTGTGGTGTCTTCAGCAGTAAGGTCTTATGATCTAGCTTTGGTGGGCAACCAAGAATAATGACAAAAGTTTGTATTGTTTTGGGGACTCCGAAACCTCCTAGAGTAACAACTCATAAGACGGTATTGTGTGCCTGGCACTGGGGTTTGCCTTAATAACCCATGGATTCTAAAAGGAGCTTTTGCTGGCTGTGTAGAGTATTTTCTTTTCAACACCCCCCCCTTTTTTTTTTTTTTTTGGTTTTTTGAAGACAGGGTTTCTCTGTATAGTTTTGGTGCCTGTCCTGGATCTTGCTCTGTAGACCAGGCTGGCCTTGAACTCACAGAGATCTGCCTGCTTCTGCCTCCTGAGTGCTGGGATTAAAGGCGTGTGCCACCACCGCCTGGCCCTTTTCAACTCTTTTTTTTTAAAATGAATTATAATTTTTAGCTTAGTTGCAAGATAGTAGGCTTCCATATGACTTTTCATGTCCTTTTCTCAGCCCACCTCCCCATGCTGAACACAATTAGAGATTCCAAACTAGGCTGCACATCTGAGGTGTGCAGTTCTTGTCTTCCTGTGCCTGGGTTGCCTCACTCTTTGTTTTGTTTTCTGGTTTAACCCGTTCTCCTGAAAATACCACGAATTTGCTTTTCTTTACAGATGCACAGAGTCCCACTGTGTAGTTGTGCTCTGTTCTTGTTTTCCCTTCATCTGCTGATGGACAGTACATCACCCCTCAAGGACGGTCAGATTTGGGACTTTGAATTTCTGGATTAGGGACATTCAGCTTGAATGTATCTTGAGATGTGTGAAGCAAAAGGATAGTCCAGAGAGCTTGCTGCAGTGATCTTCCCCGGGCTCCAAGGCTTCCTCTAGTCCACCTACCTCGCTCTTCACTGCCTCCTGTGTGTCATGTCTACAATTTAGGAGACTCAGAAGCACTTAGCAAGAGAAACAAGGGCAAGAAAATTGACTTCACCTTCCCAGAAGTGAAATTCTCTACCACTAACTCAATAGGTGAAAATCTGAATTTTCATTTTGAACTTCAAGAACAGAACTGGTTTTTGTTTTGTGATTTGCCTGCCACATCTTGTACCTATTTACATAAAGGTATTGGGGGGGGTATTGCATTTTTGGTGAAAGAATTTGTTTTACCAACAATTTTAGATACATGTATAATAAATATTTTGATTAATTAATCTCCAAAGGATGGGATTGTGGACTAGTGAGATAGTTCAGTAGATAAAAATGTTTCTGCGCAAATCTGATGACCTGAATGTAGTACCTGGAACCCATGGTGGAAGGACTCCTATAAGATGTCCTTGGACTACCACACCCATGCTGTAGCTTGTACACACTTGTGCTCACCCCCACACACTGTGGTTTGAATGTATTCATCAAAATTCAAGCAGAAATTGCATTCTCATTTAAGTTCTAAGTGGGGCCAGGCATATTGCTGGAATGTGATTGGGCCATGAGGATGGATTTATTCACTATGATTAGTGAGTTACTACAGGAGTACCTTTGCTAAAACAGCAGCTTCTTCCTGGCTAGCTGCTTGGTCTCACCATGTTATACTCTTCACACTGTGCCTTGCGGCACCACAAAGAACCAGATCCTGGTACCATGCTCTTGGACTTTTATCTAGTCTGTGGTATTCAGTGATAATTGCAGAAAACTGACCCCGGCAAGCTCCTTAGGAGTTTTTCTAAGACTTTGAGACTGTAATTGACAATAACAGAACAAGTGATTGACAGGACGGGATGGCGAACATCTTCAGTTTGGCAACCTCTGTGAAGACTGCCATTGGAAGACCACTTGATGATGATGGTAATGATGACGACAACAACCGTGATCATGTGTGTCGTCGGAGGGCGTGTCTATGATTCACCCAGAACGGTGGTATCCAATAGTGACAAATGAAGACCTGTGCTGCTCAGGAGCATTGGTACAGCATAGGGAGGAAGAGAACCAGAGAACTACTGTTCATTAAAAACCAGGCTCCGTCATGGGATTCTTGGGTATTCAGTACTCAAAACTGTCACCTATTGTAGTAGAGGGGGAGAATCTAATACAATTTCTTCTGAACTCCATACTCTTCTTGGCCACCAAAACTTAGATTTAGGTTGAATATAATTTAGAAAATTCAGAAAATGCATCATGACATTCTATTTTCTCCTTATGAACCTATGACAGACTTTTCTGCCCTTTCCTTTCATACAATGAACATGCATTTGGTTTTTGTTTGTTTTTTCAAGACAGGGTTTCTCTGTGTAGCCTTGGCTGTCCTGAAACTCACTCTGTAGACCAGGCTGCCTCTCAAATACAGGAATAAAGGAGTGTGCCACCACCACCACCTGTCAAACATGCATTTGTTTTAAAGGTAGGAAATAAAAATATCCTTATAAACATGCTGACCCTTTATGAATTCACCAGTCTAATATTAAGTGGTAATTTTAGGTATGCTCCTGATGAACAGAAGTTTAGAAATGCAGATTAGTTTAACAAACTTGTCAAAATTATACTAAAAGAATCTTCTAATCCTAAACAGTTAACAGCAATATTTACCACATAGGTGGTTGAATAAGTACTCAATTTTCTGTTTGCCTAATTTTTCTATGGGTCTATATTAGGTCATTTAAATGAGACTCATCTCAATTTCAGTTGAAGCATAAAGATAATCTAGCTTTGTTCGAGATATTGACTCCCACACAGAAATTTCAAACTAGATGCACTAAGAGTGTTGGACAACTTTATAATCTTTAGCTTATATCATGGTTATTAAGAAGCTGAGCTTAAAGCAGATTTGGGGGAAATTTGTCTGAAAGTTTTGAACGAATTAGAAAACAACTTTCAGCAGTCATTTGAAGGGCTGAATTGCAAAAAACCTGCATTTGTGGTGTTTAATTGTCAGAGAAAGTATGAGCACTGCCCATGGACTGGATGTGGCCTGGCAAATGGACGAGGAGAGATGCAGGGTGTGTGTGTGTGTGTGTGTGTGTGTGTGTGTGTGTGTGTGTGTGTGTGAGAGAGAGAGAGAGAGAGAGAGAGAGAGAGAGAGAGAGAGAGAGAGAGAGAGAGAGAGAGAGATTTGTCACCTAGCGTGACAGCTTGACATTGACTTAGGTTCCAAGAAATATGCCTGACATCAGGAAGGACCATCTAGGGACAGAGTCGATATTTGCAACCTAACTCGCTAAGTCCATGCCCATTCCCCTGACACAATTTCTCAAAAGACTGCCCTGAGGTGGGGCCAGCATTCAAAAACCAGACTCCTGAAGGGCCAACTGGAGGTTTGACTAATATCTGAGACCTAGTCTCAGGCACCAGTGTCCAGGAGGGTGACAGGCATCAGGGAGCCCTGGCAGGAATGTCTACAGACTCAAGTTGGGCTTTCTTTTCTGTTCTTCATTTCATTAATAAAAAGAATTTAGAAACGGACCCAAGAGAAAGCTCAAGGACAATTATGTCAGAGTTTGAGAGAAACCAATAGGGTAGGCAGCCTGTAAATCTCAGCAGCTGCCAGGAGGAGGGGGAAGGGGAAGAGAGGCCTTTTGAGTTAGGATTCAGGAAAGTGAAGGTAGTGTGTTCAGCAATGGGGATCATCAAGCAGGTTTATGGAGGGAGGGGAGGAGGCTTCAGATAGAGAGTAAGAATGCCAGAATATCAGGGCCAGTATGATCAATCAAGGGATATGGCTATATACATGAAAGCAATCTCTTAAGAGCAAGCGTGGCCCAGCAGTTCTGATGCTGAAGAGCCATTGGCTTGGGCACCATCATCTCCACTTTGCAGGAAGTTGAAGAACATTCAGGCCAGCTGCTTACTCAAGATCTCACAGGCAGAAAGTAGCACATTCAACCCACATCTGGGCACAGGCTTGGACCTCCTCCCCTTCCTTGCCTCCCTGAACATTACTGTAAGTGAAGAGGTGATTATGGACTGTGACTAGCAGGTGGGACTTGTTCTCTCAGGGGGGTATATGAGTTGAAAATGTAAACTGCTTGAAGATGTGCTTTGACAAACTCAAGGGTGAAAGATTTGCAACAGCTTATGAGCACCAGGGGAATTTCCAGTAATGTTTGTGAGCTCCGGTAATGGCTTTGTGTCAAGTCAGTTCCCTCTGTAGCTCACAGCATGCTCTCCTGGGTGTGGGAAGAACGTTCTCATGTTTGACACAACCCACTCTATAGCTGAGTATGGGTGGGAGCTAGGAGCGAGAGTGCCTGTTAATGCCTGCTGTATGCCGGATGATTTATACATATTACCAGAGTCTTCACTGCAGTTCTGGGAGATAAATATTATTACATAAATTTATTGTGCAAGAAAACAGAGCTCTGAGAGCTTGCCAAGGCTACCCAGCTTGGATGTGGCAGAGGCAGGTTTTCAGTTTGGTTCCAATGAATAGCTCTTTGCAAGGATGTAGAGTGCTTAGATTTTGGGTCATGTTATGCAGGTGGAGACACCATCTTTTTTCCCTCTCACTTCTTATGATTTCTGTGAAAAGATGAAGAGTGAGAGCGAAGTGAAGGGAATTACAGAGATATGATTTCCCTTCTCCTCCGAGGTTATACATTTTGGGAATTTGTTTATTATGACTAAGGAAGAGGATGGATCCAAGTCTGTGGGGCAGGGAGAAAGGAAGGCACCCAGTGGTACTCAGATGCAGGAAATGGCATCAGTGTCAAATCTCAGGGCAAGAAAGCCTGGCCGACTCCAGCCAGCCTTGTGATCCTCCAGCTTGGAGAGTCTGAGAGGGAAGGGGGCAGCTGCCAGGCTTCTGCAGTCACAGGAGAGGAGAGTGCCAGGCTGTAGTCATAGGAGAGTGCCAGCACGGCTCCCAGCTTCAGAGGGATACCTTGGCTGGTGTGAACTTAGTACTTCTGAAGCACAGAGTGGGAACTGTTGCCAGCACATGGAGGGCTCAAGGAAGGGCTCACCATAAGCAAGTGAAGTGATGTTTTTCTCTAAATTAAAAATAAAATATGTGTCTGGGTGTTTTGCCTGTAAGTATGTCTGTGACCCACAGGAGTGCTTGGTGCCTGTGGAGGCCAGAAGAAGGTGTCAGGTCCCATGAAACTGGAGTTACAGGTGGTTGTGTGCGGTCAGGTGGGTGCGGGGAATTCAACCTGGGTCTTCTGAAAGAGCAGCCAGTGCTCTTAACCACTAAACTGTCTCTCCAGGCCCCTTAATTTTTCTTGTGTTTACTGAGGTAAGGTCTACCCTAGCCCATTATAGATTCTAGTTACAAATTGATAGCCTTGGCTTTGAGTTTATTGAAACTACAAGTCGGAGGTAAAGTTATCTAGATTTGACACTCAGTAGAATTTATTAAAAATAAATTTATTAAAAATGAATTAAAAAACCTACTGGGTTCTTTTCATTAGCTTTTCTGATATTATGTACTGAAATAAGTGTATCCAAAGTTTAGCTCAAATAATTATTTTTTATTATTTATGTACATGTATCACAGTCTTCCCATTATGAAATCTCTCCCAAATTACTGAGTTTTATTGTGTCACCAGAAGGGGCCACATCATATATTAAGGAACTGGGAACAAACGTGAGTCATAGGAAAGGCAGGAAACTCACAGTTAAGGCTAACTGAAACAGGCTTCCAGTTGTAAAGAATGGGGAATTTTTGCAAGAGTCTGACTTCTTTTGATGTCCTGGACCAACGAGCATTGTCACGGTTCTCTATCACCAAGAGATAAGATGAAAAGCAAACCACATAAACCTTCTATGCCAACTAGAGGAGGTAGTGAGGCAAGGTCTAGGACAGTAAAATTGTGATGTAAATAGATCTGGAGGCTGTAATTAGATGACAAGGAAATGCAGGGGAGAATGCGCCTGACTTAGCTAAAGGTGGTTCTGTTTCAGGGTCTCCATGCATGGGTGCTGTTATTTTCCTCTGATTATCATGAGTAAATCAAAGGTTCGTTGCAGCACTATTCACAATAGACTATGAGAGCAACTCAAGCATTCCTTAACAAGTGAAGAAATTGTGCTCTCTATGACAGAATATAATTAAGCCACAGGATGGACTCCTGCCATTTGTGATGATGAAGATGAACCTGGCTAACAGCCAATGTGAACTCATCCAGATACAGAGAGTCACCTTCTCTCTTACATATGGACTCCCAAAACAAAAACAAACAAACAAACAAAATTCATAGAAGCAGAGGTGTTTTCCTGCTGGATCATAAGGGAAACAGGGGGGGGGGATGTCTGTTAGAAGGTACAGACTTTCAAGATGAGCCAGTTCTGGGGATGTGAGGTACAGTGTGGCAGTGATGGACATGCAGGATGGGTGGTGTTGATCATTATACGTGTCTCTATATATAAGTCATATAATCATCTCATCCACTTCCTTTGGTGACTAGATACTTAGGAAACTAAAAAAGGACCTAATATGAGGGAACAGGAGATATTCTTGGAAAAAGGACCTAGTCATAGGAAATAGAGAGCAAGCGTGGAAGAGACCTTAGACTGTGTCTTTGTTGGTTTGGAATGCTAGAGCAAAGCACCACGGACGGAGTGGTTCATAACAACAGAAGTTTCTCGTTGACAGGAGATGGAGGTCTAAGATCAAGACACCAGATGGTTCTGGTGATGAGTTCTCCTGACTCCTCCTTGTATCCTCACATGACAACAAGAGGACAAGAGAGTCTGGGGCCCTTGTATAAGGACATGAATCTCATTCATGAGGACTCCAGCCTCAAGACCAAAGTGACTTCCTACCATCACACTAGTGTACTACCAGGTAGAGGTTAGGATTTCAGCACAAGAATGGAAGGAGCTGGGGAGAAGGGGGTGCACACAAAAGTTCAGTACCTTGCACACGGTATTTTTAAATTTGTGCCAAACTTGTTCTGAGCTTCCTGATAACCTGGGTAAAGGGGGAAAACAGTAGGACCAAAGGCTGGTTTTGTCAACTTGACCAAACCTGGAATCACCTGGGAAGGGAGCCTCAATGAGGGACTATCTAGATAAGGTTGTCCCAGGGCAAATCTGTAGGGGATTGTCTTGATTAGTGGGGGAGACTGCCCACTGAGAATAGCACTATTCCCTGGGCAGGGCATCTTGGACTGTAAGACTGGAGAAGCTGAGCTGAGCTCCAGTATGCATTCATTTATTTCTTTTTTGCTGTTTCGTTATGTGCATAGTGTGTCCAGATGGCCAGAGGCCCTGCTGCTGTGCCTTGTCAGCACTGATGGGCAGTAACCTGGAGCATTGAGCTAAAGTAAGTCCCCTTTCCCCAAAGTTATCTTTGTCAGGGTCTTTTATCACAGGAATGAAGCCAAGACAGAGACTACCAGAGCTCTTACAATCTGGTGGAGGGAAGCTGCTAACCCAGAATTGTAGCTCTCAGCTGAGAGGGAGTTTGTCCCATGATTCTCCACTTTGGAACATCAAATGCCATATAATTTTGTGAAAAGATTTCTAAGCCAAGATAAACAATGAAGCTAGATGTCTCATTTTTTTATAAATGAAAGTTTA
This sequence comes from Peromyscus californicus insignis, assembly GCF_007827085.1. Lineage (NCBI taxonomy): Eukaryota > Metazoa > Chordata > Mammalia > Rodentia > Cricetidae > Peromyscus > Peromyscus californicus. The sequence continues at coordinate 10,534,588 of NW_026294606.1, forward strand.
CTACTGTCATTTTTGTATTTATTTCATGTAATACCACACCCTGCCATTTCATTGATTTGATGAATTATTAATTAGAAGTAAGTATCAATTTAATGATTGGAATTTTATAAATAAGTAAAAATGAATTAGCAAAATAAATTCATGTACAACATTCTGATGGGAAATATATTCACAGTTTAAAATATGAAGCCCAAAGTTACCTTTTTAATAGTTGTCCACTGGGGACTGTATGGTATCCCCTCATGGATACCCAAGTCCACAGCTGAGGTTCCTCATATACAATAGTACTATATTTGCATATAAATTATAATCATCCTCCGATATGATACTTGCAATCAGGATGTCCAACCTTTTGGCTTCTCTGGGCTATACCTGATCAAGAATTGTCTTGAGCCACACATAAAACACAAACACCAACTGCTGTGTATGTCTTTCTGTATGCTGTGAATATGTGTTGCTCTGATTGGTTGATAAATAAAGCCATTTGGTCTACAGCAAGGCAGGTTAGAGGCAGGCAGGAAATACAAGCAGATAGGAAGAGAAAGGAGAGGCAAGGCAGACGGGTTAGCCGCCGCCAGGAGAAGCATGACGTAAAGGTATCGGTAAGCCACAAGTCACGTGGCAAAGTATAGATTTATAGAAGTGGGTTAATTTAAGATATAAGAGCTAGCTAACAAGAGGCCTGCCATAGACCATACAGTTTGTGAGTAATATAAGCCTCTGTGTGTTTAATTGGGCTCCAGCAGCTGCAGGACCTGGTGGGACACAGGAAAACTCCAGCTACAACCAACAGAAACTGATGCCTTGATATCTGGTCCAGTGGAAGCAGGTACAGTTCTCAGTGAGTTCTCAATGTGTTAATTAGACATTTTGTTTCGAGCTTCACTCTTAGTGTGTGCATTCTTAAAAACAGTTGCTTACTGGGCTGTAAAGATGGCTCCATGGGTGAAGGCTCCTGCCCCTAAGCTTGATGATCTGTGTTTCATTCCCAGATCTCACATGTGGAAGAAGAGACTCGACTCCAGCAAGTTGCCCCTCAACATTCACACACTGGGGCAGGTGCATGTCCACACGCATGCACACAGACACATAAATACGTTATTAAAAGGTTAGAAAAATAGCTGCTCAGAGATACTGGTGGCAAGAACAGATGCGATTGTAAATCTAGAGATATTTTTCTTGGATAGACAGATCTGTAAAGATACAATCATGGCCTTTGGATGACAGACAAGTAGCAACTTTCACAGCTCTATTTTCTTCTTCACGTAGTAGCAACCACAATAACTGGGAACTTGATAAGGATGGTGTATTAGTGTTCTTTGGCTGGAAATTTGCAAGAACTGTAAACTCTAGAATGTAGTCCAAAGGGGAGATAACAGGAAGGTGCTGGGGGAGTCCCCGTATTAGTTACTTTTCTGTTTCTGTGACAAAACACCATGACCAGGGACACTTAAGGAAGAGAGAGTTCATTTTGGTTCATGGTTCCGGAGAGATGGGAGTCTGTGGTGGAGGAGCTGAGCAGGAAGCAGCAGGTCCGGTGGCAGGCGCAGGAAGTGAGAGCTCACAGCTTGAACTGCAAAAGCAAAGCAGTGCCATACTTCCTCCAGGAAGGCTGGACCACCTGTCCAGGCAGCACCACCACTGGGGGACCAAGCGTTCAAGTGCCGAGACTTAGAGGTCATTTGCTCTTCAAACCACCACATTCCCTAACCGTGGTAACTGGCATGTTAGGGAAAGCTCAGACCTAGTGTGCACTCCACAGTTTCCAGATCTGATTCCATTTGTCCCTCTAGGGCCCTGTGCACATCTGTGTGGATACAGAAGCCCACAAGACTAGTCTGTTTCCACTTCAGCCCCTCCTTAGACGTCGCTTGTGTCAAGTGCATGGCTCAGGTGCACACCACCTTGTGCAGAACCAGGCAAGAGATTCAGGAGGTCCTGGACATGGATTTGGGCTGTTCAGTCAGGAATCCCAGGTCATAGTACCCAGACCATGGTACAGGCGGACATAGAAAAGAAGTGTGAACCAGGTTATCATGCTGACTCCTGACCATGGGGAGGGCTATGACCAGAGGACAGCTGAGTAGGCCGTCTAAAGCGTGTGGCCCCGCATAAAGGTCTCTCATGTGGGTCTAAGGATGTTCTATGAGGAAGTACAGGGATGAAAAATGCCACCCATTTGTTACACATATATACCTCTGTATGCGGAAATCAGATAAACACAAGAGTCAGATCATGGATGCAAACGCCCCGTGTCAAGAGCTCCACAGCACATGTGACTCATGGTGTCTACATGGAGAGCTCAGGTGCAGGGCACTTTCATTTTCACAATCCTTCTACCGGGACAACTCTAGCCCTGGAGACTCTGAGAAGAGTGATTTGCCTATGGTCATGAAACAGAGGCCCTGGAGCTGAAATTTAAATCCAAATCTGTCTGATTCTGAATTCTATGTTTGTGTTACTTCCCTAACTTTGGAAAAATAAGACAGAACTTACTTCTTTCAAGCTGCTTTTAAAACTGTAAGGCGAAAATACACCCCTGTAAGAGCTGTGATGAGGGTTAATGAGGTCTGTGAAGCCAATCCCACAAGAGAGCAAACTGTTGTTTTCAGTAACTTTGGTTTCCTTCTCCAGCCTCTGCGGGGTTGGGAGGGACGCGCAGGATGAATACATGCTTTCTTCTTCAAATACTGTAAATCAGAGAAAAACGGCCTGAAAGCAGATGAAAGGCTCTCTCTCCCCCTGGTTAACATCAACCCTTTGTCATGGGGAGACAGTTCTGAGGCGCGATACCAAGGGTTAACTAATTCAACTCCAAATCCAATACTTTTGCTTCAAAGATAAAAGTGATTTCAGATGTGACGTGGGCTTTCCCCCTCAAAGACAGAGGGATTGTATTGATTGGTCAGTATCCATTGCTCACTTATAAACAAGAGAGGAGCAAGAACCCACCAGACATAAAACTGCCCCCACAATAACTGGCTGTTTTCTTAGTGTTGCCTTTGAGATTGAGAATGACAAACGTCTGAATTGCATTAAGTTAGGGTGCACAGGGAAGTGTCCTGGGTGACAGGGCAGGGCGGGTGGGTGTGGGCGGGTGTGGGTGGGGATGGGGGTAGTGGTGCTGGTCAGTGCTTCCCCCTGCCCTGCAACCTTCAAGACTCTTTCCTCTCTAAGGTTACTCCCTTCTGGGGAGAGAAGGCTGGATAGGAAGGTGGTATGGACTTTTTGCTTTTGAATGTATGAGAGTCTGTGAAAACCTGGAACCGTCTTTTAAAAAAAATGGCAATAGCTTGCTTTGCCATTGTAACCCAGGACCTCAGTGAGTCTGGGCGGGGGGGTTGTGCCATTTGTTAACTAAGGTACAAAAGGAATCCTCTCTTTCCTTTTTCTCTCCCTTCCCTTCTCTTTCTTTTCACTTTAAAATAATTTCTAAAATTTAAAACTCTTTTTCATACAATATATTTTGATTTTGTTTTCCCTGGCTCCTTCCAGATGCTCCTTCTCCCTACCCAGCACCCTCCTCCCAAACAAAAACACCAAAAAAAAAAAAAAAAAAAAAGAAGAAGAAAAGAAAATCAAAACAAACAAAATTCAATAAGACACAAAAATGCCCAAACAGAACAAAATGAAACAAAAATTCTGCCCCTTCCCCCAAAAAATACCCATGGAGTTTGTTTTGTTTTAGCCAACTATTCCTGGGCATCCAGTCTGCCCTGGAGTGTGGTTGATATACCCAGTGACTCTCCATTGGAGAAGACTGGTTTCCCCTTCCCAGCAGGTATCAATTGCAAATAGCTCCGTGATTAGGAGTGGGGCTTAGCATCTATATTGCTCAGCTACTTATCATGCTATCTTTCTCTTTCTTTATCTATTTCCAGACTATCACAGATGGAAAGTCAGATTGACCATGAAATAAATTTTTTTTTTTTTTTGCTCTAGATTAAAAGAGATGAGAATTGCTCATGGTTGGAATCATGTTAGAGTCATTTATTCATCCATTCATTGGCTGACTCAACAGATATTCCCTGAGCCTCCGTGATGTCTCTCAGGCAATGGTCTAGGCTCAGGAGATCCAGCTGTGAGTACGCAGACAGAGCTCTTGCTCAGAGAGTACACATACTAAGCAGGGAAGGTGGTCTTCAACATAACACATTCCAAATGCAGTGTGCCAGATGGGTGCAAATGCACTTCAGAAATAATGAATCAAAGGCGAATGATATAGGACATGGGTGTATGTGTCTTAGATCAGGCGATCTGGGGGTTCCTTTGGGAGATGGCACCCAAGCAGATATCTTCATGTAAGTAGGATGTGAGCCAGGTGAGGATTTGGTACAAGAATGTTGTGGCAGAGGACTCGTAATAGAAAGATTGCATGACGGGAATGTTACTCCTAGCCCATTATGCACCACAGGGAAAGGGAGAGACAACGCTTACGGTTTCCAAATAATTGAATAAATCACAACATAAGTGGGTCACTGATGGAGCAGGGCTGCAGGACAAGGACTCAGGAGCCTTGTTTCTCCTGACAGCCCTGAGCAGGGGCAGAGGCGGGGTTTATAAGCATAAAATTCACAAACATTTGTTGCCAAGTTACAGTACAATTTTCACCAATCAGGATTTAGAGATCAGGGGCTTCCTTGAGTGTTCCATCATTGTCAACCAACATATAATACAAGCCTTTCAGTCCAACCAATCAGATTCATTTGTCCTTTGGTTCTTAGGAACAGTCATGATGTTTCTAAAGAACTAAAGATACATAATGACTATTTCTATAGTTTAGGGAGGAGGTTGGTCAGCCATTGGAGAGTTCTCAGCCCCCATAGGGCTGGGAACCTGAGCTTTATTTTACCCTACAGGTAAAATGGAGTCTGAAGTCAAAATGGCAGTGCTCAGGCCTGTGGTTGATATATTGTGCACCCCAATAAACTTATCTGGGGGTCAGAGAACAGAACAGCCACTATATTAAACATAGGTTTAGGCAGTGGTAGCACACGCCTTTAATCCTAGCATTCAGGAGGCAGAGATCCATCTGGATCTCTGAGTTCAAAGCCACACTGAAAACAGCCAGGCATGGTGACATATGCCTTTAATCCCAGGAAGTGATGGCAGGAAGCAGAAAGGTATATAAGGTGTGAAGACCAGGAACTAGAGCCTTTTTTAAGCTTTTAGCAGCAGTTCAGCTGAGATCCATTCATATAAGGATTCAGAGGCTTTCAGTCCGAGGAAACAAGATCAGCTGAGGAATTATCGAGGTGAGGTTAGCTGTGGTTTGTTCTGCTTCTCTGATCTTTCAGCATTCACCCCAATACCTGGCTCCAGGTTTGTTTTTATTACTAAGACCTTTTACAATTCATATTACATCTGACACCCAATGTGGGGCTTGAACCCACAACCCTGAGATTAAGAGTCTCATGTGTTGCCTGCTCCCTTCAGGAAAGGGCTTCACATGGTTGAAAAAACAGGAAAAAAGTGTCAGCCCAGGTCAGGAGCTTAGCAGACAGAGGAGGACAGAGGCAGAGGTATGGCCAAAGGAAAGTAAGGGGCTGCTAGAGCCAGAGACATTGAACCAGGCCTTGTGGGCTGGATGAAGGGGTTTTAAGTAGCTTTACTGGAGTGCAGCCATACCCATCCATTTACTAGAGTCTCTAACTACTTCACACTACAGCAGGAGGCGCGAGTAGCTGGAACAGTTTACAGCTGGCAAAGGCTGGATATTTATATCAGGCCTTTACCAGGCAATTTTTCTCTCTCTAGCTTTCACTATTATTTGGAGTGTCTTGTCCTAAAACCTTCTATTTTTGGCCTTGCAGTGGCATTATGTTATCTTATAAAACAGAATACATTTTTCCCTCATGCAATATAGTCTTCTTTGTATTTTAAATGACAGGGTTAATTCTTCTGACCCAGCTAAGGAGGTACACACCTGTAATATCTGCATTCTTGAGATTAAGACAAGGTGGTTGCGAGTTTGAGGCCAACCTGGGCTGCATAATGACATCCTATCCCTCCACCCGAATTTAACCTTTCTATACAGTGTGGCTATTTTTATTTTTGCACACACCAGTACCATGTTGTATCTTGCTTCCTATTTAACCCAACCCTCCCCCTCCTCCCTTCCTCTCTCCTCCCCTCCTCCCTTCCTCTCTCCTCCCCTCTTCCTCTCCTCTCCCACCTCCTTCATTTCTTGAGACAAGATAATGCTATATAGCTGTAGCTGGTGTGAACTTACCATTTAACCTACACTGGCTTTTATTTTTTTTATTTATTTATTGACAAGCTCTCCTTAGGTAGCCTTGGCTGACCTGGAAGTCATTACATACACCAGGCTGGCCTCAGACTCACAGAGGTCTGCCTACCTCTAGAGTGCTGGGATCAAGGGAGTAAGCCACCATGCCTGGCTCACCTACATTGGCCTTGAAGTCATTGTTTCCTCACCCCAGCCTCAGTTTTGGGATAATGGGTTAAAAAATTATATATATATATACTCTTTTCACTTATTATTTTCTGGATGTATGTCACTCATTTTCAATGAATACATTTCTGTATTCCTCTTTTCTCTTTTAAATAACATCAATAAAATATACATATTGTAATGGTCTGACTTTGCAAATTTTTTTTCTGGCCCAATGATGTAATATTTAGCAAAAAGTTTCTTCCTTAGAGGTAATTGTTTCTCTATTTACTTCTTTTTCAGTATAGCTAACTGTACTTTAAGCTTAAACTTTTTTTTTTTTCAGCTTAGGAAGTTTTTCAAAATAGTTGTTCTCATCAAATAGTGCTCAGGTTTCATGAATCAATCTCCCTGGAATGTGAGCTCTTCTACTGTGGTTCAGCATCACCCAGGGGTGCCCGGTACCCATGCTCTCCATTTTCATTCAACATCCTGAGGATTTGCCTCAGGCTGCTTCCATTTTCTGGTCCCCTTCTTTCTGTTTCTTAGCTTGGCATGCCCTTTTAGCACAGCGCACTCCAAAGCAGTCTCCTCAGAAAGGGGCACGGTGGTGCTGAAAATATCCTGAGTCTATATTCCTGCCTCATTAGCAACTTGGCTGGCTCTAGAATCCTACACAGGATTTTTTTTTCCCCTTCAGGATGCTAAGGCGCTTACTATTGCTTCCTAGCTTGCACATAAAAAAAAAAATCCAAAGCAATTCTTACACCTGATATCTTAGATGTGACAATTTTCTCCTAGACGTGATTTCCCCCCACCCCCTGCCAGTGCTCTGAAATCTTACAATTATTTGTCTTGGTGTGAGACTATTTTTATCCACTGTGCTTGCTTTAGGATGGGTTCTTTCAATCTGTACTCTCCTGTCCATCTGGGAATTTTCTCAAGTATGTTTTAATGATAATTTCTCTCTCTTCTACTTTCTCTCTATTTCTTTCTCTTATTTGAATATTGGATTTTTGGGCCTCTTATTTATTTACTTTTTTTTTATGATGGGCAGGCTTTCCTCAATGTTATCGGGCAGCCCTACTGAGTTGCTCACTTCTGCTTTTCCCCCAAGGCTTTAAAAAAATTAACTGATCCATTGACTTTTTTCATACATGTATGTAACACATTCTGGGGACACCACAGCACCCTTTCCTATCTCCCTTCACTGAGTCCTCCCTATCCCAGCAAATCTTTCTCCCACTTTATGTCTGTTTTGTTTTGTGATCCATGGAGTTTACCCAGGGGAGCCTACCTGGGCTTGGGTGTGGAGCTATTCACCGGAGCATGGGTAGCTCACAGAGGCTGGATCACTGAAGACAATGGTTCACAATGGCTGTCCAGGGAGGGGGTGGGACCCATGAGTCCTTTCCCCATCCATGACTGAATGATGGTACATTCTATCCTAGGTAGGTCCGGTGTAGATAACCATGGATGTTGTTAGTTCGTGAGTAGACAGACACATGATGCCTGAAGTCAGCATTTCCTGGCCACCTCTCCATGGCTGAAATCTTACATTCATTCTATGCTCTCTTCTTCGATGTTCCTTGAATCTTAGAAAGGGTGATATGGATATCGATTGAGATCTGAACACTCAGTAGTTACTTTTTCTCAGCATCTTGACCAGTCATGAGTCTTTGCATTAACCTCTGACAAGGCTGAGGGCAGCTCTAATCAAAGGGTATAAATATAAACATGCAGGAGATGGTTTAACACCATGCCCACGTCTCAAAAGAGAAACAGTATGATCCTGGACAGGAGCTATGCCTTTCTCCAGCTATGGACCTTTGACCAGATCACTAGTACCAGGCATGAATTTCTTCCTCCTGAGCAGACCTCAGATCCAATCAGCACACAGTTAGTTACTCTTATAACAGCCACAACACTGTATCATGTGCGGCACCTCTTGCTTGGCAGGATGGTATTGTAGGATGAAGTCCATAGCTAGGTTAAGACCCTTGGTGACTCTTGTCCCCAGTGACCTGCATAACAACTTCTACCACCATGGAAGCCAGCCAGCAAGAGAAAGCTTCCAGCTCAGTTTCAGCATGATGCCTCTGTATCTTTTATCCAAAGTGTACGGTGTCTTCAACAACAACATCTTACGTCTGGTTCTGGTGGACCACCAAGAGCAATGGCACTCATCCATATTGCTTTGGTTGCCTCTGGGGATTTCCTGGACAACAACTTGTAGGCTAGTATCCCAATCTGGCATTGGGATTTTTGTTTAACAGCCCATGACTTTGTGGTTCTGATTTACCCATTCTATCTATGCAAGGTAGATAAATAAAAAGAGGAATATCTGAATTAAATGACATTGTAGCTCAAATGGATCTGATAGGCATCTACAAAACATTCCATCCAAACACTGCAGAACACATTTTTTCCCCCACATCAGTCCATGTAACTTTCTCTAAAATAAATCATATATTAGGGCACAAAGCAAGTCTTAGAAAATATAGGAAAACTGAAAGAATTCCTTGTACTCTATCTCATCACAAAGGAATCAGGCTATAAATGAACAACAAGAGAAGCTCCAGAACACAAACTCATGGAGGTTAAACAGCACACTAATAAATAACAAGCAGGTCCTTGATGAAAAAGCCAGCAGGAAATGAAAGCATTTCTGGAATTGAATGAACATGAAAAGGCAGCAGACCAAAGCCTATGAAACACAACGAAAGCAGTCCTGTGGGAAGTTTACAGTCTAAATTCCTATGTTAAGAAACCAGAGAGAGCTCAGATAAAGCATGCACCTAGTGCTCTGGAAGAGGAACAGTTCAGACCCCAAGTCAGCAGAAGTAAAGATGTCAGTAGGACCAGAGCAAAAATTAATAAAATAGAAATGAGAAGAATACAAAGAATTGATGAAACAAGGAGTTGGTTCTTTAAGGATAAACAAGATTGATAACCCTTTGGCCAAAACAACCAAAATAAAGAGAAGAGACAAATTAATAAAAGTGTATAGATCCAACAATCAGCAGTAACCAAATGACTACCTGGAAAGTGTGAAGGGCAATTAATCCTTTCCCCTCCCAAGTTGCTTTTGCCCAATGTTTTTGTTAGAGTAACAGAAAGCAAACTGGTACAAATGCTGTTCAGTGGAAGAAGTTGATTCCAACATACCCTTCCCTCATGATACTGTGTGTTCCCAAGTGACAACTTAATAAGGACTATGTCTCTGCAGGACACAGGGTGGAAGGTATCTGTATGTATAAATAGTCCTTTCATGCTGGGCAAGATATAAAGGGTAGTGTTTTGTCTTCTGATTTTCCTTATGCTTTTTGATGTGATGGATGTGTTAGCCCTAGGAAAAGAAATGTACTTGAAAAACCTAATCTCTCTTTAGAGCCAGCATTTCTTCGGCATATCAGCCAGATGCCAAATCTCCAGCATTTATAAACAAAAACAGGACAGACTGGCCCAGCAGCCCTTGATGCCTGGAGTGAGTGAAAAGCCGCCCAGACTTGGGATCTGCGATGAGATTATTTCTGGTATTAGCAGGCCTCTGAAGTTTGTGTTATCTCAGTTCGCCAGAGCCACAGAGGCCAGCCTTCCCGCTTCTGCAGCAGGCTACACTGGGATGTGATGTGGCCTCTTCACTTCTGTCTCAACTGTTCTAACACCCAAGCATCAAGTACAGGGTTTTAGAAAAACAAGACTCCATTTAAAGCCTCTTTCATCTCATTTAAAAACTTTCTCTAGAGGGTTTGTAGGTCTCTCTGACAGGGTCATATTCCAAACAGGAAAAGTCTGCACGTGACTTGAGAAAGAATTTCTGCTCAGTTGAAGTAGTAAAGTACATCCTTACCCTATTGTCCTTTTGGGGCTCAGACAAAAAAAGTACTCTAGAGTTTTAATACCTTTTTTTTTTTTTTTTTTTTTTTTTTTTTTGGTTTTTCGAGACAGGGTTTCTCTGTGTAGCTTTGCGCCTTTCCTGGATCTTGCTCTGTAGACCAGGCTGGCCTCGAACTCACAGAGATCCGCCTGGCTCTGCCTCCCGAGTGCTGGGATTAAAGGCGTGCGCCACCACCGCCCGGCCGAGTTTTAATACCTTTTTTAAAAAAAAAATAGACAGGATCTCAGGCTAGCCCTGACCCCATGAACCTCTCACCTTGGCCCTCTGAGTGCTGGAGCTACAGTCTTCCACCCCTGGGCCTAGTCTAGGCTGAGCACTTTGAGAAAGAAAATCTGCACATCTTAGAAGCTACTGTGGAAATAAGTCTTGAATCTCCCCTGTTTTCTCCCTTCACCCCAAGCTCCTTTGGGGGCTTTCTATGAAGATGCCTTTACTGATTGAAGGAAATTCTTCTAGAAGAAATACATTAATCTCTACCTCCCTCTAGACTCCCATTGGCCAGAGAAGATTAATGAGAAGATTATTGAGGGCAGAAGAGACCTGAGTAGGCACCACACGCACAGACTTTGCATCTGCTTTAGAGGACGCTGACCTGCCCAGCTTTACTCCTAGTGCACCCCCACTTTGCCCAGAGCTCAGAAGATCTTTGTCCCAGGCTCTCTTCTGTTATTGTCCTCTAACAACCACTTCCTTCCTCTCCAAATTGCTTATTTTAAGCTGTAATAAACTTCAAGAACAGGCGTGAGGACTTTCAGTAGGCTCTGAGTTCTTCTAGCACTTTTTAAGAAGAAGAATCCTGTGGACTGTGGATCCCAGCCAAAGGCTCATCCTTGTTAAAGATGCATCCAGGCAGATGAACTGATTAGAGTACAGAGAGTTAGAATGTTACAGACGCACGGGCAAATTATCCCAGGCTCCCTTTCGGTCCTTTCAGAGGCATTGTTGCTGGCTTCCGTCTGACTTACACCCCTTGGCAGTGCAGTGAGATGCCACTAGCATGCAACAGTGTCTGAGAGCTGCAGCAGGGAGTCCCTTCCCCTCCTGTAACCCGCACACCTGACGTCCTCACCAATGCATTTGTCATTACCACGTCCAGTGTGTTTAGGACCTCCTTTTGTTTTACAGTTATCAAATACTGTATGAAATCATCTAAACGTTGGAACACACTATTTGGAAGAATCTGAATTCACATTTGCTGGCTGTGGCAGCTCAACTTTGTCTCAAGAACAAATTATCTCTTATCTCCTTGAGGTCAGACCTGTGTGCGTTGGCAATCAGATTTTAATTGTCTCCCCATAATGTGTGCCATGAAACAAAAACATCTGGCTGTCCGTGGAAGCCCGTTTGGGCTGGCTGACATTGCAGGACAGTGTTGATGCTGAGGGGCAATCTCTCAGCTCTGATTCTTTGACGGCCTGTCCTTCCTCTCACCTGTGGTGGAGGGAAGCGGACCCATCCAGCTCAGGTGTCAGTAAAAAAAGGCACTGCTTTTCTGACACACAGGTGCTGGATGCTAACATGTTCCCAGCCTGTGTCCCCCACTCTACCTCTAGCCCAAATGCCTGCCACCGCAGGCAGCTGATGGGGTGGCTGGAGGCTGTTTTCCCTCTACCTCCTATGTGTCCCCATGAGGGACAGGAGCCCTGACCACCCATAAGGCCTCACTGCCTTTCATAAGAACCAGTTGGGACACCTGAGACTGTGGCACTGGAAGGGGAGAGAGACCTTTGGCATGGGCCTACAGCCTAGAGACCATTAGGAAGGCCTCCCGACAGTGGTGGGAGACCTGGGAGAGGGTCAGGGTGGTCACAGAGGCTCAGTTCACAGCTGGAGCCCACAGGAAGAGTCCTTCCTCAGCATAGCAAGGCAAAGCATCCTCACAGGGCACCAGACCACGAGTTTCTGTGCTTCCAGCCCTTAGAGCAGAAGGATGCTTGTGACCCCACAAGCACTCCAGTGACCCAGGGAGAGTGTGGGAGTGTGGGGTGCTAGAGAGGTGCACCTCGACAGTTTGCCGAGCTTGCCAGAAGTCTTTAAACCCTTGTGGAGTGGCGGACATCACTTGTCAATGCTGGAGAAACCGGGTGTTCCTGTGCGGTCAGACCTTGTCTAACGGGCCCTCCGAACACCACACCGTGAAGACTTGTGTGGGAGTGTTGCAAGGACAAACGCCTGTCATGTGACAGCACTTTCAGCTTCAAATACGCCATCCAGTGAGTATCAAAAAGGCTTTGCTGGACACGGCTCACAGAGCAGACAGGAGTTCTCAGGCCCTTTCTTTCCCTTGCTCCCCTTTCAGAATATTGGTGAAAGGCAGTGTGTTTGAAAAAGCCTGCAAATAGACATTGCAGCAACAAAATATGTTTTCACCGTTGCTTCCCAGAGTTCTGGAAATTAGACATCCACCCCTTCTCCCTCACTTCAAACAAGGATAATCTCTGACCCCTGCCTCCTGAGTGTTGGATTACAGGGTCTTATGCACGCTCGGCAAGTGTTCTACCGACTGAGCTGTATCATCATACACTTGTCTGCTAGATTTGCTTTTGTTCTTTCACTTCTAGGGTCTTCTCCACCTGTGAAGGTGTCAGATGTGGAGAAGGAATTTCTGAGTGTGGATCCTTGTCATGCCAATTTACCGCCAGCATCCAGACACACAGGTTCAAGATGGTCCATCTCCACCACTGTGGACACTGTGTGTTCCTTGAGCCAAGTGTCAGCAGAAACTGTGGGAACTGGAGGAACATGAAGGCTTAAGGATGTCCTTAAAAAAATGTCATCTTCTACAGGAGAAAAGTGGTCCTTACATCCTTGGGGAAATAGTGCAACTTCAAAAGAGCTGTTCCGTCAAGAGCCCTGCACATCTTCCCACCCTCCCTCCCCCACCTGCCCTGCCCACGTTCCTGGCATCTGAGGACAACAACAGGCAGGAAGTAAATGAAGAGAAGCAGCAAGGGCTCCTCCAGGTCCGGCTCACCTGATTTATACACCATGCTGGATGTCAGCTCACCTTGGAACTCTGCCCCACAGGATGGTACTATAGATACACTTAACACCAACAGTTCTGAGAAGACAGAGAGTGCTATCTCATTTAGTGACAGATCTGAGGACCTCTTGTCCTACCTGGAGGACACCACTTCTGCTTCTCACTGAGCTCCATGGGATGATGGAGGCTGAGACTGAAGGGACTGGCAGCCCCACCACATTCAGTCACACATCCCTCGATGTATTGTGGTTCCTGGGGGACATCAACTGCAGTGGGATCCCCGGACCATGGGATGATGCTGAGGTTACCAAGAGCATCAACACCACTAGAGACATGAACGTAATTGACCTACAGTTCAGTGAGAGAACACGCAATATTATATACTGGTTGGAATCTCCTCAGGATGGGAACATTGGATATGAAAATGGCAAGAACATAACCCTGAGGAACTACCACCTACATCTAACAAGGACCAGGAGGCACCCACATCCTCTAACAAGAACAGAAGAAGGGGCTGGAAAGGGGTGAGGAGGCAGATTATTCACCTGACTCACAGTTTATGCTGTTGCCTCTCCACCCTGACAAAAAAGGAGACACAATTTGTAGTCAGACTTTCTTTGGACCACCAACCCCCAAATAATGACATGGAAACTGCTTATTAACTATGAAAGCTTGGCCTTATTTTAGGCTTGTTCCCAACTAGCTTTAATAACTTAAATTAACCTGTTTATATCCATCTACGTTCTGCCACATGGCTCGTTACCATTCCTCCATACTCTAAGTCTGACATCCTTTGCATCCTGCTGGAGAATCTCTGCCTCTCAGATTCTTCCCCGAGTTCCTATCTCTGCCTGGAAGTCCTGCCTATCCTCTCCTGCCTAGCTATTGGCCATCCAGTTCTTTATTAAACCAATCAGAAGGTACCTTTCACATAGTGTGATCAAATATCCTGCAACAACAATCTCCTCCATGTTATCTGGGGGGTTTCAGGGAGGACCCCTTAGGATAGCATTACACTGGGTTCCGACTGTTGAAATATTCCCATTTGTACTCTGCTTGCATTTTCATAGAGCAGAAATATTACCCATGTTTCTCTTCCCATGTATAAAATCTCCCTGAAGAGTTATGGACTTGTTCCTCCATGAACATCTAAGATATGAGAAGAGCCTCTTGTGCTTCATTTTCTTCCTGCAAGAAGCTTTGTGTGTGTGTGTGTGTGTGTGTGTGTGTGTGTGTGTGTGTGTGTGTGTGTGTGTATGTGTGTGTGTGTGTGTGTGTGTGTGTGTGTGTGTGTGTGTGTGTGTGTTTGTGTAGCTGCTCCAATAGAGAACCCATGTTTGGCTTCCTACATCAACGTTGGATGACTCATCACTACCTCATAAGGTCAGAACTGGCCATATTATGAGACTATAAGGACAAATAACAAGCACACCCCACAATTCTCATTGAGAGTCAGAAAGCAATGGTCTGCCATATGTGAAAATGGAAGTCTGACCACAGTGGCAGCCAGTCAACCATCTCATGCCATGGCCCCAGTGACAGCTGGCTCAAAAAGGTAGGACATTCAGTGTCAGTGTCTCTCAGCCCCTATTTATCCCAGACACAGTATGTCCGTGTGAGCATAAGTCATGGCCAGTGCAGGGCACCACAGTGTTTGGGGGAGTGTTTTGTCAATGAATGCCTTGGGTTGGGAAAGTCTTCTAAGCAATCAATGGAAGCTTCTCACAGCCTCACTCCCAAGGACTTGGGACATGGAAGTAGAAGAAATGGTAAACTCAGGATGACTATTAAATTATTATTTTCTGCCATGGAGGATAGCAAATGGGACCAGAATACTCAATCTGAGTACTGTGGAAGTAGAGAAACTGAGTCATATGTCTGCCCATCTCTACTCAAGACAAAGGAAAGACCTAACCTTAGGCAATATGGGAAAAATTAGCCCCTGACACATTGAAGTCACAAGAGCCATTATGGACACCATCCATTTAGCCACACTGCTACCCTTCAGCACTTCCTAGGCACAAAGCCCAGTATGCACTGAAGCCTTTGCTCAGCCTTGGAAATATTCACTTCTGGTCCTTCCAGTCAGAATATCCACACTTTTGATCTTAACAAGTGAGGATACAACTTCTTTAGCTGGTCCCTGATTCCCCAGTCTACTCACAATGACTAGAAATTGATAACTATGGTCTTTTTTAGTTTGCAGGCTCTCATAAGTCATACACTCTCAACAATGTGGAGACTGTACTCTCCTCCAGCTACTTCTGTATTTGTACAGAGCTACAACAGGGGATTGACCACCACAGAGGGTCTATGAACCATATATTCTATAGATTAAGTTAGGCTCATGAGAGAAAGTATGCATTGAGAATCTTATCTGCAAAACATCCCTTCTTGTGTCAGGGACGATAGCTCACTAGACCAAATACTTGTTCTGCAAACACAAGGACATGAGTCCAGATCTAGCAATCACATAGAAGCCTCACGTGGCAGTGTGAGCCTATGATCTCCCCTCTATGGAGATGGAAGGAGACAGACCCTTTGGGATTCCTGTGCAGTTTCTCTAGCCTAATTTACAACCTCCAACTTCAAGGAGAAGGTCTCAGTAAACAATGACACTTGAGACCTCTGTCCTACTCACATATGAGTAAACACATGCAGGTGCTCTAGAACACACACACGAACTCATACTCTTGTATACACACACACACACACACACACACACACACACACACACACATACACACACACACACACAGAAGGAGGTATGAAGAAGAGGAAATAGAGAAAACCATCAATTAACATTTCATCTTTCAGAAATGATTGTTTTTATGTGTGAAATTTATTTCTCAATCTGATTTTGTCCAGCAGCATTCAAATGAAAGGATCCTGCAAAACTGTGGTTCAACTTGATTTTTGTCTTATCAGCTGTGTCTACTGAAGAGCAAGAGCTTGGCTTGAATCTGTGAAGAACAGCTTATCCTATGCCACACATCCTCATCTAGAACCTGGAAGTAATTTCAAAGTGTCCTTAAAGAGTTATCATTTGTAGAGGGCACCAGGCCCTTGTGCTTACATATAAGCACTAGGGAAACCAGGAATGTTAAACACACACGGTTGTAGCTTCAGTGGAAGAGATACATAACTGTTTTTCTCTGCGAAGAACAGGAGTGGATGTAGAAAATACTGACCTGTGCATCTGTAGGGCCAGGCCACACCTGACTCTTCCCAACTATTATGTTTATCTCAGACTCTTCCTCCCTAGACCTTTATCTTGAGCTTTGTTTCTCAGTCAATGAAACCCATCCTTATGGGAAATGTCACAAGTACTTTGTAATAGGCTAGGTAACACTCCATGCTATTGTAGGGCCAGGTCAAATCTGACTCCCACAGACTTTTATGTTTCTCTCAGTCATTCTCCCCAGATACTTACCTTGAGCTTTGTTTCTCAGCCAATATAAATCTAATTTTATGGGAGAGGTCATATGTACTTTGTAAAGAGTTTTTGATGTAAATGTTTCTTAAGATTTATTGTGCACATAGGTACTGAGTTAATTATCAGCAGGAATCTTTTTTTCCAAAATCATGCTGTGCTTAAATATTTATAAAATAAACTCCCTGGTATCAGACTCTAGAAGTTTGAAACACTGGCTATTGAGTCATGTTGAACCGAATTTCCATCTTGCCTCACTCAGACCATTACTCTGCTGGCCCTGGTGATTGCAGAGACCCCCACTATTATAACTTTACCCTGATCTTGATGGACAGATGGATGCTAGAATTCAGAACAAAATGTACAAAGGGAAAAGTTCAGTCTTTGGTGGAAGAGACTGGCAGCAGAGACATTATGGAGAAGGTTGTACCCATTTCTCCACTCAGTCACAGGAACCCTCTGGCATTTAACACAGAAAGAAATAGATGGCCCAGCCTCAGAGGCCATGCTGGCCAAGACGAGTAATGTCCTTTTTCCACCTAAAATGCCCATCAGACCCTCAGTGGATTAGATGGTGGACTCTTCATGGACTGTTAGTTTACAGTTCTGAGTCCAGTGTTTCTGGCATTCTGGTCACAGACACACTCAGGAAAAGGGTTTATTCTATGCATCCCAGAATCCATGCAAGCCAAACACAAACCTATCACAATAATATCCTATTTTTTTCTGGTAGTTTTTGTTTGTTGTTAGTATGTTTAGGAAATATGCTTTTCTTGATTTGTGTGCCTTAGAAATCATCAATATTTTAAGGCTAAAATAGGAAACTAACTCATGTATTTTTCCACTGTTGTTTTTATTTCATGTATTAGGATTCTCACACATAACTTGGAACACTACAATGAATAATAAGTCTTAGTGCATATCCTGTTTGCTCCAACACATGGGTGTGTCTGACATTTATGGTTACTGAACTATTGAGTAACTTTTTGAATTACAGAAAGCTAAAGGGAAGACCAGACACTCATCTCTACAGGGAAATGACTGGTCACTGCCACGCGATGATGCCCTCTGTTTCCCTTAAATAATTTGTGTGTGTGTGTGTGTGTGTGTGTGTGTGTGTGTGTGTGTGTGTGTGTGTAAGAGAGAGTGGCATGATTTCAGTTGTATGTGTGTGTGTGTGTGTGTGTGTGTGTGTGTGTGTGTGTGTGTGTGTGTGTGTGTGTATGTGTATGTGTACGAGTGAGGGTACATATGTGTCTGTATGTATGTGTACGAGTAGGTCTCGTGCATGCCAAATTGTGTATTCCCATCATCATCACAGGATTGTGCAATGAGCCCCTTTGTTCTATTTTCTTTCCTAAGAACCTTTCTTGGGGCTTCTGGTAAGATGGCAAGTTGGAGAGGAAAGGGTTTATTTTGCTTACACTTCTATAGCACTGTTCATCATTAAAGGAAGTCAGGACAGGAACTCAAGCAAAGCAGGAACCTAGAGGCAGGAGCTGATGCAGAGGCCATGGAGGAGTGCTATATATATAGAAAGGGGATTTATTATAATGACTCACAGACTGTGGTCCAGATAATCCAACAATGGCAGCCTATGAATGGAAAGTTCAGGAATCCAGTAGTTGCTCAGTCCACAAGGCTGGGCGTTTCAGCTGATTTCAGTGAGTGTACCTGGAATCCTGAAGAAGTAGGCTCTAATGCCAGTGAAGGAATGGACTTGTTAGCAAAGTAAGAGCAAGCAGGCAAAGAGCAAAAGCTTCCTTCTTCTAAGTCCTTGTAGAGGATTCCAGGGAAGGTGTGGCCAGATTAGATCTGGATTAAAGGTGTGTATTCCCTCCTCAGGATATGGATTAGAAGTGAACCTTCCCACTTTAAATTAATCAGAAATTCCTCACAGGTGTGCCCTCCATTTTGGGGTGTTAGTTAATTCCAGATGTAGTCAAGTTGACAACCAAGAACAGCCATCACAATCATATAAACAGTGGACTCCTTCATGAATGTAGCTAGTCTGCCAGTTCTCTAGGGATGCTGTACAAAGAACCACACACTGAGTAGCTAAACAAGAGAAATTGGTTTTCTGACAGTTCAGAAGGCTGGAAGTCTGAGCTCCAGGGGCCAGAAACGTCCATCCTTCTGAGACGCTATAAGGGAGGGTATCTTTTGTAGCCTCCCTCCTGATTTCTGTGGTTTTCTGGAAACCACTGGGATTTCTTGACTCATAAATGGACCATTTTGATCTCTGCCTCCATCTTCACATGATGCTTTTTCTATGTTTACATCAATGTCCAAATTCTTCCACAGCAGCACACAGTCATGCTGGACTAGAGCTTACCATCATCCTGTGCGGTCTTAGAGTAACTATTTCTACAGTGACCCTGCTTTCAAATAAGCTCACATTTTAAGCTTCTGGAAGTTAGAGCTTGAAAATGTTTTGAAGCAGACATAATTAAATCCATAACAAGTGTATTAATCAATGTTGTGGGGCATCTAGCTTCAATGTCATCCAGAATGAATTCCTTAGAAGTCTACAGATTCCTAAAATGGTATGGAAATTTAGACCCTAGAATAAAAGTACAACTGTAAAACCCTGAGGATTAAAAAAAAATAATAAGATTAGGAGTTTTCTTAACACCTCACTGAGCAGCAGAACTTAGCCCCCCTTCTTTTTTGTAATTCACCTCCTTTGGGTCTCTTCAGAGTACTTCATTTAAGTCTCATAATATTTTGATATTTCTTTCTTTTTCTATCCACATGCCATTGGTTTATAAGAAGTTCAATTGAATAATATGCTTATAAAAGCAGATTCACCTGCTACCAGAAACAAACATGTCTTTTAGGGAGCACAGAGACCCCAGTGACAGTACAAGTCCACAGGTTGACGTGAGCAATCTTGCCCATAGGGCTGCAGCTATCAGTCTGCTTCACACGTCATGGAGAGGTTAAGTCAAGACTGAGTGATGGTGTTATTGTCTAAGGGTTGGTGGGAACCTATAGTGGAAATGGGAGCAAGCTGCCACCTCTTTAAAGACTGCTCTTACACCTTCTGAGTCATTCTTTCTTGTTGTTTTAGCTAAAATTCTCTTAAGAAACTCAGAAAGCAGGCACTGTGAGACTTTGACTCACTCTTAGATGATCTAGAACAAACAGGGCTCTTAACAGTGAGTTGAGCATGCCCAGAAACATGCTTGTCCACTGTCTTAGTTAGGGTGTCTATCACTGTGAAGAGACTCCATGACCATGGCAACTCATAAAGAACACATTTAATTGGGGTAGCTTGCTTACAGTTCAGAAGTTAGTCCATTATCATCATGATGGGAAGCATGGTGGCATGCAGGCAGATGTGGTGCTGGAGCAACTGAGAGTTCTACATTTTGCAGGCAACTGGAAGTCAACAAAAGAGACCTCAAAGCTTGACCCCACAGTGACACACTTCCTCCAAAAAGGCCACACCTCCTAATAGTTTCACTCTCTTTGGGGGCCATTTTCTTTCAAACCACCACATCCACTGTCCTTTTCAAATATGTGTCCTATGATTTTGAACTGAGCATACACAGAAGAGCTTATGCCCATCACATTTCCTGTTTGAATATGTGAAGCTGAATGTGCTCAGCAATATATTCTCACCTACGTGCTTTTTTGCATAGATGTGCAACAGGCTTCCTACTGAAATCACATCTTCTTCATTCAAGAAGGACGTTGCTTTGCAAACAGCCCCACTGCTGTGCATACTTGCTTTGAGTCATAGATCTTTCTCCACTTTCAACTTCTGATCGTGCCCGTTGGTTTCCAATGCATCAAGAGGGGAGTCCATTGCATTCAGTCACATGAGAATCACATTGAAAATGGTGCAGTGAACGTCCCGAGTCATCTTACTGGCAGACGGACACATGCCTTAGTCTGACAAACACCGTCATTCAGTCATCACTTCATTTTGAAAACAAAGTGCCCACAATTGGCTAGTCTATGCTAAGCATTGGAGGTAGAAGCAAATGACCAAGGCTCAGACTTTGGACATGCCAGGAGAGAAAGCAGTGATTTGATTTCATGTATTTTCCAGAGCCACAGAAATGTCCTGAAACAGAATTTGAAAGGACATCACTCTATTAGTTAGATTTCTCCAGAGACAGAGACTCAATGGGGTTGAGGACTCTGGAGTGGAGGTGACTTTAGAGAAGTTTCTTTTCAGAAACTAGGATATATAATTTTAGAGTTCAGAGACCCCCAAATCTGCATAGTGCCCCAGTGTGTTGTAGACCTAGGGAACAGCACCCTTGTAGTTCAAGTCCAATTCCTTGTTGCTCAGGAAAGGTCAATGATTGGTTCTATTAAGCCAACTCTTTAGATGACCCCTGCCCACTTTGCAGAGGATGCTTTGCTGAGTTCACTGATTCACATGTCACTCTCACCCATCCCTCCAACTCCCAACCATTCAAAAATATCCAGAATCATGGGTTACCAACTTCCGCATATCTAGACATGATGACCCAGCTAAGTTGATATAACATTAAACTGTAGTGAAATGAGAAGCTTACCCAATACTTATTTGGGATGGAACCCTGTCATGAACTATACACCCAGCTCCACCTGATGCTCTAGCTGCTTCCAGTTCCTTCTCTTTGCTTCTCTTACCTTCTACTCATGTCTCAGAGAGACTTTTCTGTGAGACCTTGTGCTCTTTGCAAGCCACCTATGACCCATCACCTTTGATGAAACCCAAACATGTTTGCACGGCCTTGGCTTCACCTCACTGTAGCTTTCTGCTAGGATTTTATGCTCATCTCATTGCTGTTGCCCATGTTCCTGCAGAGCAGCCTTCCAGACTTCTGAGCTTGTCTGGAGCTACCACAAACTCTGACCTGGCCTGTGCTGTGCTCCGACTACAGAGCCTTTCTCCTTCTACTTCATGAATCATCTTCAAGCTGGAGCCCAGCATCCCCTCCCGTGGGAAGCCTGTTTGCCCTCAAAAACAGACAGAATTCCTCCTTCCGTAGGGACTTGTATTCCTTTTCTGTTTTTATAATAAAATACCTGAGACTAGATAATATACAAAGAACGAAAGTTAGCTTGGTTTATAGTTCTGGGCTGGAAAGTTCATCTTCTGAGGACTCAGTGCTGCTCTGTTGTGTAGTAGAAGGCATCACATGGCAAGGTAGAGGAAGCTTTTTAGAATGCCCTAGCTGCCAACACAGAGATCCTAACCTCAAGACACCACCTAGCCTTAACTACTCTCCCAAAGACCCCTTTGCAAATACTACAAGCATTAAGGGAATCTTAAGATTAAGTTTCCACTACATGAACTTTTGAGAGACACATTTAATCACAACAAGATTCCACAGTTTTGTGCTTGCCATTGTACTTCATGATGGCTATTCCTGGTGTCAACTTGCCTACATCTAGGATTAAATAAAACCTAAGTGGCTGGGTACAACTGTGAAGGATTTTTTTTAACTTAAATAATTTGAAGTAGGAAGAACCACCTTTAATCAGGATCTTTATCGTGGGAATGCCACCTGTAATCTGGACTGCACCTTCTGGTGTCAGCCTATACGAAGGACATGGAAGAAGAAAGCCCTTGCTCTTTGCCTGCCTAATCTCACTCTTGTTAGCAAGTCTATTTTTCACTGGTATTAGAACCCACTTTTGGGGGGATTCTAGCTTATACTGAAGATCAGATGAGTCCTCCAGCCTGGTGGACTGAACAACTACTGGATTCTTGGACCTTTTGTTGGTAGATAGCCATTGTTGAACTAACCAACTGTAAGCCAATATATATATATGGAACACACTCATGACTGAGCAAATAATAATGTGAAAATGATGGTTTTAAAGAGCTGGAATGCCTCATTAGATGCACAGGAAATTCAGGGTGGATGGAGAAGGAGAAGAATTCTCAATATTCTAGTGTTAAATCTCCCAAGGCAAAGTTAGACAAATTCCTATTTTGGAAGTGTGTTGCAGAAAAATCTATCTGGACAGGCAACGAAGCCTTAGTGGTAGAAGGACCCAAGACATGTCAAAGGTGCTTGGAATTGCAGTACTTGAGGAACCAGGAACTTGAGGGCAGCTCCTTTCTGCATCAGCTCCTCTGTGTCCAGCAGGAGGGTCATTTTTCTTTCTTTCTTTTCCTTTTCCTTTTCCTTTTCTTTTTCTTTTTCTACAAACTCCAGTCAATGAGCCCGGACAGCAGAAGGGTAGAAGGGCTGGAGGCGAATGTATGTCCAGTGACAAACGTCATTTTCCTAAAGAAGGTTTTCCATCAGCGGTGTGGACACAGACGTCTGAGTCTTGTCACATCACTTCCCAAGGGGCCTTGGAGTCAGGCAAAAATGTTCTCTCTTATTCAAAGGAATGGGCCCTCATTTGTCACAAAGATGAATAATCCATGGGAAGCCCCAGGCACTGTTAGGATTTCTATTCTAAGCGCGCGCGCACACACACACACACACACGCACGCACACACACACACACACACACACACACACACACACACACACACACACACACACACACCCCTACAATGTAGCCTCCCCTTTTATTTTTTAATCAGATTGTAATGCACTCCCCACATGCATTCCTCTGTGACTACTGGTATAATGGAAAAGACACAGCTGTGGTGGTGGAGGTTTTCCTTGTGAGTAGAGTAGATGAGAACAGAGAGCAAAATAAAGTTACCCAGGTATCACTCACTACTCCCTTAGTGCATTCTCAAGGGCCAAGAAGATTTCTTCCCACTTTGGAGATGAGGAAACAGGCTCAGAGGCATGAAGGACATGCTCAGTTACCTACCTGTGTGGGTCTGACTTGAGTCCTCTTTTGTCTTCTTGCTCCCTGTACCTCTCAGGTTTATGACTAGACTAGGCACAAACCCAGCCTTCCTAAACAGCACAAGTGTCTTGGCTTAAAGCTCTGAAGGCCAGGAGTCCAAGACCCAGGAACTGACTGAAGAAGTTGCTTCTGAGGTCTATCTCCTTGGCTTGCAGATGGCCACCTTCTCCTGTGTTCTTGTAGTATTTCCTGTGAGTCCCTGAATGCCAGTGTGAGTCCCTGAACGTCCGTGTGAGTCCCGGAATGCCTGTGTGAGTCCCATGCCCGTGTGAGTCCCAGAATGCCTGTATGAGTCCCTGAATGCCCGTGTGAGTCCCGGAATGCCCCTGGTGTTGCTGCGGATGTCTATCCACATTCCCTCTTCATTTTTCTAGATGGTCCTTGGGATTGATAAATTTCCTTTTGCTGTGATACCAGTCATATCAAGCCAGGCTGTATGTTTGTGGGCTTTCTTCTTAAATATCTTCCCATCTCCAAATTCAGGCACATTCTGGGGTATAGCAGTTGAAAGCTTCACTATATAAACTTGGTGGGGGCAGAAAAATTACTCCCCATAATATCCAGTGTGCATTTATTCCCTGAAAAGGTCTTTTCACTCTACCTTGTTCAGATTTTAAACATTTTGGATTCCAGACACTTAATGATGCCAACCTGCCCCAGGCAACTGAGACAGGCCAGTGCATCTGCAGCTAAGAAGACAGAACAGAGTAGAGATCCACGCTGACCCATTTCTGCCCAGGCTCGATCAAGCTAGAACGAGGGCCCCCCACATCTCTGACTCTGAAGACTGTCTAGCCCTAGGCCTTGCTCACCATTTCCAGGCTCTTGTGGAAGCATGCACATAGGTTTCTGCATGCACATGCCTTTATTCTTCATCTCTTAGGGCAGTGGTTCTCAACCTTACTAAGGCTGCGACCCTTTAACACAGTAAGTACCTCATGGTGTGGTGATCCCCAGCCATAAAATTATTTTGTTGCTACTTCATAACTGTTATTTTGCTACTGTTATGGGTTGTAATGTAAATATCTGATATGCAGGATATCTGATATGAGACCTCCAAAGGGGTCATGACCCACAGGTTGAGAATTGTTGTTCTAGGAGGTATCCCAGAAAGTCAGATGGTCTGAACGGCCTTTTATTCGTGAAATTTCAAGGCAGCTGGAAAAAAGTTCATCAATGGATCTGGCTGAAGCTGCTTGTTCCTAGCCCCAAGATGTCTTGAGTAGGTGAACTGGTGCCTACCTACCTCTCTGTGGTAGTTTGAATGTAATTGGCCGCCATAAGCTTATAAGGAGTGGTACTATTAGGAGACGTGGCTTTGTTAAAGTAGGTGTGGCATTGTTAGAAGAAGTGTGCCACTGTAAAGGTGGGCTTTGAGGTCTCATATATGCTCAAGCCATACCCAGTGTCCCATTTCACTTCCTGTTGCCTGCTGGTCAAGATGTAGGAATCTCAGCAACTTCTCCAGTGACATGTCTGCCTGCACACTGCCATGTCCTACCATGATAATGGACTAAACCTCTGAAACTGTAAGTCACTCAATTAGATGTTTTCCTTTGTAAGTGTTGCCATGGTCATGGTGTCTCTTCACAGCAACATAAACTCTAACTAAGATACTCTCCATACTGAACCTCACCTCTCTACCCATTGCAAGTGAACTTTCTTATTCCCAAGCTGTAAGATCCAATATATTTGGCACACTCATGTCTTTGTGGCCTTCAACATGATGTTTCCTCTGTAAAGAATACCTCTTCTGTTGACATGCATTGTGGGGCAAGAGTTAGAGAAATCTTTAAGAAGCTGCCCAGATCACACCCAGAAGGTTAAGTGACTATTAATTAGAATGTAGGTTTACTTGCAGGCAACAGAGAGCCTAATTCTAATGTGATAACTCAATGCAGTCATCTCAGTAACTTCAGGGGATTAGTTCCTGTGGGTATTGGAGTCAATGGGTCCTGAAGTCCCTTTATAAAGTGGTGAAGTTTTTGTACATAACTTAAGCACACCCTCCTGTACATTAGATCATTTCTATATTATATGTAATGCTCACTGTGATGTGAACACTGTAAATAGTTGTTATACTTTATTGAAAAAGAATGGTAAGGAAGAGCTACCCACATTTTCTTTTCAAATATTTTGGATGCCTAGCTGCTTGGGTCTGCAGATAAAGACTTCGTGGGTGTGGAGGACTGGCTGTAGTTAGTGTCCTTCTCCAGGAAGAATCTCAGCTAGGAGGTGGCTCTGGTGGATGCTGTCCCCAGAGCCCCAGTTGCTTCTTTATTGTTCTGTTATTCTTAGTATACTTCTCCTGCTCCTAAGGTTCAGGATAGCCCACCAGTAATTCAGCCATTGGAAAGCGAGAGAAAGAAAAGCGAGGCAACATTTTACCCCCAAGGAAAGAGCTCGACATGATGCATATCCTTTTAGTTTGTTTCTCAGGAGTCAGGGTTACTCACAGGCCACTGCTAGTTGCAGGAGAAGGAAATTACAGGCACCAAGGGGAGATGGTTCATCAAAAAGATCACTCTTTATCACCAAGTTGGCCTCATTCCATAGATGCAGGGATGGTTTAACATAAGTAATAAATGTTATTCAGCACATTGACTCAAACACAGAAATCAAGGCTAATTACATTGTGAGCCAAAACAAACCCCTCTTTAAATTGCTTTTGCCAGGTATTTGTCACAGCAACAAGAAATACAATTAATGTAAGATTCAACACCTTCATGCTAGATTTTTAAAGGATAAAGGAGATAGAAAGGTAAGAATGAAAGGGAGGGGGGGAGAGAGAGAGAGAGAGAGAGAGAGAGAGAGAGAGAGAGAGAGAGAGAGAGAGAGAGGAGAGAATAACTTTCTTTTAAGGGTACCAATTTCATCATGAGACCTTCAGTCCCATGACCTAATCACACTCCATCAGGTTAGTGTCCCAACATATGTGTTTGAAGAGAAATGGGACACAAATAGGGGGCTGAATGGGGAGACAAGCTAGCTAATCAAGGTAGATAAAGTCTTGCCATTCCCCTGAGCCTGACCTAGAGAAGGGCTTGGCATTCTCATTGGTGTGGGGCATTGGAGTCCTTGGCATGTATCTTAGTCATTGCTCTATTTCTGTGATGGGACACCATGTTGTGGGATATTTTCATCACACTCTGACACTCCTGAAACTGACAGTACAGTTTACCTTGAGTCAGAGGGCAGAGCCAGCTACTAGCTGACCAGAACCAGCCATAGAGTTTTAGGAGGACACAGGACATAGAGAAACACAGGAAGTGGTAGGGAGGGGTTAGAAAGACTCATGGGGCTTTTGGATCAAGAAAGGAGAGAGAAAGGTCACTGGTCACTTCACTGCACTTTCTTTGATCAATCAGGTTTTTACCCTAATATCTGACTCGCGAGTTTTATTTAATAATAGAACAATGTAAGTATCACTTCATTTGGCACCCAATGTAGGGCATTACTAAACTACACCAAGGTGGTGAATCCACCACCTTTCCACTGCCATTGACCCTCTGTGGGGGTCTGGGATATTCTGTTGCAGTCTTTCTACAGCATCCTCCAGCTGCTGCCAAGCCCTGGCCCCAAACACCTCTGGAGATAGCTGCTTACTGCTGGCCAACTTTGTCATTCAAGTGGCCCCCATGTCCTCAGTTCTCACAACAAGCACTTTCTCCGGAACCCCTCCCTGGCCTGCCAGTGCAGACCAGCTTGGCTGCCTTGACACCTGCTCATACTCACTCAAGATTTTACTGCTGCTGCCATGGCTGCGAGCTGCTGAGGGGCCTGGCCATGCACTGCCATGTCCTCTGCCTAGAGGTGCTGAGCAGTGACAGCTAGCCACACCCTCCCCCGGCCAAGTGCCACAGACACAGCTGATTACCATTGCATAGCTCTGCCTTCGCTGTGGTCAGCAGCTGATCTGGTGAGACATGGGAATTCTTAAATGGGGAATTAGGTTTAAAAAAAAAAGGAAAAATCTTTCCTATTTTAAGAATTAAAAATATCTCAATGCAGGGAGCTAGGACCTGTTTAGTGCTACTATGGATGACTTACAAATGGAAAAAAAATAAATGAGGGGATAGACAACTTAGTTGGGATTAACATAATACTAATTATAATTACTATCAGTTTGGTAATTCGTATTTTACCCTTAAAAATGTTTGATAACTGTGTCAAATATGAAAATTTGACCAATAAGATACAAACTTTAGAAAGACTTACTATTGATAAAATGCAAGCCCTAGAGGACTTACTATTGATAAGATACAAGCCTTAAAAAGGCTTACTAATGAAAATAAGAAAAGTATTCAGACACAGGCATAGGAATTGAGAGAATCTATCACATCATTACATTATGATATTGAAGAGGAACAGTCCAAGGTTATTAGAAAACTAACCTTAGTTTATCCAATTACCATATAAGAATCTGGAAAACGGAGAATGTTAACAGATTTAAGAGCCATAAATAAGGTGATTCAGCCAATGGGCTCTTTACAGCCTAGAATTCCCTTGCCTTCTTTATTATCTAAAGGATGGTCTATTATAGTGACTTGTTTAAAAGACAGCTTTTTCTTTTTAACTATACCCTTACAAGAACTGGATAGAGAAAAATTTGCCTTCATAGTGCTTACTTATAATAATTCTTAGTGGAATAAATCCCAGTGGACAATTCTTCCACGAGGGATGTTAAACATCCCCAACTTGTGTCAATATTTTCTACAACAGCCATTGGAAATAATTCATAAACAATTTTCTCAATCCTTAATTTACCATTATATGCATGGTATCTTGTAATAATTCATAAACAATTTTCCCAATCCTTAATTTACCATTATATGCATGGTATCTTGTTAGCTGTTTCAGATGCAGATACCCTAGGAAAAATGTTGGAAGAAGTAAAGAAAGTTTTGCCTTGCTGGGGATTACAAATTGCTCCTGAAAAAAAAATACAAAGAGGAGATTCTATTAATTGCCTAGTATGTAAGATGGATTGTAGTGGGTAGCCATTCCAGCTTTGATCTGGAAGTTCCAACCCCCGTTGAGACTTTGGCAACTGTCACGCCTACAAGGTGGGGCCAGGGGAGGCGCCTGGAGACCTGAGATCTGGATGGGCGGCACACTCACTCGGTTCCAGGACCTTGGACGGTGAAGGTGGGCCAAGCAGAGCTCCAGAGAACACCGCTGGACTGCGATACACCTTCCCCAGACCCCGCGACCTACCTATCCCTTAACTTGTAAGTTACGCCATTAAATAAATCTCCTTTTAACTACGTGGAGTGGCCTTAATAATTTCACCAGTATCTGGTGCTCATGTGGGGCAAATTCCAAAGGCCTGGGTGGCTCCCACCCTCAGCCTCCTCCCTGGCAAGCGGGTACCTAAACCCGCCTGCAAAGTTCCATATAACCAGGGAACGCCTACACGGTTCCATTCCCGAAAAAGGGAGCAGCTAGTCCAGTCTCAGCTCCCTAGCTTAGCCCCAAGACCAGCGAAAGAGGCACTCCCCGGCTTCCTGAGTGCCGGCGCTGGCTCCGGCTCCTGCCATCTTGACTCCAGCGAGCTGCAGTCAGCCAAGATCACCAGCAGGCCTTGCTTTGGAGCTGTACCAACGCCACCTGCTGGCTGAAAAGTACTACTACACCCCCCAAAACCACGAAAGGTAAGTAAAAGTACCTGATAATTTTACACCTTAAAATTGACTAACAAATTTTGAGTAATTCTTGTAATATGGCTGACAACATTACCTCACAAGAATTTGAAAACCTTTTTGCCTGTATGATGAACGACATCTTCCTGGAAATATACGACCTTCCTAAGGCATATCTGGCCTGTACCATTTTGGCATTCATCGTAATAATTCACACAGTGTTCAAACACTGGTTTAATAACAAGAACAAAGATGAGTCATTATTGGGACTGATACAGGATTTAAAAAATAGCAATGAAGGCTTACAGAAAAAGATTCTTTCTCTGGAATCTGCTAACCAGGATTTACAGGCTTTAAAAGATAGCAATGAAAAATTGCAGAAAAAGATTCTCTCTCTGGAATCTGCTAGCCAGGATTTACAGGCTTTCAAAAATAGCAATGAAGGCTTACAGAAAAAGATTCTTTCTCTGGAATCTGCTTTAAAAGATAGCAATGAAAACGTACAGAATAAGATTCTCTCTCTGGGATCTGCTTTAAGAGATAGCAATGAAAGCGTACAGAAAAAGATTCTTTCACTGGAATCTGCTGATCAGAATTTACAAAACAGGCTTGTACCAAAAATTGATCTTATTGATAATAAATGTGAATATTTAATGGACAGAACACTAACTCTCCAGACACTATATAAGGAAGAAAGATTATCATTAATTGATAAGATAAGGTCCATGGAATCATGTGTTTCTGAGGAACATAAAAACTTCTATGATTCCATGAGAAATATGGAGTCCCTTGCCAGAGAGGAGGTTCACTCCCTAGAACAGACCCTAGGTGCTCATTTGCAAGCCTTAGAAGAAACTCTCAGTAAACATGACAAGGGACCTAATAAGCAGAAGGGCAAGATCATAGAGGTTGTAACATCTCCAAATGGCTCTCACACAATGGCTTATCCTGTTATCATCCATGAGAAACCAGCAGATGACACACACCCCGAGCCATATAATACATATACATTACAACCAATTTCAACAAGGGACTTTAAAAATATAAAGGAAGCAGTAGTTACCTATGGGATACACTCCACATACGTAAGACAGATGTTAAACTCATGGTCTACCTCACATAGAATCATCCCAGATGACTGCCATCAGTTAATTTCAGCTGTTCTAGAATATAGCCAACAGCTACAGTGGAAAAGCTGGTTGAGAGAAGAGGCAAAAAATTTAGAACAACAAGGTAAAATCAGAGGTTTTGTGATCTCCCAAGATCAAATACTTGGTGAGGGATGATTTGCTGACAGGAATGTACAAGCCACTTATGATGAGCATACAATATCCCTATGCCGTACAGCAGCTCTAAATGCTTGGGAAAAAATTCCAGAACCTGGAAAACCAACTGAGGTATACACAAAGATATTTCAGGGACCTCACGAACCCTTCACCAATTTTTTACAAAGGCTGAACACAGCTATAACAAAAGCTGTATCAGACAAAGAATTAAGAAAAGTATTAACTGAGTCCTTGGCATTTGACAATGCTAATGCAGAATGCAGAAGAATACTTACACCATTAAAGATCAGATCAGCTCCTTTGGAAGAATGGATTCAGTATACTAATGGTGTTGAGTCTCGTAACTACAGTATTGAGGCTTGGATAGGAGAGACAAATCCCAGAGGTGAAAGAAGGCCCCGTGTTACCAAATGTTTTAAATGTGGTACAACAGGTCATATAAGTAAAAACTGTACATGGGGTACTCCTAGAAGTAATACTCTTTTTAGGAATAGCCTAAACAGGAGACCCCAACCACCTCCCGGATTATGTAGAAGGTCTGGCAAAGGCCGACATTGGACCAGTGAGTGCAGATCAAAAATAGATATACGAGGCAACCCTTTACTGGCGGGAAACACCTCAGGGGGCCTCTTGCAGGCCCCCAAATCAAATGTAGTATGAACATTCCCAGCCACTGTGGAAGAAATTCCTCTCCAGGACAACTGAATAAACCAATGCCTAATGTAAAAACCGATACTGCAATGGATGATAAAACAGCCCTGATAGGTGGATCACAGTTTACAAAGAACACTATAAAACAAATATTTTGGCAGACTTCCGTAAATGAACAAAGACCAAAGCTTAGAATTTGAATTAATGGCCTGGTTCTGGAGGGCCTGGTAGACACAGGTGCAGATGTGACTATAATTACACCAAAATCATGGCATCTGAATTGGCCTCTTCAAGAGGTAGATGTCCAACTTTTAGGGATTGGCACCCTATCTCAGATAAAACAGAGTTCGAGATGGGTTGAATGCATAGGGCCAGAAGGACAGAGAGGAAGGCTGAAGCCATATGTAGCAAATGTAGCAGTAAATCTTTGGGGCCAAGATCTGTTACAACAGTGGAATACCCAGTTTAAAATTCCTACACTTTCAGAAAAGGAATACAGACCAATGCATGTTTCTAGGAACAATATCATGACATGCTATAAAAATCAGTCACCAACTATTCAGGCTGTTCACAAACAGAGCACAACTGCTGTTGAACTCTCAGAAGTACCAACTGCCTTACCTTTAAAATGGCTAACTAATAAACCTGTCTGGGTTGGACAATGGCCTTTGACAAAAGAGAAGCTACAAGCTTTAGAACAGCTGGTTCAAGAGCAGTTAAATGCTCAACACATTGAAGAATCTACTAGCCCTTGGAATTCTCCTGTATTTGTTATTTAAAAAAGTCTGGTAATTGGAGAATGCTGACAGATCTGAGAGCTATTAATAAAGTAATTCATCCAATGGGCTCCCTACAGACTGGGATGCCCTTGCCCTCTCTGCTACCTAAAGAATGGCCTATAATAGTTATTGACTTACAAGACTGTTTCTTTACCATACCCTTACAAGAAAATGATAGAGAAAAATTTGCCTTCACAGTACCTAATTATAACAATTCTCAGCCAGTCAAGAGATATCAATGGAAAGTCCTCTCACAGGGAATGTTAAACAGCCCTACTTTGTGCCAATACTTTGTGCAGAAACCATTGGAGATAATTCGTGTAAAGTTTCCACAATCTATAATTTATCACTATATGGATGATATCCTATTAGCTGATCCAAAATTAGCTACATTAGAAAGCATGTTTGAAGAAGTAAAAAAAGTTTTGCCTCTCTGGGGACTGCAAATTGCTCTTGAAAAAATACAAAGAGGAGATTCTATTAATTACTTAGGATATAAGATAGAGCTACAAAAAATTAGACCCCAAAAGGTACAACTGAGGAGAGATCGATTGAAGACTCTTAATGATTTTCAAAAGTTATTAGGAAGCATTTCCAACTTACTGGGTATCATGGGAATACCCAAAGATGGACTACAAAATTTGGCGAATAGTCTAGAAGGGGACAAAGAATTAAATAGTCCAAGAGAATTATCAGCCGAAGCTGAGAAGGAATTGGCTCAAGTAGAAAAGACAATTCGAGAAGCACATGTGGATCGTGTGGATCCAGAACTTAAATGCATTCTTGTCATATTCCCCTCCAGACATTCCCCAACAGGTATTTTGATGCAGAGGGAAGATATTATATTGGAATGGATATTCCTACCATGTAAACCAAATAAGAAATTAAAGACTTATATAGAAAAGATCTCTGATTTGATTCAAAAAGGTAAACTAAGACTTCACCAGTTGACAGGAATGGACCCAGCAGAAATTGTAGTACCTTTAACTAATGAAGAAATTTCATCACTATGGAAAGATAATGAATACTGGCAGAGAGCCTGCAGTAACTTTTTGGGAGAGATTAACAACCACTATCCCAAAAGCAAGAGAATAGTATTATTCATAAAGAAGACCGAATGGGTCCTTCCTCACATTGTATGACAAAAGCCAATTTCTGGAGTCCTCACATTTTATACTGATGCAAATAAATCAGGGAAAGCAGGATATAAATCAGGAGACTTAAGTAAAGTGGTACAAAGTCCATACAGCTCTGTACAAAAGGCAGAACTATATGCCATTCTTATGGTACTGAAGGACTTCACAGAACCCCTCAATATAGTCACTGACTCTCAATATGCAGAGAGAGTTGTTTTACATATTGAAACTGCTGAATTTATTCCTGATAATACAGAATTAACTTCATTATTCATACAATTGCAGGAAATCATCAGAGAAAGGGAACATCATATATATATATATATAAAACACATATCAGATCCCATACAGTTCTGCCAGGACCTCTAGCACAAGGTAATGATGAGATTGATCAGTTACTAATAGGTAATGTGCTAGAAGCTTCAGAATTTCATAAGAAATACCATGTAAATAGCAAAGGTTTGAAGAAGGATTTCTCTATCACTTGGCAACAGGCTAAGGATATTGTGAAAAAATGTCCTACTTGTTCCATCTATAACCAACTTCCATTACCTGCAGGGAGCAATCCAAAAGGTATACAAAGAAATGAAATTTGGCAGATGGATGTGTTTCATTTTGCAGAATTTGGAAGATTAAAGTATGTACATCATACCATTGACACCTATTCAGGATTTCAATGGGGAACTCCTTTGAGTTCTGAAAAGGCTGATTCTGTGATTACACACCTATTAGAAGTTATGGCCATCATGGGAATACCTGTACAAATTAAGATAGACAATGCCCCAGCATATGTCTCCAATAAAATGAGACAATTCTTTGCTTATTACAATATAAAGCATGTTACAGGTACACCACACAATCCCACAGGCCAAGCAGTCATAGAAAGATCCAATCGAACTTTAAAGGAGATGCTAAATAAACAGCAACAGGTAACAATGACTCCTAGAAATAGATTGCATAGTGCTTTATTAACCTTGAATTTTCTCAATGCTGATGAGAAAGGAACAACAGCTGCAGAGAGACATTGGACGACAGACAAAATTCCTGAACTAAACCAACCGGTTTATTTCAAGGATGTGCTGACCTCAGAATGGAAACCTGGATATGTTCTACGTTGGGGAAGGGGTTTTGCCTTTGTTTCTGCAGGAGAAGAAAAGCTATGGATACCAACAAAATTAATAAAAATTCGATTCGAACAGGAAAAACCCCTTGATGAGGAGAAGTAAAAGATCATCCACCAATGTGACATCTCTACAAGTTGTAAGAAAAATTTAACAATCAAAGGTTGGGGTAGGGTTCTGTTTTTGTCTTTCCAGGATGATGGAAATACCCATCTGCCAAAAATCATAAGGCCTTGGATATCCGGATGTTTACAGCAGAAAGAAAGAATCTATTGGTACCAATCTACACACGTTAAAATCCCACTGTCTAACATCTATCTCTCTATCAATCTAGAAAAGTTGTGGTTCCAATTCAATTATAAGCCAAGCTGGCTTTGGAGATGGAATTGGCTCACTCCTTCTCTAAACCCAAACACATTGCTAAAAGAAAAGTTTGAGAGATTCTTCAGTCCCATATCAGAAGAGCCCTCTGGTGTGGGACAGAAGGAAACCAATAAAAAGGGACCATTGTCTTCTAGATTCTAACTCTCTCCATGCTTACT
This sequence comes from Peromyscus californicus insignis, assembly GCF_007827085.1. Lineage (NCBI taxonomy): Eukaryota > Metazoa > Chordata > Mammalia > Rodentia > Cricetidae > Peromyscus > Peromyscus californicus. The sequence continues at coordinate 10,569,284 of NW_026294606.1, forward strand.
CTTGATTTCTCAGAATCCTTTCTTACATGCTATGTCCTCTTTAAATCCAAATCTTCCATTTTGATAACAAATAAGTTTTTCTAATAGCAATCTCAGAAGTCTCCAGAAGGAAGATGGGGCCCCAACAACAGCAACTCTACCCAATCCAGAATGATGCCATGGTAATCATCATCATACTATACTTCTTACCAGAATTTCAGACAATCTTACCCATTACTTTAAGACTTGCTGCAGAACCTACAGTTAGTCTAACTGAGATTTAACTATCTGAGCTTTCTCACAGTACCCAACAGAGATAACATCACCCCCTAAACAGCAGGAAGCAATTCTAAGAAAACGACGCCCCTTCTCCCTTAGGTTTCATAATTCTCAGGGTTATGGATGATGGTTATAGGGTTGGGGGTGGAAGAAAATATTAAACTCAGTATTCTAAAAAAAAAAGAGAAAAAAGGGAAAAGAAGAAATGGAATGGATAGGTATAAGATTTTATGGTAGATTATTGTGTATACTAGTAAACAAATTTAGTAAAATAGCAGCCTTAAATAATTTGCACTGTTATGGATTCTTATATGTTGATACAAATGTAAACTATTTTTATATTCCTGTTTAAGATAATTTGTATATTGATACAAATACAGAACTATATTTGTTAATAATGTACATATATTTCTACTCTTATTTGAAATATTTGTATATTGATACAAATGTAAATTTATATCTGTCATACTTTATGTATGTTCTACTTCTGTTTAGGATATTCAGTATATTGATATATATTTAAGATTATTGTCATATTGCATATCACACTACATACTCCTACCTCTGTTATAAATATTGATATATATTTAAGATTATTGTCATATTGTATGTCGCACTATATACTCCTACCTCTGTTATAACATCTTGTGTATTGTCACAATTTTGAAGTCATCATTCTTTACCATACACTTGCTTTTAGACTGTTTACCTTGTTTACTTGAAGCCTTAGTCCTTAGGTTATTTCGGTAGATAAGACTTATAGATTTATAGTCACCTATGCTTGTCATCTCTATAGTTACGTTAGTTAGGTCATCCAGATTTACAGATACATAGACCAGATGGACAGGTAATCTTCAAACACTTCATAGACCTAGAGAAAATGGCATTTAAATAACTTAGAATTCTGTTGACATGAGACACAATTGCTCCTGGCTGCACCAATTTGATCCCGAGAGAATGTTGGGCTTTTAAGACATTTCCATTTGGAAGTTTGTCTTCTTGGCACAAAATGGCCTACTGGGCAAAGAACTGCCCTTGCCTCGATGGCTGACAGTACAAATGCAATGCTGTCCTTTCTGGACAAGCGGGACACAAGGAAGCGACCACTGTACTCTGCCAAGACAGGGTAAGATGGTCTTTCAGAATTCCTGCTTCGGAAAATGGTCTGTCAGATACTTTAGGCCTGTAGCCAATTTGAATGCACCAACAATGCTGAGAAACATTAGGTGACAGTCCAGGCTGCCAGCTGTCTCGGTCTACTCTCGCAAGATTCCCGAAAGTTGCTTGCATCCATCTACCATTTCTCAGGTACTATTATATTCCTTCTCAGGTCTTTGATGGGATTGAAGACTAGCAGTTATAGTTACAACTTAGTAGATAGAACATATTAAGTATTAGATTCAGGTTCTTTAGGATAGGACACCTTTTGGAATGATCTTTGTAACATGCCATTTACCTATGCTCTATATTTCTCTGGATTTTAGTATGTGTTTCTTGCTTGATATTGTTTGCATTGGTTGTACTTCCATCTTATCTAGGTCATTATCCCTCATTATTCCTGGACAATATTTGATAACCATTCCTTTGTATATAGTCTTGTATTAGGTTAGAACCTTCTTATTTAGACAAAAAGGGGGAGATGTAGTGGGTAGCCATTCCAGCTTTGATCTGGAAGTTCCAACCCCCATTGAGACTTTGGCAACTGTCACGCCTACAAGGCGGGGCCAAGGGAGGTGCCTGGAGACCTGAGATCTGGATGGGCAGCGCACTCACTCAGTTCCCGGACCTTGGATGGTGAAGGTGGGCCAAGCAGAGCTCCAGAGAACACCGCTGGACTGCAATACACCTTCCCCAGACCCCACGACCTACCTATCCCTTAACTTGTAAGTTATGCCATTAAATAAATCTCCTTTTAACTACGTGGAGTGGCCTTAATAATTTCACCAATAATGGATTTAAGTAAAAATTAGGAGAAATCAATTGAAAACTATTAATTTCAAAAATTGCTGGGAGATATTAACTGGCTATGACCCACAATAAGGTTAACTACACAAGAACTAAGTAATTTATTTCAAACCTTACAAGGTATTAACGACTTAAACAGTCCAAGAAAATTATCAGCTGAGGCTAAGAGAATTGGCTTTGGTAGAAGAGAAATGAACAGGATGCACATGTGGATTGTTTGGATCTAGAGCTTGATTGTGTCATAGTCATACTACCTTCTATTCATTCTCCTATAGGAATTCTTATGCAGAGAGAAGATAATACCTTAGAATGGATATTTTACCAAACAAACAGAGTAAAAAAATTAAAGACCTATGTAGAAAAGGTTTCTGAATTGATTCTGAAAGGAAAATTAAGGCTTAATTTATTAGCAGGGATAGACCCAGTGGAAATTGAGGTACCTTTTACTAGTGCTGACATTTTCCTCATTGTGGGTAGAAAATGAACACTGGCAAAGAGCTTGCAGAATTTGTTTTTTTTTTTTTGGAGAGATTAGCAACAAATATCCCAAAACAAGAGATTTCAGTTTATAAAGAGAACTAATTGGATCCTTCCTCATATTGTATGGGGAACACCAATTTCTGGAGCCCCTACTTTCTATACTGATGCAAACAAATTAGGAAATGGAGATTATAAGTCAGGAAATTTAAGTAAAGTGACTCAAAGCCCTTACAATTCTATTCAAAAGTCATAATTATATGTTATTCTCATGGTATTATTAGATTTTCCAGAACCTATTATATAGTCACTGACTCTTACTATGCAGAGAGAGTTGTTTATTACATATTGAAACCATTGAACTTATTCCAGATGATTCAGAATTAACTTTGTTATTCATTCAATTACAAGAAATAATTAGAAATGGAAATCATCCCTTGTATATAACACATATTGGATCCCATACACATCTACCAGGCCTTCAAGCACAAGGTAATGATGAACTTGATCAGTTATTGCTAGAAAATGTGCTAGAAGCTTCAGAATTTGATAAGAAACACCATGTTAACAGCAAAGGTTTGAAAAAAGATTTTTCCATCACTTGCCAATAAGCCAAGGAAATGTCCTACTTGTTCCTTGTATGACCTAAACTCCATTACCTATAGGAAGTAACCTAAAGGGTATTCAAATAAATGAAATTTGGTAAATGGATGTATTTCATTTTGCAGAGTTTGAAAAATCAAATTATGTGTACCACACCATAGATACATATCCAGGATTTCAATGGGCAACTGTTGATTGGCTGATCAACAATGGGCTGATTCTGTAGTTACATTTATTAGAAGTCATGACCATTATGGGGATACATACACAAATGAAGACTGACAATGCTCTAGCATATGTCTCTAGTAAAATGAAGCACTTTTTTGCATATTATTACATAAATCATATTACAGGTATACCACACAATATTACAGGACAAGCGGTTATAGAAAGATCCAATCACACTTTAAAAGATGCTTACTAAACAGAAAGAAATGATAAATACCCCCAGAGATATATTACACAGTGTTTTATTAACTTTAAAAAATTTTAAATGCTAATAAAAAAAAGGAACAACAGCTGTGGAAAGACATTAGATAATAGAAAAAAGACTGCTTAATTAAATTAGCCTATATATTTTAATGATATACTGACCTCAGAATGGAAACCAGGATATGTGTTATGTTGGGGAAGAGGTTTTACTTTTCTTTCCACAGGAAAAGAAAAGCTATAGCTACCATCAAGATTGATAAAGATTAGATTTGAGCAAGATAGATGTCTTGATTAGGAGAGGTGATAGTTCCTCAAACAGCTTGGACATTCAACCCAAACTAACTTATAAGACTAACAAATGTCTTTCATTTGATCAGATCAAAATTATTAATTTTTATTGTTGAAAAATAGCAGTTTTTCTGTTCCCCAAAAACATTTTGTCTTAACAAAGATCTAACCTGCCATAAAAGGAAATCCCCAAAATTAGGGCTGGGGCAGGGTTTTGTTTTTGTTTTTCCAGGAGAATAAAAGCATTCAACTAAGGAATCTGGAGACCACTGGACAGATGAGACATCTGAAGAAGAAGGATGAATCATCAAGAGAAAATGTCCCAAGAAAAGGAGTAAATTGACTTAATGGTATAGCACATATCCAACAGGGTAGAATTTCACAAATCTTTTCAAATATTTCTTCAGTTTTCTACAAACATAATAGGCAAATGGTGTTTTTGTAGTCCCAATTCAATTAAAAATCAAAGCTGGCTTTGAAGTTGGGGTATGGCTCTCTCCTTCTCTAAACCCAAGCATGTCACAGAGGTTTTGGAGAACCCAGGGCATATAAAGAGACACAGGAAGTAGTAGGGAGGGGTTAGAAAGATTTGTGAGCCTTTTGAATCAAGAAGGAGAGAGGGAGGTCACTGTTTGCTTCACTGTGCTTCTCTGATCAATTGGATTTTTACCCTGGATTTTATTTAATAATAGAACAATGCAAGTAATCGTTTTAGCACCATGACCAAGACAACTAATAAGAGAAAGCATTTAATTGGGGGTTTATATACAGTTTCAGAGGCTTAGTCTGTTATCATCACGGCAGAGAGTATGGTAGCACGAAGGCTTGGTACTGTAGTAATAGCTGAGAGCTACATCCTGATTCAAAAGAAGGGAAAAAGAGAGTCACCAGGTCTGGTACGGGCTTTTGAAGCCTCAAATCCCACCCCCAGTGATACACTTCCTCCACCTAAGCCACACCTCTTAATCCTTTTCAAAGGATTCTATTCTCTGGTGACTAGGCATTCAAATTTATGAGCCTATGCTATTCTTATTCAAATCACCGCAACATAGGTGTGTTCATACCAACAATATACATCCCCTCAGGGCATCGTCTGCTCCCCACTGTTGGGGAAAGCTACCTCCATGGAAATGCCACTTCAGTGGAAACCTGAAGGCTGAATTTTCCAGTTAAAGAGTGAGCGTAGGTCAGAGAAAGTGGAAGCAATGCTCCTGGCATTTGTTATGTAAGGGTCAGATGGTGGAGCAGGAGAAAGACCATCCTCCCAAGGAGGACAGCCAGATAGAGGCCTGGGGAGTGGGAATGGCTGCCAGCATGGAAGGGTGGGCAGTGGCGTTTGGTTGGGGGTGGGGGTGATGGTGTTGGAAGATCAAAGCCGAGAGGAGAGGCTCAGTACAGCTCAGCTGACTCCCTAAGAGCCCAGCCAGGCTTCTGTCTTGTCCTGGGACTGCACAGGGCAGTCGCTGTTGATTTTAATGGAAATAGACATAAATTATTCACAAGTTACAGCTCACACAGTTCAGAGCTACATGAGGACTAAGGAAAAATCCTGTTTTCTGAGTACTGGCCATAGCCTCAGAGGGGAACAAAGCTCCCAGCCACACAGCTGACTCTGGATGTCCAGATGCTGCCTGTCACAGAGTCTAGGCTCTTGCCATCCCCTTACCCAGGAACTCTGGTGATGCCAGTTCCTTAATGTTTGCTCACTCTAGAGGCCTAGGCTGAGCTGTCCAGCGAGGCTCCCCTGAGTACTCACTTTCTCTCATGGTGTTCTTTGCTGTTGTTTTGATATTTGCTTTACACAGCTCACAGTTAGTGGTGAAATTTTCATTTGTGTGCTTCACGTCCCTTACTTCAGCATTCTGCAAGGCTCATAAAGTCAGGGTGCATTTGGTTCTCATTCGTCTTTGAACCCCATGCCTGACTGAGCATCTGGCACATTGTATGTACTGACTAGATATCTGTTGAAATGAAATTCAACAAAAGGAGCTAACTGTGCTAAGAACTGGCCTTTTATTCCCCCATCCTCTTTTATTTTTTTTGAGACAGGGTCTCCCTGTGTAGCTCTGGTTCACTTGGAACTTACAGTGTAAGCCAGGCTGGCCCCAAACTCACAGAAATCTATCTGCCTTTGCCTCTTGAGTCCTGAGATCAAAGCCATGTACCTCAATTCTGGGCCTAGAACTGGTCTTTTAAGCCTCACAGGAAGCTAATGTATTTTCCTTTTGTGGCTGTAAGCCTAGCCTTTAATGGCTGAGCCATCTCTCCAGTCCAGTATTTTCCCATTGCATAATTGTGGAGACTGAGGCTTAAGATTAAAGTGTACACAGGCAGAGCTGAGTTCATGTTTATCTAACCCTCTGACTCCAACAGGACTTTCCCTTTGATTGGCAGGCTCTGTAGGTAACACCATGCACATTTCCTGTGAAAGCGTGTGTCCTAAAAGGTGTCCATAATCTATCTTCACTTCTCTCTTTTTATTTTAAAAATTAGTTTCTTTCTTTCAATGGCTGAATCCAGTCTTGACCCTTTGGTCCTGTTGAAAACACTGGTTTCCTAATGGGAGTAGTGTTTACCCTCAGTGAATCTCATGAGCTTTGTGGGCATCACTTCTCTATTGGTTCCTGGCTATAAGATAGAGTTTTATCAAGGGGGATGTGCTGAGAAAATCCAGAGCACTGTGAATGTAACTACTGACAATGATGCTGTGCACATCTCAGAGTGGATTATAAATGTGCTACCGATGATCTTTTCCTGGGGTGGCAGGGCAATGCTGATGTGCCGATTAATTTTACGTGAAATAAAAGTCACTAGCATGGTGACAGAGACCTGGATCTTCAGATGCTGCATGTGCAACCCTAGCTATTCTCAAGAACTTGAAGACAGGGTAGAGATCACATGTTTCCTTGTCAACTGCCTCCCAGGGCTATCAAGCAAATACGGCATAACAAGATGGAATAAGCCTAGGCATATCCCCTCATATCAAGGTTGCATGAGGCAACCCAGTAGGAGGATATTGGTCTCACAAACAGACAAAAGAGTCAGAGACACCCCACTCCATTGTTAAGAGTCCCACAAAAAACTCCAAGCTAAAGAACCACAGCAGGTATGCAGAGGGCCTGGTGCAGACCAATGCAGGCTCCATGGTTGCTACTTCAGTCCCTGTGACCCTTAAAATTTAAAAAAGAAATAAGCGATCTCTACTGAGTGGTGGTGACAGAAGTGATACCTTAATCATTCAGTCCTAGTCCTCTGAAAGTACTACCAACATGTTTTGAGGACTAAATTATCTTGACCCACAGATGGTGTATTGGCAGTCTAGTTTTTATTCTTCATGGAAAATGGTCATTATCTTATTTGATCTAATCAACAGTGATAATGGAGACATAAATCTTATGCAGAAGTCACAAGGAGAATGTTTAAGGCAGAAACTAGCTGCCAGAGATGCGGAGCACTAAGCATGGGTGAGGAATCCAGTCCAGAAAACCCAGCCAAACACAGCGGATGGGCACAGGGACAAGTTATACTGTTAAGATAGACTGAATCGTGGTTACTCAGACTCAAGTAATCTTTTGAAGTCTTTTGGGGGAAAAGGCAATGAAGTATTGAGACCCAAGAATAAGGAAATAATTCTTACGTGGGAGAATCTTCATACTTCAGTCAAATAAATTTAAAGAGAAACAATGAGCACATTACTTTATAGATTTTAAATAAGTAAAATGAAAAAAATATGAGCTCCATTGCTGATCAAGTTTTGATAAAAATTGGCGCACCTGTGTCCTGAGGCTAATGGTGTGAGTGGACACAGCATGTGCTGAAAGGTTGCAAGAAGACATACATGAAAAAAATACATAAATTGAAGCTACCACTTAAAAAATTTAAAACATGGTCTTGTAGTACTTTTATATTTATATCTACAAAATAAAATGCAATCCCTATGAAAACAATGAGCTGGAATTACAAACAGGTCTGTCTGTTCAGAAGCTACAGTCTGATCTACCTTCCAACTTCTGGAAGAGTGAAGAAGGGGTGGGTAAGATGGCCCAGTGGGTAGAGGAGCTTGCCACCACGCCTGATCACCTGAGTTCTATCCCTAGAACCCACAGACTGAAAGGTGAGAACCTGCTCTCACGAGTTTTCCCCTGGCCTGTACACACACATCATGGTGCATGCCTCTTCTCTTTACACACACACACACACACACACACACACACACACACACACACACACACAAATAAATGTAATAAAAATATATATTTTAAAAGATATTGAAGGAGGACTTTGCATGTCCAGTCTCAGCAGTGGAGTGGCCCTAAGACATCACTGTCAGGAAGTCCTTGAGACCCTGGAGTCAAGCACAGATGAACCCAGTACATTCAAGCCCTGGTGCTTGTGGCCCACAGTGCTCACTGACTATACTCATGCTCAACCAGGACCCCAGACAGACCAACTGGGGACTCTCCCTTGACTTCTCTCTTCCCAGGACCTGTGCAGGCAGCAGCCATTCACTACAGAAAAGCAATTCTGTCGCTTTCAAAATAAAAACAAAAGCAAAGTGCCTGGGACTGACAGTGTTGGATTCTGAGCAGAGGAAACAGAAGTTTGGGAATCTGTATCTCGCTTGACAACACCCACACGTCTGGCAGGTTGGAGCCGTGTGAGTGCGTGAAGTGGCTGCAGCGATATTTATGCCTCTGGCAGGCAGGCAGACTGGCTGATGTAGATGCCCAGGAGAGGCAGCCCTGGCTCTGGAGGTGGGCAGCCATGCTCCCATCCCTGGCATCACTCAGTATGAGGGTAGGTAAGATGACTGATGCCAGTATGGAGGTGGGCTTTAATCATGTTTGATCCAAAGGTGGTCTAGCATGGGGTTGGAAGTGCATCAGATCTGCATTTGAACTTCAGCTGTCCTCCTCTGATGACCCTGGACAGTTAAATCACCATTCTGAACTTTGCCCCCTTTATCTGCAAGTGGAAGGAATACTGGTTTTCACCTGGTTAAATTAGTGCATGTGTAGGGTCATGGATCCATACATGGCACTATTTTGCTGTTAAAAACTCTGCAATTTAGCTTGCCTGGGCTGCTTCGAAGGCTTTTGGTGTTTGGTATCTCCAGAAAGGTAGAAGAAGAGGCAAATGTTGTTTGGACATCTCTGTCCAGGACTTCATCTCAGCACTGGACTGTCCTGGTCATTAATACAAGAGTTCAGTTTGGGGGGCATTACAGGAAAAGCCACTTCTAAGGAGGACAACACTGGACTCTACAGTGTTGTCCATGGGTCGTTTCAACAGGATCGAAGCTTTGCATACTCAAGAGCTTTCACTTCCGTTGCAGATAATGGTGAACGGGCCCCTCATTTGTACAGGAGGAGGATCGGTTTCTGTCCAGCCTCATGTCTCCACTGTCTCACACCATCTCAGCACAGTATAGTGAGCAGAAGGAACAGAAACCCCCACCAAGAGAGTTCTGGGTTCCCTGAAGTGTGGGACCAAGAGATAAGAAATACTTTTGAACCTGGGGGCTCTCCACTGCTTTTCATTTTAGCATTTATTTCCTTTATTTATGAGTCCAGAATCTCTGGGAGCCTGTGAAAAGGAACATGCTCATTCCAAAACAAATTCCACAAATTCCCAAAGCTAAAGGAATGGCCTGCCTCAGTTTTGTCCAGAATCTCTGGGAGCCTGTGAAAAGGAACATGCTCATTCCATAAACAAATTCCACACATTCCCAATGTTAAAGAATGGCCTGCCTCAGTTTCTCCATTTATAAAGTGAGCCAATTGACCTAGATTCAACTCTCATTTGCTCTCAGCCTCTGATTTTCTAGAATTGCACAATTCTTTTCTGTTTCCTCAGCACATGACAGCTCTTTAAAATTAAACAGGAGAGGGTTCACCCACAGCCACTGGAATTGTGGCTGGAACTCAGGAACCACGGACCTGATAATGAGCCTTCAAGAGATGGATACGTGCATGTGGCCTGTAGAAGAGGTTGTTAGAGGCTTGATTACATGATTAAATAGTACTTCTGGGTCTGGAGGCTGAGAGAAAGAGGAACAGACTTAAAATTTTGCCAGGTTTTTTTTTTTCTGTTTTTATTGTTGACACCAAAAAGAAAACTATACTTAATACATTTAGAAAGTAAATTTCTGTACTGAGAACTATATAATACATGTATATAAATATGCACACACTCACATACTCCCCACACCCACACATCTTCCCACCCACATTCTTTCTCTCTCTCTTTCTACACACACACACACACACACACACACACACACACTCCCTATATAGTAGTCTCCTTTACAAGACAAATGACAAACTAAAGCTCAAAGAGATTAAGTGAGCTGCCCAAGTTCACACAGGTAATTCTTGGAGGAAACATTGAGGTCTGCCCAAGTTCACACAGGTAGTTCTTGGAGGAAACCCTCTGAGGTCTGCCCAAGGTCACACAGGTAGTTCCTGGAGGAAACACTGAGGTCTGCCTAAGGTCACACAGGTAGTTCCTGGAGGAAACACTGAGGTCTGCCTAAGGTCACACAGGTAGTTCCTGGAGGAAACACTGAGGTCTGCCCAAGGTCACACAGGTAGTTCTTGGAGGAAACACTGAGGTCTGCCCAAGGTCACACAGGTAGTTCTTGGAGGAAACACTGAGGTCTGCCCAAGGTCACACAGGTAGTTCCTGGAGGAAACACTGAGGTCTGCTTTACCCTGCTCTCAGCATTACCACCTGTGAAATGTGGACAGTATAATATCAAGTGCATAAAGATGTAAGACTGAGTCAGCAAACACCATCGGAGCACTATGGGGGCCTGTCTGCCATGTAGGAAGCAGTAGCAGATGTGTGTTTCCTTCCTTGCTCCTGGCTGAGAGTGACTTTCTGTCAGTGAAGTCTGCTGCAAGGATGTTCTATGTGGTTCAGGTAGATTTGCCTGCAGGGAGCTCTGTTGTTGCCTAGGGGCCACTGAGCTGTCGCTCACATAAGGACAGAGGGAAAGTGGTGTGATGGCAGAGTACGCTGTGGGCCCTGGAGGCTTTTGGACTTTCTCCTCTCATGACGGATTCTGGTTATCATGTGACTTCACCTTTGTGACTATAGCTGCCCACACAGAGGAATGTGTTCATGCACAGAAAAGAGTTTGCAAGATCCCCTCTAATACAGATCTTATATATGTAGCTATATATATATATATATAAATACTACTTGCTCTTAAGAAGCCCATGCCCACTCTCCTTGAGTAAACTCTTGTTCATGTTTAAGCTTATACTAAAATCTTTTCTTTTTCCTTCCTTCCTTCCTTCCTTCCTTTCTTTTTTTGCTTTTTGAGACAGGGTTTCTCTGTGAAACAGTCCTGGCTGTCCCAGAACTCACTCTGTAGACCAGGCTGGCCTTGAACTCACAGAGATCCACCTGCCTCTGCCTCCTGAATGCTGGGATTAAAGGTGTGTGTGCACCACCACCACCACCACCACCACCACCACCAAACGAATGGCCACCTGGCACTAAAATCTTTTCTTAATAACCTTGATGGTAACTTAGCATGTTGTTCTTGGTGTTGACTTTTCTTTGTTGGCAAATTTCTATTATCTAATTGCATAAAAATGAGGACATGACCACTCCAAGATAAGGTTGAGAAGGTTTCCATTGTGGATTTGAGGGAGAAAACAGCCAGAGGCATCTGGAGGAGTCCAGACTGAATGTGGCCAGCAGAATAGACCAGCCATGAGAGAGGAGAGAGAGGGAGACAGGAGAGGGAGACAAGAGAGGGGACCAGAAGAGGAAGAAGAACCCGTGGCCAAAATGGCTGGGTTATACAGGAAAAAGAGAAGCTGGAGGAAGGGAGACAAAGCTCAGGGGCTGGAGGGGCTCAGGGGCAAGAGCGGGAAGAAGTGCTGAGAGGAGCCAGGGCTTTGTGATGGATCCTTGCTGAGAGAGCCTGGCTTTGATGTGTTAACAGGCACCCCAGTTAACCCTTTGTCCTGGGTTTCCTCAGGACTTGACACTAATTTTTCTTGAGTGAGTATATATTGTTGAATAAAATTGGGCCAAGTGGAGGAATATACACATCTCTTAGATTCCAAGTGGAGGGATATACACATCTCTTAGATTCCAAGTGGAGGGATATACACATCTCTTAGATTTCAAGTGGAGGGATATACACATCTCTTAGATTTTTCATTACAGACACAATGGCATCTCTCTAGCCCTTCCTCTTTCTTGTTAAGCATCCCTATAAAGCATCTCTTTCCCCTCATCCTCAGTCCCAGGAGGAGGCTTCTGTCATTCTTGGGCTTGACTCTAAATGATTGTGCTGAGCTTGCTGGACCCCTTGTTACTTGGCTGTAGTTGTCTGAGTGAAAGGAATCTGGCCTCAGGCCTGTTAGCGAAGAGGCCACACTTTCCCAGGGGCTCCTGGGGCTCGGGGGAGGGAATGCCAAATGGAGATAAGCCAGGCCTGGCTTCCCACTGAGTCTGAGACTCTGCCTCCTCAAACAAAAGTTGGCAAGCCCTAAGATCTGGCACCTTTGTTTGCTCTGGGGGCTTGGTATCAGGCAGTTTTTAAAAGGCTGTATGAAGTGATCATGAGCCTTGACCTGGCCCAAGGGGAAGGGGGAACATTTGGGGTTGTTTGGTGCATTGTCTAAATCAAGCCCTGCCGACTGCTGTTGTAAATGGGAACACCAGGTCATGTGACCCTGGGCTCCTGTGAGAGTGAAAGGAGCCAGCGAGTGTCAAGGGTGTGACTTGGTGTCTGTGGAATGGCAGTGGCTCTAATCTTCTGCAGTGTGCTCACTGCCTGGCAGAGGTTGATAGGGTCATAAATATCCAGAAATTTCCTACATCAAATAAGCCCTGAAAAAGGTCTGCAGAGGCCACTGGAGCTCAGTAGTGGGTGTCTGAGGGTAAAGGATGGAGGTGCAGTTTGACCCCAGCACAAGCTATGCATGTACATAAGAATAGGTTAAAATCATCTTTAAAGAAACAAAGCTATTTCTTGTGTCTCACCTATCCAAAAGAAGATATATATCTATATCTATATCTATATCTCTATATATCTATATCTATCTATATCTATATCTATATCTATATCTATATCTATATCTATATCTATATCTATATCTATATATTCAGATGTTTACTTTAACACTCAAACCTCCTTCCAAGAAAACACTGCCTAGTACATTAACTGGTTTTGAGAATTAAAAAAAATTAACTGTTCATTAGAGTTGAGATTCAAGTTTTCATGTCTTTCAGGTGAGAAACTCCTGACAACCTGCCTCCAGCTACCAGCAGCCTCAGAGAGATGCCGGCATTACTGAGAATCTTAACAGCTTCTTAAAGCTTCTTCTGAGCTGGCAGAAATGCTTGGGACTCAGTTAGGCATGCCTGGGAGCTGTCCTTAGTGCTGAAACAGGCTTGTGAGAAGGTGATGGAAGATGATGGTCTAGGACCAGCCTTAGCCGGCAGGTTCCAAAGCGAGGGCTGCCCCCTGCAGCTCTGGGGGGTTTTGACATTTGGTCAAGGGTGGAGCAGAGGTGTCTGGCAGCAAGATTTACTCCAGAGAGGCTTTTCTGTCTGTCTGAATCACCCCCTCCCCAACTCTGAGATCCTCCTGAGGGTCTCATGTTTTATTTTCAGGGTGTTTATTTAAATATTCCATATGATCCATGAAAAGGAGATAGCATATTTATTTCAACACTCAATTCTGATGCCTCTGATTTTTCTCCATCGAGGCAATAAAATAAGCACACCTGCCTGGGAGCATCTTAAACTCTTATGTGTTCTTAACGTTTATGAATTTACTCAGTGCACATTTTTTTGAGCACTCTACCTGGGTACAACTCTGCGTAGGATGCTCCTTCCACAGATACAATTGCTCTGAGCTGGGCTGCTGATCTTGGGGCTCCCCAACCCTGATACTTACCTCACAGTCCAATGAGGTATCTATGTTCCTATTAGATTGAATGTCCTTGAAGGTGGGGCCTTGTGGGAAGATCACCGAGGATGTAAATGAACCTGAGCTGTTTGGGAGAATTTCAAAATCTTAATTTTGAGTGAAAAGTCATATTATAAAGGAATATGCACAGAACAGCTAATGACTGTAGTAAACTTTTAAACATTCAAGAATATTGCATATACTACTATGCCTAGGAAAAAATCAACATAAAATTTATAGCAATGGTTTCCCAGGGAAGGACAACAGGATACACAGGAGCAGAGGGTTAAGGAGAATGCAGCACCTAGACTCAGAAACTTTATCATGGTTGTTGTTGTTGTTGTTGCTTGTTTTTTTGAGACAGGGCTTCTCTGTGTAGCCCCGAGTGTCCTGGAACTCCCTCTGTAGACCAGGCTGGCCTCGAACTTACAGGGATCTCCATGCCTCTGCCTCATGAGTGCTGGGATTAAAGGTGTGCACCACCACCACCCAGCTTATCGTGTTGTTGTTATTTTTTCTTTTCTTTTTTAAGATTTGAGGTCTTGAAATGTATCCTAGGCAAGATTACAGGTGTGTGCTAACACTGTTATGCCCAGATCGTGGGGATCCCCAAAAGACCACCATGGAGACCAAATCCCCTATGTAAAAGCAAAGAGCCTTTATTTCAAGCTCTGAGCTTGGTCCCTCTGTCTGTCCAATGCAGCAGTGAGAGCAGAGAGCCCTGAGCTCAGTTGGGGTGGGGTTTTTATCATAGCAGAGGTTGGGGTGAGGGGATTTCCAGGGTTCAGGACCCTGATTGGCTGATATTTGTCTAGGGGTATAGGGAATGTTTGTAATGTTAGGTACTTCCCCTTCTCTGGGTGTATTCCTGGGTGGTATCAGCTTATGGCTTTTCCTGGATCTGGGTGTTGCCTGCCAGTAAGCCTGTCCCAGAAGCTCTGTCTGGGCCTGTAGGCCTGTCATGGCAGCTGTGTGATCAAGCTGTTTTGGAGTCCCTCCACAACCACTCCAGGCTATGAAACATTCATCTTCATTTGTAACATTCCACTTCATAAAGCCCAATGACTGTTTATTACTTATGCTTTTAAATATATACTAAACAGTTTAAAACATAATTTACAAATAAAACATTAAAGATACTTTTAAAGTTGAAAGCATCTTATTTCCCTACCTGTCAGTGAGATCCCAGACAGGTTACCTTTGCAGCCTCAGTTTGCATATCCTTGAAATGAGGTCAATTAGTTGTTCTCACTGGAGAGATTGGTGGTTGGGTGCCAATTACAACTCAATAGGAAGTTTAAGTTCTGATGCTGTGCTGTCCAGTAGAGACACCAGGCAGCTAGGATTGTGGTGGTATGCATTTCACAATAGCTGCAAAAGAGAATGTTGAATGCTTTCATTTGATTTTGTTTTCTACTTCAGTTATAAGTTACTGGGCCTGTCCCCATTAGTGATCTAAACCACAGTGATGTTCCTTCCACAGAATCAACCCCTTTCACACTTAGCCTGTTTTCAGAGGATATGAATATAGTCTTTCTTCAGATCTTTTGTGTTTTCTTTGTTTTCCCCAAACCACGATTTGAGAATACCGTCAGGCATGCCACAGTAACAAACAATCCAAGAAGCAGTCACGTGCTTTATAGCAGAAGTTTATCACTGTCTGTCCCGAGCCAGACATATCCTCCTCTTCAATCTTCACCCTGAGACTCAGTTGCTGCTATAAAAAGATCTGTTTCTGGAACATAGTCAGATGTATGCAGTGACTCCTGAGCTAATTCTGGAAGATTCTGTCAGAAATGAATCATTACTACCTTCCTGCCACCACAAGGAAGTCACGTGGTTCACTCTTCATTCCAGTAGTGCAGGAAAGGAAGGGAGCAGGAAGAGGAGTCTAGTCTTTAGTTAGGAGGTATTCAGTTCCTCTTTGCATCAGGCAGAACCGCTCAACTTCTTTCCCTGAGGAAACACTCAAGGGCTCTACTTCCCACCTACCTAGTCTCTGCTTCCGGAACAAAGCCCGGGACCTTGCAGGTCTTTGAATGATATTCTGAAACATCTAGATCCAGAGAACAAGGATCATAGTCTCCCTGGGAAGATTATTTGGGTTGCAAAGGAAACAGCATCTGAGATGTAGAGCTGGTAAAGAAAAATCAGGCAGCCAGTAAGAGATGTGTGTAGTTGGAGCCAATCCCCACTGGAGAAGCTATGGGAGTCAGCAAAGACCTGCAGGTCAGGATGTCTGGTAGAGGTACAAAGCATCTTGGCTGATTCTAATCAGTCAATAGTTGAAGGACAGACCCTGGTTAGTTTCCTAGCACTTCTGAAAGTCCTCAGGGAAAGACATTCATAAACTACATTTGGAAGTCTTTAGGTGGGTAAGAGGCATCAGGGCAAGGAGGTAGAAATGGAATACAAGCGTCCCTGTGTCATCAATGAGCCCCTAGTACAGGTTTTCTGTTGCTCTCAACTTGTGGGCTAACATTAACCAATATTTCCCTCTGAGGGGAATGGGACGTACAACAGTCTCAGGCCCATAACACTGCTATCGTCACGTGTGGCCGAGTGGCATTTCCAGCTAAACATCTCTCCTTCACCCCTTCGCTCCACCTTTCAACTGTTGCTCTTAGCTGCAAAGAAGAGGGCTAGGAAGAACATGCCCCCGGGAGCTGGCTGATGCTTGCACCCCTCCCCCCCTTCCCTGCCATGCGCACCTCACCACGGCACGTAGAAGGCTGACCATTTTGCAGGTCTTCAACTGTCATGATCTTTTCTTTTTTAATCTAGTATAGTATTTCTTCTGACATAAAATTCTCTCAAAAACGCAACTTGAATCTTCCAATCAGCAACACATGGCAGTGGCTACACCCATAATTCCTTCTGAGACAGGACTTCTTCTCAGAATTTGGTTGTGAGTATCTTGAGGGGTTTGGTTTTCTGGGTGAGCTATTTCCTCTGTGTCCTTTAGACTATCAAAATATTTATTGGAGTCTATCTTAGTTTTCTATCAAGAACATGTAAGTTCTCATGATCTTATTGGTTAAAAACAGTACACATTACTCCCCTCCCCTGGTCACCCATTTGCCCTGTGGGTCAGTGGGACTGGGTACCCAGTAAGGTTCATGATTCCCTTTAAATGTTATATGGCTCTCAGGAGAATCCAATTCCAAGTAGCATTGAACTGAGGACTTCATTGTCTTAACGGTTGTCATCTGAAGATCATGTCACCTCCTAGATCCTGTCCTTAGGGTCTCACGTGACCATTTGCTTCCCCAAAGTTGGCGATAGAATTTCTCCTTTGAATCTCTCAAATCCCTTTAAAGGTACATCTGGGGATAAGACATTATCCAAGAAATCTCTTTTTTAAAAAAGAAATAAACTGAAAGTCTTCTGATTTAATCAATTAATTCTGACCTTAATTAATTTCGTAAAGCTTCTTATTTAAGGAAGTGATAGCTTTTCACCTTTACAATTTCTGCTCTCACTCCGGGAGGGGATTGTAAAAGCTGTGTGGATACATACCAATCCTATCTGAAGACCCACAGGCCAGCTGAACCCAGAGAGCTTGAAAGTGATGGCTGAACTGTGATGGCTAGACTCTTGAGCTGACTCTTCCTTCTAGACTAAGTTTAAACCATTAACTTTAATGTTTGGGTTTGAAAAGAAATAGCCCTGTAAAATACTTAAAGTCTGGTGTAGCTAGAGTTTTCCTGCCTGGCCCACAGTCAGGACAAATCTCTGCCACCCGCCAGTCCCACAACCGCTCAGACCCGACCAAGTAAACACAGAGACTTATATTGGTTTCAAACTGTATGGCCGTGGCAGGCTTCTTGCTAACTGTTCTTACAGCTTAAATTAATCCATTTCCATTAATCTATACCTTGCCACGTGGCTCGTGGCTTACCGGCATCTCCACATGCTGTTTGTCATTATGGCAGCTGGCAGTGTCTCTCTCACTCAGCCTTCCACTTCCCAGCTCTATTCTCTTCCTTGTCCCGCCTATACTTCCTGCCTGGCCACTGACCAATCAGTGATTTATTTATTGACCAATCAGCAACACATTTGACATACAGACCATCCCACAGCACTTCCCCTTTTCTTTTCTTTTTTTTTTTTTTTTTTTTTTTTTTTTTTTTTTTTTTTTTTTTTGGTTTTTCGAGACAGGGTTTCTCTGTGTAGCTTTGCGCCTTTCCTGGAACTCGCTTTGGAGACCAGGCTGGCCTCGAACTCACAGAGATCCGCCTGGCTCTGCCTCCCGAGTGCTGGGATTAAAGGCGTGCGCCACCACCGCCCGGCTCCCCTTTTCTTTTCTTAAAAAGGAAGGTTTTAACCTTTACACATCTCTAAAGTCAGCTTGGTATATTTGGGAATTTGGGCGTAGCTTCTCTTACTACTTCCTGCTGGAGGGGGGCGCTGTATCTTCTGGGGAAACAAAGAAAATTTTAGGATCATGGAGTAGTCCGTGAGGCTGTATCATCTGAGCCAGTTGCCTTGAAACCATTCTGGATGTTGGATCATCTGGGCCTTGGTGTCACCTTTCAGGGGGTCTTGGCTGGTCAAACCTGATGTATCTTAATCTGGAACAAATCCATAGCCTCTGGCTTTCTGTGGGAACAAAAGCAGAATCTCCTTTCCAAAGCAACATATCCTTATATCCAAATTTTGAAGTCAAGGTACCTTTAAAATATACATTTTGGCATAACTCAACAGCTTTTACAATCAAATGTTTTTCTGCAGTTAAAAATCCCAAAGACAACACAATCCAGATTCTCTGTGTAATATTCATCTTCACGTGGCTTATTTTTATATTAATTTTGCTGTCTCTTTAAAGACTTTATTTTTTAAAACTATGTATTTGTTTCTATAACTGTATATATCACCTTTTTTGTCTCTTTCAAGCCTATGTATATTTTACACACATTGTAAACTATTACACCTGAATCTGTCTTATTGTGAATCTATTGCTTTAAACTGCAGCAGCTGTGGCTGCTGACTCCGCCCACCTCAGCTTCCCAACATGGCGGTGGTTTACCGCCAGCTCTGGGAGCTATCATGGGTCTATGCTTTTAGCCAAGCAGCGTGTAGTCCAGAAACCTCTTTTTTTGTTTTGTACCTGCAAAGGCTAAATCCACCACACAGCTTAATGCTCATTCCCGTCATACTGCAGGTCGAGCATGCACGCACACTAGGAACCCGCCAGTAGGCCGCTAACTTGAAAGAGACAACTAGGAACTGTTTTTAGCTCCGTTTTAGAATCTTTTTTCTCAGTTTTTAGGTGGAAACTCTTGCCACCACGTTGGACGCCATTTGTTGGACTGGCAGGTGAGAGAGATTTGTACTGACTGTGGGCCAGGCAGGAAAACTTTAGCTACAGTCTGGCTTTTCTAGACTCCTCATCATGCTTTAGATGTGGTTAAAGGATGGCCAGCCTCATCTGTTCTCATCTCTTTCATGTAATACTCTATGCTAAAATACTCTACGCCAAAATGCAAAAATTCAATTAAGGAACACTGCAGACATTCTTCTGCCTGATTCTTAAAGCTAAGAGGTGCACACTGATCAGCACTATTACGGTTTTACTAAATGTGTTGTTACTGATTTACAGGGACCTCCATTGTTCTGGTCTCCAGGTCAGTTTTCCTCCTTCCTTCGTTCCTTCCTTCGTTCGTTCGTTCCTTCCTTCCTTTCCTCCCTCCCTCCCTTTCTCCTCTCTTCTCTCTCTCTCTCTCTCTCTCTCTGTCTCTCTATCTGTCTCTCTGTCTGTCTCTCGTGTGTGTGTGTGTGTGTGTGTGTGTGTGTGTGTGTGTGTGTGTGTGTGTATGTGTATGTAGAATATTTTGGGAACCAATTTCTTTAGGCAGAATAGGCTGAGTGTGCTCTAGAACAGCAGGTAACTTCAAATTCTCAGTGGTCACCACCGACGAAGCTGTATTACCTGCCTTTGCTCCATGTCTCAGGGCTGTTGCAACTTCAGCCTCATGTCCACAATGATAGAGTGCATAGTGCCAGATCTGTTGCAGGGAGGGAAAGAGGCATAGCTAATCTCAAGGGACAGGTTACTTTTGATCACACTCTATTGCCAAAACAAGCCAAGTGGGCATCCCTATGCTCACCAGGTAGAAAGGTGTAGTCCTGCTGCAAGGATGAGTGACTACAGGGAGAAAAAAATCAGAGTACTAAGTGAACAGTGATGCCCTTGGATGTCCCCACTGATAATCAAAAGGCATTTTCACCCCCATGGGACCAGGCTTCTAACCTGCTATCTGGATTCCCTCTACCTAGTCTCTCAGTGAGCCATTCATTTTTGGAACCTGGGAGGAGAACCTCCAGCCTGGGCATCATTAACCCTTCTAATGTATACAGTCACTTAAAAATAAGTTTTAGCAATATCTTATATTCTTTATCTTTCCGTTTGATATACATATAAGAATTAGGTAATTTGGAGATTGCAAGAACCAATGACTGCAGTAGAAAGCATCTGATCCTACCACTCTGCTCAGGAAGGAGAGGGCTCAGAACTAGCAGGCTTTCCTAGGGATGGCCAATCCAAGAGGCTCAAGTGCCTGGTCTCTTCCTCTTCCCATAGTTCAATTCAGCCACAAACCAGCCTGATTGTTCTGGGCCACGGCTTTGATTTATCTCACCATGAAGAATTGGAGCATAAATGACATGTTCCGTTTGGGAGGCACAGAAAGATGACAGGTTGAATACAGATAAATCAGACACAAAGGCAGTATTTGAAACCCAAAAAGTATTCTCAATTGTCTGTATTAGTTTTCTATGCTGTGTAACAAACTGCCAGATATTTGGTGTCTTTGACTAACTTATAATTTCCACTGGGCAGGAATCTAACAATCACAAATTTGGACCCGCTGCTGAAATTGGGGTGTTGACTGGGCATCATTCTTGTCTGGAGTCATGAATGGGGAGATCAATTTACAGACTACTTCGGGCTTCAGACAGAATTAATGTCCTTATTCAGCTGGGACTTCCAGCTTGCTCCTGCGAAAGCCCCTCATTTCTCTTTCTCTCTCCAAACCCTGCCCTCAGAGAATCTCCAACAAAGAACAGATGCCAAAAGCCCAGTTCCCCATACTCGGCAGTGAAGCGGCAGCTCCTTTCTGAAGCTCCTAGCTGCTCAAGACCCAGCCGAAAAGCATACCATACTTGGGTACAAACCCAGCCCCTGGCAGACGCATCACCATCCCTAGACTACAGAGCATTTAAGCCCCTTCCTTTAGGCCAGTCATGTGATTTTTCTCCTGCCCCCTTCCCCCATCTTGATCTCTAGGGGCTGGAGCGGAGGGTCACCCGGGAGTGCTTTACCCAAATAAACCTGGTCTTTTACTTTTTAATTCTGCTTGATCTGGCTTACTCCACACTGAGTCAGTTTAGAAACCTATTATCAGGGTACAGAAACCTATCAGTCCTTACAGTTATGAGATGGAAGTCTTTATTTAAAAAGATGGTTGTTGACTGTTTGCTGGTGGTTAGTCCCAGCTCCTTAAAGGTACCAAAGTTCCTAGAAGTCTCATACAGGCTGCCAGCACATTGCCCTTTCACAACACAGCAGTTCAGTTAAAAGCTACCAGAGTCTCTCCAACCCCAGTGTATCAAGATGAACTCTTACACAGTCAAGGAGGTGACATTCAGTGACCACTGTCACACTCCATTGGTCAAAGTCTTCTGCTGTGCTTGGAAATTTGGTTGTTTGGTCATTTAAAGTTGTGACTTGCTGAGAGTGTTCTCCTAGCATGCTTTACAGGCTCACAGAGAGGGAACAGAGCTGGTGCACGTGTGTTGGAGAACTGAATGAGAAAAACTGGGTATGGTGGAATGAAATCTGGGATAATGCCCATAGCAAGCTTTTTTTTTCCCCATATACCTTCCATGCAGTGATCTACAGAGGCATGTGTGCTGGCTTAAAGGGGGCGATAACAAAAGGGAGTCTATTGTTTGAAACTCTAATTCTGTGCCTCTCTCTCTGATACAGGACGATTGTGCATGAAATTGAGCAAACAGACCCTGGGGTGGGGAGCGGGTTGGTGAATGCAAACTGCCTTGCAAAATGGTGTTCCATGGGGGGTAAACCTCCTTAATGTTATGGTTTGTGGTCTGTGAAGTCAGTACTGTTACCATAATGAAGACGGTAATTGGACTGGATTTCCTTAATTATCCCATCAGCTCTGCCTGTTGAGATGTGAAAGGCCAAATGCTAAGGGCGACCCAGTTCCTTCTGTCAACAGATTTTTCTCCTCTACCCCAATGAATTTTCTCTTTTTAGGTTTTTCCTGGGAAAGTCAGTTATAATTTGAGATGCCATCTGTCTTCCTGGCCCTAAGCCAAATGATTTCATTAATTTTTTTTTTTTTTTTTTTTTTTTTTTTTTTTTTTTTTTTTTTTTGCTGCTTGAGCCCTTCTGAACTTGTGTCATGGCAGGCAGTGAGGAGTTGACAGGGAGGAAAGTTTTGGAAGAGAAGCAGAGCAAGGATTTGAGTGCTTGTATTTGGGGAAGATGACTCTGGGATGAACCAGTAGAGAGTAGAAAAGTGTGATAGGGAAGAGAGAGTGTGCTAGGGAAGAGAAGCACGTGCTGTGAACGGGGAGTAGGGAATCTTTGGCTACCACTGAGGCAATCCCACTGGTGACCCCAGGAGCTCACAAAGCATGCCATAACATCATATCAATCAAATAGTGAGAGAGCAGGGTGTTCACCTCCAATTTTCCTCCATAAAAGGAGTCCTAATGCGATTATTTTCCTCGGGGCCAGCGCTTGCTGCAGGCTGGCACGGGGCTATAGCTGTGGTTTGAGACTTACAGTCAGAGGCTCCCGTGAGTATTGGAAAGTGGGTGTCACCGGGATATGGTTGACGCTGATGGCCTCAGGCACTGGGCACTGCCTGAATCGCAAATCAGCAGATTTGTAAGCACCAGGCACAGTGCACACCTCTCCACTCACACCGTATTGTTTTGCTAATGTTGGTAGTTTTTGTACTTCGATTGTGAAGGATATTGATGCCAGTTTTCCTCTCTCTTGTCTCCCTCTTGTTTTGATGTGAAGGCAAATGAGCCTCAGGAGTAAACTGGCAAGTGTCCATCTTGTCTGTTTCCACAATGAGGCAGGGTAGTGTCTCCTTTTAACCGATGCACTAATGCCACAGGCTGGGCTGGGGATGACTTATTTGCAAAAGTTTTAATTAATAACTCAACTTCTGTCTATTTACAGTGTCTTTTTTCCCCCTAGAGCATGTGGCAGCTTCAATTTGTCTGGTAGTTTTTCCATTTCATCTAAATTATCTAATTTGTGTGTATAAATTGCTTATAATTCCTGAAAACGTTTTAGTTTTTGTATGTTTGTGGGATGTTTCCTTATGCATTCCTAATTTTGGTAATTTTTGTCTTGATTTTTTTCTTAGTTTGTTTGAAGATGAACTTATTAATAAAACTTCCCCATCCTCTTGAAAAGCAGATATCCTATGGATTCACAGTTCTGTGTGTTATATCACAGGCAATCTGCACTTCTTTTTAAAGTATTAATTAGATTTTTTTCACTTATTTTAAATCTTGATTGTAGTTTTCCCTCCCTCCTCTCTTCTCTTCCCCTCCTCCTCTTGCCTCCTTCCTATCTCACATACACCCCACCCCCACCTCCGCCCATATCCACTCCTCCATCGTTTCTGTTCAGAAAGGAACAGGCCTCCCATGGGTGTCAACAAAGCGTGGCCTATCAAGTTGAGGTAGGGCTAAGCTCCTCCCCTTGTATTAATGTTAAGGCTGGGCAAGGCAACCCAGTATGAGGAATAGGTTCTTAAAAGACATCTCAAGCTTTAAGGACAGGCCCTGATCCCACTGCTTGGAGTCCCACAAATAGACCAAGCTACACAACTGCCACACATAGGTAGAGGGCCTATGTTGGTCCCATGTAGGCTCCCTAACTGTCAGTTCAGAGTGTGTGAGCTCCTGTGAGCCCAGGTTAGTTGATTCTGTGGGTTCCCTTGTGGTGACCTTGACTCGTGTGGCTCCTACGATCCTTCTTCCCTCTCTTCCACAGGATTCCCGGAGCTCGACCCAGTGCTTGGCTGTGGATCTCTGCATCTGTTTCCACCAGTTACTGGAGGAAGGCTCCCTGATGACAATTAGGTTAGTCACCAATTTGATTACAGGAGATGGTCAATTCAGGCTATGACACATCCACCATTGCCAGAAGTCTTAGCTGGGGTCAACTTTGTGGATTTCTGGGAGTTTCCCTGGCACTAGGTTTCTCCTTGACCCCAAAATGCCCCCCCATCAAGATATCTCTTTCATTACTCTCCCCCTCCATCTCACATCCCCATCTGGACCCCCAGTTTACCTAGGAGATCTCTTCTATTTCCCCTTCCCAGGAAAATCCATACACCCTTTTTTGGTCCTTCCTTGTTATCTAGCTCCTCTGGGGCTGTAGATTGTAGGCTGATTATCCTATACTTTACTCCTAATATCCACTTATGAGTGAGTACATACCATGTTTGTCTTTCTGAGTCTGGGTTACCTCACTCAGAATGATTTTTTTTTCTAGTTCCATCCATTTGCCTGCAAATTTCATGATGCCATTGTTTTTTACAGCTGAGTAATACTCCACTGTGTATATATATGTACCACATGTATCCATTCTTTGGTGGAGGGGCATCTGGGTTGTTTCCAAATCTGGCTATTACAAATAATGCTATGAACATAGTTGAGCAAGTGTCCTTGTGGTAAGATTGAGCATTCCTTGGGTATATGCCCAAGAGTGGTATAGATGGGTCTTGAGGTAGATTGAGTCCCAATTTTCTGAGAGTAATCTGTACTTCTTATGACAGTGTATAGAGTATATAGCCTAGAAAATCAAGTGAATGCTGTTTATGAGTCTGAAATAGCCTTTATGTCAAAGTGACAGGCATAGTTAAAACAAATACAAGCCAAATCCTACCTTATATATCCAAATATGAATAATCTTAAAAATATTACATTGATTTTATTTTTATAAGCAAAATACATGACATCTTAAAAAGCAGGCCTGGATAAACTATTTTAGCATTGTGACTGGTGTGGCCCTGGGAATTCTAATCTTTCAGAAGTTTAGATTGATTGGTTTTACCTCATGTATACACATTTTCATTTATTTCATTTTTTAAAAAATTATTAACTCATGTGTACATGTCCAAGGATGTTCACATGGAACTCCGAGGATAACCTGTGAGAGTCAATTCTTTCCTTCCCCATGTGGGTCCCAGGAAACAAGCCCAACCTGGCAGGCTTGGCAGCAAACACTTCCTTTCTTCAGAAGGGTGGACCAGCAACGTGACTCACCAGGGAAGAGGTGCTTGGGGCTAAGCCTGGAGCCTGATTTTGATCCCTGGAACCCTCATGGTAGCTGAAGAGAACCAACTGTCTCAGGGATGTCTTCTGACCACTCCGTGTGCACAATTGCACATGCCTCTCCCCAATCAATCAATATCAATCAATCAATCAATGTAAACAACAGTAGCAAAGGAAGAAGAATTACTTTGACTCAGGTTGCCAGGCAACTGGTCACATTGCTGCTGCAGTCAAGAAGCAGAGAGATGGATGATGGTGCTCAGCGCACTTTCTCCTTCATATTCATTGGTGGACTTCATCAATGGTCACACCCACAGGTAGGATGTGTCTTCCCACTTCAATTAACTGAATCTAAAATCTCCCCTACAGACATGCCCAGAAGCTCATCGCCTTGGTTATTCTAGACCCTGTAAACTTGACAGTTGATTCTAACCATCACAAGTGGTATTGCTGGATTGTTTTCCATTTTTTGATGTTTTTAGTTATTTTCACAGTCACTCACTGATTTATATTCCCACCAACAGTGGATGAGGGATCCCCTCCCCACTAACACCTGCTGGTTTTTATATTCTTAGTGATAGCCATTCTGATTGGGGTTATGGGTTGTCTCAATGTGGTCTGGGTGTGTGTTTCTCTGATGACTACGTGTGGTGAATGCTCTTCACACTATCATTGCCTGTTTGTGCTTCCTTTGAAACTGTTTCATTCACTGGCCCTTTTATTGACTGGCTTACTTGTTCTTTCAGTGTTTGGTTTTGAGTTGTTTACATAGCATGCATATTAAACTTCTGTGAGGTAAACAGCTAGAAAGGATTGTCTCCTAGCCTGTGGGTTGCCTCCCCTCTTGCTGTGCATTTTTTCACTCCTTTGTTGTGCAGAAGATTGTCAATTGGTCCATCTCATTTGTCAGTTCTTGCCACTGTTCCCCTAGTTATCAGAGTCCCATTCAGAAAGTCCTCGCAGTCTAGAGGTTTCAGGTCTTTTATTAAGGTCTTTGGTTTATTTTTGAGTTGATTTTTTTATAGAGAGGCAGAGATCTATTTTCAATAGCTGAATGTATACACCCAGATTTCCTAGTGCTGTTTGCTGAAGAGGCTGTCTTTCTTCCAACATGTATTTTTGGCACCTTTGTTGAAACCAGATGGCTATAGTTGTGTGAATTTATTTCTGGGACTTTAGTCAAGTGTAATGGCCTATAAGCCTGTTTTATACCCATACCATGCTGTTTTTGTTACTATGACTCTGTAGCATATTTTGAAATTGGGTACTGAGGTATCTCTATTGTTACTTTCTTGCTTAAGGTTGTTTGACTATTTGGGGTCTCTGGCACTTCTGTATGAATTTTACAATTTTCTTTTCTGGTCTCAGGATTGGGACAAAGTAGAGCTTAGTGACAAAGTGCTTGCTTAAGGTGTTCAAGGTCCTGCGTTCAATAGCCAACATTGCAACAAGCAAAGTTAAGAGCTCAGGTATAAAGAACAACAATGTCTGGACGCTCTGATGGATGATTAAGGGGAATGGATGCACTGACTACTCCGATTTGATCCTTACACACTCTCTGTGTGTATTGAATTATCCCACTGTGCCCCATAAGCACATAATTAAGAACTAGAAGTTAACTAGCTCTTCACTACGTTTCTGAGCATAACACTGTTTCATTATGCTCAGGACTCTGGTCTCCTTGAGAGATTAGGAAGCAGGGCAGATTATGTATATAGAACACTCTCCAAACATGATTTTCTCCTCCACAATGCTGTCGGTGCTTCTCACCAACCCCAGGAAACAGGCATACTTACTCATCCTGTAGCAGCAGGAGTCTAGGTGACTGGCCTGTGTCACCCAATAGGTTGATGGGAAGTGGACCTCTCATTGCATTTAATTATACTTTTTAGCATCTGAAAATCTGCTTAGATAGGTGTTCAAGGTGAAAGGGAAGCATCATGGGAGAGAGAGAGAAGAAAACAGCCTTTTCATTTAAAAGGGTTTATTAAAGATTGTGAGAGGAAGTATGACGAAAGGCTGAAAACTGCCTCAAATTTGTTTTTCAATGGAAAAAAACCCACATGCTTTCTATAGTGCATCAAACAAGCAGACAGTGTTAGCTGTCAAGAAAAAAATTAGAAAACTCTCAGTATGGGATGATTGAATTTTTTTCTTGCTTTTTAAGGGTAAAAATTGAACGTGGAGGGAATTCAGAACCATTACAACTTGTTTGATGATGTCTGAGAAAATCAGACCTGAAGATATTTTAAGCATACATATTTAATACAACCTATTTGCTTGTATACCATAGCTTATTGCTTCTGTAACCCATTCGGTATTCTCTACAGCCATATAAAGTAGGGGTTCTAATCTCAGTTTATAGTGAAGAAGGTATATGGAAATGTGGAGTGAGTGTCTGAGGGTGTCTGATTAATACATGGAAGGACCAGCATTGACTGGGCTGCTTGTGGGTCAAAAGCTTCGTGGGCCAGGTGGAAGTGTCAGCCCTCAGCTGTAGTTCTTAGTGTGGGCTTTGTGATTGCGTTATTGGGATAAGCTGGTGCAGAGGACAGCCACAGTCAGAGCCCTCATTCCCATAAACCTGCACAATAACGCACAGGGAGAGGCACACACAGGAAAGTTAGTATAAACATCATGGAAGGAGCATGCTGCTTCAGGGCAGATGGCATGTATGCAAAGCCTCTGAGGACTAAAAGTATAAGCTAGGTTTTCTCCTGCAGTTAATAAAATAGATGAGCTTCACACGGAGTGATTAGTCTGGATTGAAGGGCCTTGGGCTATGGGTCAGAGTAGAGTACAGAAGTAGATCAAAGGAAGCCAGACTCAGCAAAGGAGAGAGGTCCAAGACCCCCCTTCCCCTTTACCAGTGCCCCACTGGAAAAAGGTTTGGTTGTGTCTAAGATTTGATGACATGATCAGTGTGTCCATGCATATAAGTGGATGCATGTGTACTCACAAGTATGCATATACACATACACATGAAATTAACTGCTTAATTAACTGAAATTAACTTCTTTTCAGAGGTATGTCTTAGTATATTTGAACTACTATGGGGGAAGTCCACAGACTAGAAAGTTTATAAAAGAGCAGAATTTGTTTCTGAAGAAATTGGTGAATCCAGGAAACACTGTGAGCTTTGGTGTCTTGGGACATTCTAAGGACTCTGTAAGCACAGTAATTTCATTTCTGAAGACCTCACACCACATCCAGTTGTCTCACCTCTGAACACAATCATGTAAGCATTTGGTGGGGCACAATTTAGTTTATAACAGAGTAGTTTCAATTTTCATGAGTTAATATGATTGGAAAGTCAGTCTGATTTTTTATGTTTTCAGCACTTTGCAAGGAAAAAAGGAACTTCTACAGAAAAAAAACCCTCTCATACATCAAATATACATGTAGGAATGACTTACTTCATGTTTGTTTCCAATATCATAGTATAATAATTTATGTCAAAATAAATCAAACTGGATAGCAAGATGATTCCAATGAGTCACAGTTTGAACTAAGGGTCACACAAAGCTGTCACGGATTAGTCTTCACATCCCATTTGATCCCCTGTTTATTTTAAAGTTTAGTTCTGCATTGAGGATATTTTGACTCATGCTTAGGGGAAACTAAAAATGAGGCAATTAAATCAAATTGTCATGTGCAGCTTGACATCAGGATGCATTTGGGAATGGGCATCCTGAGATGAGCTGTCGTTGTTCGTGCATTTCAGCTCACCTAAGCAGACTGAGATTTAGTGTTATGGGGCTTCCACTCTGCATGTCGTTCACAGACCTCAGCGCTGGCACGCAGCTTGTGACTGTGCTATGTCTTTCTTACTCTCTAAGACAGGTGACATGCGAGTTTCCCAGTTATGATTGATTTATAAGCATTTCCCTAAACCAAAGTCGGAAGATAAATCTGTTCACTCCCGACTCATTCGTATCAGGCCCGAGACCTTAGCACAACTGAGACTGTGTTAGAGGCACCATTATGGCCTTAGAGTCCAGCACATAGGCCCCAACACCTGCCAAAAGGAGAAAAAAAAGAGACTTAATCCACTGAAGACTTCATCCATAGTTCAAGGATCCTGGAAAGTCCCTGGATGTACTAATCCTGCTGATCACTTTGTGCAGTTTTGCTTCTCTCTACTGTTCTTGCTGACTGAAGTGTGTCAACGAGGATGGTGCTTTTGTGCATAAAGGACAAAGAATGGTGGCGCTCCTGGCTGCATGATTTGGGCAAGTTCCCTGTGCAGCCATTGGCCAGCAGTATAGACTTTTTATTTGGTTTTAAGAGTGTCCATGTGTCCTCTGGTGGAATTACCTCGTAACATTCTGAACTAGACTATTGCAGAACTGTCTTGGTCAGAAAGATCTGACAGAAACAAGGAATTGTAGACATGTTTCTAAAAACCAAAATTAAAACCCCCTTCTCAAAGAAAACTCTACAATTAGTTTATGTAGAAAGAATGTAAGACCTATATAAACACACCCAAGGGAAGGATACATATTAATCTGTTTCTGGCACAGAATATGTCTTCACCAGTGTCTAGCAGACTAGAAAGCCCTGAGTAGCAAGACTTCTTGCCTTTCTCTCACCAAAATGTAACAAACACCCCTCAGATTGTGTAGTGCTTCCTCAGCCTTGCCAATTCCGAACAACCAGATTCACCCAAGTGAGAGTCCAACTACTTTTTTAAAAAGACAAATACAAAACAACAAATTCTTGAATGTTCCAAAGGGTGAAATTATAATTTGCTGAGTGCTAGCTAGATCAACACAGGTGAAGCAGTGAGTCGGTAGTGCAGTGGGTAGTGCTGGCAGTCTGGAGGGGTTTAATATGTGTGAGAAGATGTGTATGGTTACATGTAACTAATCCTATATCATTATCCAAGGAATTTGGGTGTTTCTGGGCTTTGGTATTTATGGAGGGGGGCAGTCACAGAATCAGTCCTCATAGAGGAAGAAAGGGAATTTCAAGATTGAATCCACTAGGTCGGTCTGAATATTCATCTACAGTGCTTTCAAAATTACCATTTTGCAAAGGCTTCTGGAAGCTGTACCAGGACTGACAGGGGGTAAGTAAGGAGGGGTACGTATGAAACCCTCCAAGTTGATTTTTAGGGATAGCTTTTGGACAAAAGACAGCTCTTTTCATTGATTCCCACAGCCAAGGTTATCATTACAGCTTCATAAATCTCAAGATGGGGCAACAGCTTTGACTGACACCTTAGGACATTGCCAACAAGCAGCCCTTCACAGATGAGCTACTGGGACTGAGAGATAAATTCTGACCCATGTCAAAGTGCCAAGACATAGAGATTTGAAATACGTATAAATATTGCTGCTGTATTTGGTACACTGGGGTCCATAAAGGTGGAGTCATCTATACGTCGCCACATTGACAAAGCATCATAGAAAAATGTGATCCTACCTGCTCAGTGTCAGTTTTCATAGACAAGTTTGATTAAGGGATGTCTCAAAGTAGTGTTAATTCTCGGGAGGTGCAGAGGTCCTGAGAGTTGGACCACTTTGTTTTGCTGAGCATGAACGAAGAGTCTCAAGCTAGTCTCTCCAGGAAGTATTCTGTCGTCAGCTCAAACCTTTTCCAGTGCTCTGGACCAAGAGCATGCAGCAACCCAGTTTTCTACAGAGGGAACTGGTGGTCTAGGTTGTTCTGGGATGTGAGTGTAGAAGATGATTTGCATGAATTAAGTTCCCTCTCTGGTGGTCTGCTTGTGATTTTCTGTCACTGGTAGATGTAAGTGGCGTGTTGAGTGGGCACAGCTTCTCCATCTTGGTGCTGCTCTGATGTTAATCTGAGGCCGCCGTGTTGAGGTCAAGATCATTCTGGGAAGGCGTGGTGTTCAATATTCTTTTATAAAATGTGAATTTTACTAAAGTTGTTAAGACCCAAAGAAAAGTCAGTCGTGTAAAGCTGTCATCTGCTTCCTGGGACAGAGAGAGAGGCTGTGCTCAGGAAGGGGAGATGTCTTCTTGGGCTGCACATGAACCACACGGAGATTTTAGAAGACATGTTGAAGCCCCATGCCTCACATTTGGAAATTCTGATCTAACTAGTCCTGGGTGCTGCTCAGGCATCAGGAATCATTCAAGCTTTGCAGATATCTTTAATATACACTGAGGGCAGAGGGTAACATCCCATCCATCCTAGCATTCCGCTGTGGAACCCACACAACACCCCAATCTCATTTTGTGTCTTCTCTTGTAGGGAGGCATGTTATTTGTTCTCAAATTATTCCCATGGCCAATCAGGTACCTCCACAGCTGGCAAGGAGCCACTGCCACCATATGTCATGCCATGTGGCCGTGTATTTTCTTTTTCCCCTGTTGCTATCTCTCCAGCTCCTTCCTTTACTCTCAAAACAAGATGGTTGGCACATGGCCTGAATGCCTTGAGGAAAAATATCAAGTCCCTCTTTTGGCCTAGAGCCAAGCCTGGCATTCCACAGTGTATAGAGACCACAGAGAACATTCATCTGCTTGTGTTGCAGGAACAGCGGCATCTCCTGAAATAAAAAAGCATGGGCCATGATCCATATGCAGCTCCAAGCTCCTTAAAATAGTATCAGGTGGCAGATGAGTTATGTCTGACCATAAGTCTCCCTACACCCAACCTTCACACCCTAGTCATTCAGTATCTGTGTTCTTAATTGAGCTCCAAGAGAAGGCATTTGCCTCAGCCCATGAGAAACAGGAAGGTGGGGAAGATGTGTTTTTGAAGGAGGTGGTACAGTAGTTGGGATGTTGGAGGACATGTGAGTGAAACAACTGGAGGGACCACCATGAGCAAAACACAGAGCTGAGAAGCCTCACTGTATCGTAGGAGGCCCACTGAGGAAAATGGAGGGGGCAGCTGTTACTGAGTAGGTCAGGATGGGCTGGGTCATGCTGCAGTAACAGTCTCCACGTTTCAGTGGCCACCATCTGTTTCTCACGGTGTTACACCATGGGTCAATGGGGACTCTGCTCTATGTCCCCTGACGTAGTGATAGGCCTCCTACTGCCTGGATCATCAACGTTTACTGTGGCAGGGAATCAGAAAAGGAGGAGGTGCTTGGCTTCTGTTGGCTCCCACTTGGGAGTGACACCTCACTACGGTTCACATGTTACTGGCTAGAACTAGCTGCATGGTAGTGCCTTCCCTGAAGTACAACCCTCCCATAGACCCAGATGGAGAGAAACGGGAAACACTTGGGAAGGGACGCCTTAAATACACACTAGGTACCTTGTATTAAAGCTTTAAGTGGCAAACACGCTGTTGGGAATGGAGTTATAAGGCAGCTGAGAAGAATACTCACTCCCTTGCCTGGAAGAGCATTCTCCTCCTCTCTGCTTTCCAGATATGTCTTTTACAAAGAAGGTGCAATCTTTATCTGCTCTCTGCTTTGGAATAAATTCATTATGGCTGCCTAAGCCCATCCCACCACCCACCATTTGCCCTTCAGGACTGAAGGTAAATACAAACCAGAGGGTTGCTGCCCGTCTCCCTGGCTCAGGTCTGAGCTTTGTGTCCTCACCCACTATTGTCAGGAAGAAACCTGCTGTGACCATCCTCACATGAATTCTGAATCCGTTTCTCAATCAACTGGCTCTCAATATGGGCAAGGAAATGAGGTCTCTGTACAGAGTGTTTCCCATCCCCATGGAAGGAGACAGAGGTGTCAGGCTCGTCAGGAAACGGACACAAATAGTGTAAAAGAAAAGCAGCTGTAAGAACCAGGAATAGGGCTGGTGAGAGGCTTCAGTGGGTAACCCCACTTATGTCTGAGTATGACAACTGAGTTTGGTCCCTGGGACACACACGGTAGAAGGAGACAATGACTCCTTCATAGTGTCCTCTGACTTGTGCGCTACAGCAGGATATACTGAAAGAGACAAGACATAACGTTTACAGTGTAGTGCTGACAAGATTCTTTTTTTAGCATCACTTATTTTTGCTTATCTCTTCTTGTGTTTATGAATTAATCTTTAAGCACAAATATGCATAATATATGTAAGGTTTGGCACCATCTCTGGTCTCAGGCATCTGCTGGAGGTATTTGAACGTGTGTCTCAAGAACAAGTGGGCACTAGCATGTTGCTGAGAGAGTAGGATGTGGTAGTGAAGAGGAGGGTCCCCCTCCAGCACCCTCATTAACATCAGGATCTAGGGTAGAGGCAAGACCTTAAAAGTTCACCTCTGTCTGCTTCGTCTCTCACCTCCAGGATCTGAGAACATCAGTAAATCAGAGTCCTGGAGCTCCCGGGACAGATAGATGAGTTCTCCATGGGAAATGCTGCTTGATCCTAGCCAAGTGAGTCCTGGGTGGTTTGACAATTCTAGCTTTGCTAACTACCAATGTGAGCTGTGTGTACAGACACCTGAACGTCTCCAAGTTTGAGCGCTAAATACTGGCTCCTTTCCTAGTTCTTTTCTGTTTTTATGTGTTCCTAATAACCAGTTCTTCGTGATGCAGATTTGGTGACCTCACTTTGGTGCACGGGGCTAATATATCCCTTCATATCTTCCTGTCTGCCTTTAGTCCCTTGTGCCACTCAAATTGTATTTGCCCTGGGATTTTTTAATAAACTTTTTTATTATTTTCATTCTCACCGGGCTGGCTTTTCTTAGCATTATGCATTCCAATTTCTCAACTTCCTCAGGGTTCCTGGGTCATATCCTCTCCTCTGGTTTACAGTTGATTATTATGACATTCATAAACTGTGGTGATTCAGACAAAGCACCATGGTTGACAGGATCATGTCACCTTAGGTTGGGACATGCATGCATCTCCTAAGGGTCTCTTAGCATTGGTGGGACTAGATTTGTTTTCAAATTAGAGTTGTAGGAATGTTCAGAGTCGCCACGATCATGGTGTCCTTTCACAGCAATGGAACCCTAACTAAGACAACTATCATAGGTTGAGTTTCATTTGTGTATTCTAGATTTCATGGAGCTGCACGCACACACACACACACACACACACACACACACACACACACACACACACACACACACACACGACATGCACCCTGCAGAGATGCCTTGAGTTGACAAGGTATCTTTTGTTAATCTCTGTTAACACACAGCAGCAGCTAGGTAAGGGCAGCTTCCGAGATGAGGACAAGGTGTTGGCCAAAGTAACTGTTTTCTGTGGTGCTCAGTTATCAAAGAGAGGCACTTAGGAGTCCTCAGCAAGTGACACTCCCAAGTTGAGGAAGAGGGGTCATTCCTGAAGAGGTGACCTGTGTGTTACACCCCAGTATTTCCCATATTGGTCATTTCTTATGTATCAAATAATTAGAACTGCTAGAAAATGTCTAGATTCTTTTCTAGAAGATGATCATAGAACAGTCACATTTACTCTCCAGGGCTGCTGCAACAGCATACTATGGATTTATTATTCTCTCATTGATGTGTCTAAATATCTGACTGAAAAGAACTTAAGATAGGAGGGGCTTATTTTGGCTCACAGTACACTCCACCCTGGTGGGTGAAGCATGGTGGCAGGAGTATAAGGCTGCTACTTAAATTACATCCGCAGTCAGAAAGCAGAGAAAAACAAATGGCTGGCACCCATCTCTCTCTCTCTCTCTCTCTCTCTCTCTCTCTCTCTCTCTCTCTCTCTCTCTCTCTCTCTCTCTGTGAGTGTGTGTGTGTCTGTCTTTCTCTCTTGCCTGTGTGTGTATGTGTATATGTGTGTGTGTGGGGGGGGTGTGCTCATGCACAGGTATGTTCATGTGTGTGAAGGTCAGAATGTTGGCTATTCATACCAACTTGGACAGCGGGGTGGCTCTTCCTGCCCTGAGGAGCTCCAACCTCCAGACCCGGGCCCCTGAGGAACTTCAGCAGTTAGGACTCTTCCCCCAGACTTCTCTAACAGCCATAATGGTTGTTCCTGGCCCCCTGAAGTGGGAGAGTGTTTAGGTCTCACCATACAGAAAAAAAAATACCACCAATCCCTGAGCTTGCCCCAAGATCAGGCCGCATAATCCCAGGTCACCCTGGAAAGCTCCACCCATAAGAAACGCTATATAAACCCTGTCTTCTGTTCAGTCTTCTGTTGCTTCTCGCCTGAACAGAGGCAGCCACCCTCTTGAGTTTTTCCCTCCCAGTTAAATCTCTCATGTGAGGTTTGTTGTATAGTGTGACTTTGTGGTATTCCTTGGCTCCTGGCTGCCAGGATATCTTTCCCATCCCAGCTGTAACGCTTATACAGAGGACAGCCTAAAGTGTCTTGAGGTGTCTTCCACGCTTTGTTTGAGACAGGGTCTCTCAGTGGTGTGTAACTTCTCCAAGGAGGCCAGGGTAGCTGGCCAAAAGGTTCCTCAGAGCTGAGATGACAAGCCATGCCACCATTCTTAGCTTCTTACATGGATTTGGGGGATAGGAAGTCAGGCCCTCATACTTGCAAGACAGTTTTACCAACTGGGCCATCTTCTTGGCCCATTTTCTCCTTTTTATTCATCTCATGATGCCACTCAATCAATGATGCCACCTACATTCAGGGTGGGTCTTCCTTCTTTAGTTAAACCTTTCTGGAAATAGCCCTATAGATACACCCACAGGTGCATTTCCATGGTGATTCTAAATTCCATCTTGTTGACCATGAAAACTAATTAGTATATGCTACAAGCTTGAATTAAAACAATAAAAATGTATTCTCTCACAGTTTTAGAGGCTAGAATGAAAAGCCAAGGTACCAGCCTGCCTATTCTCTCTCTCCAGGCTTTTGTTTGCTCTAGCTTCTGGTGCCTGGTTGCCAGCAATTCATGGGGCTTCCTGATCTGTAACTGTTTTACTCTACCTCTACCTGTAATCATGCATCTTCCTGTTTGTTCAAACTTCCCTCTCCCAATAAGGACACCAGCCACTGGATTCAGCTAGATCTGTAATGTCCTCTTATTAATTTAATTGACATCCTGAGACTCTACTCCCTAGGCAAGTTAAATTCATGGGTTCTGGAGGTCAGGAGAGGAGCACATCTCTTTGGTTTAACTGGTACCAAACACCATTTGTAGACATATAGTTACTCTTCTACTGGAGGACTGTCCAGACCACATCTCCATCCACCTCATAGATACATCAACAAAAATGATCCGCTCACCTGCCCCAGCTCTCCTCCTGGTTCTTTGTTGTAACAGCCTCCTGGCTGCTTGTCTTTCAATCTCTCTTTGTTATTCCAGGTGAACTTTTCTAGGGCTCGATTGGATCATGTGACTTTGCCACTCAGAATTCACCAATAGCTTTCTATTTCATACATACTAAATTCATACTGTTGTGAGAAATATACATAATAAATATCTGCTGTATGAAATTTGAGGTCCCATATGATATGATATAATAATATAATCTGCTCTTACTGATCTGTGTAGCCTCATTTATGATTATGTTTGCACCTAAATTTTTTCAGTTATTTATGAATTGCCTAGAACATATCACATCACCAATAAATTGCAGCTCTCCCTGCCATAGTTTACAAAAGGAATGTTTTTCCTGTGCTCAATCAAATGAATTCTTAACAACTATCTAATGAGAAAGTCAGGAAAGAGAAGTAACTAGCTAGCACAACACGAGACCCCCACTCAGATTTCTGCCATCACAGAGAATCCTTTGATGAATCAGGTCTGTGGTTTGTAATTACAAACTTGGCCTTTCATTTATTTAAACTCATCACAAATTTCTCATACCAATGATCAATACAAGCAACAATTACTGAATGGAGGGAAAAGATGTCTCTTATGTTAAGAGGAAGCAGAGATAATTGTTGATGAGAAAATAGATTTCCCACATGAAACCCACTCACAGTGGAATAAAAGCACATCTGGGCTGTGACACTTTCTTACTAGTTTTCCATCCGTAAAGGGTCGATGTGCATCAGTAACTCATTTCATCAGACAGGCACTGCTGCACCTGGGAACTGAGTGCAGGTAAGAGCCAATGCCGGCTTCTTCAAGACACAGCTGTGAGTCAGAGGTGCTGTACCACCAGTTACAGGGGTTTCCATGGCAACCACATCCTTCCTGAACATCATTGCTAAGTGATGACCTTGAAACAACACCCATCCGAGAGAGATTCTCAGCCCAAAGATTCGGCTTCCGTTTAGGCTTCATTTCTACATCTCCAAGTATAAAGGAGAAGTGACTGATGTCTGAGAGAATGGAAAACAGTCTTCTAGCTGATCTCCATGATTCACCTCTTCTTGATTACCTAAATAATCCTGCACTTACTTTATATCTTAATTTTATTTATTCCTTGGAAAAAAGTAGCTACAAACATTTTGCCCACAGGAAAGAAATGTTTCTGTAAATTACTTCTAGAAAAACCAGATCAATGTCATCAAACATAGGAACTAGAAAGCATGGCAGTTTTTAGATAACCAGGAGAGCACATATCTAGAAAACTGGAGTGCAGATAGAAGTCATTCAGAGTGTGACATGCTTCACATTTTGCAGGTTGCAGGAAGGGGACAGGATGGAGTCTATGTGAAACTAATCCTAGAATCTTGTGAATTGCCCAATATTTGAGGAAATAATATAGGAGAAAAACTTGACAGTAGGCTTTGCATTGATAAAGTGTTTCACAAAAAATCTCTTTCCTTTCAGAGAAATGAGTGCTTTGTTTGGAAAATATACATTTTCTTCTAAGATGGATCCTGAAGCTGATAACGTCTTAGAACTCATCTGTAGCCACCAGCCTCCAATTGGAACAAAATCAACAGACAGGGCCACCAGGTCACCTGGTTCCTTGTCTATAGATGAGTGCCCAGGTCACCTGCTTCCTTGTCTATAGATGAGTGCCCAGATGAGGGGGGGGGGGGCAGATGATCTTCTTTTCAGAAGAGCTCAGTCACTCACGGAGACTTTGGATTTCTGTCAATAGTAGACATAATCCTGGCTGGAATCCCTTTTGACCATGGCCACTGGAAGATTCCAAGTTGACTGAAAACTGGATCTGAGACTCTCAACTAAACCCAATGTTAGTGACTTGCAAAAGCTATTAGTCAGATCAATCAAAAAGATATTTTCAAAGTGTAAGATTCCATAAAAGTATGAACATTTGTCACTACTAGCCACTAGCAGGAAACTGGAAGGGATTCAACTTATATTACATTTAATTAATTTGCTTTGACTTGCCCATATGGTGTTCACACTAGCCGCTAGCGTGCTCCTGGCTGGGGAGCTATCGTTCCGTGGGTGGGATGCAGCTGCTTTCCAGGCTCACAGCTCAGTGCTTTGCAATATTTCTTTCCTTTTTGTTTTAATTGCAATTCAAGGTAAATGCTTTCATCACCTACTTGACCAATGGATAGACCGAGCTTAGACATGGTTGACCGTTTCTCAGTCTGCACAGAAAAGATAGGAGTTGATGTTTGCTTTCACCTCAGACTGGGTTCAGAGTCCTTGGTGTTGTTTATTGATGTTTCCAGAAAGAACCTACACCTGAGGAGATGGCTTGTGGATAAAGTATATACCCATAAGCATGACTGCCGGAGTTAAGATTCCTAAACTCCATGCAAAAGCAGGGCAGGAGTGGGAGCCACTTACAATCTCAGCACTAGAGGGGCAGAGGCATGAGGCATCCTGAGCAAGCTAGACTAGCCAGAATTGATGAGCTCTGGGTTCAATGAGGGAGGAATGAGAGAAGGCACCCAATATCAGCTTGGAACTTCCACATAAATGCACACATACAGAGAGAGAGAGAGAGAGAGAGAGAGAGAGAGAGAGAGAGAGAGAGAGAGAGAGAGAGAGATTGTGGGAGGGGTGGAAAGAGAAAGGAGTGGGCAAACTAAGAAAATGCAACAGATTATTAATTCTACAAGGACAACCAATTGGAGTTTAATGATTGTGAAAGGTTTGGAATGCTGTACATCCAGAATTACCTTGAGATATCTTAGCTCGCTGAACAGACATTTATTGACTAGCTCTGTCTGTGAACTGACATCTATATGCCTGAAACTGAACCTATAAAACTCTGGTTCAGCCGGGCGGTGGTGGCGCATGCCTTTAATCCCAGCACTCGGGAGGCA
Source organism: Peromyscus californicus insignis (assembly GCF_007827085.1). Taxonomy (NCBI): domain Eukaryota; kingdom Metazoa; phylum Chordata; class Mammalia; order Rodentia; family Cricetidae; genus Peromyscus; species Peromyscus californicus. Next base: position 10,608,607 of record NW_026294606.1, read on the forward strand.
GAGCCAGGCAGATCTCTGTGAGTTCGAGGCCAGCCTGGGCTACCAAGTGAGTCCCAGGAAAGGCTCAAAGCTACACAGAGAAACCCTGTCTCAAAAAACAAAAACAAAAACAAACAAACAAACAAAAAAACTCTGGTTCAGCAAGCCAGACTTCAGTGGAGTCATTTCCTTGGCTGGTCACCTGGAAACTACCTGGAGACTAGCATGGGGTCATTGTGCTGGAGCTGTATTGGAAGCATTCTCCAAAGACTTCACTGGTCTGTCATAGGTGCCTTATCTTGGGTGAATACATATTTATTCATGAGTCCTCAGCGAAAATAACATAACAAATTGGCACTGGCCTTGGGGCCCAACAGTTTTCCAAGGAGCTATGGGTATTCCTAATTTTATATTTACTACTGTGGAGGAAGGAACTTTCCCTAATGGGTAGCCAAGGTTGCCTTTAGGTGCAGACAATGCACTGGAGGTATTGTGTTTAATTACAAATTTATTGGGCCTCTTCTAATGTGCAGAATATCTGGACCCGAGTAGATGCTAGGGCCAGGTAAGCCTTGGTTTCTGGAAGCCTCCGGGAGCATTCACTTGGGTAATCATATTTAGTATGTGGTGCTGTGCCTTCTTACTGTGGCAGCAGATGCATGGGCCTTGGTATGAGTAACTGAACATCTAACTAAGGCTGAGCCATCTGAAGGAAGAGTGTCCTCAGGTGTCGGATGGAGTGGAATGCTTGTCTGTGGATCATTCTCTAGAGCATGGCTGTTGGCAACTGTTGTTCAATGTCAAGACAAGGAAGTAGTGATGAAGGTTATAGTAGTAGCCATAGCCAGACCTGTCAGTTCTCCAGCTCTGTCTGTTCCTGGCTCCATCTGGCTTTGGGAAAAAGGAAAAGGAGCAGATATGGGAGGACTGATAAGTCTGAGAGTAGGCAGCTTAGAGGACCTAAGTAGGTATACTGGCCTTCCAGCTTAAAGAGATACCTGGGGATTTGAACAATTAATTGGAACAATCACAGAAATCGTGTCTGTTTTATCAGCAAGCCCACTACATGGTTATTATGCATAAGAGTTCAGTGTTGCCTCACCAGACTTCAAAACCCTGAAATGATGAATTGGGCATTTTAATGGGCACTTTTGGTATAGAGAGACATTCTACAACACCAATTGGAGGGACTACTTTAGCCAAACAATATCACACATGTCAGATCTTTTCTGGCAATGTTGCTTGAAAACTGGCTACCAGATAACCTGGAGTCATTAGAATATGGGCAATTATTGCTTTACAAACATTTCCTGCATAGTAGAGGCACAAGAGAGAATGGAGGCGTCTTAGTTACTGTTCTACTGTTGTGAAGAGACACTATGACCAAGGTAACCCTTATAAAAAGAAAGCTTTTATGTGGTGATATATTGTGTGTCAAATAAAGCTTGCCCGAGGATCAGAGGACAGAGCCAGCTACTAGACTAAACATAGAGGCCAGGCAGTGGTGGCACACACCTTTAATCCTAGCACTTGGGAGGCAGAGATTGTCCGAATCTCTATGAATTCAAAGCCACCCTGGACTACATGAGATTGACTCAGTCTAGGAGAGAAACAGAGCCAGGCTGTGGTGGCACACACCTTTAATCCCAGTACTTGGGAGTCACATGCCTTTATTCCCAGCACTTGAGATCTCATGCCTTTACTACTAGTATTTGGGAAGCACACACGCCTTTAATCCCAACAATAAGAAGGCAGTGAAATGGTTGCGCAGAGAAAGGTATATAAGGCATGAGGAGATAGGAACTAGAGCTTTTCAGCTGAGGACTCAAGCCCTTTCAGCTAAGGACTAAAAGGCTTTCAGACAGAGGATTCCTGGAGATAGGATCTTTCCTTCAATTTGGCCTGAGGATTTGGTACTGGTGAGAAGTTTCTCTAGTGGCTTTTCCCTTTGTCTCTCTGATCTTTCAGCATTTACCCCAATATCTGGCTCCAGGTTTTTTAAAATAAGACCACTTAGGATTTGAACAACACTTTTAATTGGGGCTTGCTTACATTTTCAGAGGGTTACTCCATGATCATCATGGTGGGTAGCAGACAGGCAAGGTCATGGAGAAGTAGCCGAGAGCTTTATATCCTGATCCACAGGCAGCTGGCTGAAAGAAGAAAACTTTCAGTGACACATTTCCTCCAACAAGGCCACGCCTCCTGCTTCCTAACTCTTCCCAAACAGTTCCACTACCTGGGAACTAAGTATTCAGACATACGAGTCTATGGCAACCATTGTCATTCAGAACACCACAGGAGGAATGAACACAGACAGTAATTAAACAGAAGAACTTCAAATCTGGTTAAACTGTTATTGCCTGCTTTTTTAATGTTATGCAAAATGTAACAGAAGGAATATGACCTACAATTTAATTTTAATTACTTCAGTTAAAACTGTTTGGCTATTTGAAATATGCTTTTGACATGCAAATTATTCCTGTCAAAGTTCACCAGCACTAAAACTCACTTACTCCAGATACCAAGAGAAAGATATTTAGCTCCAATCTTTCTCCTTGAGAAAGAATTATGATTATTAAGACAAATATAACATGGCTCATGAAAAGTAAGATGGGAGAATTTTTCTGCCTTACTTACCAACATAACTAATGTTTGTTGAGTGGTTGCTTCATGTGAACTCCTGACAAGTGGGTCACAGAGAGGGCTGGCACAGGTGGACCCCTGACTGACTTTAAGGGGCTCCCAGTCTGGAGGAGAAATTGAAGGCATACATGAGAGCCTGAAATATATAACATATTTGAAAACACACTGTTGCCTAAGAATAGTCAAGTAAAGCTTCATAAAATGAATCTTGAGGGGTCCATAGGCTGATTATAGGAGCAGGAAAAGGGGTGATTAAAAAAGCAGTTGTTTTTATTGCTATTGTTAATATGTTTATACAGGATACGCTTTGCTTGCACACGACAGCAGATTTCAACCAAAGAAGTCTTGTTCTTGTAACTGCCAGTTGATAAGTTCAGGGCTGACATGGTTTTAGTCTTGACATCATCACTGTCATCTTCAGATCTTGGGCCTGTGTTCTAATGACACCTTGGAAAAGCTGTGCTGAATTGGGCAAATTGGCCCTCAGTGGTTCTAGGCTTAACAGAGAATAATTCTTTCCTGAAGTTTCTAAGAAAACCACCAGCTAGATTTTTGTCATTTTGACTTGACTACCTGCCTTCTCTCAAACCAGTCACCCTAGCCAGGGGACAAAGGATCATTTTGGTCAGAGTTGAGTCAAACAGACACTTACGGAGTCAGCAGTCAACCCAGCTTAAAGCAAACTGATTGACAGGGACTCCGATGTGGTTTTGCATGAGACACTAGACTTTGAAGAAACAATGTCCACTCCTTTCTTGATCTCTGGCTAAGAAACCCTCGCCTCCCCGGGCCTTAGCCTTTCTCCCGCTCTCCTCATGCCGCTGCTAGAGCTCTAGCTTGCTGTCCCTGTCGCTTTTCTCTTCTCAAACTCCAATAAAGTTGTCCTTGGGCTTAAAAAAAAAGCCCATATCACAAAAAATGTGGGACTTTTTAGATTTCAAAATTGAGGCTCAAATAAATCTATAAATGCACAAAAAAGCCTTTTCTACTATGATTGCAGAGTAGAATTTCATGTTCTATAAAAGATCTAAAAATGAAAGCTGAGTTAGATTGCTAGATTTTATAACCTGCCATTTTCAGACAATGGGTAAGTGCTAATTATCTCTCCCACAGCCCTTTAAAAGGCAGAGTGTTATTTAAATAATTCTCCCAGAGATTCAAACACAGATCGGGTGTGACAGCATCTACTCCAGAAAATAAGATTGCTCTTGATGGTTTTGTTAGGAGGTCTGGATCCTAAACCCTAGGTTGGAATCCTTATTGCATCTCTTCTGGGACATGTCATGGAGAATGATAATCCACCTGCAGAGTAATGATGGGTGTGTCTCACAGGGTCTCTAACAAGAGTTAAAATGTATTCTGCAACTGTAAGCCTGGGTGGCAACAGTATTAATTTGTCCTAGGGTAGATAAAAGGAACAGAAGTCCTGTCTAGAGGAACAAGAGCCTGAAGTAGGTATAAAGGTTGCTATGAAGTGTGAGGTGATGGTAGAAGTCTGTCGTGGGTTCTCAGAGGGAGGAACTGGTTACCTTACAGGAAGTGGTAGCTGGTTCACAAAACTGCTGGCTGAGGCTTGCAAGTCACAGGATGCTTACCATGGGAAAAGGGCAAGTGGGATCTTGGGATAGTGTTCGCTCAGCTCAAAGCCTCTCTTTTGTAAACTGACACTTGGTACCCTGTTTAATAGTGCATGGCTCTGTCCCTCTCTGGCCATGGCTGACCCAGGAGACACACCGTATTAGCTTAACATAGAGACTCAGATTCTCCTTCTGGGGACACCTTGTCCCCTCAGCCCAGAGCAAATGCTGAGCACTCAAGGTCATGTCTGCTTGGGAATGATCATAAGGGAGCTTTTGGATTTGGTGCGTTGATGGCTGAGGAGAGACTGTGTGTAGAGAAATTGGTGGAGGATAGAAAAACAACTTGAGACTTCTTGAGAGGTCCTGTGGCTGAGACAGAGACCCCCACAGTAGGAGAGTGGCTCCCTCAACTGAGGTGCCTGAATGGTTAACCCTTTAATTTTGTTTTTCCTTAAGGAAATGTTCCTGTACCTAGCAGTATTCCAGTCAGCAGGATAGTAGCCCAGAGTCCTAGAGACACAATGTCTTGATTCAACTGACTGGTCCTTCATCCCCATCACACTGACATTCAGTTCTCCCCACCTCTCACCTCATAATGCTGTATTTTTTTTAAATCTTCTTTGGGAGCTTTTACTGAAATGGCAAAGAACACTTTCCCACCGCCTACCTCACCACCTCCTCCACCCTCCCATCCACCCCTTCTCCCTCCTCCTACTCCACAAAGCAAGGATTAAGAAGACATGCTTCTGTTTCCTCACTTTCCTTACTCCAGATTCAGTGTGATTTAGAACCTTCATCCATCTGGTAAGTGAGAACCAGCCCGAGTCTTTCCTGGGTCAAGGATCCATCCAGGCTGGCATTGCTCCGTGGGGATCTGCCAAGCGTTTGGGTTACTGTCAGGATCCTTGGACCCTCTTCAGCTCCACACTGTGCTGAGAAGCAGTTTCCTTCACTCCCTCCTGATGCTCCTGATGGACTCTTGTTCTGGAAAACAAATACCCAGAAGGCGGAGACACATGTCACCCCCTCATTTGAGATTTCCCCTTTCAGTTCTTGCTGTGGGTTTAATTTCAACTGTGCTCTGCAAGGAATGACCCTGGGTGTCTTTTTGTAAAAAGGTATATTTATTCACTTTGTGTGTGACAGTGTTTTGCATGTGCATGTGGGCACCATGTGTGCCTAGTGCTTGAGGAGGCCAGAAGAGGGCATCAGATCCTCTGGAACTGGAGTTACAGACAGTTGCAAGCTGCCATGTGGGTGCTGGGAACCAAACCCTGGTCCTCTGCAAGAACAGTCAGCGCTCTTAACCCTTAGCCGTCAGTCCAGCCCCCTCCAGGTGTGTTTGAAGGCAGCAGAATCCTTCTGGGCTATTGAGTGAGCTGAGCTCTGGGGTGTTTTGTCTGAGCAGCTCAATGGTCACCAAAGCCACTCTGAGCCCAGCGGTTTCCAGGTTCTTGTTTTGAGAACTCAAAGGATGAAATCATGGACCACAGAGGGTGAGTTTTACCATAGTGAGCTTAAGAGAAAGAAAATAGAGCAAGTTCCCATAGAGGTGAGGGGTCCCTGGGCTGCCAGACTGTCACTGCCTGGAGGTTTATAGGGCTTCACTGGTTGAAGGGCAAGCTGTTCAATGAAGTTCCCATGTGTCAAGGTGCCAGCATTTTTAGTCATGTCCTCAGTATGGTTTCCAGGAAGGGGTGCTCTTTTAGGGAGAAGAGAGAAGGGAAAATCAGATTCCTGTCCCTTCCCTTTCTGGTAGTTCTGGCCTCTGGCCACAGAGGAACCAGAGATGTTTTGGCTTAAACAGGTCTGGCATTTCTGGCCTCTGGCAAGGATAGGCTGCTGTCTGGCACAAGGACATTTCAGGCTTTTAGCCACGGAGGAAACTGGTCTCCTTTTCCCCTTAGCTGCCTAGTCAGTTTCTGCCTCCTCTTCTCATTGGCATTAAATGAAAACATCTTTAAATGAATTTCTAGAAAGAATATTTATCAGATGTGTTTGCTGAACCTACAACCACAGTAGCTGCTTCTGTTATCACAGAAGCGAAGGGACAGATGAGGGTCACAGCCATCTGTCTTCTTCCATAGAGATTTATCCAATACTGATGACGAGACCCATGGTCATAGGGACCACAACATTCATTTTGCAGGTTCTTAGTCTGGCCCATAAAGAATTTAAAAGTGTTCTCAGGAGGAAATTCGAGAGCAATTGTATCCTCTTAGTATCTTGGAAGGTCAGATAAAGAGTTTGGTTTTGGCTTGGTGGTACATGACTTCAGCATGGAAAAATCAACTCTGATTTGGCCAGTTGGGCCTAGTTCAGGGCCTCATTCTGAGCTCACAGCCTTCTGTATATTTCATTTTACAGTGTTTATAAGAAGGCTACCAATACAAAGAAGGCAGAGGTTCCAGACCACACCAACAGCAGTGATCCTTACAGCATTTGAGGACAGGTGAGGAATCTTCCAAAGCATTTGGTAAGGGTGATTAGTCTCCCTCTGACCATCATGCGTACTATTTTGGGCACATGTCAGAACTCCTGAGCTGGAAAGCTGCATGTAGACAGGCTCCAGAGTTACCCTGATCCACAAATACAATCCAACTGTTCATCTGATGGTTTTCAGGCTGGGCCAATCCCATTCTTTTCTTGTCTTGATAAAACCTTTGGAACCATTTTATAGATAAGGAAACAGAGGGTGAGGAAGTGAAGCAGTTCATTTGTGTTCACACGTGACTTAATGATGGACTCTAGACCTGTCTGTGCACTTTCAAAGATGTCTCTCAGGTGCCCTGGAGGCAGAATGAGTGATTTTTCAGAGGAGTGAGAGGTTCAATGGTCCATCATTTTTATTGTCTGTTGCACCAATACTGAGTGCCTGCACAGATCCCAGAATGTCACCTTTCCTCAGAAGTGATTGGCAGACTACCAGGAGGTTTCCCTCTGGGACTTTGCTAGCATCATTGAGCCTTTAAAATTTTGGAGCTTATGGGCAGCCCTGCTCCCCACTGGGAATGTCTGTGAGGAGCCTCCCAGAGTGATGCTCTGAGAGTGGGGAGGGAGTAGGTAGAGGACAGAAAGATGTGCAGAGAGGGTGGGAGTCGGCTTCCTCTTGGTCTGCCAGCCTTGCCTTCTTGTTGGATAAGGGCAGCCAACCCCTCCCTTACATCTCCAACTCTCCTCACTCTTTCTTGAGTTTCTTATTTGTCAAATATGGATGTCCAGTTTAATAAACAGGCAATCTGAGGCCCAGGGCAGCAGGGAGAAAAGCCCCGGGTTGCAAACCCAAGAATAGGAAGCAGACCTGTCACTGTCGGGTTCCGGGGAGCTGCCCTTCCCGTGCACAGTCGCTTTTTGTTTTTCTGCATCACGTCACTCTTCCTCTGCTCTTTTGAGCTGACGGTGATGAGTCAGGGTACCGCTGTGTGATGGAGGCAGACCATCTCTGGATTCTAAAGATGAGCTTATGTAAGGAAACATCATCTCCTCCAGGGGAAGCTGTGTGCTTGTTACCGTCATTTGGTGAGTCACACTCTCTCTGCGACTCTTTCATCTATGGTCAAGGATGGCTGCACAGTTCACTCCTCCCCTAAAGGAGGTGATGGATGTAAAACATGGGATAATGTAATGTATACATCCCCTCCTGCCTTTCCCTGCATTCTTTCTTCTCTTGAGCCTTACCAATAAACATTAAATCCTGTGCTTCAGAATTTTCTATCAGCCAGCAGAGCTAAGTGTTCAGACTATTTGGCTGGACTGGAGCCAAACTAGTGAATGTGCTGACTAGAACAGAACAGAAATGAAGTGGTGACTAACTTGGGTCAGAGCCTATGTCCTGGAAACTCTAACAAGCCACGGCTCTGCCACCATCCTTGACCGTCAACTAAAGAGACAGATTAATAGTAAAAAGCAGAAAAAGGCTTATTTGGTGTGGCTACACTGGAAAGAAGGACAGAAGCATCCAGTCACTACTGCCAATTCTGTCCTTGGAGTCCCGACGTGAGCTGTCCTTGGAGTCCCGACGTGAGCTGTGGGTTCACACAGAGGGACAGAGGCGTGCGTAAATAAACAGCCCTCATTGTCTCGGCTACAGTCTCCTCCAGCAAGGCCGTCTGACAGGTTGACAAAACGGTAAAATTTCTTTCCGAGAGACAGTTCTTTTTCTGGCTGCCACCAAACTTCAGCCTTTTCCTCTCCCAGCATGAAATTCTTGGGTAATTCCAACTTTGGGGGACTATTGTTTCAAGTCTGGTAGTTCAAGTGTCTCTTTAGAATATTTTCATTTCTTCCAGACCAGTTAGAGTAGCACCTCCTTGAGCCTAGATGTCCAGTCTGGCTCTTGACCAGACGCAGCACAAACTTACAGAGGGTGGGGAGAGATGGAGAGGGAAATGGACAGGGAGAGGGAGAGGAGTTTATGAGCACTCTTGGCTCTGATGCACACAAACACAGACCACTCTGATTTTGAGTTCTAACTGGGGTTGATTTGGCTTTTGCCACAGACTGATTATTTCTACATAACCTAGAAACTCCTGCCTCTTCGCACCATGCCTTTTTCCTCATAAGGATTTAGACTCTTCAGTAGGGTTGGTAAGTACTCAACCCACGAGGTTGCTGTGGTTAATGTGATGAATCAACTCATGGTGGCAGATGCTGAAGAGCTGGTACTCAGTAGCAATAGGGTTGGTAAGTACTCAACCCACGAGGTTGCTGTGGTTAATGTGATTAATCAACCCATGGTGACAGATGCTGAAGAGCTGGTACTCAGTAGGGTGCCAAGTTGCAGCTGGTTTTATTACTACAGGCTAAGTGTGCCTTGTCTGCAGTGCTCGGACCAGAAATGCTTTGGAATTCTAATTATTTCATATTTTGAAATATTCAAATATACATTATAAGATATCTTGTGCATGGAATCTAAATCTAAACAAAAAATTTATATATTATTTTATACATACCATATATATATATATATATATATATATATATATATATATATATATATATATATATATATATATATAAAGAAGTTAGCTTTATATAATATTTTAAAAATTTTGGGGGCTGGAAAAATGGCTCAGCGGTTAAGCCCTGGACTCAGGTATGATTCCCAGCATCCAAATAGTAGCTCACAACTGTCTACAACTCCAGGTCCAGAGAATCTGATGCCATCTTCTGGACTCAACAGACATCAGGCACACAAGTGGTACACATACATACATGCCGATAAGATACCCACAAACACAAAAACACAATTATCATAATAGATAATAATAATAATTAAAGTTTTTTGTATATGAAGCTAAATTTTGGGATGCAGAACTTTCCGTTTGTGGCAAAACTTCTCAGATTTGGTGCATTTCAGATTTGGGGTTTTTGAGGTACTGATGTTCACCATATTACTATTCTCTTACCTTTTTAAAGGAAACTATGCTTTTCACTGATTCCCTAGAATGTCCAAGAATTTTGTAAAAAACAAATGCAATCCATTCATTTCCCTGTACCTATCTCAAAGTCCTCAGGATAAAATGCAGCAAAATGCACACATGTTCTTGCTTGGTTACACAGTGTGTGCAGGATGTTTGCATTCATGTCTCCTTTTCTTTAGTCACCACAGCACTCCTGAGAGTCAGGTGATGCTATTAATTTTGTATTACCAGTAAGAAAGCTGAGGTTCATGAGTTTGAACCCGTATTACAGACATGGCCTGGGTGGCTCTGTAGACCTGTACCATCTCTGACTCTCCCTCCTGGAGAATGCTTAAGTCCACCACACTCCTCCACATCTCTGGAGCTGGCATGCTGTATCATGTCCCTATGCTTTTGCTCTGGCTGTTTGAAACCTGGTCCCCAGAATGTGGCATTTTTTGGGAAGATTATGGAGGTGCAGCCTTGTTGGAAGATGTATGTCACTAGGAGTAGGCTTTGGGAGTTATCTTAGTTAGTGTTTCTATTACTGTGAAGAGACATCATGACCATGGCAACTCTTATAAAGGAAAACATTTAATTGGGACTGGCTTACAGTTTCAGAGGTTTAGTCCATTATCATCATGGTGGAACATGGCAGCATGCAGGCAGACATGGTGCTGCAGAAAGAGCTGAGAGTCCTACATCTTGATCCACGAGCAGCAGGAGACTGTGTGCCACATTGGGCATAGCTTTAGCACATAAGACCCCAAAGTCTGCCCCCATCAATGACATACGTCCTCCAACAAAGCCATACCTCCTAATAGTACCATTCCCTATGGGACAAGCATTCAAACACATGAGTATATGGGGGCCATTCCTATTCCAACCAACCACCACAGGGGTTTATAGCCTCACCCCACTTCCAGTTTGCTTTCTTGGTGCTTCTTCTATGGAGCTGAGAGGTGATCCCCTAGGTTTCTGCTCCTGGTGCTTGCTGCCCTACCTCCCTGCCATGATGGACTCTTATCACTCTAGACTTAGAAGTCAGGACAAAGTCTTTTGTTGTTTAAGGTGCTTTTGGTCATGGTGCTTTATTACAACAACAGAAAATTAACTAATACACTGCTTCTCTACATAGAGTTCCTGCCCTCTTATCTTTGTCTGGAAGAAATATAACTATGGAAATTCAAACCTAAACACCATCCTTGGGCACTTTCTTAGCTTTCCTCACCCAGGTCAAGTTTAATTCTTTCTGCTCTGTAGCCCTTGGTGTGTTCTTCTCACATGGTGATGTCATACAATATTCCAGCCATGTATTTCTTGGTATAATGTTTCTTCTGAGACTGGGACTGTGTCCTGTTTTCCATTGTGTTCCTCATACCAAGTTCCATGACAGGCTGATAAATCAACACATTGGTTTAACCTCTCAATATTTTAATATGAGACTGCCAATGGGAGACTCATGGTCCTTTAGATTTTAGATTGGGTTGAGGCCATTGGTAGAAGCATGGTTATTTGAGTGGAACAGTCTACTGGCTAGTCTCAAAGGCATTGTCTTCTGGGGTACCTTGTCCCTTCTGGCTGGTTTCCAGAAATCAGGGCTGATGTTAGCCAATTATTTTGTACAGCTGTATCACCAAGAGAAGCTGTCACCCACCAGTCTCCAGACTTCAAAATCTGATCATGGGTACACTTGTTACTTGGCTGTAGAGAACATCCTTAAGTTCGTGAAAACAATTTCTTTTCCATTTTCAGAAAATATTTGTGGTCTAATATGAGATATTAATAAGTTCAATTCATGAAAATAGCTTCCAAGGGCTCTTTCTCAAAATCATAGGAAAAGCAAAAGTGAACTCCTTCACGACAAAATGCAAACTTTGATATCATCATCTACATACCCAATACTTATAAGATGTTCAGTTCTTGTTTCCCAAATTTAATAGCTCCTTAGACTTAGCCTCCACGTAGCAAAGATTTGAAAATTTGTTGTTGTGATTGGAAGATTACCAATAGAGGCAGGATGTCTGAATTATTAGGAAAATATCACAGTACACTGCTTCTTAAAATAAGTAAATAATACTTACCAGATACTTCTAGAATTGTATACATAAGAACTTCAGCAAAAACAATGTAGTCTTTTAAATCAATGTCACCTGCCTTGGCCTCACAGGTTAGGGAACCTACAAGTCCCATAAGGTGTGTGAAGGAGGAAGGAGAAGAGACGGGAAGGGTCTTGTGGCGACTTGTGACCACAGGGCAGAACAGGCTCTCTTGAGACTACTTCCCTCTCCAGTGGTTCCTACAGAAAAGGACAGAAGGACTTGGGTGCACATTTACGGTTTGGGGGTAGAGTTTGGCTGCTTGTCTCTAGAAGCATCTGAGTATGTCCATGCCTGCAGGTTGTCCCGGTCATTACTGCCCTTTGTGTTGCTTCAGGCAGTGGTCAGTCTCAGGACCACTTTGCTTGGGCCCGTCATCCTTTCTGAAGTACAGGATTCATTCCCTCCCACCCCCACCCTCTCTTTTCTTCTGACTCTTGGATGCTACCCTTTCCCAGAATCTCTTCACTTCACGGTGCTTCTTCCCAGCTCTTCTTTCTCCTGGCCACAAGACCACATTACTGTTGAGGAGATCTACTTTTCTTTTCATATCCCTCAGTGGCTCAGCCGGACTCAGGTAAAGGAGTCTTTTTTTTTTTTTTTTTTTTTTGCTTGTTTCTGTTTTTTTTTAACATAATTTTTTTATGATTCTTTGGAAATTTCACATCATGTACCCCAATTCCACTCATTTACCAATCCCTCAATATTTGCACTTTAACACTACAGTGTCCTCCCCAAAAGAAAATTAAAAAAATAAAAATAATAACTAAAAAAACCCACTTTGCTCCTCCATCTTTCCCACCTCTCCATCACCTCTTCATTCACCTTGGTGGCATTGGGAGCCGTGGTGTCATGCAGTCTACCCTTTTGTCCAGACAGCTTCTCTTGCAATTGCTCACTGTAATGAGTTCATGGTCTGGTTCAAGGCCTCTGGTTTTTGATATACCATCAATACTAGACCCTCAGAGAAACTCCTCTCAGGTATCCTGCTGTTGCTCTGAGTCATGGAGATTCTGCTGCTCTGGTTCCACAGGACCAGTCCCATCACGTGCTCCAGTAGGCCATAGATAGGGTAGATGTCGGGGTGGGCCAACTCAGATTACTGGATGTGGGCCTTTGTGGTAGCTGAGTTGGTCAGTTTGGGCCTCTGCTGGGACTGACCCCCCGCTCAGGCGAGTGGCAGAGCCTGCTCTCCTATGCCCATGATATCTGTGTCAGCTCTCCCACACCAGTAGCGAGGGGTGGGGCCAACTCTCCCAGGACTGGGGCAAAGCCAGCTCTCCCATTGGAGCAGCCAGGGAGGGGCAGGGCCAGATCTCCCAGGGCCAGCAACAGAGGGTTGTCTCAGCATGGCCCTCGGATTTCAACATGCATGGTTCTCATAGCACCCCACGCCCTCAGTGGTAACATGGACCATAGGCATCAGCATAGACCCTAGCTGCAGCAGGACTAAGGACCCAGACATGGCCCTCAGCAGAGGCTTGGGACCGGATGTCACCATAGTTCTGGACAGCAGTACAGGCCACTCAAATCAGTATGGCCCTGCAGCAACATGGCCTTCAGACACCAACATGGCCTCAGGTAGTGGCAGATTCCCCGGGCATCCACATGGCCTTTGGTGATAACAGGAGCTGTGCACATCAACACAAACCACAGCTTCTTCAGGACCATGGACCCAGGCATGGCCCTTGGCAAAAGCTTGGGTCTGGATGTCACTATGGCTCAGGATGGCAGCTCAGACTGCTCAGATCAGAATGATCCTGGTAGCAGCATGGCCCTTGGATAACAATGTGGCCACAGGTGGTTGCCCACACCCTGGGCATCTGCACGGCCTTTGGTGGTAACAGGAGTCACGGATATCCACACAGACCCTGGCTGTGGTAGGGCCATGGACCCAGACACGGCCCACAGTAGCAGCCTGGGCCGGGACATTACCATGGTCCCAGGTGGTAGCACAGGCCAGCCTCTTCCTCACGGCCTTCACTTCTTCAGTTCCGCCTGTCTCAACAGCACACGAACTTCTCGCTTCTCCTTCCCTCTGGTTTCTCCACCATATAATTACTCATTGTAACGGTGCCCACCTGCCTGGCTCCTTGAGGCACTGGACAGGCCTATGGGTATCTTTGTAAAAGACTCTTAATTTCACAGGTCTCTACTTCTCCTTAGCTTGCTACTCTGCTCTTTCCAGCAGCCTCTAGACACCCCTTGGGTGTCTAATGGGCATTTCAGAAACAACACTGCCCAAACTGATCTCCGGTTCCTTATCACACCTCCCTTTATTCTTTCTATCGCCTCTTCCAGTCTTCCCCATTAGTCACTTAGGTCAAAACCGGACTCACTGTCGATTCCCCTGCCCCTCGTCCCCCACATCCAATCCATCCCACACTGATGCTGGTTTCTCCAGGACACATCCCCACCATGTTCTCTTCTCTTCCAGTTCTGCCGTCAATCAAGTCATCTTATTTCCTTCCCGGTATTGCAGTCACTTTTCCACCAAGTCCCCTGCTTTTGCTCTTTCCTCCAACTCATGGGGTCTTAAGAACTCAAGAGACTCCCAACAAGGCATTTGTACTCCAGTAAAACCCAAGCCTCCGACCAGCACTTCTTGTTTTCTAGCCCCTCCCTCCGTCTCCAGCCTCGCCTTAGAGCATTGCTCCCACTCACCACACCGCAGACACTGGAGGTGCTTTTTGCTTCTTAAACACCCCATGCTCTCTGTCTTTCATGGCCATTGCCTTGGCTACACAATTTGCCCCCCAAACTCTTTTTCTAGATCGTCACAAAGTTTTCTTCTTTTCGTTCAGGCTTTGGCTCAGTGTCGCCCTTTCTCCGGGGTCAGGAAGCTTTCTTACCTGCTGCATCGAGAGTGGCAGTATCTCTGTCACACTGCTCTGTTCTGTTTCGTCACAGCACTTGTCCCTACCTGATATTCTCTCGGCTCCTTTGTCACTGGCTGTCTCCCTCAGCTTACCTGTCTGCTGTGGGGATCAGGGGCCTGTTTGTCTTGGGCACTGCTATAGCACAAAGAGTTGGACTTGTGAAAAGAAATAGATAAGTGTGGGGGAGGAACTGCTGAATTGTAGAATAGTATATAATTTGTTATTTCTTCCAACTTTTCTGCAGTGAGCTTTCAGAATTTTATGCTAGAGAAAAAAAATTAAATTTATTTAGAGAGACAGTCTTACTGACTAAGCAATTGAAGTTTTCACAAACTTACAATGTACAATGCCATTTAATCTGAAAACATAGGAATGTGGCAGCCTCTTTGCTAAGGTTAAGCAGAAACCATTCTGCATGGCATGAGGAAGTGTTGTGTCCAGGCACTGCCCTATCCTTTCTCAAGCCTTGCAGTATTCTCAGAGAGTAACCCACTCTCTCCACTTCCCTTCCATCGTTTTGTTCATAAGGAGTCTAAGAAAGGTAAGGCCATCTCCCCAACACTGTGTGGTCCATACATGGCAGACAAATGATCTTTCAAGAAGGATTTAGGTATTAAACCTGCAGCTCTAGCCCTGGATGGTGTAGCAGGAATCTTAAAAGTTCTTATTAATAAAATCAAACCCGGAGCCAAGTATTGGAGTGAACACTGGAAGATCAGAGAGACAGAACAACAAGCCACAGCTAACCTCACCTGGCCAACTAACTTCTCAGCTGATCTTGTTTCCTCAGACTGGAAGCTTCTGTGTCCTCATCCCAATGGCTCTCAGCTGAACTGTGCTCGAAAGCCTGAAGCTTAACCAGTCAAATGCTTCTAGTTCCTGGTCTTCACACCTTATATATCTTTCTCTTTCTGCCGTCACTCCCTGGGATTAAAGGCTCACTTCTTGGGATTAAAGGCATGTGTCACTATGCCTGGCTGTTTCCAATGTGGCCTTGAACTCACAGAGATCCCAGAGGGATTTCTACCTCTGTAATGCTAGGATTAAAGGTGTGAGTGCCACCATTTTCTAGCTTCTGATTAATATTGTGGCTGTTCTATTCTCTGACCCCAGAAAAGTTTATTAGGGTGCACAATATTTTGGGGAGCACAATACCACCACAGGATGGTGACAGTCTCAGTTCAAAGCTCTTCTCCATTGGTTATTATTTTTAAGCCCCACAACTTTAGGAGCTGAGGGTGACTAGTCCTTAGCTCCATCTGAATCAGTTTCAGGGGAGAAAGTTGATGTCTTGTCCAGGTGGCAAATAGGTTCCCAAGGTCACCCAGTGAGCAACCACTGCTGGATGCTCCTGGGTGGGCACACCCCGACCTTTCCGGAGCTGACTTCTATGCAGGAACACAACCAATTCGGCAGCTCTCCCTAGGTTGCTCATCACTCTTGTTGCCCATGCCTCTGATTCCAGAGCTGATGAGAGTTTCCAGGGAAAAGGAAGAGAATCCCATTGCTGTGCACTTAACTCCTTCACAGCATGCTAAGAAAGTGTAGACTCAAGCCTGAAGTCCTTTTATAAGGAGAACGTTAGACTAGTTTTGTAAAAAAAGAGATTGCAATGATCTTACTGTGGAAGCTAAAAAGCCAATCTCATAGATGTAGAGAATGGAAAAACAGTCACCAGAAACTTAGTCAGAGAGGAGGAAGGCTAAGGTGAGATCAGGTAATGGTTAACAGAATGCACTTAGATGCGACAGATTGAATTCCAGTGTTCCATGATGCAGTGTGTCTATAGTCTACAAAAATTTATTAAGGATTTCACAAAGCATCAAAACAGAGGAGTTGAAAAGTTTTTAACACAAATAAATGATAAATATTTAAGGAGATAGAATGTTAAATATCCTGATTGGGCACTATACATCATATATATATATATATATATATATATATATATATATATATATATATATATATAACTCTACTCCATAAATATGTACAATTATTGTCAATAAACACCAGAAGCTCACTGTGGCTGGAGAGGAGCTTAGAGGAGACGCGTGTAGAAAGGCGTAACTGGGAGAAAGGAGAGAGAAGTCCAGCTGAGCCTCTTCAACCAAATACCTGGCACTCCCTTTGGCTATGGAACAATTCCCAAGCCCATAGGAGGGCTTAGCCCTATGTAACATTTACTTTTACATAGAAAATATTTGATACAGAATTACAGCTATCATTGCTAATATTAACACATTTACATGGACGCTACAATGACTCCCAGGAAAAGGATGAATGTGGACCCTTGGAAAGGATTCATTACTTTCCTAGGATCCTACACTGATTGATTTTAGGATTCTTCTTCCACAATGAATTTTAACCTAGAACATTTAAGTTTCTGAAATGCTGGCTGAAGCTAGCCTGGAGTTTTTTTCAAGGTCCTATGAACAGTGCCTGCAAAAAGTTCCACAGACTCTTTCATGACTAGACCCCATTGACAGGAGACCCCCCTCCACTAACAATTTCTCAGAGAAATGATTCCCAGCCCCAAGATGTTTCCTTAAACCACTGTGGTATCCCAGTATCTCACAGGCAAGCCTGCTGATTTCAACTCTCTCCCAGCTTTGCTAGTGCAAGGCTTCACACTGTGGGCACCGTGGTGCTGCCAGACACAGGGTTTCCCGGTGGTGGTCGTCATGAATCCACAGAAGCCTGACAAGTATTTAAGCGCTTGGGCCAAATGAAAAGGAATCCCTTCTCTGAGCTCAGCATTACTTGGGAAGAGTTCCCACTGCAGTGACAGACAGTTCAGAACTCTGCTTCTCCACACCATTGTCAACCGACTCTTTGTGTTTCCAGTCCTCTGCCGAAAGCAAAGTTGCAGTTTCAAAAGCCTGAGCTGGTAAAGCTTTCACTTGGACAAAGAAATGGACACAGAGATTTCCCCAGGATTCAGAATTAATCCTAAGGAATTTGATAATATGAATTTGGAAAGGAAAGCCATCCCCTAGAGAGAACACATGGCCCAGTAGCTTCACCCAAGTCTCACTTTCTTTTTTCTAAGGAAAAGCAAGCTACCCTTAACTTTGCAAAATAACACACCTTTCATTTCTTCTATGAATCAGACACTTTTCTTTGCTCCATCAAGATACTTGGCACAAAAGCTTAAGGGAGGAATTGGTTATTTGGGCTCACAGCTTCAGAGAACTCATTCCAGAATCCTTTCATCCGTGGATTCCAGACAGGCAATACTTACAGCAGTAGGACTGGGTGGTGGGGGCTGCCCACCCCACGCCACCAGGCAGCAGGAACCTAGAAACAACCAAGCATAACCCTCACAGCCACATCCCCAGTGACCTGCTTCTTCTGAGTTCTATCTCTTCATGTTTCTACCTCCCACAATAGTGCTACCAAGCTTGTGGCCGAGCCTTCAACATGTGAGCTGGTAAGAACAGTTTGTATTTAAGTCATGATCCTAGACTGGTTCAACTCCTGATGTAGATGAACACAAGCTATGCTGTGACTTAGGAATAACAGACAGCTGTCATTCTTCTTCATGATGAGAGAAAAATTGGTGAATTTCAGGCGATCCTTCCTAGGGAGAGATTTTCAGAGGATGATGGTACATAACAGGAGCTGTGTTGCTTGGGCTGGGGATGACTCAGTCACTGTACATCCACATAGGTGCACTGAGCACGCACTGCCTGCAGTAAGTACTTCATCGTCCTTGAGGTCATTTCTTGTCTTTGACGACAAGGTTCTAACTTAGAGGCTTCAAGGATCTCCTAAAAACTGTTGGCCTATCCTTCTTACAGTCTGGTGCATTATAAAGCCAACTTGCAGATGCAGTTTGCTCTCAGCCTTGAGTCTATAGCATTGATTTGCTGACCATTGTACGTATGTCTGACTCTCACATTCAAGCTGGGACTTCCGTTCATCATCTCAAGTGCAGGTGGGCATGAAAGATCCCATTGCTTCTGTATATTATCAAAGTGACTCATCACCTCAGGGGGCAGCACTGGGTTTTCATCTCACATCGGGTCCAAAAAGGACCAATTAGAAACGGGCTAACAAGAGATCCTTCAGGGTTTCCACCCAAGTACACTGTGGTTGCTTGTTTCTCATTAGACCTGCACATGAGAGCTTTTCAGTGACTAGCTCTCCAGACAAGGTTGCTGTGAAGGCTACCCAGTGCTGCCAGAAAAATGGAGTCAATGTTCTTCTTGCCATGGTTCAGATACCAGTCGTTAAACAGAAATACTGTGACATCTGCTTCCTCTTTACCACAAACATGCAGGTCTAGCAAACAGAGAACTCTGGATGACCATGCTGTGCCTTATCTGTTGTTTATGAAACTGAACATATTGCAATTATGGATCAACTAATGAGTCAAATCAGAGGAGGCACATAGAACCTACAATGTGAATGGCAGTGGTTACGTTTCCTTTGCTTTTTACAAGTTGCTATCATGTTCTTTATCCATCACTTACAAGCCCATCATTTGTATCCCAAATTTCTCACATCTGCCAACTCTTGCACTGGACCTGAAGTGCACACTAGGAAGTAGCTTTGTACCACAGTATTGTTCGCTTAGCCAACTGGCTCTTTGGGGGATGAAGAATGCATTTTAAGTAAGCTTTAACAGCACCCAAAAGTGAAATATCATTGACTGTGCATAAAAACAGCTACAAGAACATCAATGGTGGAAACAAAATCTTGTGGATGAGTGACCCTGAGCAGGAGGAGGCCACCATGTCTGCACATGTGTCCCCAGCTCATAGTAGACGGAGCCTCAGCAGGACAGCTCTGGATTTTTATGGAGTGACGCTCATGGAGTAAAGTGTGGACAAGAGTCAGGGGTTAGGTAGGATGGATGCATTCCTGTGTGAGGGCGGGCACTTCATAGATGTACCTAGACTGGGGAAATCCTCTGGCCAGATGGGCAGCCTGCCTGTGCTGCACAACCACAAACACACTGGAAAAGCAACAGCAGGGCTGCATCATTCGGACACTAGCATCTCACATCCAGCTGAAAATGGCAAGTCCAGGGGGTGAGGGCCAGCAAGATAGCTCAGTGGGTAAGACACGTGCTGTGCAACTCTGAGATTGATCCCCAGAACCCGTGTAAAGGTGGTAAGAGAGAACTGGTCCCACAAATATGTCCTCTGGCCTCCACACGTGAGTCACAGCGAATGCATACCCCCACATCACATACATACAGATGAATGTTTTAAAAAGCAGAGGATGGTCTTTTACGTTGGTCTCGGGTTCTCTTGGCTGTCTCTCTCCACTCCCACAGCTTTTTCAGAAGTCCTGCATGTATGCACTGTCAGTGATAGGAATGTACAAGGCTCATCTTCATCCCTCAGGCCCCAGTATACCTCTACTTCAGAGACCTCACTGAGCCTTTTCCCTGCACTGATCATTGGTTTTCCTGTTCTTCTCTGCTCCCATGAAACTGGGTGTGTGCCATTCTGATGACATACACACACTGAACCCCTAGGATGGGACATGAGGCTTAACAGAGAGGAGGATCCACACACACCTGTCAACATCCCCGTGCCTTTAATTTGGTAATACAATGTGTTTCACAAACCCTACATGCTGAACACTGTCTCATTTGTGAAATGTGAGGCAAAGCCTTCCACGTATTTCCACCCTTAGAGAATGGCTGTGCTAGCATGAGAAGACATAGACCTGAATAGACTTAGTGGTACATGAGTGAAGACAGGACAGGCACAAGACTGAAAGACTGAAGCGAATGTCTGTGGTTGCTTCTCAATGGGGAGAGGCATAAATGATTCTGACTTTCGCTTTAAAAATCTTTTTGTATACCTTTTATTATTAATTTTCTTCTTTGACAACTTCAGATGTGTCTATAACACAGTTTCCCTCACTCTCCATTCTTTCCTATCTTCCTCCTCTGCTGTCAACGATCCTTCTCTTTGCAAGTCTCTTCATATTCATGTCTTTGTGGTCTGTCTTGTGATGCAGAGTTTAAGCAGGACCATTTGTGTGACCATGGATTTGGAGCTTAGGCTCACCTTTGGGTATGATTAAAAACAGTGACTGCCCAGACCTACCAGTAGGCAATAGTTCAGCAGGATGGAGTATGGCCCTTTAAATCCCTTTCTTGATCCATGCTTGGCTGATGGCAGGCCCAGTCTAGTGCAGGCTCAGTGCAGGATCCATAGCTGCTGAGATCATGGCTGCGATGGGAGGTCATACCTGGAACACAGCATCTCACAGCCCTTCTCCCCACCATCCAGTTTTTACCTCCTTTCTGTTCTCTCTTCCACAACGTCCCTTGAGTCATAGAAGTCACAGAGAAAGGGCTTTAAGTTTCTGGTTTGGACTTCTAAGGTTACTAGGAATTTGCCAGATTTGATTAAGGGCCATTCCAGGCAGAGTTTAGAACAGAATATAAAACTGCATAGACTTTCCCCCTACACCTACCTACAGCTTCACCACTTTCTTTTCCAAACTGATGGACATGGATTTTTCGCTCAAAATGTTTACTAAATATTTTTTGTGAATGTTTTTGAAAAGCAAAATTTCCATCTGGGCAGAAAAAATACCAAACAAGATATCCACATTTTTAAAAGGTCCTGAAGAAAGTCAGAGTACGAACAAAAGCAATAGCATGTCAATAAGCAGTGCAACTTGTACTGTGCTGGTGTGGAGAGCAGAGCGCATGCTGGAGAGGAAGGCATTGGAAGGCGATGGGCACAGGGTTAGCGAAGGCCCTACAGACTGACAGTGGAGCTGGTAGATGGAAAGGATTTCACCTCCCAGCGATCACTCAGAAAAGCATTCCAAGCAGAGAGAGGGGCTGGTGAGAGGCTGAGGAGGTGTAGAGGCTGTGTCCAGAACAAGAGCGGCAAGTGGCTGGATGGAAGAGGGCACAAAGTGGACACATTTACTGAGTGACATCCCAGAACCATTTTCCTGAAACACTTAGGAATTTGGACTGTAACTCAGACCAAGAGGAGACTCTTTTGTCTCCTGTTACTCTTCTTAAAGCACAACACTGTCACCCGGGAAAAGAAATCTTGATTTGTCCCTAAAGGCTTGTGCAATCTCAAGCAACCTTCTAGAACAGAGATGCTGTCTCCGGATCTGTCACTCAATTGCAGATGGAAGAGAGGGCTGCAGCTTGATCTGATCATTTTCAGAAACAATTATGCATTTTTACTGATCTCCATGGAGACCGCTCTAATACCAGCACTGTTCCTTTTATGCCCTATTTGTAGTTGAAAGCATAATTATTCCTCCTTCAGATTCTCTTTGGGACCTGTTACTTATTTAGGGAAATTAGACTCTTTGGACCAAGTAGTAATCAGACTTTCATTTTGTTAATTGTTTCAGCTCAAGAACAAAGTTGTCAGCCAGGCTGGGAGGGGTGGTGGTGAAGGACTGTGATCTTAGGTTTAAAGGGTGGAGAAGAACATTTAAGGCTCTAGCTGTCTTGAGTTCAGATTCTGTTGTGTGATCTGGTCAGGTTGCCCATCTCCTCCAGCTTCAGCATCCTTGTGAGTAAGCACAAACTCTAAGACAGTGGCTGGCCCAGGGTAGGTCCTAAATACGTGCTGCCTTTCTCCTTCTCCCCTTTTCCTTTATTACACTTGCTTGCATGAAAAATACCATTATAGCCTTGCATATCCCAGGACAAATCACTCTGCAAACTGAGTTTATGGAGTCTGAATTATTATTTACTTTCAGGGATTTCACTGTTGCATTACCTTAACATAATCTAGCAGAAAACGCATGAGTTTTTGTGTCGGGTTCAACACAGAGCTTCATGATAACAGTAACAGTTTATTCTGAATTGTGTATTGTATTTTAATAACATGCTAATAATTTCATAAGCAGCATCTTGATTAATCATTTTGCCCTAAGAGTGGGCACTCTGCCCATTTATAGCTGAGGTGCTGAGCATTGAGAGGAACTGAATTGCCTAGCATCATAAATCAGGGGCTTAACTCACTCTCTCCCCAGGACTCTTTATCTTTACTACTGAAGGATGGGGGTGGGGGCAGGAATGGCACGTGTGGCTCTCAAGGCAGCCTGTCATCAAAAGGTCTTTCTTGGACATTCAATACTCAGTCCTCTAATCTAGAAATACTCTCAAATAGAGAACAAATGTGCTGAACATGAAACCAAACTGTATGTATCAGCCAAAAACATCTACTTAGCTATTTTATAGTATATAAAAATCATCTTTTTAAAGCTATTTTCATAATTATGGTCTATCATTTTGGTGGAGGCTTGCTTATAAATTTCCCCAAATATTCTATTTTAGGTAACTCTGTGTACTTTTGAAAGACTGTTTGCTGAGGGTGTTTGTTGTTCACAGTGGGAGTATAGAGGGTCACGTCTGTCACTCACCTTCTCCTCGTTCTTTACAACTCCTCCTTAGGTTGACCTCAGATGAGTGCCCTAAAATGTTTCGTTCTCCATCACCACGGTGTTGATTAAATGAATCAAGCAAAGTACAAAGCACGCAAATGAAGGTTTGTGTTTTCCCCCTGGGCTGGTCAAAGCCGCAGACACATCTGACCTAGTGACTGCTTCTTCAGTCCTGCTATCAGCTCTCCTAATCCTTGTGGGTTCCAAACCCCTTATCTCCAGAGGTGAAGCCAACACAGTGTCTGCCAAGGGAAATCAGGAATGATTGACAAGCAGTCTAACATTACAAATGACTGGAAGAGTCTGGTTGAGTGTCAGACAAACAGGAGTTCAAGCTGCAGCTGCAGCCAGCCACTTGGCCTTGGACTAGTCACTTCAGCCTTTTAACCCCAGTTCTCTGTCTGTCAAACCGAGATAATGCTATCAGCATTAATTAGCATCTAAAACATGACCATGAACACTTCTTACAGGCTACATACAGTGGTCAGAAATTACCTCCAACCTTTGGACCCATTTTGCCCATGGCTTTTTAATTATTAAAGAATGAGTCTCAGCATACTATATTCTCTCTTCACCCACTGGACATTAATTATTTTCAAAATTAAGGTATCACATACTTAACCTTTCTTCTAGAACCCCTGTCTTATAAGGCTTTTGGATATTCATTTTCTTCCATGTTTGATTTTTTTTGGACATAATTTTCATTCCTTGGGCATATCTTAATGATGAAGTAGAGATTCTACTGATTAAAAGAAATAGCCAATGGTAAAAAGTTATCTTTGTCAGTGGTAAGGATGTCAGTGGTAAGGATCACTGGTAGATGTTGGTATCACTTTATCCCTGCTTTTAAAAGCAGGAATGGAGAGGGGGCCTGAACTGGCCATCTACTGTAAGCAGACTGATGACTACCCTAATTGTCATCAGAGATACTCTATCCAGTAACTGATGGAAGTAGATGCACAGATCCATAGCCAAACACTGGGCTGAGCTCTGGGAGTCTTGCTGAAGAAAGGGAGGAGTGATTGTATGAGCCAGGGACATCATGATGGGGGAACCCACAGAGACAGCTCATGGACTCTGGACCAACAGTTAGGGAGCCTCCATGGTACCGACCTAGGCTCTCTGCATGTGTGTGACAGTTGTGTAGCTTGATCTCTTTGTAAGGCTCCTAGCAGTGAGATCAGGACCTGGCTCTTAGCTGGCTTTTGGGAACCTATTCCCCATGCTGGATTACCTCACCCATCCTTGATGCAGGGGGAGGAGCTGGGTCCTACCTCAACTTGATGTGCCGCACTTTATTCAAGCCTATGGAAGTCTGCTCCTTTTTGAATGGATTGGAGGAGGAGTGGAAGGGAAGAGGAGAGGAAGGGAAGAGGAGAGGAAGGGAGGAGGGATAGATGGGAAGTGGGGTGGGGGGAAGGGGAGAGACCAGGAGGAGAGGAGGAGAGAAGGGAGGAGAAACTGCAGTCAGTATGTAAAATAAATAAAAGTTATTTAAATAAAAATTTTAAAAAGCAGGAGGGTAAGACTCCAAGGTGGTGTCTTACTACCTCTGGATCTGTGTACAGCACTAGATCTGCCAGGAAGAGATGCCGACTGATGCAATAGTGATCTGTTAAAGGGGTAACTGGTTGCTTTCTAATTGGATTTGAGGTTATTCCACATTCCCATCTGATATTGTAAATGTGGTTCAAACCCATGGCAGGGAAAGTCGTAGTTCCTAATGAGAGGTTATGGCTCTTGTCTTGCTAAATAGATATGCTGTGCCTATCAAATTGCCTTTTAAATAATTATGTTTCTGTCCATATATTAGTGCTGTTGTCAACTTTGTCATTAAAGAACCTTCTTCTGCTCCTCCTCCTCCTCCTCTTCCTCTTCCTCCTCCTTCTCCTCCTCCTTCTTCTTTTCCTGGCACCAGTAACTGCAGACAGAGCATGATCAAAGTACTGACAACATATGATGATTGAATGTTCGGCTGTAAAGAGAACATCTTTACGACTCCATTCAAGGCTCAGAAAACATCACAGAGGAGAGGGCAGAGAGAGTGTAAGAGCTTGAGGATGGGGTGGAATGCTGTGGTATGCTATCTTCTAGGCATGCTTGCCATGGTATGGTATGCTATCTTCTAGGCACTCCATGGCCACTGTAGTCTTGAACTCTTAAGACATCTATGAACACCTGTACAAGACCTATACAAAATTGGGTTCATCAACAGTGTGTCATGAAGGACTGGGGAGGGTTCACGAGGCCCTGCCACTCCTCCCAGAAGAGTTATAGGTGCTTCATTGATGGTGGAAAACAGAGAGACATTTTCTTCTCTGGTATAGCCATTGGTAAGATGACCGTGCTCCTATAAGCAACCCTAATGAAACCCGTTGGGACCCCCCACGTACACACACACACACACACACACACACACACACACACACACACACACACGTCATGAGGGTCAAAGTGGAAGAGGAAGGGAATCAATGGGAGTGGGAGGGAAAATGGAAGGTAGTTAAAGGTGAATATGATCAAAATACAATGTATACAGATATTAAAATGGCATAATGAAATTTATTACTATGCATAATTAACAGAGGACAGTAAAAGCGTTATGCACATACATATATTGCTAAAGAATTGAGCTAATGTCTCTCAATTTTTTTTTACTTTTAAAATCTTTAACAAAATACATTTGAATTCACACAAAGAAGCTTGTACATCATAACTTAAGTTGATTCTATTCCAGGGATGCAAGGTTGGTTCAATATATGCAGATCAATAAGTGTAACACAATACATATGCAGATTTGAAGACAGAAATCACATGATTATCTCAATAGACACAGAAAAGGAATTCAACGAAGTTCAACATACTTTCACGATGAATGTCTGAAGAAACTAGGAATAGAAGAATTCCTTGCAATTTGTTGAAATAACCTCAATTTCATCTCTAATTTTAGTAAGTGTCTTCTATGTCTTCCTTTTTGGTTAGTTTGTCTAGAAACATCAATATGAGACAAGGATTACCTCAGTAGACTAGTAAAGCCTATACTGACAACATCCAACCAACATCGTACGAAATAAGGACTAACTGAAAACATTTCTTCAAAATCTGAAACAATTCAAGGGTACTAACTCTTTCCACCCTCCCTCAGTACAGTAGCTGCAGCAATAAGACAAGAGGAAGAACAAGAGGCCTATACATAGGAAAGGAAGAGGGAGAATTACCCCTGCTGCCCATAACACAATTCAGTTCTTAAAAGACCTTAAGGCTCCTGCCAAAGCCATGGAAACAGGGGTGTGAAAGTTGTCATTCTTTGAATATTTAAAACATAATTATAGGTGTTTTGTTCTAGGCTTGGTATGGACACCCGGCAGCATTATATCTATAATGGAAGCCTAGGCTCGGGCCTTGTGAGCCTGTCACAAAAGGGCAGAGGGTGAACTACATGAGGAAAATACCAGAATCAAAGGCAGTCAGGCACTGCCCGATGCTTAAGCAGCAAGGGATCATGTGCATGGTGGTGGTCAGAAAGATTATATGATCTCCTGACATGGTGGCATCTTTGAGTACACACTGTGGTTTTCCACAATGTCAAGATCTTCTAGGCACTCATTTAACAATATGTATCCCCATCATTAAGTGATTGCAGCCCATAGTCTGTACAGGACAAGCCTGAAGACATTTCCAAAATATAACTGAGAGGCTAACAGTTGGCGCAAAGGATCATATTCTGAAGTGTTGGTCTATATTGTGTATTCCCAGTGAGCTAGATTCTCTTTTATATTTTCCTAATTTTTATTTTATTTGTTATTTGACTGTTTCATATATGTATGTAATGTATTTTGGTCCTATTTATTCTCCATTTCTCTCTCTTATTCCCCTACAGAAGTGGGAACAGACATCCACCCAGTACCAGGCCTGGCTTCAGAATGCTAATGTCATTTTGTTTTCACTGCGGCCCTCAACTGTGGGGCGACTGTTTTCTACGTCTTTCGAGGTAAGACAGATGCAGAGGTCATGCCTGAGATCGTGCCAGATTCGAACAGCCTTGTCCTTAGTGCTTTCCACACCGACCTCGGAGATCCTCCTCTTCAGCTTCCTCTATCAGTGAAGGGCCCAGGGCCCCATCACCCTGGATGGGTAGATGCAAGGGGACCAGCTGCTAACACGGGCGGTGTGGAAGATCCACTGCTTCCTTTCTCATCACCCATTGCTGGCGGCTGCTGGTGTTGAGACTGGGGGACACGGCCTCATTCCAGCTCTTCTTCCAGATCCCGACTTAGTGCTCAGACCCGCATCCCTGCCTGCAGCAACAGCACAGTCCCATCTTGTCTTAACACCGCTGTCCTTGTTATACTGCATGACAGGTGTCACTTGGTTGTTTGATTTTATTTTTTTAATGACAATTTGCTATGACTGTCTCTCTCTTTTTTTATTTTCCGCTATTTTGTTAAGCTTGTCCCTCTGAGAGATTCACCTTGAGTTCATCTCCCAGAAGCCCAGTCAACCAGTCAGGTATCCATCTACCTGCCCAGGCACCTGTGTGTCTATTGGAAAGTCCCTGTATGCCAGACAGGCTCTGTGTTAGAAGGCAGAGGTAGCAAAGGGGTGGGGTGTCTGTCATGTGGGGATCACCATCTGTGGACCTGGGTCTCAGGATCCAAATCTTCCATTTCAGTGGGCTAAAGGGCATGGGAGGAGAGACAATGGCAAGATTGCTGTGACTGACCCTTCTTCCAGCTTGGAGGAGAAGGGCAAGACAGCACAGCAAACAGAAGGGGAGACTGACTGTGACTTTGATGTTTACAAGCTTGGGTCTGGTCCCCGAGGGGAGAACATTGGCTTTTACCACCAGAATCTCTGCTTGCAGATAAAGCTAGATGCTGCAGTTCTTTGCAGGCTGAGGCAGACTGGGGGCTACTCAGCTATCTTCCTCCACATTTTCTTGACTTGTGCCTATTGCCATGTCTCTTTGGTTAAATCTCCCTGGAAACCATATCAGTTCTACTGCCCCTGCAAATGACATCTTGCCCCTCCCCTAGTTTTTGTTGTTTTTTGTTGTTGTTGTTTTTTGCATGCTCACTGACTTAAATCTCTCCCACTGCTTATTCCTTGACACCAATTCAGTGTGGAAAATTCCAGATGCCCAATATTGTTCACAAATCACATTTCTCTGCTGATGGTACAGGGAGGCTTTCCATAAGAGGACAGATTAGGACAGCATTCTGTGAGTGGGAAAAGACAGTCACATGCCTTCAGTATATTGTTCTAGAAAAAGACAAATAAAAAAGAAAGGGTCAATGCCTTAGTTAGGGTTTCTATTGCTGTGAAGAGACATCATGACCAGAGCAACTCTTATTAAGGAAATAATTTAAATGGGGCTGGCTTATAGCTCAGAGCTTTAGTTCATTGTCATTATAGTGGGAAGCATGGCAGCATGCAGGCAGACATGGTGCTGGAGAGATAGCTGAGAGTTCTCTGTCTGGATCAGCAGACAGTGGGAAGAGAGAATGACACTGGACCTGGCTTGGGCTTCTGAAACCTCAAAGCCCACCCCTAGTGACACACTTCCTCCAACAAGTCCACACCTACTCCAACAAGACCACACCTCCCAATAGTTGCCAGTCCTGGTGAGCCCATGGGAAACATTTTCACTCAAACGGCCACATTTGATTTCTTATCTGTTCCTTTGTTCCTTAGAGAAAACACAATACACAATTTGTGGCCAAAGAGAATTTGAAGACAGGACACTGTATTTTTTCTATGTTAGAAAGTCTGGTCTTTTGAGTCATGTCTGGAGACTCAGGGTAGGGTGATCATGATCACATAATGATCTTTCAAGGGT
Organism: Peromyscus californicus insignis; assembly: GCF_007827085.1. Classification (NCBI taxonomy): domain Eukaryota; kingdom Metazoa; phylum Chordata; class Mammalia; order Rodentia; family Cricetidae; genus Peromyscus; species Peromyscus californicus. The sequence goes on from NW_026294606.1 coordinate 10,637,425, forward strand.
TCAGGAACTTTGAAATGATGGGTAGTGATGGGGTGAAGTCTGAGACATCAGCCAAAGCTCCTTCCACTATTCTGTACACGGTCCCTTCTCCACCCTCCTGGAAGCACACCCTATCAGCCATAGGGGCCATCTGTAGCCTAAAGTCAAGATGAGCAACTGGAAGAAGATACTAAACACGGTGACTTTGCATCAAGAACTTAAGTAGAAAAGATGCAGATGTAGTCACTGTATAATGGACAAAAGTTTGCATTAAAACATGCATATGAATGTTTCTCCTGCATATCTGTATACCATGTGCATATAGTGCCCATAAACACCAGAAGAGGGTGCACAAGACAATAAACCTGGAAGCCATTCACTCAGGGTGCCTTTGGTGTCTGTCAATCATCTGACACTCTAGCTCCCTGGATTAAAGTACATCCTGTTGCTCTCAAAGAACCCACATTCCTGGCACATTTGGAGCCCATTTTGGTTTTTCTGTTTGGTTAAGTTCCAACTGTTACCTGTCAGTCACTTGAACAAGATTCAAATGTGATATAATGTAAAAGCAACATAATGCTGTGCCTGTGAATGTCTCAAGACATCCAAAAAACTCCAAATTCCAAATCAAATTTGGATTCAATCCTATGCCAAGTGGGTGCTAAGAGACTGAATATTGGGTTTCATCTTGAATCTAGATGTTTCTGCCTTCCAGCAATGGTAGGACTCAATCATGATGAAATGACACAAGTAACCTTAACTGTGTCCTTCTGCTCTCTACATTGTCTCACTCTTCCCTAGAGCCACCTTAATGCGATCAATCCACGGAAGTCTGCTTAAGGAGTATTAGGGAAATTTATTAGGGTAAATTGAGGAAATACACTCACAAATACAGAACCAAGTAGATGGCTGAAGTCGTCCTCTGATCTGATTGGGAGCGAATCCACCTGGCAGTTTGATGAGACCAGGAAGGAGGCAACAGGGAGAAGGAGCTTGTGACCCTTCTCCCTTACCTTTTAAGAGATCACAGACAATGGCAAAAAGCACCACCTCCCTTGGGCCCTATAGCCCAAGGTCATGGGCAGAACAAATAACACTACATCACCTGCTACATGACATGGCATTGATTACACTCAAGTATAAGGCACTACATGCATTAGAATGATTTATTTAGTGTGGGGGAGTTTCAGGTGTGTGTGTCCCATGGTGCACATATGGAGGTCAGTGGGTTGCATATCTGCTTTTACTTCTTAGGTTTCAGGAATTGAACTCTGGTTGTCAGGCTTGGTATCTCAGGCCTCATTGCATACCTTAGAAAGGATCAGTATGGTTGATTCTGTAATTTGCTGCCTTAACTCTCAACTGATGCTCAAGTCCCTACTCTCCTTTTCTTTATACAGAAGGATCAGGAAGGTGAAATAAGTGTTGTGATTATTTATTGCTAGCCCAGAAACTTTGCTTTCTGGTCCCCTTCAATGAGCCTGTCATCCATCCATCTAGCCTGTGCCACTGCAAACAACTTTTCCAAAGCTGAACTTAGGACTTTTAGAACCAAATTGCAGTGCCAGGCTCAGTTGGTGGTCCTACAATCCATCCATCCATCTGCTCTTCCACATATTCATATTTCCATCCATCCATCCAACCATCCATCCATCCACTCTTCCATGTATTCATGTTTCCATCCATATATCTATCTGTTTATTGACTCACCCATCCACCCATCTACCCACTTATCTATGAATCCATCCATCCATCCATCCATCCATCCATTCATCCATCCATCCATCCATCCATCCATCCATCCATCCATTCATCCACCTATCTGTCCTGCTTCATTCAATAGTTCAAGTCACACATTTGGGTAAGCACCAATAGTGTGAGTGGTAAATTCAGGCTTAGGTTTCATCATGTTCTGTCACTAATATAACTTTGCTCATATCTCCATATGTCTATCTTGGCTTTAATTGCATCATTTATAGAATGGAACTAGTAATACTGAGTCAGACATCTAAGACACTGAGTGATAATAATATGTATCACATTTTGGTGTAAATAGAAAACGATGCGTGGTATACAATGTAGTGTTTGGGGCTTAAACATGTGATGAATTAGTTCTATCATTACCATTCACATTACTATTAGTAGCATCTATGTGTGTCTGTACAGATGGAAGCATTCTGATATAAGAATGTTTGCATACACACATTTTACTCACAAAGGAGTGCAAATATAATATAGTATAGATGGGGGCAAGTCAATCAAATGAATTTGGCAAAGGCATGTAGCCCCTGTCATGCCTGGAGGGGACTACCTTCAGGTTCGTGATTATGTAAGAGTCATTCCTTAAAATGTTATATGTACAGTTCAAGTCTTCAGAATGAATTTTTAGGTCATGTACCTAATGATTATAAACAATAGTTACTGTTTAGGAAGTATTTGATCTGGCTGGCATTAAGTGATTCACATATGTCAATTACTTAATCTTTGCAATAATATTAAAAAGATTTGGAATCTTTTCTGTTCTGGCAAGGCAAAGTGACATTTATAGAAGTCACGGTCCTTGTTGCAGGTCACACTGTCTGTGGCCAAGTTGAGGTTTATCTTGAGTCTAATTTCAGAGCCTGGCTCTTGCCCCTAAGCTGTGTCCCCACGCCACAGAGAGCTGATTTCTATTTATAGATACCTCTGCCTTTGGGGTTCTTTTTAATCAGTGCTGTGGTGGTTTTCCAACTCTGTGTCCCAAGGTCACTGCAGTCTCATGTCCATTTCTGATAAGAGCCAGCTGTTGCTAAGTGATGCATTTTCCAAGTCTTTGGTTCGGCCCTGGAGAATAGACTTCACATCCAAAATGATGCTTGAGTAGCATTTTGCCTCGCGAAGCCACTTGTCAAGTTTGCCTCCATAGGATCTGCCTTACAGTTCTTACCACCATCTGTTAGCTTGGCTAAATAACCTATGCTCAGGGTCCCAGCAGAAGCCAGGTGGGCAGCGCTGTACCCTGAACTACAAGATTGTGGCAGCTGGTCTATCCAAGATGCCTATACATATTTATTACACAACCCTTAACTCCCTGTAGGATACACGATGGAGAAGACTGCATTTCCCCAGCTTCTGTCTGGAGAACAACACTCTCAAGATCATTCTCTAGTTATCTAGGTTGCAGAATTTCCTGGAACCTCTAAGTCAGTGGTCCCATTGGCCTCATCATTTGCTGTTCACATTCTTCATAAATGACAGCCCTGCTGTGCAAGTTTTCCATGCATGATCTCATCTCATCTCTGAAATAAATTGCTACAGTGTCCATGTTACATGTGAGGAACTTTCCACACAAAAAGATGCAATTGCTGGTTGGGGAAATATTCAGATAGTTGAACTAGAACTTGAATTCATATTTGTGACTCCCATGTAGGGTCCAGTGATTCTGCATGGTGGCTTTGCATGCCGACATGATGGGTAGAGATGGTAGCAGAAGGGAAGGTCATGTCCAATGGGAACTAGTGCTGTGTACATACTGCATGAAGTAGAATGCAGTCCCATCCCAAAAGGCCAGAAAACATGAGTTAATTCTACGATAAAAATATACCTATGAGAGTTAGAGAAGTAGTCTTTCCCCAAAGAGGAGCCCCCAACTGGTTATCTACTATCATGTGCTCAGTCCTGAAATCATCTATGTATAAGCAGCACTAAACAGGCTTGGAGAGTTGGATTTCCATATTTATGTGTATCTATATATGTAACAATAACAATTAAAGAAAAGGGGGCCAGAGATTTGAGAGTGAGAGGGTGGGTTGGGGATGTGGAAATAATTGAAGAAGGAAAGGGAAGGGGACATAATGTAATTGTATTTTTTTAAAAAAAAACTTGAAATCTCCACGTGACTGGGAAAGATGTGAAGAGAGCAGAAAGAGGGCAGTCCAGAGGCAAAGGGAGCAGCTGGACACAAGGAGTAACTTTCAATGCTCTGTAGCTTGATAGAAGGACTATGGCAGAAAACAATTAACTGTGTATTTGGACATGGCCGTTAGAGAGGGTTTTGAATGCTCCCAGCACAAATTACATTTGTTTTAGGTGATAGATACACCAACCATCCTGCTTTGAGCGTTACACTGTACACAACATGTGTGGTTCTCATGTGTCAACTAAAAAACTTAAATCAGAGTTTGGCGTGACCCTGTTGAGGGAGCAGCTGGTGAGAGAGCCGAAGTTGTTCATGTGCTGCAGGTGGTGGGGTAAGCCAGCTGGCAGGCTGAGAGAGCCAGCAGCCACTTGAGCAGGGAAAGGTGCCAAACTGGGGTGAAAAGGGCACTGTTCAATCCCACTGTGCACCTCGACCTGCCGCGAACACTGTCGTTCACAAGGAACATTCACTTAGAGAAGCCTTCCCTGGCTGGTTTCAGCTCAGTGGAAAACTCCTGACACTTGGGATCTGAATTCCATTTAGGTATTACCAAGATAAAGGTAAAAATCTTGTACATAGGAGATATTGTGTCCCTTCAACAGCAGCTGTATCAAGGCGTGTTTAAAAGATCCCTGAAGAGACTGCTGGGGGATCGGCAAATGTCTCTAATAAAACAGCTTCTTGTCAGAAAGCAGTGAGTCAGTAATGCACGAATTAGAATCCTCTCAAGGTCCAGATGTATTTTGCGATTGAGAATGAGGAATTGCTTCCTGAAAAGCCAATGGAACTAGTTTTTGAAAAGCAATTTCTGTAGGAGTCAAAGTGCCCATTAGAAGAGTGTTTGGAAACCTGGAAATCATGAAATAGCTTTGGGAAGCTTCAGAAATCAGCTTGAACTTTGCTGTTTACATTACTTTTTGCATTACATTATTTTCACTCAATCAAAGCCTCATACATGAATCTAGAAATCTGCAAAGACAAACCTCTAACAGCGAAGTGAATCACGGTGTTCCTTGTGTTCACAATGAAACTGTGCCGGGCAAATGGCTATTGACATTGTGAACAACCTCCTCCTGTGTGTCTATTCACCAGAACACATCCTCACAAAAGCCCGAGTCTCAGGGATGGCTGTGCTATATAATTGGTGTCCTACATAGGTTTGAATGATGCCACACTGGCTATTCCAGGATCAATCTTGTTTACTCCAGGCCTTGGCTAAATTGACTGCCAGCAGGACTCCCTCAGGAGGCTGCAAAAGCATTGTCTCCAGCAACTTTCATCCCACCCCAGATGCTCCATGGTCAGGTCTATGGGGTCCAGACTGCATGGTTGGAACATGTTTGCAAAGGGCTGCGTGAGACCACTGTTCAACCAATCCTTTCCTCTTTTGTGAGCAGGGAAGGGATGCTAGGTGAAAGATAGTGGTATCCCATGAACTTTCACTGACCCTAGTTCAGTTCATTTTTGATTGATATGCTATTTAATTCTCTTAAAGGCCCAGAGCAGTGTAATTATTCCCACCTTAGAGTTGAAAAATTGAGATTCAAGGAAAGTCACAATTTGCCCAATAAATTTCTCTACAACATCGTCTTTTAGGGTCAATGTTGAGGAATATTACACAAGCACTCCTGGAGGGTGGCCATTCGGTCAGCATATCAAGTGTGTTATATAGAGGAAGAAAGCGTGTATCATGTTTCCACTTCATGCCATGTGCTGCTATTTCAAGTAATTATTTGATCCTCAAAACAGTTCAATGATTTTTTTCTTCATTTCAATCATTTTTTCAAGATAGGAATGTTTTCTCGGTAAATTTAAACAATCAATTTTAATTTTTTTTTTCAGTTTTATTCTATGTGTGACTGCTTGTCTGCATGTGCACCAGGTACATGCAGTACCTGCAGGGGCCAGAAGAGGGTGCAGGATCTCTTGGAATTGAAGTTACTACAAGTGGTTCTGAGCCACCACTGTGGGTGCTGGGAACTGAACTTGGATGCTCTGTAAGAGTAACAAGTGCTTTTAACTACTCAGCCAATCTCTTCAGTCCTCAGAAAACTGATTTTTAAAAATGAATGATATGTAGAGCTAAATATAGAAAAGCCAACACAAAGATTGTCTTGAAAGTTCAAGGAAAAATATTGGAAATCCATCAGTCACTTTTAATCAAAGAGCATAATTCACAAAAGCAAATTCTGAATAGAAGATGGTATCTGGTTCCTCCGTATTTCAAATGTGAAAGCAACTTAATACAGAAAATTCCTTTTTTTCTTCTTCCTGTTCCAATGGTGTTAAGAGGGACATACAGATTACTAAGCACAGCTAATAGCAACGGTTAAGCAGTGGAAATGTGAAAAGAAATCAGCTTTCCAGAATAAGAGAGACCTCAAAGGGTCATGCTTTCAGTTTCTTGTTTGGCCCTTATAAACCAGGGGGAGGGATGGACCTTGTCGTCACTTAACTCGGAGGGCTTGGATTCCACAGCCATCGGCCACCAAAGCCACCCTGGGCCAGCAGTTTCCAGGTCTTTCATTTCAAAAACTTGAAAAATGAATTTCATGGACAATGTGAGGGACGAAAGGAGCTTTATTACAAAATAGAGTATAAGAAAAGGAAGCATTCAGAGGCCCCACCCAGCCAGCGAGGGTCCCAGGAGAGCTGCTGCTGACAGTCTTTGTCTAGGGATTCATAAGGCTCTGCTAGGTCGAGGCGTGAGGAGGTGAGCTGTGAGGTCCAGTGGCCCCGCCCAGGAGGCGTCCACCCTTCTCTTCAACCTGGTGTCTGGAGTGGGGTTTCAGGCGTGTCCCCAAAGCCAATGAGCACCTGACCACGCATCGCTTCTGGGCAGCCATGCTCGATCGATCGGTTGTTGTGTAAAGCGAGAAGAGGTGACGAGAAATCACAACAAGAGCCAGGCCCTAAACGTTTGTGACATTTGTGGCCTCTGGCCAGACAGAACTACAGCCAGAACCAAAGACATTTGCAGCCTCTAGCAGGACAGAACTGGCTGACTGGTTGTCAAGGACAAGAGGCAGAGCACTTGATTTCACCACCACCACCGCCCCCCAAAAAACCGTGCCTGAGCAGTTCCTTTTTCTTGTTCCCATTGTTTTCATAGATCACAGTTAAACACCAATCTCTAAAATCAACTGGCACAGTAATAAAATGCCTAAATCTTAGTTACTATCAACATCTTCAAAACATAACTCCCTGTGAATTCCATAAGCCTGTTCATCCTTTCCTCAGTGCAAGCTCCTCAAAGCATCGTCTTTTCAGGATTAACCCACATCCATAACTATTCTACATTTAACTCAGACTGAAACTCCATGATTGAATTTTGTGGGTCATCCAAACAGGCCTTTACTTACAAGAACACATGTATACACTCTACAGCCTCCTGAGAATTACAAAACATTGTTTGAGAATTTCATACCCGCATATAACATTTTAAAGAAAGCCACCCCATCCCCTCCCCTATTGCCTCCATCTCTTTCTTCTCCCAACTTCAAGTACATTTTTTATAAACCTATTGAGTCCACTTAGTGTTGCCTTATGTGCATGGTGTAGAACTATCTACAAGAGCATGGGCAGACTCTTGGGGCTGTATCCCTGAAGAAAACTGACTCTCCCTCCCCAGTGTTCACCAATTGTCAAAAGCTCCTCAGTTGGGAGTGGAAATTCCTGAGATCTTCCCTCCTTCATGTTGGGATCCTCCCTCCATCATGTTGTGATCCTCCCCCCACCATATTGGGATTCTCCCTCCATCAAGTTGGGATCCTCCCTCTTTCATATTGAGTTCCTCCTTCCACCATCTTGAGATCCTCCCTTCACCATCTTGAGATCCCCCCTCCATCATGCTGGGATTCTCTCTCTATCAGGTTGAGATCCTCCCTCTATCATGTTGAGATCCTCCCTCCTTCATATTGAGATCCTCCCTCCATCATGTTGAGATCCTCCCTCCTTTATATTGAGATCCTCCCTCCTTCATATTGAGATCCTCCCTCCACCATGTTGAGATCCTCCCTCCTTTATATTGAGATCCTCCCTCCATCATGTTGAGATCCTCCCTCCTTTATATTGAGATCCTCCCTCCTTCATATTGAGATCCTCCCTCCATCATATTGAGATCCTCCCTTCATCATGTTGACATCCTTCCTCCATCATGTTGGGATCCTCCCTCCACCATGTTGGAATCCTCCCTCCACCATGTTGGGATCCTCCCTCCACCATGTTGGGATCCTCCCTCCATCATGTTGGGATCCTCCCTCCATCATGTTGAGATCCTCCCTCCACCAAGTTGAGAACCTCCCTCCACCATGTTGAGATCCTTCCTCCATCATGTTGGGATCCTCCCTCCACCATGTTGAGATCCTTCCTCCACCATGTTGGGATTCTCCCTCCACCATGTTGAAATCCTCCCTCCATCATGTTGGGATCCTCCCTCCATCAGGTTGAGATCCTCCCTCCACCACGTTGGGATCCTCCCTTGAAGTGACTCCCCCTGGGACTTAACACCATGCTCGTTTATATTCTCTTCTTCAAAGGCATATGAGTTTATATAATCCAGACATTTTACTTCTGAAGAGAGTACTGAACAGAATAGAAATAAATGTGTGTGTGTGTGGGGGGGGGGGGTGGCAGGGTCCTGTGTAATTTTATTCTGTTCTGTTCAAACAAGGTTGAATCTCAGGTACATATCAGGAAATAAGAGCAACTGAGCACGATATGGACTTCTTCATCCATAGCATCTTGATTTTCAAGCTTGTTATAGGGAATGGCTGTTGCTTACAACACTCTCCAAAGGGGCAGGGCATGCTATGCACTCTCCATGCCCAGAACCAGGGTATATTCTGCACTCTCCAAGTCCAGCAAGGGGCAGGGGGTGGGGTGGAGGGCATGCTCTGCACTCCCCATGCCCAGCACCCCAGCACAAGGGCATACTTTGCCCTCCCCATGTCCAGCACAGGGGTATGCTCTGCACTCCCCATGCCCAGCACCGGGCCATGCTCTGTAGTCTCATGAGTATTTACACTCATGTATTCATACTCACGAGCTACCAGGGCCAAAGGGGAATAAATTTCTGTCTTGATGAAGTTCATCCTCCAAGTAGAGTCTACAATGGCCTGAGCAGCAGGTGATGCTCTAATGGCCTGTCACATTTTATATTGACAGTCTTTCAAATAATGAGAATTGATTCCTGGGAGATCAATTGTTTCTAAACAAAAAACATTTTTAATGTTATCCTCCAGTTTACAATGTGTTGTACGGCAGTTTCCTCTGAATGAAATATCCTCTCCCAGAGGGAGGGCTAAGCTTATGAGACGCAGGGGTAAACAAAACATCAATGTCTGGGAGGGTGGAAATTTAGAAGGTTCTGGAAGACTTCTCCTCGGCTTTGTAGAAACAGTAGCCGAGTACTGAGGGAGGAGACTCATCAGTAGAGCTACAGACATTCTTGGACCTGTGGAGCTACTTGCAGGTTGTGCAGAGATCCAGGGTTGCAGCCTCATGAGTCGTCACCTGTGTGGGGGTGGGCTTTGCAGTGATGCCGCTGATTTTGAGCCATCCCTTCACTTGTAACTCCCATCCATACCCCTGTTAGTAACCTCATCAAGTTGGATTTGGGCACAACTGTTACTTTTGTCTACCCTGAGTTCTCTTTCTGGGGTGAGTAAATGCACGTGTGTTGTGTCTCCCTGTCTCCTCGGGAAGTCTCTCACACACTACTTTACATGTAGCGCCTTCCTCTGGTTCTCGCAGCTTCAGTCATTGGTGCAGCTTGCATTTGTTCCCTGAGGATCTTGCCTATGTTTGTCTGTCATAAATGGTTCATTATTCCAGCACATTTCAACTCTTCCAACAATGACATTCAGTGAAAATACATGTGATCCCAATTTTCAATAGCATCCTCCACATTCATCCAATGATACCTGAAGTAATCCATCAGGAAGTTATATGGGCTCAGTGCTTTAAACCACAGATGTAATCAAGGCTGATGAACAGGCTTCTAAGTAAGTCTGGCTGATTTCTGTGATGTCCCAAGAGCAACCGCATCTCTTAGTGCTCCCCCATTCATTGTGAGAACATCGTGGATCTCTGTTTCACTAGATCCAAGCAACCAATGAAACCCAAAATGTCTGTAACTGTAGCCTGCAGAGTTTCACCCTTAATTTGCCTCGACTATAGTAAATATGCTGTAATTCTTTCCTTGTCAGCTACACATTTTCCTTCAGGAAATTCTCGAAGACAAAAGATCAGTTCTCCTGGCTCCAGGCCAGCTGTTCTTAACATCTGAACAGGTGCCCAGGTTTGGTCCCCATTGCTTACTCCCGTAGTCACCCTTCCTTGTTCAAGAGATGGCACAGTTTGCCTTCTGTAGTTCTGTCTTTGTTGATGGTATGCTTAGCTGTAGCAGGCTCTTCAGGCCCCCTGACTGACTCTGTGACTCATATTTACTTTGGAGTCAAGACTACCAATATTAGCACCCAGTAAAGCTCGGATGCCTTCCACAGCATGAGAAAGAGTGCTGATACTACTTTCTTTAATACTAACTGGGGGAAACCTTGGGATCCCATTGGCCTGAAAAGTGTATCCTCAGCATCGAAGGAAGACTCTGAGTCTGGTTTATCTACCAGAACTGAATCCCCTTCCTCAGCCCCCAGAGGAACTGAGTCCACTTCCTCAGCCATTCCATTTTCAAGTTCTCATTTGTCTTGAAAATTATTATCATCTTTACTGGAGACATTTCTTCTTCGTGTTTGAAGTGTGAATTAATAGGGTTTGATAAAAAGCAAAATGAAGAGTTGCATGTATGAGTTCCAAATTTCCAGACTCCTGGGAAATGTGTAAGAGGCAGAGGGATGGCACCTCACTGGGTGGGTATTGACCTCATCGTTAGGTCTGCTTCTACGGGTTCTGTCCTTAGAAGAATATTAGGGCAATTGCAGACAGGGACAGAACATACTTCACAATTGACAATGAACTCTGTGCAGAGTAACTCCCATAGAAAGCAATAATTTTGTCACAGCCTGTGATAGAGACAAAGAAAATAAAAGCAATATGGACACAAGGAAGAATGGATTTATATATGTAAACACCCAAAATGGATGCTATCTAAACATTACCCATTCACAAGGACTAACTGGAAACTCAGTGAGCATGTGTCCCCAGCATGGTGTTGAATGTAGCCATGACAAAGAATGACATGTATGTCTGAAGGCTCATAGGAAACAACACTCACTATGTGTAAGTAAACACATGGTAAATATACAACCCCTTCCAGTTGCTACAAACTCTAGCTGGAAGAAAGGCGAGGCTTTCCTTGACACTGTTTGAACTCTGCACTGGAAACACAAATATGCGCTACGTAGACATAAGTGGGAAAGGAGCTGGAGAGAAATCTTATCTGCTAAAACCAAGTTAGTTTCCTTTGTCCCATCAGCACATGGATCTGGTGGTTTCTGGTGAGTAAGAATTAAGAGTGAATTCCGGAGAGACAGAGGCTTTGCCGGTATCCTTGGCTGGGAACCATGTGGAAAACACGCATACGACCAGTGTTCTGACACTGGACCACCCAACAAGTCTCTCTTCCTGTCCATTACACTGTGTGTGAACCACACATCCCCCCAGGGGTGGGTTAGCAGGCCTGGGCTCTGGGTATTCTCAGCCTGGTTTAATCCTTGAGTCTAGGCTAGTCACGTGATTTGTCTTTGTCCAATGGAAACTGAGACTGAGTAACTTCTGAGGGTGGGTGTCATGGTCATGACTTGTCTGAAGCATAGACAAACATATTTTTGTCTTTCCACAACATCAGAATTTATCGAGTGACAACAAATCAAATCACAGGGTGTGCTGGTGCCAGTGGCGACAACCGACCTGGCGATTCCACCATCTGTGATGATCCTGGATGAGGTCCTCTTATTCTGATCCTAACTATGAATATCAACTCTCATCTCACAGTAAATCTATTTATCTATTGTCTGTATGAAGATTGCAGGTATTTCAAAGGATCACGAGGCTGCAGCAGAACTCAATAGCTTTCAGAAGTCCTGAATGACAAGGAAGCTGGTAGAGATGCAGAGCCTGCATTGATGAGAAACCCAGGGCAACTGAAGAGTAAGCTGGGGAGCCAGCAGCTGCCACTGTCTCCAGCCAGGCTGTGTGTGAGCTGAGCTACAAGAGTGAGGTGAAGCAAAGAGCAGGACAGGTCCAGTTGGATGCACAGGAGGGTGGATGGGTGGATAGCAGGTCCAGACAGACGAAAGGAAGGATGGGTGGATGTCAAGTTTCGGATGAGGGGATGGGAGGATAAACGGGTGTCAGGTCTAGATGAGTGACGGGGGAAATGGATGGATCGCAGCTGTAGATGAAGGGAGGGCGGGCAGTCAGCAGCCTGAATGTGGGATATTAATAGTGGGGAGCCAGTCAAACTGAAGCACCTGAGATAGTCGGGAGTACTCTGCCTGTTGGTCCTTGGCACATGTACGGGGCGCGGGGGGGGGGGGGGGGGGGGAGGTTAGAGTTCTTGGGGCCATTGCCATCATAGTGTTAGATGTCTTCTTCTTTAGAGGTCTGGATGAGAATGTCACAGCCTTCCCTTGGTCTGCTGTGTCTTACTGGCTCTCAAGCCTAGTTTTTTTTAATATAATTTTAATATACTCATTGCTGCTGCAGTCTCAATTCACCCAATAAGTCTGAAATGTAACACACTTTCTACTTTCAGTAGAAGTTACTCCGCTGAGTGGATGGTGTGGTGATATAATATGTATCAAATAAAGGACAGAGCCAGCCACTAGATTAAACATGGAGGCCACACAGCGGTGGCATATACCTTTAATCCTAGCATTCGGGAGGCAGAGATCTGTCTGGATCTCTGTGAGTTCAAAGCCACCCCAGACTACATGAGATTGATTTAGTCTAGGAGAGAAACAGAGCCAGGCAGTGGTGGCACACACCTTTAATTCCAGTACTTGGGAGTCACATGCCTTTAATCCTAGCATCTGAGATCTCATGCCTTTGCTACCAGTATTTGGGAAGCACACATGCCTTTAATTCCAGCACTAGGAAGGAAGTGAAATGGCTGAGTGGAGAAAGGCTTATAAGGCATGAGAAGATAGGAACTAAAGGCTTTTCAGCTGAGGACCCAGAGGATTTCAGTCAGAGGATTCACGGAGATAGGATCTTGCCTTCCATTGGGCCTGAGGATTCAGTACTGGTGAGAAGTTTCTCTAGTGGGTTTTTCCTTTGTCTCTCTGATCTTTCAGCATTTGCCCTAATATCTGGCTCTGGGTTTTCTTATTATAAGACCTTTAGAATTCATGCAACAGGGTGGTGCTGGATAGAGGATGCTATTTGTGTCTAACCAGGTAAAGAGTCATTCTCTATCTTTAAAATGGAGTGAAAGGTTTAAATTGTAATCTTTCTCGGTGTGGTGGTTTGAATAGGTTTGAATAGAATACCATGGACTCATGTGTTTGAGTGCTTGGCCCATAGGGAGTGGCACTATTAGGAAGTATGGCCTTGTTGGAGTAGATGTGGCCTTCTTGGAGGAAGTGTGTCACTGTGGAGGTGAACTTTGAGGTCTCATATATGCTGAACAACACCCAGTGTGGTGCTCAGTTAACTTCTTGTTGCCTGCAGATCAAGATGTAGAACTCTCAGCTACATCCCCAGAACCATGTCTGCCTGTGTGCTGCCTTGCCTCCTGCCATGGCAAATAATGGACAAAAACTCTGAAACTGTAAGCCAACCCCAGTTAAATGTTTTCCTTTATAAGAGTTGCTGTGGTCACAGCAATGGAAACCCTAACTAAGACACGGGGCAAGACAGTCTGAAAAAACACAATCATACACACACAGAGTAGCTTAGGGCAAGACACAGACTCACGTTCCCAGTTGCTCAGAGTAGCCTTGTGATTCCCAGGAGGGTCTTTAGGAATGGATTTATCTATTTGTATTTGTTTTATAATTGAGCATTTGTGCCCCCAGACCACTCTCTGCCTTCCCTTTTTTATGCCTTTCCCTACTCCCATTTCGTCCCTTTGTGCCCCTGGGCAATCTCACTTCTTTCATGTCACGTACATATGTGAGTGTATGCCTCTGTATAAGATCTGGGAACCACAAATGAGAGAAATCATATCATGTTTGTCTGAGGCTGACTTAAATAGCTTACTGTGATGAAGTAGTTTGCACTTAGGCAGGGGGATTCACATTTGTTTACGTACGTTTGACGACAGCTTTTGCTTTGGTATACTGAGCACCAATGAAAAATTCACATGGGTCTCTATCACAGAAAACTCCTAAGACTTGGACCAGTTGCGTGGCGTGAAGGGTTTATCTTTTGAGTGTCTCCACTGAGGATCAGGGGGTCTCCGTGGCACAATGCCAGGCTATGCAGAGCCCAGCAGAAAGTTACAGCTCAATATCTGGGCCAGCCAGAGACTGCTGCCAACAGTTCTGTGCCCCAGGGGAGCTAAATGCTATGCACTGCTGACCTCAACCACCGCGACTGGAGTTTCTCGCTGTCACTCATTTTGGGACGACGTTGAGGTGGGGTTGAGCTTCACAATGCGTAGGGTCAGGGCCCACATTCCAGGCAGTGGGAATAGTACCGATCTCTCTGGGATGCAGTTGTCTGTGTGGTAGCCCATATGCATCTCACCAGGGAGAAGTGGAGGCAGAAGCAGCGTGTGCAAAGAAGAGGCGCATCTGCAGAAGCTGAGTGAGCCCAGCCGTTCCACAGCAATCCACTCTTACAGCAACCAAGCCAGTCATGTAGGTTTAACTCACTCCAGAGAGACAAAGCCAGCCTCTAGAGAGCCAACTCAGATGCTTAATAAAGAGTAGAAAGACTCCCTGTGGTCCATTTAGCTCCCACAAGGCCCCACCTCTTAAAGGGCCTGCCATATGTTAAAACTGTGTCCAAATTTCTAGCATGTGAACCATGAGAGCCAAACCACATCCACACCACAGGGTGCAGAAGCCTTGGCCTATGCTCCACCACAGATGCATCTTCATTCCTCTGCACATGACAGTCCTCTGCCAAGAAGACCCATGTGCATTTGTTCAGCCTGGAAAGTGTGTGCTCCCCTTCCAACGCTCCGCCTTCATCCAGCTTTCTCTGAGATGCCCTGCAGCATCTCTGGTAGGGCTGAGATTAACTTCCCAGCTTCCCTCAGATCTTCAAATTCTGTCTCTCTTGCCTGAAGCTGCCTGTGTCTGCTGGCTTCCTTCTGGGTTTGTGAGGATGTCAAACAGATGGTACTTGCTGGGGCCCTACATCCCCCAGGCTTGCCTCCCTGAAGGTGAGGGCAGGCCACAAGCAGGTACCTGGAAGTAAAGAGTGGAGAAGAAGGCATCGGGGCAGTGAGTTGAAGCTTAAAGGTCTTTTGAGTTACCTGATAGTGGAAGAGAGGGAGGCAGACACCCTGAGGTGGCTAGGTGGAGGCTCATTTTGAAGTAACAAGGAAGAGCCTTGGTGTGGGTGGAGAATGGAGGGTCTCCCAGCCCTAAGCTGCACTTCCTCATTTCTGGAGTCTACCATCTGTGTTCCAAGGCTGGAACACATCCTTCCTTCCTCCAGTGGCTCCCCTCTGACATCCCAGAGTCCATAATGTCATCTTCACTGACACCCTTGCATCCCTCTGCCCCTACCTCCGTCTGTGTGGCTCACCTCTCATGCAGAGCTCAGGCACCAGAGTTTATAGGGAAACAGTGTTATGTAGTCACTGCCAAAACGCCCCACAGAGCATGACAGACCTCCCACTTGGAGAGTTTTCACAAACCTTTAAAGGTTACAGTCTTTCTACCCTGCAATCATCCCACAGATGCTGTCAGGAACGTCACCCTGAATGAAAGCTTGCAGTGAGCAAAGTTAACACAGAAGAAGGCTGCCAATCTCCAGGGTGCTGTGGTGAAGGCTGGGGTACGAGCTGTCCTGAGATTAGAAATTCACAGTCCAGAGCTCACACTCAGGTGAGAGCGCTTCTCGCTTGGCCTTCTCCATGTGGCTTGAAGGGCTGATCAGACCTTTGGCTTTGGGAAGAAGTAAGTGTGCTCTAATGCTTAGCCCTGCAGTCCTGTGACTCTCCGAACATCTCTCCACTTGCTACCCAGGTATCATTGACCTTGTAATGTGCTAGGGGGTTATTCGTGGACACGGTCCTTGCAGTGAGGAAGGTTGAGCTGCAGAAGTGTGAGGTGGGTGGTCACATTGCATCAGCAATCAGGGAGCAGAAATGAAAGTTGGTACATGATTCATTTTCTTCTTCTTCTTTTTCCAAACCAGGGCCCTAGTCCCTGGGGTGGTGCTGCCCACATTCAGGATGTGTTTTCCCATTTTGGTTAAACTTGTCTGGGAACATCTGCATACACAACCCATCCAGATGTGCATTTCCATGGTGGTTTCAAGTACAGTCAAGGTGATACTGAAAATTAACAGCTACACACTTCTTCAACTCTGGGATGGTGAAGGTCCCCCACTCTGCCTCTTCTTAGCTGTAATTTCCTCTCCATAGGACTTCATTTCCTCTGCAAAATTCTACAAAGAAGTCACATTTGTTATGAATGAGTCTTCAAGGGGCTAGATCATAAAGTGTGCTTGTGACAGAGCTCAGTACAGGGCAAATTCTTGCTAACTGTTAGAATTATTATCAGTGTTTATGTAATAAACACTCATCAAATGCATACAGCAAACCTCCTGAGATTACAAAAGGGCCTTAAATTAAGCTGAAGAATTTGTTATAAGCCCAACAATTGGCCTCCTCTCAAAGGACTGGCTTTCAATTATCCTTGTTAGTCCACTCCAGAAAAGCATGAGTGTTAGGATCCTGTACATGCACAGCTTGGGGTCTTGCATCTTACATCATCAGGGGGTGTTGGCAGCTACATATGCTCATTAAAAAGCCGGATGCAGACCCCCACCCTCTCTCTGTTCCCTGCCCTACTCTGCTTCCTCCCCCCAGGTCTGGGTCTCTCCTCTTTCCCTTTCCCCTCCTTTTCCTCCTAATAAAGCCCTAAAAAGTACCACTGGGTTCTGTTGTGACTGTGACCTTTCCACGAGGTAACCCTTGCCGCCACCAGCGCCGTTTATCATAACCATCAATGGGTACATTCCAGTATTGTCAACTGACCCAGTATTAGTGGACTGCACACAATCAAGCAGAAAAACAGGGGTTTTCAGATAAAGAGGCTGAAATTCACATCTCAGGCTGTGTGCTGTTAAGCAAGTGGTCTCACCTCTCTGAACTTCCGTCTTCTCAACTGTGAGATATGGACACTAACAGCTGCCCTCTGGGCTTGTTTGGAAATGTTCAAAGAATACTATAAGGCCCAATAAACATGCATATATGCACACACACATTTTCATTTTATTGTGCATGTATCCATGTGGGCACCTATGTGTCAGTGTGTGTGTGTGTGTGTGTGTGTGTGTGTGTGTGTGTGTGTGTGTGTGTGTAGGTCAAAAGACAATTTATGGGGGTCGGTTCTCTCCTTTCACCTTGGTAGAACCCACATCTTTGGCTCTTTTAAAGAAGTATCATTTTCCTGGGGGTGCAGATCAATGGTGGAATAGTTGGTTAGTATGCACAGGCCCTGGTCCAGTCCCAACACTGCAGATAAAATCCTGTCAAGCCCTGCAGAAGATAGTCTCTCATTCTCCTGACCCAGGTATGGTCCTGCTCTTCTCCAGGCAGACACCATCAGCGCATTCTTACTACCCTCTCCCAGCTCATCTGAAAACACACATTATGCACAACACTGCCCATATTTGAAACGGTGAGATCTGAAACTCCAGGAAACACCTTTCATTATTAACCAGGCGTCTCCCATGGCTTTCTGACCAGAACAACAGTATTTCAAAGGAGCTGCAAGAAGCAATCATAAAGAGAAAAAAGCAAAATAAAGCATGGAGATCTCCTGTCCTGGTAGTCACAAGGGCAAGGGGACTCTACCCACAACTTTACAGAAGCACACAAGCAGATAAAGGAGGTTCTCACTGTGGGAGGCAGTAGAGAAGAAAGGAAACAGAAAAGGAGAGTGTAAAGAGGAAGACAGGGAAGGAGGGAGATGGGGAGGGAAGACAAAAGTGAAGGAGGGGGGACAAGCAGGGGAGGAAAGGGGAATGGAAGTCCTTTATGGTCTTGATTAGACTTTCTCAGTGTTCTAGTCCACACAACGCCTACTGACTATCTGATTGCCTCCCCGTGACCCCTGCTCTCTCTCCACACAGTTCCAGAGACTCCATTTCTTCTGAAGAAGAACTGGTCTATGGTGGTTGTCATTTTACAGAAAAAAATGGAGACTCGGGACCATTCTGGAATTGGCAAAGGCTCAAGGATAGGAATGCCCACGGTAGAAGATCTCACTTGGTTTGCATTTGCTGTCTTGAGCTGGGGCCTTTTATTCTATACTAACTCCTCTCTCTCCCCATCTGTTTCACAAGGGCCCAGAAAGCTGCCCAGGCCCAGGTAAGATTCAGAAGCTCAAACACACCCTGAGCTGTGTGTCAGTGTTTTTAACTCGTGGCTGCCAACTTGGCGAACAAGCAAGCAGAAGAACCAAGCTAGTCACTAAAATGGAGTCTCATTTGGTTTCTAAGAATGTCTTGACTATTTCAAGAAAAACACAGAGCTAGAGACTCATGCCAAAGCCACCCCGAAGCGGGGGTTCCCCGGTTCTGTTCCTGTTCTTGCTCATTTTTCTGCCTTGGCTCTTTTTCCAGCTTTGAATGGGAAGATTGAAGATCTGTGGTTGTGGGTAGTGCAGAGTGGCAGCTGCCTCTCGCCCTGGTCCCCTGCCCAGGATGAGCACTAAAGAAGAATGAGCACCTTAGTTGGGGGTCTCTATCAGTGTCTTAATTTTCTGTCCACTGTGAAGGCAGACATATGAAAATCTTTCCCTTCCTAGTTATAGTAGAAGGAAGTAATATACCAACCAGCATCTTTTTGCTGTTTCTTATACTGTGTCCGTTTGTTCTTATTATGTATCTGATGTGTGTATGCACTGGGGCACGGGGATGCACACATGCTGCCGCATGCTTGTGGAGGTCAGAGGACATCTTCAGGTGCTGGTTCTTGCAAGCTTCTACTCTGAGGCTAAGTTTCTTGTTGTTACTGCCACTCTGCATAGGCCAGGCTTGCAGGCCCATGATGAGGGCGATTCATCTGTTTCCATCTGTATCCTGCTGCAGGAATCCTGGGATTACAGATGTGCATCACCATGTTTGACTTTTTACATGGTTTCTCATTCTGATGAACCTTAGTGGTTCTCCAAGCCCCATGCTCCACTTCGTAAGTGAGGAAATGGAAATCAACATGGTGACTTCATGCATTTTGTGTGGCTGGAGCAAGACACCTGCATCTGGGTGCTTTACATGATGAAGAGGTTTATATGGATAGTTATATGGAAAACTACTTTGGAGCTAGAATTCTGAGATGGCATGGTCCTATCCAGTTGGCCTCTGGTAAGACACCGTAGTATAGTACCATGGCATAGCATCACCACAGAAGGGTGTGAGAAGCTCACATGGTGAGCAGGGATGCAGAGCAATGAGCTGGGGAAGCTGATCTCACTGTGTAATAACTCACATTAGCCAATCCAGAGCCACAATAGGGGAACTCACTCTTGCTACAAAACCTTTAATTCTTAGCATCTAACACTTCTTAGAACCAAGCATCCCAATACTGTTTTTTTTTTTTTGTTTTTTTTTTTTTTGGTTTTCAAGACAGGGTTTCTCTGTGTAGTTTTGGTGCCTGTCCTCGATCTCTATCTGTAGACCAGGCTGGCCTTGAACTCACAGAGATCCACCTGGCTTTGCCTCTCGAGTGCTGGGATTAAAAGCGTGTACTACCACTGCCCGGCCCCAATACTGTTCTGTTGGGGTCAAGCTACCAACACATAACCCTTTGGTGATAAACCATATCAAAGGGTGATACTGACTGTACCCATCACCCATGGTGATATAGCAACAGACTCAGATCTTGGGCCCCTTTTCTATAGCCTTATTATCTCCTTCTGTACAGGTAGGTGCTAACCCAGTGTGTCAAAACAACCAGCTAGAGGCATGGGGGGCATTGTTGAGGTTAAATAAGAACCAAATGCAAGATAATGACACCCACACACATACATTTAATGCATGTATACACACACACACACACACACACACACATATTAGAATATTTGTGGGTGAAACTGTAACAATGAAATTCATTAGTTTCTATGCTAACTGAACATTTATAAGAAAAATGCCCCTGTAACTTAGTCAAATGAGGTTCCCAAGTAAGTAAGGAGGAAGGAGGGAGGGAGGGAGAGATGAAAGAAGAGTGAGAAAAGACAGAAAAAGAATGATAGAGAGAAGGGGAAGAAGGAGAGGATGTGAGGCCAGGCAGAAGTAAAGATGTCCTCTGGAGAGAACAGAGTCCTGGTATGTAAACCAAGCTTCTACTGGAACTGCTGTCTAGTATTGGTTCTCAGCACACCTGGGGAGAACCAGGTTGATATTGTTCCTTAAATGACAGTGATGCTTTCAGTTTCCAAACCTTTCCCTGTGCCAGCCCCTCCCCCCTGAAGTCCCTTCCCAGCTCACACACCTGCTCCTCTGGGGAGGCTTTCTGACCTCACTCACTCCCAGCTCTGAGCAGGACACTCAGTCACAGCCTCCCCAAGCTCACACTTCTCCTATTGACAAGTTCATGGTAAGTTCAGGTCTGTCCTCCACTTGGCTTGGAGCATCTTAAGTCAAGTGCAGGCATCCTCATTTCTGTGTCCCTGGTACCTGGCACAGGCCTGGTCATAGGACAGGCCTGGTGAAGACAGTCATATGTACATGCATAATCACCTGAGAAAGGAACATCATCTAAACAAAGACCTCTTGTTCTGAACACCAAGTAGTCAAAATTAGGATTAAATTAATGCCATAGATAATTGCAGCTGAGGCTCCAGACTGCAGGCGTGTGCACCTCTCCCCTTCTAATTATCCATGTCAAATTTACGAATAATTATTCCATGCTAACCCACTGCAAAGAAGCAGGTTCTTCAGCAGCAAAGGCATCAAACAGGTCAAAATAAAGCAATGTTTCTCTTGCTGATGAATAATCACCTGTTTGATCAGTAAATGCTCATTTTCTAAGGAGGTATCAGATTGGTTAATTAAAGCCTCCTGGACTCTAACAGGACACCGCTAGGCGACTGTCATTGCTGGCGTTCCCTGGCGTCTCTGGAATTGACCAGTCCCTGGCATAGTGCCGACATCTTTACCAAGCACTATTCCTAAAAGCAACACTGTAGAAACCCAGACTGGGCTTGCCAAATGATTCATAGATGGGTCTGAAGTGATTTCTTAATCACTACGGGAACAGGGTGTGCTTTATACGGTGTCTACTATCTACAGTTGTCCCTGTGAGGAAGCTGAGGTACAGAAAGGGGAGGTGTCCCTGGATGGTCCCACCAAGACCGTGGTATCCTTCAGTCAAGGGTGTTGCCATGCTTTCTTCCCCCAAAGGGGGCTGGTATTTATGGGGCTTATCACATGTCTATTGTATCCCAATTCAGTTAAATCTCACAGAACTCTGTTTGTGCAGGGATTAAGAAAATGGTCTTGTAGTTAAATTACTTTGGTTTAAATAAAACTAAAATCAAAGACAAACCTCCCAAGTGGAAAAAATGCTTTTGTTCCATCTCCCTCCTTCCTACTTAGATTTGTGATATGAGGATGTGTTGCCTGGTGTGGCAGCAGCCATTGTGTGGGCATGATGTAATAAGTCAATAACAGTCTGGACAGAAAGATTAAATATGTCCTTATCACAACTCACAGAACTGACCCTGAGCCATCTGCTTCATATGTCGTGTTAGGGGATGCACTTAAAGCAATTATTGGCCAATAATACTGTCAGCTTCAACTCAAAATGTCCCTTTTGATGTAAGAACTCTCAGCACATCTTGAGAGAGAGTCAGAGCATTGTTGTATCAGAGTTTTGAAGATACAATGTGATTCAGAAAGCTGAGGTGAGTCCAATTTTACAGTCAACAAAATTTGAGTTCAAGAGTGCCTTCCCACGACCTGTATTATATAACTCATGTGAATGCCCTAGGATTAACTCCCTTGGGGTTCTTCCTAGTTACCTTCACCAAAATTCATTCTCTTTTTGTGACTCTGAATCAACATGTATCAAGCCAGATACTTCTAAGCTGTCTATGCTTGGGGGATGGACACAGATAGGGAATCCATTGTTTCAGTCTGTCTTAGTTATTTTTCGATTGTTGTAACAAAACATCATGACCAAGGCAACTTATAAAAGACAGCATTTAATTTGGGTTCACAGTTCCAGAGGGTTAGAGCCCATGACCATCATGGTGGAGAATATGGCAGCAGGCAGGCACGGCACTGGAGCAGTAGCTAAGAGCTTACATCTTATCTACAAGCACAAAGTTGGGTGGGGGAGTGCACTGATAAATGGAAATGCCATGGGCTTTTGAAACCTCAAAACCTACCCTCAGTGACAGCACCTCTTCCAACAAACAGCTGGATCCTTCTAATCCTTCCCAAACAGTTCCACAACTGGGGACCGGGCAATCAAACACATGCTAGGGTGGGCTAAAGACTACTAATTTTCTCTTCTTTTCTTTCTTTTTAAAATTGGAAATAGATTTTTTTCCTTCATTATTTCCTGATTACAGTGATTTAGTTTGGGCCTTAGGATAAATTGAAGGATGGGCTGTAGCTTCTGAGGAAGCAAAAGAGTAGGGGAGAAACAGCATCAGCCTAGATGGGCAGCAGGCCAGGCTTGTACCATTGTCTTGGACAAACATTTCTCAAATAATCAATGTGTAGGAACTGCCTCTGCATCACCATGATCAAACTCCAGCCAGAAAGAACATAGAGAAGCAAAGGTTTGTTTCTGCTCATGATTTCAAAGGTGCCAGTCAGTCATGGTAAAGAAAGCATGATGCAGGAGAATAGCTCACATGGTGATGGCCAGCAAGCAGAGAGAAGGGCCAAGAGGAGATGAGACACAGTCTCCAAGGGAATACTCCATTGACCTATTTTCTCCAAGTTGTCCTTCATCTCCTACTTTTTCCCACCTTCTTGTAATGACGTCATGCTGTTGGGGAATTCATGTACCCTTTGGGAAGATCAAAGTCTTCATGATCTAATCATGTCCAGAAGAACCATCCACAGACACGCAAGAAGTGTGCTGCATTGTTCTCTTAGGAATTTAAAATCTGATCAAATTGTTAATCAAGATTCACCACTTAAGAAATGACTCAACATTAAGAGCATTCTGATTTTGGCTCCTGGCACCTATGTGGCAATCCACAACCATCTGTAACTCCAGTTCTAGAGGATCTGACAGCCTCTTCTGGCCTTCATGGGCACCAGGCATGCATGTGGTGTACATACATGCATGGCAGACAAAGCACTCATACACACAACATAAAATAAATAAATCTAAGAAGATATTAACCAACCTTTCCCTAACCCTCAGGCAGCTGTGCATATTATGCCAAAGAGATTTCCTTCTCACTTCCCCAGCTGCTAGTTTCTGTAAAGAAACAAACAACTGTTTCCAAGCCACACACAAAAAGAACCTCCCAGAAGCATGGCAGTAGAGCTCCTGCCTAGCACATGTGAGGCCGTGGGCTCAATCTTATCACAGAGGGAGAACAAAGCCCTCCATGCAGGGAGAAACTTTTTATGTTCCTTAATGCACACACCTGGATAAGAAATACTTGACAACTTTGCACACATACACATTCGTGTGTCTAGTGGTTCTAAGTGTAGCGTGGGTAGGGGTTTGGGAAGGCTTTGTGAGTAAGAAAGATACACTTTATTTGCTTCCCATCCTGAACCTCCCCAGCCTTTTGGCTGTGGGGAAGCGTACTATTTTTACTGACATGTGTAATAGAATAAAATATTCGGCCATGTGTGACAGAAGCAACAGGAAATTGTCTCGCTGAACTTTGAGACAACGGGTGTTAGGGAGTTTAAGTTTGCCAGGTTCTGAGAACTTTTACCTGGGAAAACAAATGTAAAATTCTCCGACCTCCTTCTGCCAGCCCGTCCTCCTCATGGCTCCACAGCCTCCCCAAACAGTGCTACCAGAGGGGAATGAGTGTTCAAACCCCCCTGTGACAAAGCACTTCACATTCACACCCTGTCACTCAACTTGAGAAAGCAAAACCTGGAACTAAGGTCAGGTCCACTCGACGCCAGCATCCATGCTGTCACTTGCTCACCCTCTTTGACGCCCCCCACCTGCCACATTTCAAATGAGGAGGTTGACACTGAAAGCAGCTGTGGCAGAGGAGAGCCACATCCCAGTTGGGACATTTGACAACAGTGTCTGAGGTGCTGGTTGGGTTTCTGAGGTCTGCTGGGTCCTCTGTGCTATCAGCAAGGACAAGCCAGGGCAAGCCATTTGTGGATTAGTGGAGGTAAAGCTGTAGCTTTGGGGGAACTAGATTTAAACATGTTGGTGGACTGGGGAAGTATTGGAAAGTTCTCCTGGCCTAGTCTCTATGGCGGTACTTTCTGAACCCTCTGTGGTGAGATTGTGGATCACACCCATCCCAAAGACTCAGGTGGTGAAAGCTTGGCCCTGATATAACAATATAATAGTGTTGAGAAGGTGGAGGGCATTAAAAATTGTAGACTAGCAAAAGGTGGTCATGGGAGTTTCACCCTCAGAATTAAAGCTCTCTTCTAAGGAGTTATTTGGTGGGATATTTGCGAGCTGATTCTGATAAAGCAAGATTACCCTTTTGGCTCCTTCTGTGTGCCTGCTGTCTCTCCTACTCTTCCACGATGCCACCACGCAGCAGGGAGGCCTCAGCAGAAGCCAGTCAGGTGTAGGTGCCATACTCTAGGACTTTCAGACCAGGAGCCAACATAAATCTCTTTTCTTCATAACTTACTCAGCTTCCTGTATTTTGTTACAATAAACTAAATGGACTGAGGCGAATGAGACCTTCATAGTCTTACATAGATACGTTGTTCTTTATGTCTATTGGAAGAGATAGGTATAATTAACTGTCCTTATTATTAAAGACAAGAAATCCCAGGCTTGAGAGATTAGGTGAATTCCCATTGACAGACAGATGGAAAAAGTGGAAGATTTGAGATTAATTCCACAACCAAACCCATTCCACATATCTCACTTTTATCAATCTGTGCTTAGGACACAGAGAACATCTGGTCACTTTATTTTAATTAAAGAAAAGATTTTATTTTATTCATATGAATATTTTGCCTGCATATATATATATATATATATATATATATATATATATATATATATATATATATAGTTTGTGAGCTACCATATGGGTGCTGAGAAACAGAGTCTTCTGCAAAAGCAGCAAGTGTTCTTAACCACTTAGCCATAGCTTCAGCCCCTTTATTTTATTTGAAAAAACAAAAACAAAAACAAAAAAATTATTATCTCACCGTACTTACAGATAGGTGTGGCATTCAGATATCCTGTCAGGCCTAATTCATGTTTGAAAGGCTGTGGCCCCTCGGCCCCCACTCTCATCCAAGGCTGTTTGTGTCTTCTCTCATTGACGCCTTCAGCACTGGGATGTCAGGGACCTCAGCCATCTGTGCCCAGGCCTGAGCAATCAGCCTGCAAACCCTCCCATTGATCACAGCCTTGTCCTCAGCTCCTCAGCCTGGCTGTCAACAACATGACCCCTCAGTTATACATGTCTTTTAATTGTGCTAAAAGTGTTCCATCTCTTTTGTGCTCTCCGAGGTGACTGACATTGTTTCGAAGCAGATTTCGGAACAGTCTTGTCCTGCCCTTCTCGCGGCAGGTGGGTGGTAGTTGTTGCCGAGCAATTAGAGAATAGATTAACATAATGTGGTTCTTCAGCTACGAAGTCTCTTGAGAGGTCTGCCAACAGGTTCCTGAGCTCGCCCCACTCACTTTCCTTTGTCTCTCTGCTTTCTCCTCCTCCACACCCATCCACCCACCTGCCTGAAGTCTGCTGTTTCAAAAGTAGCGCTCAAGAAAGTTCGTGTAACCCAAGGCATTGAGATGTCTTTTTTCTTATACTGAAAAAACGGTGCACAGTACTTACATTCTACACCAAAAAGTAAAACATTTTTGACTTTGAAATATCTGGGGGAAAAATAATTCTGTTTGCCCTGTCTTACCTGTCACTTCTATGTCCTTTGGCTAAGGTCTCCTCCAGAGTGAACTCTGCAAATAGGTGCCAATTAACTGGAACAGATGGAGCTGCCAGCCCCACCATACCCATGGGGACTCTGTCCAGCAGTCCCAGTTCCCACTGTGCTGAGAATCACTTCTGCTGGTCCCCAAGGCCCCATGTTTTCACATCCAGACTCCTGTCTTTCTCTTCCCTGGCTGTCCCAGCCCTAACCCTGAGTTTGTTTGGACTCTGTCATTGAACCTTAATTCTGCCCTGCTCCTCTTAATAAAGCAGCCCCAGGCATCTTGTTGAAACAAGTTGGATCAGTCCCTCCCGCAGCAGGCTCTCAGAGCCTGTGCCTCGGGTAGAAAGCCACTAGGCTAACACAAAGAACCCTCCCTCGTCTCACACTCGTGGCTATGAGTTCTTCCCACAGAAAGAAGCCGTGCTGCATCTGCTGGACAGGTAGCTGGAGCAGCTCAGGGGAAGCCACAACCAGCCTTGTAAGCATCCTTTCCTGTGGAGCCTAATTTCCTCAGGAACAAGCCCTGGAGCTTTGCTTACCAGGGAAGCATAGCAGGCTGCACTCCAGCCTCCCCACTCTGCACACAGATTCCAGACTTCCTAGAGGAAATCAGGGGTTCACCACAGCCCCGTTGGTGCCCATGCTGTAGGGGGAGGAAGCCGTCCTTGGTGGCAATCCTCTCCAGATTCCTGTTCCACATAGTGCCTAGGGGCTGAGCTTGGAAAGAAGGGACATCAGTCGGACCTGCTGCAGGTCCACAGCTTTTGTCCTTCAGTTCCTTACCATACAGTGACTTGTTTCCATGGTAGCATCAATAGTGTATTTGTGATAAAGTTTTGAAATATATATTTTTTTTCTGTAAGTTGAGTACAAAGAATAAACTATATAATGGTGCATCTTTAATATTATTAAAAGCTTCAGCAGGCAATATTTTCATTCTTTCCTTCTATACTCTTCCAATGTTATTGAGGCATAATTTATGGAGAGAAACTCACCCCTTCCCTGTCTGTCTCTGAGCCCTCCCTTCCTACCCAGACACTCCCACTCCTTTCTACTTTGCCGCCACATGTGTTAATCTTCCCTGGCCTTCCTCAACACCTTTCCCCCTCTGCGGTCCCCTGTCTAGTTCTATGACTTCTACCCACACTAGCCCCACATATATTCATATATGTGAACATATGAGTATGTGACCCACATGAGCTGTGGATCCACACACAAGGCAGAACATGCGGTGTCTATCTTCCTGATTCTGAGACTAACAAGTTAGTTGCTTAAAATAACAATTTCAGATCCATCCACTTATTTCTTTCAAGCTGAATAAAATGCCATTGTGTGTATATGCCATATTTCCATTTTCTGTCCATCTGTTGACAGCCATCTAGGCTGGTTCTAGTCCCTTGCTGTAGCAAATATTGTCACAGTGAGCACGCATGTGCAAGTGTCCCTGCTGCATAATACAGAGTCCTGAGGGTGAAGCCAGGAGCATGATAGTTGGGTCCTCTGGTTAGGTCCAACTTTAAATTCTAGGGAAACCTTGATAATGATTCCCACAGTGGCTTGCAGGAAACACAGCTTAAACTAAGAAAGCACTGAAGAAACCAGGATTGTTAAACACATAGGCCTGGAGAAGGAAGAGTGACGCCTGGTCACTTGGAATGCTAGAAGGAAAGTGGTCAAATCTACCTTGTGGTCCTTTGCTGTTCTATGAGGAGCCGGCTTCCACCTGAATTTCCCCTACATCCTGAGAATTGTTTAGGCCCCAATCCTGGACCTTGTCTCTCAGTGAAAAGAACTCATCCTTATGAAAGAGGCCCCATGTACTTTGCATTCTCCATCAATAGAATCCATTCTTATGCTTAGCCCTGAGTTCTGTTTGTTAGCCAATAGAACTCACCCACACTGCAAAGGTTGCAGGTGCTTTGCTGCTTTGCAAGGGAATTTGGAGGTAGCCATCCCTGAAGCTTTGTTATGAGAGTTGTCTGTGGTGGTATTATGTTCCCCAAAATATTGTGCACTCTAATAAACTTATCTGGGGTCAGAGAACAGAACATAGAGGTTAGACAGTAGTAGCACACGTCTTTAATCCTAGCATTCCAGAGGCAGAGATCCCCCTGGATCTCTGTGAGTTCAAGGCCACACTAGAAACAGCCAAGCATGGTGACTCACACATTTAATCCCAGGAAGTAATGGCAGGAGGCAGAAAGGTATTTAAGGCATGAGGATGAGGAACTATAGCCTGGTTAAGCTTTTAGGCTTTTGAGCAGCACAGTTCATCTGAGAGGCATCCAGTCTGAGGAAACAGGATCAGCTGAGGAATTGGCGAGGTGAGGTGGCTGTGGCTTGTTTTGCTTCTCTGACCTTTCAGAATTCACCCCAATAGCTGGCCCTAAGTTTTTTTTTTTATTAATAAGATCTATTAAGGTTCATGCTACAGTTGTCACTTGGAGACTGTCCTCCCAAAGCTTGACTGTGTGTAAATGTGTATGAGAGCTAAACCCACAGAATCAGGCTCTCTAGAAGTTTTGCTCCAGCCTGACTGGTCAAGTCCAGACGTGTCGAGTTTCCATTCTCACCTCTTACAGTTCCTTTCCTTGCAGGCTGTGATTCCTGCAGGGATCCGCCAGCAATGGCTGCGGTACTTTATACTTTCCCTGGCAATGAACAACGAAGAGTTCTTTCCCCACACTCTTGCCAACATTTGCCATCCTATGCCTTCTTGAGGATAGCCACCCTGACTGAGGGGAGATGGAATCTCAGAACAGCTGTAATTTGGGCTTCCTTGGAGACTATGGATGTTGGAAACTTTAAACAGATCATTTATTGGCCATTTATGTTTCCTCCCTTGGAAACTGCTTGCATGCTTCATTGGCTCACTTACTGGCTGGCAGTTTTGCTCTATTGTTTTTTAATGTCTGCAGTTCTTTTGTATAGTCTAGAGACTGAGCCCCTGTCTGGTAGGTGCCAAACATTTTCTCCCTCTCTGTAGGTTGTCTGCTGTCTCTGCTGATCATATATTTTTGCTGAAGTTTTGAAATCACATTGTCAATTTAGGGTCCGGGTATTTCCTCTGCTGTTGGAGTCCTGTTCAGAAAGTTTTTGCATATACCCTCATCTTGAAGTGTTTTCCTGAAGTTTCCCTCGACAGCTTGTGTATATCTGTGTTTTAATTAAGGTATTTGATCTATTCTGAATAGATTTGTGCAGAATGAGAGATATGGATCTTATGTCATTCTTGCACACATTGGCTGGTCTCACAGCTACTGTTCCTGTTAAAGTATTCTGGTACTGTGAATAGAAGTTGAACCCCACAGAGGACCCCACATATTGGTCCCATCACTGATTCCCAGGGTGACATGGAGTGAAGTCATCTCTGAATGTCATGTGTCCTCTCTGTAAAGCAGGGGTAAAGCCTCCTTTCACCAAGGTTGCTATGAGATTTTAATAAGATGACATATAAAAGAGCTTTGTGCAGAATACAGTAGACATTCAATAAGTGAGTTGTTTCTATTGTCATTTCCTTTGGTGTTCGTGTGTCTGTGTAATATATGGTGCTTGATGGCCTATCTGCTGCCCTAGTTGAATAGATTCGAAGGCACAAAGGCAGATGTAGCACAGCCCCTTTCTGCTCTTCATTATTCTGACAGTATCTCAGCTCACAGTGGCTGCTTAATAACATTCTTTGAGTGAAAATACTCAGAGAAAAGGCTTTACAAGCATATGGATGACTAGGAGCAAGGGAAGTACAGAAATCGGGCCACCATCTACCCACTCATCTCTGACAGACACCTTGTCTAGGGCAAACATTCAGCAGCATTCGAGGAGCTTGGCCAAGCGGGAGATAAGGAACACAATAAGAAGCATGAGGCGGCATTCCCATTTTGTTTGCCAGTTATAGAAACCTACTCTAGCTATCTGAAACCAAGCAGAGGCATATTAGGTAGATGTGGAATATGGAGTGAGAAGATAAGGTTTTGGAACAAACAGTGGGGAGTCTTGACCAAGGCAGCTCTCAGTCATTGCAAGAGTGTTGCTGTTTACTTAGCTGCCATCCAAACACTTCCAAGCCCCATTCCCCACTTCCTAGAAGCAGCGTTCCTATTGCCAGAAACAGATTGTACTATTGGTCCAAATTAGGTCTTACTATTTTTTTGATAAATCTAAAGTTTCCTTTTGCTTGTCTCAAATTAGGGTTTGGGGACCATTTCTAGGGAAGAGTGGCATTTGCACAGAGGTGGCTTTTATAGTACTAAGCACTCTGGACTATATTGTAGCAACTGTCAGAACATCAAGGACTAAATAAGCCATTGCTTTGATACAGAATATTCTTAAGCTAGCTTGGGAGGAAGTAAGGCAAGCCTTCAAGGAGAGGTGTCAATCAAGTGTGGTGGCCTTGAAGACAGGCAGGAAACTCATGAGATAATCTGGACTAGAATTCTTGACCTTGAAGACAGAAGAACTCAGAGGTACTTGGGGGCTCAGAGCACCCCACTAAGCAGCACAGTTTCTCCTCTGGGGACTGCTGTATGCACAGTGGGAAACGTCTAAGTGGAATTAGTGTCAAAGGCATTAGAGCTAGTCAGCAAGGCCAAGCAAGTGCCAGGGTCCCTTTGCACTTGAAATGGAGCCTGTCCATGCTGTTGGGTGTAGGAGTAGGGGTGTGTGACTTTTCCTGGGAAGAAATGAACAGACAACTGATTCATTTCAGAAAAACAGTCAACAACAGACTAACGAGATTGCCTTCCCCCAGGATCAGCTTGATGAGTCAGGAAGCATACAGGGGTTACTGCAGATGGACATGTGATTGGTTGCTCAGAACAGCATGAGCAGCTGCCTCACTGCAGCAAGGGTGACTGTTCAGGCATGCTCCAGCAGCAGAGTTCCCTGTGCAACTTACAGGCAAGTCCACAGAAGAGTCTTCTCTCCCCCAGCACGTACTGACTGCTTATATAAACTTGGGGAGGCATCTCGGGAGTCTCATTAACTCCTCCCTCACCTTCTTTGAGGCCATATTTCCTTAGAAGGGAACAGCTGAGGTAGCAGTTGGGGGTTTGACCATAAGTCAAAGGCCGGTACTAGCCTGACTCAAACCTCCGTGACCTCTGCTACAAGGTGGAGAAAGCTGGACTAATTTTTCAGACTGAATGAGAGAGAGGAGGCTTTGGGATGATGTGTCTGAGGCCAACTGGCCAAAGTTTGCCAGGACAAGAAGGTACACCCTTGCCTCTGGTTTCCTGTTCTGACGCTGCTTGGGAAATTGTGTTCTAACTAGGTTTCAGTCCATATCTTCTAGGGACAAACTTTGGGGAAACTCCCTAAAAACCATTTTCAGATGTCAGGAACCTGGTGACCCCACTAATTCCAGAGCTGCCTGTGATCCTGGGAACTGGCTGGGAGGAGAGCTTCCACAGAGGAGCCCTGGGGAATGCTATGTTTACAGTTCTTGCTCCATAACTTCTCGTGTTTGTTTTTGCACGTCTGAGCCCTCAATCCCTTTCCTCCCGGCCTTGCTCATTTCTTCCAGGATTCTCTCAAATTCAGTGCAGCAAAAACTGCAAGGCATTATCCCAGTTTGGAGAGGAAGCCTCCATTCTAATGCCGCAACTCTCCTGTTTCCACTCCACTCACATTCTTCCCTTACCAGAGACTGACAGGCATAATCATCTCACTGGTTACCAGGCAGGCAGCCAGTGAGGGCTGAGGGGCAAGGGGCAATTTCAGGAGGGCATAAAGGGCATGCTGAGCGTGTGTCAGAAACATAGACCATGTTTGAACCTGGCTCTGTCAGTCACAGACTGTGTGGCCTGGGACAAGTGGATTGGTATTTCCTACTGTGTTTTCATTTGTCAGATGAAGATGCTGTGGATTGTGGTTGGGCTCAAGGAAGCAACTTGATGTAAAATGTGCTTGTGAATTGGTATCTGACTTGCAGAGAGCCTCAGTAAATGCTGGTTTCATTCATCCACGGGCGTTCAGGCTAAAGCAGTCTTGAGGCGCTCTCTCTTCTCTCCAGTGGCTAGTTTGTCTGTGTGGAGCTCACTCCATCCCTTGCTGAGATCACCTGGCTCCCTTGGTGATAAATGTTATAGGAGGGCATTAGACATGGGAGATGTTTGTACCCGCAGGCCTGGGTTTTGTATATGGAAACATGAACACTAAGGGATGTTTAGGGAGTTGGTCAACACCCCAGCCAGACAGAATGAGGTTAACTTCAGCCATGACAAAGGTTTAAACATTCAGGCAGGCCCAGGAAGCTGAGTGGACCAGCCAAGGCTCAGGTGGTGTTGATTTGTAAACCTGGCCCTGGAGCCCAGGTCTGAATTACTCTCAGCTCAGGCCTTTTTCTTGTGCTGCTGATCACATTATCCTTCCCAGGTAGGGGCTCTCAGGTACAATTATGTTAGGACCTGTATCATTCTCACTTCTCTTAGCTCTTAAGAGTCTGTGATTTGGGTTCCTTTATGCTTCCAAGATGGCTTCTTAGAAATTCCATACTGACTTGTGAGTTATCCAAAAGAATCCCTCTGTTTTGCCTGACACTATCACGCTTCTGTGCTAATAACAGGGACATGGTTGGATGCAACACAGTGAAAATGCTCAGTATAGTGCCAGTATTGTACCATAACTACAACCATGCCCTCCTGGCTGAACAGTGTTCTGTCATTTTGCCTGTTCTGTCCTGGGTGACCGCAGCCCATTTTCCTTCAAAAAACTACAGCTTCATCTTTAACTACCATGCCTCCCTGAGTTAGGTAGAAAAATTCCATCTTCCCTCCCCTAGGTGAATCATGGGATCCAGGCCTACCCTAACCAGAGAATTCTGCATTCTTGGTTGCTGTGTTTACTTGGGGTTAGAAAAATGGCCCAAGCTTACCTAAGAGTCAGGGAATCCTGCTGGAGCCATTGGGCTGGACAAGAAATCATCCTTTTCATTTCATTTGGATGAATCTAGTCTCCACTTATTGCTCATTTCAGGATCCACACTGCAACTGATTGCCAAGTTCTTATGTCCACTGAGTCAACAGGCATTGGCATTTCCAAGAAGGAGGCTGGTCCAGAGCAGTAATGATTGCTTATTATGTCTCTGCAGTCAGATATTACCCTTTTTGGAAGAAATCCAAATCATCTTAAATTGACAGGAGTTTAACCGGATAAATAATGAGATTTATTTTTCTAGGAATATCCTAAGGGGGTTTGCTGAATTTAAACAGGGTCAATGAATTGTCCTAGCTCCACCAAAAATTGAATATACAAACGCTATCAGTTTGACAGTGACTGGTTGAATCAGATAAATAGAGCAGAAACACTGATCCTAAGAGGAGGTAGTTTCTTTGTTTAAAATAAACATCCTATCCATGTTTAAGAGACCTGTGTCAGTCCCTGAGTCCCATAGAATCTTAGGTTACAGTCTCTCCAAGTGTTTTCTAAGAATCCATAGATGCAGGGAAGGAGAGAGGAAGAAAAGAATGAGAGAGAATAAAGTACCCGTAGCTAATATGTACTATCAATAAAATGCTGTACATTCCTGAGTGTGCTCAGTTTAAGGTCATAATTCAAGAAAGAAAAATGACAAAAATGTTCTTAGACGTGCTCATGTCAGTATCATGGAACACATGTTGAAAAGGTTAAAACGGTGATCGGAACCACTTCTGGGCATGTTCAGCTTGTCTCATAAAGATGGTGGACAGGATAGCTTCTGGGCATGCTCAGCCTGTCTCAGAATGATGGTGGACAGCTATGCTTATGTGTCTGCTTGGTTTCCCCAAAACGTTTTAGCTGAAAAGCTTGCTGCGAAGGTCCACTAATACTGGGGTTTCCTCCTTATTTAGTTCCTGTCTCATGTAGCTGCTGACACCCTCAACTGCAGTATCTGTTGCTATTGCTCGATAGTGTCAGAATTAAACTGAGCTGAAGTTGGCCCAGCTGATCTCTCCTGCAAATGTGACTGAATGTGCCAGTTTGAAATAACAACTATGCTTTAAAGAATATGAAAAATCTTATTCTGAACCAAATATGAGTGACTGACTCAGGAGCACAAAGTCAACTTACCCTAAGTGACCACGGGTGGGTGAAGCGACCTTTTCCAGTGACAGAACAAAGAGTCCAGACTCAATACCAAGTGCATTATTGGAATGTCATAGATTAGTTTGTGCTTGTCCTGACCGATGCTGAGTGACTCAGCTCTGTCTCCATACAAGCAGACAATGACTGGATATTGTAAATGCTTTGAAATGGCTTAGACTCAGCTGTGAACATGTAATCCACAGTTCAAAACTTCACAGGTCACAGAACATACATCAGAGGGTAAAAGACTTCCAGGGGGAAGTGTTTGATTGTGCTCCACCAACCACAGCAGCTGCCCTGCTGCCCTGAACCCTCTGAAGAGAGGGGAGTCTGAGCTGTGATCTCCCCAGTTCAGCAAGGCTTCGGGAAACTTCTCAAAAACCTTTTGGCCACTTATCACCTGGTTCTACAGGTGTAGCCTGAATCTTAAAAGGTCTTATTAATAAAAACAAACCTGAAGCTGGGTATTGGGGTGAACGCTGGCAGATCAGAGAAGCAGAACAAGCCACAGGCACCTCAATTGCCAATTCCTCAGCTGATCCTGTTTCCTCAGACTGGAAGTTTCTGAGTCCTCATCCAGATGGATCTCAGCTGAACTGCTGCTCAAAGGCCTAAAAGTTTAACTAGCCTAGTTTCTGGTTTTCACGCCTTATATACCTTTCTGCTTCCTGCCATTACTTCTTGGGATTAAAGGTGAGTCACAATGCCTGGCTATTTCCAGTGTGGCTATGAGGTCCAGTGGAACTCATAGAGATCCAGATGGATCTCTGCCTCCAGAAGGCTAGGATTAAAGGTGTGAGTGCCACCATTTTCTGGCCTCTATGTCTGTCTAGTGGCTATTCTGTTCTCTGACCCCAGATAAATTTATTAGGGTGCACGATATATTGGGGAACACAATATCACCACCACATACAGGACCATGGGTAAATGGACTAACTTGGCCCAGACAATCTGCTCAGTGATCTCAAGCATTTTTCAGCTGTCTTCCAAAGGCTTAATTTTTCTCATCTGAGAAATGAAAGAATAACATCACCCTACCTGGATGGCTGCAAGAGTCAGCTGGGTAACATACTGAGAGTGTTCAGTAGAACTGTACTGTGCTGAAGACAGGGGGATCCCTCTTCCATGACACTGATGGTTCTCTGGGGTAAGGTAAGACTTTGGACAATTTCATGGCAGTGTCTCCTGTATCCTTCAGCTGGACAAAAAAAAATCTGCACAGTGTTACTGCACAGTGTCCCGGCATGGCACAGTAGAGAAGCTATCTCACAAGGAATTACCAGCGTCGCGTTTACACATGCAATCAACCACTCTTACAACCCACACAAAAAGTTTAAGTGAATTTTAACAAAATAGAGAGAAAGGGGGCCGAAAGAAGGTGAAAAATGAAGAAGATTCAGAATCACAGATTCCTGTGGATAAGAAGCAGGTTGAGAAAGTCATTCAGCAGCAAGTAGGGCCCATTTTGTATTGAGAAGAAGAGTGACGTGCCTCAGCTCCAAAGGGTTGAGGCAAGAGCACAAGGGAGTTACAGAATCACTCCTGGGCAAGGCTGGGTTTCACGCGGGTTGTGTTCCTTGCTGCCGAGTAAGGAGGCAAACAACAGGTGCCCGCTGGGCCACAGAAGGTCTCCAGGTCACTGTCTCTGTCAGCTCTGTGGGTCAGGAAGAGTTGTATCTAAAAAAACTGTGTTCAGAAAACCTTGTCCACATTTAAACCATGCACCAAGACTGTGCTTGGATGAGATTTGAGGAATTTTAGAAGTGGACAATTTCCTTCCCCAAGGAAGAGGAATAGGTATCTGGGGTCAGAGGATAGACTACATGCATCCACATTTTTCTCCAGCCCAAGTTCTCAGCATTGGCTCTGAACTTGGGCATAGGAATTGCCTTGGCCTGAGGGAAGAACACCAGCAAATATTATACAAGAAAAGCTTAACAAAGCGGGCATTTCTTCTCATTACCCGGGTTCATTGCTATTTCCTGTCACAGGCTACTGGCTTACAAGATTGCTACTGCCAAGCTAGCCACAAGCTTTTAAAAAAGCTAAGTGTGTGTTATCTACACCACACACATTAATGACAGAGACTACTAAAACTAAAAACGACAATCACAGTATTTGATTGATTTCCAGCTCAGCACACAGAAACACAATTATGTGTCGCCCTAGGCAGTGTAACTGGTAGAAAATAGGCTATACTTATAAAATTTGGGGGATTTGACAGATAGGACAGCAGCCCACAGGATCGTGGACTATGTTGGATCTCATGGAGAGCCACAGAATGGAATAGTAGCACAGTGTTAATCCCCTTTTAGACAAGGCTGGCCCCTCATAGGTCATGAGCTGCAGGCTAAAGCCCAGTGATCTGCCAGTGTTGTTTCTTGATCTGAGGGCAATTTTCAGAAAAAGGGCATCTGTGAGCTGGGAACAGCTGGCGTTCTTGAACCTGGAGTGGAGGAAAAGGACATGTCTAAAGGAGATTCGAGTAATCACCAGTCCCATAAATGGAGCTTCCTGAAGGCTGTCAGGGGCAGGCCTTTTAGATAACCTGAAGGAACGAGTTTCCGAGTCCCCTAGAAATAGAGGTTGAGCTATCCTACCTGAAGATATGAAGTCTAGAATGTTCTAAATAATGGGACTGGGGAAGTGGCTCTGTGTTTAAGAGTGTGTACTGCTTTTCCAGAGGACCTGAGTTTAGTTCCCACCTCCAGTCAGGAATCTCATAGTCTCCTGCCAACTCCAGCTTTGGGGATCCAGTAACTTCCACATTCCTCTGGTCCCTGCACACATGTGTCACACTCACAGACACACACACACACACACACACACACACACACACACACACACACAAATAAATAAAAACAAATCTCAAAATGTCCTGTAATACGACACTCAAAAGTTTCAAGTTTTGTAAATTCCATTTTATATTAAATACATTTAATTGCAAATATCCATACAAATATTTCAGCATATAGAAAGCTCCACACTTTCAGCATTTCTAGCCCCAGGCATTTCAGACAAGGGATACTCAACCAGCATTCAATGCTGGGACCTCCTGGCAGCTCTCACTGAGTTTCCCACCAAGTTGCTGCTTGCATGATGCTCAGGTCACATACTCTGTTCCAGAGGTGTTTGGAGACCTGGAAAGAGGGGCAGTTTGGACCTCTGAAGAGGGCTGTCTCAGCAGATTTTCCACAGCTAGGGCAAGTTGAAATAAACCTGGACCTTGGCTGAAGACTGAAAAACAGAAGCAAAGGATCTCTCAAGGCACACAGGGTTTCCCAAATGCTGTAACAAGGACATGGCAATGTGACAGCTGTGAGTGCTACCATGGCCAACACATTCTGCATGGAATTTTCTCCATGCATACTCCTTGTAACTCAGCATAGCAACCCCAGGCTTCTGTTTGTCCATTTTTCCAAAGATGAAATTGAAGCTTAGAGAGGTGCCATCACTTTCCTAAAACCAGGTTTGGCAAGTTTTCCCTGTAAAAAGGTAGATGGTAAATATTTTAGGCTTTATGAGTCACAAGGTGTTTATTGTAGTTATCTGACTTACTAGGGTAAAAGAAGCAAGAGCCAGTGAGGGAATAGATGGACATGGCTATGTGCCAAGGCCATGTGAGCTATAAAAGGACCTGTAGGGGCTGGGGCGATGGCTCAGTGGTTAAGAACACTTGCTGCTCTGGCAGAGGACCTGAGTTTATTTCCCAGAACCCACATGGCAGCCTACAAACATGTCCAATTCCAGGGGATCCAGCCCCTCTTCTGGACTCTGTAGGCACCAGGCACACACACATGGTGCTTACATACATGTGGACAAAACGCTCACACACAAAATAAAAATGAATCTTTTCTTAAATCCAGTAGCTATCAAATCAGGTAAGCGAATGTTTAAACTTTGTTTACTGTGGCTGTTAATTTTCTGTCTGGTACAGCCACTTGCCTGGTGTACCTGTGCAGTGCACACCCTGGATTGTGTTAAAGGCTCTCTGACTCACCGTGCACCATGAATCAACTTTCATTTCTGACTCAGCCCTGAAGGGCCGTTTTTGACTGGTTTCTGATGCTTTTTGACCTTTTCAATCCACCAGACATATGTTTAAAAATACTTAACACTTTAAAGAGGCTATTGTTGAGCTCACTTAGAAATGATCTTGATTGCTTGACTCTAGTCTTCTCTCTGAATCTGTTCAAGTCAGACATCCTCTTTCAAAACTTATTCAAATTACACATTTAATTAGCAAAGCACCATATTAAACTGATGACACCCCACAGAACACAGAGTATTCTTGAGTTCTGTATCTTAGCAATTAATTGATGTCTAGGGCATCAGTGGAGTTTTCTAAATGAACAAGCTTCCAAACATTTTTTCCTGATCACTTGGCTCCATTAAAATGATTACATATTTATCTTTTTTGCTTCGTACTTTTGCAATTTTTATAGTTGGGGGCAAAATAGCCCCTTCCTGCTTCATTTCACATATACTATATTACTCCCTTTCCCAGTTAGTTGGTTTTTTGTTGTTGATGATTTTTTTTTTGTCAACTTGACATAAGCTAGAGCCATTTTGGAAGAGGGAACCTCAATTGAGAAAATGCTCCCACTGCATTGACCTGCGGGGCAGTTCTTGTTTAATGATCCTTGTGGGAGGACTCAGCCCACTGTAGGCTGTGCCATTCCTGGGCACATGGTCCTGAGTTTTATCAGAACACAGGCTGAGCAGCCATGGGGAGCAAGCCAGTAAGCCACACTCCTCACTGATGTTTTGCTTCAGTTCCTGCCTTGAGTTCCTACCATGACCCCCCTCAGTGAGGAACTGTTAAGTTGTGAGATGAAATAAGCCCTTTCCTTCCCAAGTTGCTTTTGGTCATGGTGTTTTATTGCAGCCATAGAAAAGTAACTGTTAATCCACGGGATGAAAATAAGACTACTACCACAATTTTGAGCCAAATTCGAAGCAAGCTTTAATTAAATACTGACCAGGATGAGGGACTCTGGCCAGGTTCATTCCTGGGTTCCTAGAAAATGCTGATGAGTCATATTTTGCAGAGGCTTATAAAGGCACACCCATAAGGTTATACATTTCTCACCAGGTCCAGTTAGGGGCAAGCATGTATCCTGATGTACTTCCTGCCTGCATATGTCCTACCTACATCCAATCAGGGGCAAGTGTACATCCTGACATATCTGCCTACGTACCTCCTGTCTACATGTGATCAAACACATCCAGTGCAGTGGGGTTAAACAAACTTGTTCAGGAGAGTGAAAACATGTGGCTTGTTATCTTTATAGCTTCCAACATTTCAGGAAGTATCTGTGCTG
Organism: Peromyscus californicus insignis; assembly: GCF_007827085.1. Taxonomy (NCBI): domain Eukaryota; kingdom Metazoa; phylum Chordata; class Mammalia; order Rodentia; family Cricetidae; genus Peromyscus; species Peromyscus californicus. Next base: position 10,676,857 of record NW_026294606.1, read on the forward strand.
TGGGATGTTTTTCTGTATGCTGTGAATATGTGTTGCTCTGATTGGTTGATAAATAAAGCTTCATTGGCCTATGGCAGGGTAGGATGGAGCCAGGTGGAAAATCCAAAAGAGATAGTGACCTTGAGGTCACTGCTCAGAGCTGAAGTCTGTCATAGTAAATTTTTTTCTTTAAACATTTTAAATGCCATATTCAGAAGATCTCTAACAAGTTTGAGGACCACTATCTGCTGTGGATATCATTCTGTATAAATAAAACACTGATTGGCCAGTGTCCAGGCAGGAAGTATAGGCAGGACAAGCAGAGAAGAGAATTCTGGGAAGCGGAAGGCTGAGGCAGGGAGACACTGCCAGCCGCTGCCATGACAAGCAGCATGTGAAGCTGCTGGTAAGCCATGAGCCACGTGGCAAGGTATAGATTTATAGAAATGGGTTAATTTAAGATATAAGAACAGTTAGCAAGAAGCCTGCCACGGCCATACAGTTTGTAAATAATATAAGCATCTGTGTGTTTATTTTATAAGTGGGCTGTCGGAGTGCCGGGGCTTGGTGGGTCCCGGAGAGAAAACTCCAGCTACAATTATCTATTAAGTATATATGAGCTAGATAAACTTGGCTTATTTTTAGTTACTTGTTTTAGGCTTAACCTTGAAAACACATAAAAGAGGATATACAAAGCTTACTTCTGTAATTGATTAAATTTGTGATTAGTATGCTGTATAGTTCTGAAAATATTAAAGAATTTGATCCTTTATGGGGTAATTGACCATTAACTTGCATGTCTTAATTATCTTAAAAGTTTACAGTAAGTTAGTAGCTTTTATAAGACTAGAATTTGCAGCTTTATCTCTGCTAAGTTTGAGCCTTAAAAATAACACATTTCTGAACTGAAATTGTTTTAGTATCAAACTAAAACTTTAACTCATAAATAAAGTCCATAGGGAGTCTGGCAACTTTACTTTTCTGGCCTTTTCATAGTGAGCCATTACAGAATATCATGTTTCTTCTTAACAAATTTAGCAAAGACAAGGAAGCTAGACATACATTAAGCCTGAATAGACCTTACGTAAGGAGAGACATTCTTTAAGCCAGTGGTTCTCAACCTTCCTAATGCTGAAGCCCTTCAACACAGTTCTCCATGTTGTGGTGACACCCAACCATAAAATCCTTCTCATTGCTATTTCACAACTGTATTTTTGCCACTGTTGTGAATTGTAGCCCAAACATCCAACATGCAGACAGTCCTAGGCTACCCCTATGAAAGGGTCTTTTGACCACCAAAGGGTTGTGACCCATAGATTGAGAACCATTGCTCCAAGCTCTTTGCAAGATTGTTTTTGCCAGACTGCTTAGGTCATTGTTTTACCGCATCATAAGATAGGAATACCTCAGTTTCTGGTATTTAGTGTTTGATCCTTATAGCTGTGGCCCTAACTCTTTAGCCTTTTGTTTTTTTTAAGATCACATATTAATAATTTTATGAACTTAAAAATATGAAACATTTTATAAACTTAAAAATATTCCATAGCCATATTAATTTAAATATTTTAAAAGCTATTCTTATAAAAAGTTTAAAATCTCTCAACTGTGAGTTCCTGCAATATCAAAAAATAAAGTACTTTTTTATTTCAAGAGGGGAAAAAAACCAGGGCACCATCACGTCTGGACAAAGCAAAACCGAAGTCCCACAGTGCAAGCAACTCAGTGTCTGGGATTCACTCACATCCTCTGGGCTTCCCCAAGGGGACTGGGTCACCTTTCTGGCCCCACCACTAGCAGCATGCACAGCCTGCCTCTAGGTCTCAGCTGGCTTCATCTCATGTGTCTAGTGTGGCTGGTGACTATAACAATGGCATGGGCATCTCCAAATCTGCTAGGGTTCCCTGTAGCTGGAGTTTTCCTGGTCCTGCCTGGCCCATGGTCAGGACAAATCTCTCTCACCCGCCAGTCCTGCAGCCAAGTAAACACACAGACTTCTATTACTTATAAACTGTATGGCCGTGGCAGGCTTCTTGCTAGCTAGCTCCTACATCTTAAATTAACCCATTTCTATAAATCTATACCTTGCCACTTGGCTCGTGGCTTACCAGTATCTTAACATCTGCTTCTCATGGCGGAGGCGGCTGGCAGCACCTTCTGACTCAGCTTTCTACTTCCCAGAATGCTCCTCTCCCTTTGTCCTGTCTATAATTCCTGCCTGGCTACTGGCCAATCAGCACTTTATTTATTAACCAATCAGAGCAACACATTCAGAGCATACAGAACATCCCACAGCAGTTTCCAATTGAAACTGGGCTCTATTTAGGAACTCCAACCCTTCCATATACTGGCAAGTTTCAGCTGTTCTCCATGACCCCTTCATGTTTATAAAACCAGTACCACCTGGGTGACTCTTACGTTACAAAGTTTAGCTATGAGGACAAGGTTTGTTCTTATATCTGAATACATGGAGGTGCAACTTTAATATCTTATTAAACAAGCATTGTTTTAAAATCCTATCTTTAATATTCCTTGTTTTCAGGACATGACAGAAATTATCATACAAAAAAATCCATCCTAATCCAAAATATCTTGGAGACCTGCTGTTGACTCCTATGTTGGCCCACACTATGTGGTCACCTTTAATCAAGATGGTGGTGAAGACACAAGACCCTAGCAAAGATGTCTGCCAGCCATTTGGTTTCCTAAAGTGGCTGCAATATCCATGTTGCTCATATCCAAAAATGGTGTCATGCCACATGGTTCCTTTAAGATTACCTATGCATAGATTTTTAATTATAACCCTGTGTTATGAGTTCTAAGTTAACTTTTTCACAGATTTCATACACTTTTAACCATACCCAATAAATTTACAAACTTTGAGATACAGAATGTTCACATAAACCAAGTCTATAATTTTTTTGTCTCTTCTGCTTTCCTCTCTTCTTCCTGTCACAGTGTCAGGTGGATCACCTGACATGGGACATAGAGGAAACTTTTAAACGTACTTGGATCTAGAGAATGGAGAGTCATCTGCTTTCCAATTAAGTAAAACGGCATAAAACAACTTTAATATTATCCACACCCAAAAGATATTTGAATCCCTGCTACCCTGAATCCAGTGGCCAAAAAAAGCTCAGAGACAAATTCTGAGCCCTGGCCATAAAAGCAGCCACGGTAGTGGTGGTGGCTGGTAGTAGCTGAGGCAGAAAAATATAATCAATAAACACAGAACACAGAAATTTCACATGCTCAAAGAAGAGCAGTCAGAAACAACACATGTGGTGGCCACCATACACTCTTACATTAACTGAGCCTGACCCATTTCCGTCTTAGCTCCATGTTCGCAATGAGACTTGCAGACAAACAGAAAACACAGACCCATCCACATACACAAGACAGACAGACGAGACTTGCCAATAGACGAGAGCCAGGCAGGCAGGCAATGTCTCTCCGTTTTTCCTGGGAGGGGGAATATTGGGGTCCTGTCGAACCACCTTCATCCCCCAGATTGGGATTCCACAGAACAGAACCAGACTATGACTTGCCAGGAGGCCTCTGTAGATGCTTGCTATTTTTCTCAGCATGGAAGTTCACTCTGATAAACTGAAGGTAGCCTTGGAGTCTTGGAACATCTCAAGGACCATGCCTCCTGAAGAAACCCTTCAGCCCTGGAGAACTAGAGAGAAGGTCCAGCCTTAGAATTTGGGTGGATGGTCTGGATCTTGCTGGGGCCTCCAGAAAATGTTAGTCCACCAGGTAAGAATAAGAGCACTACCACAACTTTGAGCCAAATTTGAAGCAAGCTTTATTAAAAACTGGCCAGAGCTGGGCGGTGGTGGCGCACGCCTTTAATCCCAGCACTTGGGAGGCAGAGCCAGGAGGATCTCTGTGAGTTCGAGACCAGCCTGGGCTACCAAGCGAGTCCCAGGAAAGGCGCAAAGCTACACAGAGAAACCCTGTCTCGAAAAAACCAAAAAAAAAAAAAAAAAAAAAAACCTGGCCAGGAAGATGGACTCTTACCAGGTCCATTCTTGGGTTCCCAGAAAATGGCAACAAGTCACATTTTGCAGAGGCTTAGAAAGGCACACCTACAAGGCTATACATTTCTCTCGAGGTCCAATCAGGGGCATGTGCCCCAATATACTTCCTGCCTCTATACCTCCCACCTACATCCAATCAGGGGCAAGCATACATCCTGACATATCCTGCCTACGTACCTCCCACCTACTTGTGATCAAACACATCTAGTACATTGCAGTTGGAGAAAGTGCTGGACACAGGCCTATGAAACCAAAGCTTCCTCCAGGATGGGGAAAAATTATTCTAGAGCCAAGGCTATAGCCAACAGGAACTTTAGCACTGTCTGAAGATTTTAATTTTGTAATGAGGAAAAGCCTATACACAATTAGCAACTTGACATTACATGATGCATGGCCTTTCCAGAGTCAACAGATTGGAGTCAACACAGTGCCCCTGTCTCTAGACTCCAGAGTTTCAAGCACAAATAAACACCCTCAGGAGCACTGAAGATTCCCTAGCTGTTGCATGAATCTTAAATGTTCTTCAATAAAAACCTGGAGCCAGATATTGGGGTAAATGCTGAAAGATCAGAGAGACAAAGGAAAAACCCACTAGAGAAACTTCTCACCAGTACCGAATCCTCAGGCCCAATGGAAGGCAAGATCCTATCTCCATGAATCCTCTGACTGAAAGTCTGAGTCCTCAGCTGAAAAAGGCCTAGTTCCTGTCTCCTCATGCCTTATAAGCCTTTCTCCACTCAGCCATTTCACTTCCTTCCTAGTGCTGGGATTAAGGGCATGTGTGCTTCCCAAATACTGGTAGCAAAGGCATGAGATCTCAAGTGCTGGGATTAAAGGCATGTGACTCCCAAGTACTAGGATTAAAGGTATGTGTCACCACTGCCTGGCTCTGTTTTTCTCCTAGACTGAATCAATCTCATGTAGTACAGGGTGGCTTTGAACTCACAGAGATCCAGATGGATCTCTGCCTCCCGAGTACTAGGATTAAAGATGTGTGCCACCGCCGGGCGGTGGTGGCGCACGCCTTTAATCCCAGCACTCGGGAGGCAGAGCCAGGCGGATCTCTGTGAGTTCGAGGCCAGCCTGGTCTCCAAAGCGAGTACCAGGAAAGGCGCAAAGCTACACAGAGAAACCCTGTCTCGAAAAACAAAAACAAAAAAAAACAAAAACAAAAAAAAAGATGTGTGCCACCACTGCCTCGCCTCTATGTTTAATCTAGTGGCTTGTTCTGTCCTCTGATCCTCAGGCAAACTTTATTTGAAACACAATGTATCACCACACCTTTTCCAGCTGCCTGGAAAAATCAATTTGGGGAATCAGATCAAACAAGTTCAAGTCTCCAATGACTCACTCAGTATTCATGTATCCCAGGTGAGACTTTCATTGTCTTGGCCCCATGGCCTGCAATCCTGCTTGGAATTGGGAGGAGCAGGTACCAGAGTCCATGCTTTTTCACTCAGTGCATGTATCCCTGCAAATCTGCATTCTGTTGATTACATAAAGCAGCAAGAAATGGAACAAGGAAACAAGGCAATGATCATACAGTTGGTGCAAATCTCTTAGCACGGTGCCTGAATGATGACAAAGGGCCAGGAAATGCCATCAGTGTCCACAGAAGCTCTATTATCTCAACCATTGTTGCTGTCACCACAATGAACTGTAAAATGCCATCTCAGGGGTCTCCGGGGCTTAAATTAGAACAGTGGAACTCCCAGTGGAGAGCAGCTCTTCTTACCCTCCATCTTGTCTCCACTATTCCTCTCTTCCTGCCCATTTAATAATTTGGATACATGTGGATCTATAAGCATGATATATGCACGAACCTGTTAATATACAGTTATTGGACTAAATCTCCCAAAGTATTTGTTCAATGCTGGAAATGGAGCCCAGAACCCAGAAATACCAGGCAAGTGCTCTGCTGATGAGCTATCCCCCAGCCCAGTTGAAACAGTCTTATCCAGTGCATCAGGCCTGAAAACAACATTTTTCTCAGTCAAGATTGGATCAGTCAAGCTCTGGTAATTAAAAAATCATATAAAGGTATGCTTGCCTTAGAGAGAATGCTAGACACTGGGTTCGACTTGGTGACTCCACTGAGCACTCACATTCTCTCTTGGTTGGATATCTCACTAGGCATCTGTGGCGGTTTGAATGAAATGTTTCCCATAGGCTCAATATTTGGACGCTTGGTCCCCAGTCCCTGGTGGTGCTTTGGTAGGTGTAACAGGTGTGGCCTTTCTGGAGGGAAGTGGGATTTGAAAATTTCAAACCGAGAGCCATTTCTAGCCTGCTCTCTCTGCTTCCTGCCTGTGGTTTGAGATGTGAGCCCTCAGCTCTCAGGCCCAGCCACCACGCTTAGTGTCTCTACTCTGTACCAGGGACACTAAACTTCCATAATCACAAGCCCAAAGGAACCTTTCCTCCCATGGTCACGGTATTTTAATCACAGTAACAGGAAAGTACAATTTCAAACACATGAGCCTATGAGACACATTTCTGATTCAGACTGCAACTAGGTATATCCTCTGAATTGCTCATTTTATGTTGCTGCAGCTGAAAACCACAGGCCATGTAATTTATAAAGCATAGAGGACTGTGTTTGACTGACTGAGCTGGAATCTAGGGAGCTCAACAGCTTTGCCTTGTAATATTGGTTCACATAGTGAGACACAGACACCCTTTTAAGAAAGAGGGTGAGTTTATACCAAAGCCGTTTTCTTGATTAAATTAGTAATCTGTTAATCTATTAACTTGTTCACACAATTAGCTTATTCACACAGGCAAAACCCTATGACCAATTCCTTTCTAAGGCCTCAACTCCAAATATCATTAACATTTGTGACTGAGTTCCAAATTGGAGGAAATACTCAAGCTGTGGCATCCGTGTACATTTTTATATTTCTGTTCTATTAGTAGCAAGCCAGTAGATAATGCAGATTATCAAATTAATGACCAAACTCTAGGAATCATTTAGCAATGTATCTAACTCAGCATTGTGTTAGAAATGAATGTCTGTCTGAACACTGTTCTGCACTCTTTTTCCTGTTGATGGGCATTCAGTCATCCCATTAGGAATGTTACAACTGGGTTAGAATGAACCCTTGATATATCTCATTATGCAAAGCGGACTCCTTCTTAGCAGTTTCTCTAATAAGTCAGATGATGCCCAAGCAGAAAGGAACTGCAGGACAGTCCAAAAAACTAAGGTCAGAGTCCCTACAAAGGGGAAGCTGACTTTTGTTTGAGGAGTGGACTGCGTTGACTATTGGGAGAGCATAGAGGTGGCCTCTTCTTTTAAGAATCAGAATCCAATTTGCTGCCTGTGGACCCCTTTGCCTGGAGGGTGTGCATATGACTGAAGCCACTCTACAGTGGGGCAGAAGGCCTGTGAAGTCTGCCCAGGATACAGGGCTTACTTCCTGCAGGGATATGCAAAACCTCTTTCTCATGGCTGTTGGCAATTTGCAAAAGTGCTCTGTGAGTTTCTTAAGTAAGTTTGGAAGCCAAGTAATTGAGGCAGTTTAATTTTAGCTCCTCATGTCTCCTTATAAAACTTAGCTGTTTATGAGAAATGTAAAAAAAAAAAAATCTTTTCCTCAGAAGAATTCTCTTTCAGGCTTGAAATAGTCTCATCTGGAGGCACACATGTGAGGTCGATCAAAGGACTTGTCCCTAGTTTGATGTCCCCCAAATTAGTCGATGTGAGCCACAGACTTCTGCTCTAACTCTCTCTGCTTCTGGCTCAGGGGATAAGTGTACCAGCCTTGTCTCAGCCACAGGGTCCTGACTTCCTTTGGGAAGGATGCCATTTATTGTCCCCTGGAACGGGAGCTGAGTGAACCCTTGCCAGTTAACACTCTTGTTCCTTTCAGGCTTAATATTTTCTACTCAAACCCTTGGAGCTTCATATCTTAGTATCGAGCCCTCCCTATGTGAAGCAGACGTGATGTGATGTCTCTACAGAAACCAGGACATGTGATGTCTCTACAGGGGCAGGATTCTGCAGGCTGGGTAGATCAGAGTTGCCCCTGTAAATCCAGCACCAACCATTTCATACCCCGGGTTAAAACTGACAGATAGGTCTCCGTGACTGATGGCAAGTTTGTGCTGTAATTTAGCTGGGCATCCCAAGCCCTCCATGTGCCAAGCCCTCCATGTGCCACGCCCAATGACCTTTCAGTGACTCACCTTTATTTCTTCTCTCCATGTATGTTTTCTGTCCGTGTGAATGAGCCCTTTCCACCCTCACACACTCATGGCTTTCCAGCGCTACTTCTGTCTAGAATAATTTTTTTTTCTTCTGCATTTCTCAACTCTCAAGGGGCCTTTTAAATCTCTAGTCAAATGCCCATTTCCTTACTTTTCCTAGCCACTCGTCCCCAGCATATCACCATCTTTGTTGGGTATGTCTCTCTAACTAGACTGGAAATTCTGTCGTATAGGTGAATGAGTCACAGCCCCAAATCTAAGTCTTGAAACGTGTCAGGCACGAAGGTGGTACAAGTAGAAAATTCTGCTTTCACCTGCTTTCATGTGACCAAGACCCAGGCAAAATGCAAGCACACCAATGATGCATCATCAAATTACCTTTAGGCTGTGTACAGAATGCATTTTGGAAACATAAGTAAATTGTATTTAGACTTGGATCCTAGTCTCAACATGGCTTATAATGTGCATGCATCTCCTCAATGGGAAGAAACCATACCTGGATTTCAGAGTCACTCAACCTGTGTTCATCTTTCTAGGACATCATACGCTTTGGTGGTTTTAGCAACCCAAAGCACCTTGTTTGATTCTTGCCTCAGCTCCAGGATGTATTGGCTGTCTGACACTGGACAGTTATTTAGAATATGTTATCTTCATGCTTCACATGTCTACAATGAGAATGATTATACTTAGACCCTCCCAAGACAGCTGTAGAGGGAAACAACCACACTGAAGACAGATCCTGCCACATAGGATCATCAACCTGAGCATCAGCTATGTTGATCCAGATCTTGCTTACTCACAGCATCCAGCCTGTTTCCCAGCATATGATAGGTAGTCAATCAACACTGGTCATGGAAACATTTATTAGTTGAGATGAGCACGTATTGAAAGACTTACAGAAAGTACCCAAATGCTTAGTGAACGAACTGCCAGCCACTCCCACACTGAGTTTTTTCCATCAGTAAGAAGTTTCACACACATCCTTCTGCTGGAAACCTTTTGCAGGTGTCCTGGTGCAGTACTTGAAGTCATTTTCCAGGGGGCTCTGAAGTCTCTGGCTTTCTCTATTTCATTTAATTACACTTTTGTGGCTTTTCAATGAATCCTAGGAATTTTAAATACAAATTCTCCTATCATCTGAACACTCTGATAGGGCAGGTGCTGCTTCATGTAGAGACAGGTCGGTGGCGTGCACATTCAGAAGTGTTGGTGATGGGCATGTGGTCATGGGATGGCCCTCTTCTAAAATGTAAATAGACATAATAAAAAAATCATTTATCTTAGGGTCTGACCTCTGTTCCTGGCATCTGGTGCTTGCACAGCTGCTAAGATACACACTTCATACTGGTAGCATTCTGATGATAAAGTTTTTAGTGTATCATTTCTATGGTGTAGTGATTTATTTCAAAAATAGAAACCTTTATGAACTTGGATAATAAAGCATTCTTGATATTCTGGTGATCCCCAGCAAATATAATCTTCCCAGACATTGCTGGGGAGAAGATGGCCTAGCACAAGCAGAGATAGCAATCTGCCAATATTTGTAAAACTGAAAGCAAAAAATGCCCAGAAATTCCACCTCCAGCTGCATTCTTTATCACAGTGGTTTCTATGCATTTTTGATCATGTGCTATATCAGTTGAAAGGTTCTGGCTCCCATTGTTAGCACGAGTATAATTTTTTATTTATAAATTATATGCTTAAATTACTATTCTCATATAAATATTATTACACAGATGCAATAATAGAAAAATAAAATTTCTACCATATTCTCGGTCTCCTTGGAGTGTACTTTTAAAGTACTATATAACTTAAATTGTGTACATATGTATCTACATATAATTGTGTATATGTGTATATGTAGAAAGAGGCAGGTGATATTCAATATATGACAGTGAAGGATTAGAAATGAATAAACACTCATCAATAGTGCAATCGGTAAGCATACTATTTATACAGTTGTGCAATTTTTCCAAATTGAAAGGTAAGAATTGTTTACAATGCACAGCACTTCATGAGAAACAATCCTCACTACTTAACAAAGAGACCAGTGAGAACAAAGCAGGCTTAATACAGCATTCTTCAGAAAAGGATGCTAGCATGGAGAAATTGCAAAAATGGCTGGCATGTCTGCCTTTCTAAATTTTAATTTAATTATCTATTTTTAATTAAAATTACATAATTTTCCCTTCCCTTTCCTCCCTTCAACCCCTCCCATGCCCCACCTCTCTCTCTCTCTCTCTCTCTCTCTCTCTCTCTCTCTCTCTCTCTCTCTCTCACACACACACACACACACACACACACACACACACACACACACACAATCTCCTTAGTCTGTTTAGTGTTGCTTGTCTGTATATAATTTCAAAGCTGATGACTTGGATATTGGGTGATCAATTATGAGGCCCATCCCTGAGGCAGACTAAATCTCCTCTCCCAGCAGTCATCTATCAGTTGCCTACATTTCTTCGGCTAATCAATTTTATGCCTCCAAATGAAGTGCTTATGACACGGGCCTTTTCTTTCACAGTGTCAGCAGGGCGCTATGACTGGAAAATGGCAAGATTCTTGGTACTGCAGCCCCGGAGCACGGCCTGTTATGGAAGGCTTTACGAGGGGGTGTGAAAACGTTACACTGCAAGCCGTTGCTTGGTTGACTCATCTCCCTCCTCAGGGGGCCGTTCTGATATACGTTATGTCCCCTCTTTGGCATATGGAGTCATGAACATTTAGTGGGCAATGCTCGAGCACTATGAGTACTGGGTGACTCAGGGAAGGTTCAGTAACAAACAAACAAACAAAAAAAACCCCAGAGTTATTTGGAAAACGGTTCTCATACTGATTTAAGTTAAAACTCACAATGCTGTTAATTTTGCAATCTCTTTCGAAATGCCTGGTCATTCAACATCCTGATTTATTTGAGTTCTTGGGTTTTTTTTTCCTCCCCTGAAATTCAGATTTCGTTTTCAAAGTATTCATTTAAAAAAAAAAAACCAGATTTTAGATGTTCTCTCTAAACTTTCCTATTTTGTGTACATGCTTTCATATATACACATAATGTGTATGTGTCTATGCCCTCTCCAGTACCTGTCTCTATACTAAAATAATTACTATTTAAAAGGGTCATAATCTTACTGGATCAATCACATTCAACCTCACTTTAGCTTCATTGTCTCTGTAAAGATCCTTTCTCCATATGAAGTCCCATTCTGAGAAACTGGGAAGAAAGATTTTAACATTTTTTTCCTAGGAGGATATAATTCATCTCATAAACATTTGCTTCTGGCACTCCAAAATCGACATCCTTCATATATGAGGATTTCATCCACCTGTCTCAAAATCTCCAAAAGTCTGATCATTTCAGCATCAACTCTATGTCCCAGATCTCTATGTCATTATCATCCAGTCCAGGTCCCACATCTCCTGAATCATCCACATAGAACAAATGAGACTGTGTGATTTACCCTCCTGTGGTTATTCCATTTATGAAAACTGACAAGTCACTGTCCTCCAAAGTACAAGCTGAGAAAGACAGAGGATGGGCATTTCCATCCTACAAAGGAGAAAGAAGGATGGAGGGGGCCTTAAATCCAAAGCCTGCTGGAAACCTAGTAGGAAAACACTACTGCCTTCAGAGCTCCTGAATTGTGGCTTTTCTTTGGCTCCATGCTGTGTTGCGTGTTGAGGCGGGTCCCACTCTACTGAGCCCTATAAAACTCTGAAAGTCCTGTGACCTTACCATGGTCCCTCACCACTGATCTTTCAACTCTAGGATGTGACCAGATGTGACTCACATACCTGTCTACTTAGCAAGTTGTCTGGTCACACACTCTTGGAGTTCTCTCCAGGATGTACTGCTGAATTTCCACAGTGTGCATAGGCTAAGAATCTTCACATTCATCAAATTCTGGTTTTCTTGTCCTGAACAATTCCATTTTCAATGTCTCTCCTCTCTAATAATCTCATTGTACATTGACTGACTCTGTAAAATCTCTAAGTGAGGTTGCAGCCATAGGTACTAAGTGTCAAGAATCCAACGTAGGAGTTTTTGAAGGAACACAATTCAGTTTAGAACAATGCACTAGGAAAAAGGTTTAATAAATTGTTCATATAGCAAGAAGTGGGTGCAATTAATGATGGACATTATACTGAATTGCTTGTGTTAGTTTAAATTAAACATTCTACAAAGAACATGGTGGTGATTAATTCAGTGGTTCATCAAGAATTGACAGCAGGGGATGGGGGTGGCAGGTAGCTGGAGAGATGGCTCAGTGGTAAAGAGTATTGACTGCCATTCCAGAGGACCCAGGTTCAATTCCCAGCATCCACATGTCAGATCACAACTGTCTATAACTCCAGTTCCAGATATCTTAGTTAGGGTTTCTATTGCTGTGAAGAGACACCATGACTACGGCAACTCTTATAAAAGAAAACATTTAGTTGGGGCTGGCTTATAATTTCAGAAATTTAGTCCATTATTGTCATGGTGAGAAGCATGGTGATATGCAGGCAGATATGGTGCTGGAGAAGGACTGAGAGTCGTACATCTTGATTCACAGGCAGCAGAAGGAGACTGTGTGCCACACCAGGTGTAGCTTGAGCATAGGAGATCTCAAAGCCCACCCCCACAGTGACACACTTCCTCCAACAAGGCCACAACTCCTAATAGTGCCATTCCCAGTGGGGGACATTTTCTCTCAATTTTCAGGATGCTTATCATCCTGGTGGCTAACAGGTAAGACCTTTTAGAATGTATTAACTTAACCAAACCCTAAATTCCACCAACTGAAAAGTTCAATGGTTCTTAGCTAGTATTTGAAGTCTATAACAGCATTTTCCCACTTTGCTTTAAATTATTCACCTAATGTTTCCATCAATGTATTTGATAAGTACCTTAATATATGACTTACTTTGTTGTGTTACTATAGAAACTTCATCAAACTATATCCATACTGGAACAGGCAATTTGTAACTTAAATCTGTGTTCCCAGACTATGCTCACTCACATTTGGCTCCAGAATAAACCATCTCTTATGAGATGAGAGTTGTTTTATGTTGACAGAAGCTACAGAATCTTATAGTTAAGAGTCACACAGAAGAGGGGATGGGTGGGGGGGAGAGGGAGAGGGAGATGGGGAGGGGCAGAGTAGAGAGATGAAGTAGCAATGAGAGGTCAAATGTACAGGGTGTAAGAGAAATAGAAAGAACAAAATAGAGTAGGTGTAGAAACAGGTACAGGACAGCCATATAACCTACTGCAGGACAAAAGCTAAAAGGAAGCATACAAGCTAGAGCAGTATAAAAGCTAAACGAAAGTGGTCAAAATGTTAGTAAGAGCGAAAATTTTGAAAAGTAACACAGTGAAGCAAAAAGTAAAAATATCACATCATCAATGAAAAATCATTCCCTTGCTTATAGCAACAGAGAACGTCTCTCTTGTTCTTGGGCTGTCTTGTGACTTTAAGTCTGCCAGCTCAAGAGTTTTCAGGCTATGTCTCCAGTTCAAACTTGCTTATCAGTTTGGTAGGCCTGTCCTATCTCAGTGAAAACCAAGGGGGGTGAATTTCTGCCTTGATACAAAGGGATCATCTCTCATTTACCTGTATCTCAGCTTTCAGTAAGGGGTCCATGCCATCTTCCAGTGCCCACTTTCTGGTATACTGTGGTCCCACCTCATGGAGACTGCAAGGTCTGCGGCCCCCCCCTCTCCCTACATTTATTTTTGCTGGAAACCTTCTTATCAGGGAGGACTCAGACTACTCCATCTTCCCTTGAGTTTGCTTGCTCTACTGAGCTTCAGTTTAGGTCGGCTCCTGCGGGGTCTCATGTTCTCAGTGTGTACCAGGAGATGCTTTGGACTGTGGAGAGGTGGTCATGCCATGTTTTCTGACCTTCCTTGCTGAGCCCTCCCATGCTGAGTTCAGCTTCTGTTTCCTCCTTGCCCCCAGTATAATAGAGTGTCACAGGAGGCAATGGGTAATTCTTCATCATGGAGGTTAACAGAACACGTGATGTAAGAAAGCAGAAGAATTTTTATGACAGACAAGGGGATATGTCAGCAGCTGAAGCAGTGTAGTGGGACAGATAAGGAAAAAATGGGAAAGAAAAACATAACTGTGACAACGCCATGACAAAACCCATTTCTTTGTGTGCTAAAATTAAAAACTAATAAATAAACAATACCAAGCAAAACAAAATAATAAAAGGGGAGCATTAGAGATAATTAAGGAGAGAGAGAATATTAAATGTTTGAAAGTAAATGTTTGAAAGATAGAGTAGGTTGTTGTTACACCAGAGAAATAAACAAAAGCAGCTCACAGCTCCTATCATTTAAGTTCTTAGTAATTGTTTTTCAAAACCCCAGTACAAGAACATCCCATATGCTCTTCAATAGAGTATGGCTTAAACAAGCTGTGTTGTATCCACAATATTGAATAATACTCAGTACTAATAAATAAATAATGTGTCACTGATACATTCAACAAATTTGGAGGATCTCAAAGACATTAGGCTGAGTGAAAAACAGAGTCAGTACATGTGGTGGTATGAATGAAAATGGCCCTCATAGACTCATAGGGAATGGCATTATTGGGGGTGTGGCCTTGTTGAAGTAGGTGCGGCCTTACTGGAGGAAGTGTGTCACTGGGAGTGAGTTCTGCAGTTTCAGAAGCTCAGACCAGGCCCAATGTCACTCTCTCTTTCTGCTGCCTGAGGATCTGGATTGAGAACTCTAAACTACTTCTCTAGTGCCACATCTGCCTGTGAGCCACCATGGTTCCTGTCATAATGATAATGTACTAAAACTTGGAACTGTAAGCCCCAATTAAATGCTTTCCTTTATAAGAGTTGGTGCGGTCATGGTGTCTATTCACAGCAATAAAAATTTAAAAAAAGACTGAAGTTGGTACCAGGAATTGGGGTATTGCTGTGATAGACTGAACCATACTTTTGTTTGGAGGAATGTGAACTTTGGATTAGAAAAGCAGTTGAATATTTTAAGTGGGGCTTAATGGGCCATCCTGGTAGGAACGTGGAAGACAGTAGTACTGAGGGTGATTTGAAGTGTGGGGGTTTGGCTCAAGAGGTTTCAGAGGAGAAGAATTTTCATATGTGACTTAGAGATTATTCTTTTGATTTTTTGGCAAAGAATGTGGCTGCTTTTTGCCTTGTCCAAAAAGTATTCCTGAGGCTAAATTGAAGAGTTTTGGATTAACTACATTGGCAAAGGAAATCTCAAAACAGCCTAGTATTGACTCTGATGTGTGGTTATTAATGTTTACTCTTATGCAGATTTATAATGAAAATGAACAAGCTAAGCAAAGAAAAATACAAAATGTACAGTTTGAGGAGAAAAGGGGCACCAGGAAGTGGAAGAGAGCTAAGTCCTATGTTCAAGGTGATAAACAGATGAAAGAAATGGAATAAAGGGAGTGGTGACCTCAGGGCAAGACCCTACTCAGCTAAGCTTCCAACTTGTGAAAAGGAATTGAAGAAAAACTTATGGCCAGGTGTGGTGGCCCACACCTTTAATCCTAGCACTCCAGAGGCAGAGGCAGGCAAATCTCTGAATTTGAGGCTGCCGGGTCTACAGAGCAATTTCAGACAGCCAAGGAAAGCGTGAAGGACACCATCAAAACCAGAAAGCTGGTGAAAGTGTGCTTGAACAAGGGGCCATATTCTAGCCCCAGAAAGCAACAGAACTTGGTAGCTTCAGCCACGTGGTTCTGGCCTTAGAGTCAAAGATAGAAGAAAGGAGTTATGGAATCTTCTTTGCAACTAAGGAGAGTTACTGAGGCCAGACCTGTGTCAGGGGTGTCCCTGCATGGAGGCCTAGGGAGGCCATTGTGTGAAGCTGTGAAGGTGAAGCCTGAATTGCCTTGGAGACCCCAAAATGTTGGAGATGCCAGTGTTGTGGGATATCTGTAGAGGAAAGCTGCTAACAGGGAGAGGAGCCAGCCCAAGAGAAAGTAGTGTGTTGCAGTCAACAAAACTGAATGGAGTTGGAGATCTGAAGAGTATTTGGCTTTTCCTGGTGTGCAAGTTCAACACCCTGAATTATAAATTAAAGCTAGGCTCTACATATGAGGGAGAACATGGTATCTGTCTTTCTGTGCCTGGGTGGTCTCACTCAATATAATTTAAGTATATGGAAATATATGTGCAGGTTGCACGCATAATTTTATGGCATTTTGCATAAAGGACATCAGCATCCATGGATATGGGTATTAAAGACCACTTTCCCTCTAGGCAATCCCCCGGGGATATGAACATAAAACTGTGTTACAGTACGATTTTTGGATGGGACTATTCCCCCTTCATTTCTGCCTTTTTTTCAGGTTTTGTTATGTAAATGCACTGATGGCAAAATAAGAGAACAGACAGCTTCCAGGACTAGGTCAGAGTTGGAGGCTATCCTGCGTTTTGGGGGGCATCTGAATCTCTTAAACTCCACAGGCAGCTTTCTTCCTCCTCTGAGGGAAGCGATCTTTTTCATGAGTCATATCACTCTGGAGGCAAAGTGGCTTCTTCTTTCCTTCAAAAGGCACAGTGATTTAATCACAGATAATTGCTGCTCCAAAAGATTGGCATTTTACATCCCTCGGATTTGCTGTCTCTCAAGTCAAACAGCGCTGTGAATTGGTGCTGTCAGTACAATAGACATTCTACCAGCATAAAAACCCACCTGTCTCCTACACGCCTCCTGGAGTTATTTTTCCTTGTAATGATGGAAAATGATGGAAATACTTTTCTCATCCTATCATTATGTTATAGAATATGTTGATTAATGTCTTGGGGATCTCAATTCTGTTCCTGGTTAAAACAGAGGAACTACCATTTATCAAGCATCTGCTTTCTACCCCGAGTTAAATGTTTTAAATGTAATTTAAACATTCATAACAAAGATATGCAAACAACATAAAGATTGCAGTTTTCCAGGTAGGAAGACCGAGGCTGAGGGAGATACAACATGGAATGGACCAGGTAAAGGGGCACATTGCCCACATTCTCAGCCATGGCATCAGGTTGACAAGGTCTTGTCATCTGACTCCATCCTTGACTGTCACCTCAGGCAGGATGCTGCCCTTCCTGCAGCCTCAGAGACCCGTTCCACCATCACAGCATTGTTCTGGGGGCTAATGTACAGCTAACCATGGCTTTGATTTGTTGTCATCATCACAAGAACATTCGAAGTGCTCTTTCTCCAGGCATTGTACAGTTCCCTTTAGCTCTATTTTTGCATATAGCGGATTTCTTCTTGGTATTGGATTAATTCTCTTTTCTCAGTTACGTTTTAATTCATTATCCTTTTTCCCCCTCAGTGGACAAGGGCTTTTATTCTACCAGTAATTTCTACAGTATGTGGAAACAGTGCTCCTATTAGGGATGAAGCCTTGGAGACTGGCCTTGTAGGTTGGCACAATTCCCATGTGTATGACCTCTGCTGGAAGATGCACTCTCTGACTTTGGCCTTTCAGTCAGGGAAAGAGGTCTGTGTGCTGCCCTCCGGCACAGATCACATGATTTATGTAAGTCTTGTTGTTGTCTTAAATAAATGCTGCTTCAGAGAAGACCAGAAAGCGCACAGAAGGACACAGGAGTAGTCATCCTCCAAAGCTGCAGAAGAAACCAGAGAAAGTTCGGAGGGACACTGGGGCCACACCATGCAAGTTCCTGCAGGAGAATCCTTGGAAGCAGGCAGACTTTTGTTTGCTCAGTTAAGTTTATATCCAAGTGTTTGTGTGTGTGTGTGTGTGTGTGTGTGTGTGTGTGTGTGTGTGTGTGTGTGTGTGTGTCTATTGCCAGTAGGATAGCTTCCTTGATGCCCTTTCAATGTGTTTTTCATTAATATGTAGGAAGGATGTTAACTTGCAAAAGTGCAATTTTGTAACCTACAACTTGCTTCCAGAGAAAAATTCTTTAACTTTTAACCTTGCTACAAATTACACTCTTTGGGCAAGGTTAGAAAGAAGTGGGGAGGATTTTCTTAGCAACCTTTGGAGATGTATTGAGAGGCACCCAAATCCCATATGCACCTATTGCAAAGAAAGCTAATTACAGTTCTCTGGCCCAGTAGTCCACACTTGTCACACTCGGGTGCTTTGTTCTCTCTCGGAACACCATTCTGTCTTTCACAAACCCAAGCTTGCTTTGTGTTTGGCTTGCTCTCAAATTCATTTCTTTGTCAAAGCTTCAAATCCCAGTTTTGCCTGAACAGAGGTCTCTGAAAAGAGGTCCCCAGGCAACTGTCAGTGTGCTAAGGGGCTGTGTTCCATTACCAGTGACAACTGGGATCCTGCTTGCAGCCAGCACCTGACGCTCTTATGGAAGGTGGAACTCTCTTTTCATGGGATCCAGCACTCATCCTGTGTGGTTTGAATCTGGATCTTTCTGTAATGTGTCCAGTTGGCTTGGCACCAGACGGAGCCTCAGAGTACTTCCTTTTAGGAAGTGAGGTTTCTTAAAATGATTCTAACTCACATGTATTTATGGAGAAAACAGTTTAAAGAGGAGAGAAACGGGAGCCGTTGGTGATGGAGAAGTAATGGATCATTTGAAACCACACGAAACATGACAAGCAAGACCTATTCTCTCTGCCAGTAAGACTCCAGGTGGTCACGAGGTGGACTCTTTAGGAGAGGCCTCACAAACACTTGGCAGATGGGTTATATGAGACTCACGGGGACAGCCCAGAGGAAAGGACAAAATGGATTTGCAGAGAAGCAGGTCTCAACTGGCCTGGGCTTTGCTTTCTCAGAGGCAGCTTCAAATGTTCAGATCAGGAAGAGAAAACTAAAACAGGAGATACTGCACAGGTCTAGGTCCCCAAAGCTGAATTTCTCCAAAGTGAGGGACATCCTTCCATTCTTAGAGTAACGGTTTGGAAGAGAAACAGAATGGGCAGTTTCAACAATGGTTGTTTGAATCCAGGGCTGGAGATGGGCTCCAAGGACTGGCTTACACACTTTGCAAATGTGTGCTCACTTGTAGAGCCAAGGGCATGGACCTTATGGTTGTCTAATTCTAAGTAACTATTTCACACTTGATGTTGCGCTTATATTTTAGTCCATTCTAGAGAAGACCACCACCAAGTGGGAGGAAACCCCTAAAAACCCGAATCTACCACAACTGGATATCGAACCAATATTTATCTGTACTTTCGCTAGTGATCTTCAGGACCTTGTCCGTCTTTGGGACAAAAAGACCTCTATTTTGTAGTCCCACAGGAGTTGTCACACCCCGAGCAGGAGGACGGTGCCTGGCACACACAACACTCACATGCACTGTGTCACAATTCTCAAAGACCTCCACGGGGAGGGAAAGATTGTCGTTCCCATTTTGTGGCCAAGAAGACTGCAGGCTGGAACCAAAAAGTTGTCTACAGCCCCCCCCCGCCAGGAAATGGGTGGGTTGACTTCATAGGGTCTGCAGTTTATCTTTTTCACTCTATTTTCCTGCTCAAGGCAAGGGAAGATACGCTGAACACCAGGAATGCACCCGCCTTTTCCTCACTTAACCCTGCATACCCGGGAACTGGTGTTTCTGTCTCCTTTGACAAAGAAGGCTTCTGAGGCCCAGCCAGGAAGGTGAAGGACCGTGGAGGGCCACAGGGTGGAAGCAAAAGTGAAATTCAGTTGTATGCTTGCTCTCCATGGGGTCTCTGCGTCTCTCTGGAGCAGGGACCTGTTGCTTCTGGGTGTCATCGTCAGTCCTGATGCCCACTTCCCTTCTTGCCTGGTGCCATTCTGCCTTTGGCCTCTTCCCAAGGCCACATGTCCTCTATGAGCCCAAATCTCCCAGATTCCAGGCCCTGCAGTTCCACACAGCCCGTCAGTGCCCACGATAACTGTCAAGGTCCCCAGAGCTCCTGTGATGTTATGCTTGTTCTCTGCAGAAATGGTAACTACTTCTTGTTATAGCAAGATGCCTATTGTCATTGTTGGAATTGTTTTCCCTGAAGAAATAAATGAAAAGCTTTCTGATTCCACTCCGTTCCCTCAAAATAGGCAGGGCAGCAAGAAACAGGGTGACCAGGACCCTTACCCTGGATAAGCCAGGCTCTTTGGAGTATGATTTCAAAATTCAGAGATAAGAAAATGAACAGTGTCTCATTAAAACTTGGGTGCCTATTTGATTTATTAATCATCTTAGCCTGATACTCCCTGATAAGTCTGCCTTGAAATATTAATCACCAGGTTTGTGGGAGGGAACTGCTGGCTGTCACTGCTTTCCTTTTAACGGCTTGCCTGCCCACATCCAAAGCCTGGAATAGAACTTGGGCTGTGAGGTGAAGACTTGTAAGGTAATGATGGGTGGGTGGTCCTGCAGGCATGGGCCTTCCCACCATCCACAGTGTGACTGTGACTCATCACCAGGCACCATGTCCTCATTTGCTATGCTTGACATTACTCTCGTGGAAGCACAGTGCCTCTCACTTTCCAGATAAGGAAAGCAAGGCTTGGAAATGGATCAATATAAAGGATGTACTGCCTAGACCTAGGCCAGCCTGCATTCCTCTCTCTGAAACTTCCTAATTAACTGTCTTGCAGGAATATATCTGAATGATCCTGGATCAATAGCAGCTAATGAGATGTCAGGGAGTAAATCTTCAAGGAATTATTTGTAAGTTTGACTGTTTTCTTCCCTGAGATCAAACTTTTCCCAAATTTTGAAAGTACTCAACTCTGGTTTTAATTACTTGGTAAGACTCACAGACTTTCAAATGCAAATTCACTCTAAGATTTGGACTTGAAAATAAACAGATTTCAAAAGCCTAAATGCATCCATTTGTTCAATTTATTTTCTTACTTATTTGTCTATTTGAGGAACAAATAATATTTATCTGTCTGTGCCAACATTGCAAAGCCACTGAGGGCGTGCTTATGGCTTCTCTCTCCAGAACCAGCTGGTGACCTGATAGACACTTCTAAAGGAGGCCCAGGAGGGAGTGCCCGACTGCCATGTTCATCTGGTATTTTCTCCTGAAGGCACAGTGGCAAGGGTCGGGGTGGGGTTGGGGGAGAAGCACGGAAGTTGCATTACTTTCTGAGTCACTTGGAATGGTTTTCACTGCACAGTTTTGTCTCCACCTAGATACACTGCTTGGGCTCTTTTGTTTCTTTTAACTCCGTGTTCGGAAACAGAATTTTTTCTATAACATTATGTAAAATACGTATATGTTTGCTAAGTCAAACCTACAAAAATGTTTAGTTAAAAAACGTCAAGTTTAGGGCTGTTAAAGGCTAGGCTCACAATAAAAATCATAAAAAAGCCAAGTTTATCCCTGTCCCCATCCCTGGCTTGCTTTCACTGATTATGTAAAACATGTCTAAATGACAGCAGACCTTTCTATTTCTTTTCTAAATATTAACAAAGATGGACAGGTAATTCATGGATTATATGCTGTATTAGTCTGTTTCTATTGATATAATAAAATACCAGATGCTGTACACATTAGGAAAAGAGGGTTACTTTGCTTGTAGTTGGGAAGTGGAAAGATTAAGACTGAGTGGGCCCACCGTTTCAGCCTCTGGTGAGAGTACCTTTGGTGGGGCTACCTGACAGAAGGCACCGTGCAGGACAGAGAGATCACGTGGAGAAAGAGTAGAATCCAGAGACAGCCGGGGCTCAGAGGTGTTCCTTTATGATAACTCACTGTCAGGAGAATGAACTCGGGTCCTATAAAAACTACATTAATTCCTTCTGAGGGCAGCACCTGCCATGACCTAAACACTTCTTGGTAGACTCAATCTTTGAAATCTGCTACTTATAAATAGCATCACATTGAGGATAAACTTCTAATGCATGGGCAAACCAGAGAACAATCATCCATCAGTTTGTGCACATAAGTATACATCTATCTATCTATCTATCTATCTATCTCCTATTTATTATCTACAAATGGCTAAATCACTGATCTATTACCTATTTCCATCATTCTTTCATCCATCAACCCATGGGTACTATCCATATATCCATATACACATCCATACGTGCACACACCACGCATGGATGCATCCACCTATTCATCAGCCTATGTGTCCATTCAGCCATCTGTCCATTTGTCTGTGCACTCCTAGGATGAACCAACTTGGTCATGATGTATGCTCCTCTGGATGTATTCTTGGGTTTGGCTTGCAAATATTTTGTTGAGAAGTTTTGCATCTGCTTTCATCAAAGAAGTTGGTCTATAATTTTCTCCTTTTTGTTCTATCTTTATCTGGTTTTGGAATCAGGGTAACACTGACTTCATAAACTGAGTTGGGCAATGTTTCCTTCCTATTTTGTGGAACAGAGTGAGAAATTATATGTCATGTCCCATTCACCTGCTGTCTTAGGGTTTTTATTGCTATGAAGAAACACTATGACCACAGCAACTCTTATAAATGAAACATTTAATTGGAGTGGCTCACTTACATTTTCAGAGGTTCAGTCCATTATCACCTTGGCAGGGAGCATAGTGGGTGACATGCAGGCAGACATGCTGGAGAAGTAGCTGAAGTTCTACATCTTGCAGGCAATGACTGAAACACTGGGTGGTATCCTGAGCATAGGAAACCTCAAAGCCTACCCCTACAGTGACACTCTTTCTCCACCATTTCCACATCCACTCCAACAAAGCCACACCTCCTAATAGTGCCACTCCCTATGAGATTATGGGGGCCAATTACGTTCACACTACCACATCTGCCATGCTTATGTGTTTTCTTGCCTCATGCATCCTTCATCAAGGAAAGTTAGGGAAAGGATGTCTCTTCAGACACTACAGTTCCTGGGGTGCTCTTCTCCTCACCATTCCACATAGTTCTTCAACAGTGCTGTTTGGATTCAACAATGTGCCAAAATTTAGAGGGTAGGAGCCTGGCTGTACCTTGACAAAGACATCACAGCTGTTTGAATGGCCTGACTAGGATTCAAAGGGAAGAAAACTGTAAATCCATCCCAATATTTGCTTAGTCCTGCTTCACAATGAACCCATTTATGGTAAATGCTGATGCTTGAACTGTTTCCTCCAAAAGCATATACTTTTAAAATTTAGATTTCGAAAAATATTAGAAAGAAAAGAAACAAATTCTTTATTTAAAGTGAGGCTTCTATTCACATTCTCCTTAATTGTGTTGACTATTTTTTCTTTAAAATTGCTGAGAAGTGACTAAAATTGAACAGTGCTCTAATAACCCTCCTTTCCTGGTGAAACTGATGCCATCCCTCTAGAGTGGACCAACTTGGGGCTTTAGGAAGCTCGTGGAAAGTCTTGACATAGCTTAGCAGAGGGCAAAAGACTGGCAATTTTAAAATTGCACTTCTAAGAGCTTTCTCAAAATATGTCTTTGAATCTTTGAAGAAAATTTATGTGATAAAACAATTTCTGTTTAAAATATTCTATCCTGTGGTGCTTTGGTTATCAGTAACTATAAATTTAAAATTTTAATTTATTTTACTATACTCTGTCTTCAGAATTCTAGATAGCTTTCACTCATTGGAACTTATTACATAGTTTTAGCTGCTCTGAGCACTAACATGTACCACAAAGTTCAAGCCAACAACCACAGCCTGTAAAGAACAATCTTAAAAATTACAGAAGGTGGAGCTCAAAGAGTTTAAGGAGGTTGGTACAGGTGGCCTAGCGAGTAATCCACCACTGAGCTTTCCATCCACATTTAACTGACTCTAAAGTGGGGCTATTACTGAAGTTGCTAAACTTATCTACTTACCTCCCTCTCTCTCTATCCCGCTCTCTCTTTCTCTGAAATATTATGAGAAGTAAAGCAAATTTTATACCTTTTGTCCCATTAAAATATCTCACCATCTTCACTGATTAATTTCCAAGAGGACAGACAGGTTTCAAAGAACAGACTAACGTGCCATGACTATTTCCAGAGACAGGTGTCCCATTTCAGTCCCTCCTCACTATCATCTTCAGGAAGTTTTTACCATTTTGTTCCAAGGCATATATTTAGAGTTGTGAACCAATGTTGTATCATCCCTGGGCCACTGTGGGAACTACCTACTTGGTGTAATTATTTTATGTGGTGAATAAGGAAAATTGCCCAAGGCAGCATAGTAATATGTAATATTAATGAGCTTCCTAGCACAGAGCCTTGTAGGACAGACAGTCCCAAGGTCTGTAACTTGGAAAAAGAAACTGGGGAAGAAACAGAGAGATGAACTAAGGCAATAACACAAAGAAATCAGGAGTGTTGAGGGGCCTCCATAAGACTGAGGACTCATTGTGCCTTGAAGACTGGGAGATAGACGCTGTGATCCAGCTTTACAGGAAGTAACACGGAAGGAGTGAGGAGAAACACGGCTTGCCTAGGAGAACGGGTGGTAATTGGAGAGTTGATGTCGAGGACATGGTCACGCAGCAGCTGTCACCTGCAGAGCTCCGCCCTGGCCAGCCTCCATGGAAAGAGCACTGCATGGATTTCCCCGTTCGGCACCCAGCTCTGGGAGGCAGATGGTCAGCAGCAGGCTTCCCTTCTCCAAATTAAGAATTTTTAACCATATTTGTGTTTCAAGTGCAAATGTGAGGGCCATTGTTCTCTCGTTCATCTTTCAAACTTTGGGAAGACAAAACTGCTTGGGAGTGGAGGACGTTAAGTTTGGAGACTCATAAAGGCACTAGAGAGAACAAAGGAGCAGGTGCTGAGGGGATCCACTTGTCAGGTCTGCATAAATAGCAACATGTACCTACGCTGTACCACCTCCTCAGCACACGTCAAAGAGCGGATTAGAGCAGTGAACTTCGCCTAAGTTAAGTCTTAGGTCTGACCTACCTTCTTATCCTGCGAGGGGGAAAGGCAACCACCAACTCACATATTGCCAACCTGGCTGAGTGTAGTCAGAGGCACGTTCTTGGAGAGTTGATGGTGGGCATTCAGGGTGGCGCTGAGGCCAGCAGTGTGGCAGATAGGTTTGTAGTCATAGGACTGATGGAAATAATTTAGCAATTCTTGTGTAACTATTGCTTCAAGGTATCTTTTCTAAGATCCACTTATTTCATGTAACTTTTTTCTAATACAAGAGCTGCAATGTGGAATCTAGGCTGTTCACTTCCATGAATATAAGCCTTTTATCACCCCCCTTCCTTTATGATATAAGGCCTCATTACATAGCTCAGGCTAGCCTTGAACTCATGATCCTCCTGCCTCTACTTCTGGAGTTCCAAGATTCTAGGCACTCTGAGTGATTTCTGGACTCTGAGTTGGCTGGTTTCTCCTTATGAGGAATATGGGAGTGAGGCCTGCTTCTCTGGATCTGATGAAGTCCGAGAGTGACACGGATGGTCAGGGTCTGGGAACAGCTGTGGTGAAGGGCAGTCTCCCTGATGTTCACTCAGACATAGCCTTCCATAGAGAAGGACGTGTTTTCTGGTTCTTGTGTAAGAAAACTCTAGAATGTTGTAACTCTTGTTACCTATTTCCATTCAACATTTACATCAGATGTTTTTAGCTAAGTAAAGAGCAGTGAAGTACTCGGTTTGACTTAGCAGGTGATGTGTGGGGGCTGGAGAGATGGTTCAGTGGTTAGGAGCACTAGAGACTAGGTTGGGTTCCCAGTATCTGTATGGTGGTTTACATCTGACAGTAACCCCGCGTCCATGTCATCCGGCGCCCTCTTCTGACACCAGATATGCACATGGCTACATGCACATACATGTAAGCAAAACGCTCATACACATAAAATAAAAATAATTTATATTTTAATAGGTAATATATTGACTTACATGACTAAAAGTAAAACAAGAAGTAGAAATGATATTGGGTAAAACTTGGTTTGTAGCCTTAGAACCAATGACAACAGTTATTTATGATCATAGCCAATGACTTCTCTGTTTAACATTCTTGGAAAATACCATATTTAACTCATTTAATTTTCAGGAAAATGCTGTGAAGCAGGTATGATCACACTCTTTCCTTATAGATGGAAAAAATAGGGGCATAGGAAGATCGAGGACCACATTAAGTCACACTGTTTATATAGAAGAGAAGCCGAGTTTCAGTGCCAAAGCATAGACTGAACTATGATTCCAGATCATTTCTGTATTAGATGGAAGTGGAGTTGCTCATTACCCTTGGAAAGTCATGTTTCAGCAGGGAAGGGAGAAAAAGTGGACAATCAGGGGGCAATGTGAGGCATCAGCGCTGAATGAAGTAGTGCCAGACTCACACAGCTCTGCAAATCTACCTGACGGCTCCATCCATACAGCAAGCCAAGTTCAAAATCACTCAAACCAAGTGCCTTCCAATTCATCTGGAAACCTGGGTGGAAATGACTTCCAAAGTGTCTGTAGTTCTGGTTAAGTTACTCTGTAATGCTACGTTGCTTATAATTATATGTGTCTCCTCTCAGAGGAGGAAAAGCCGTTGCTACTGGGAATTTTTCTTATCTCTTCCTGTGGTAAGAGACTGGGGCATCCATCAAAGGTCTGGGATACAAAAGTCATCAGGACAGATGCAAGGTGAGCTCCTGACTTGAGGAGGTGGTGACATCAAGGGCAGAATCAGACCATCAAATTTAGAATGCTCAGGAAGTAAATATAACATACAAGGCATAGGAAGTCCCTGAAACTACAAGATTCATGTGGTCCCACCCTACAACTGTATAAATAATTGCAACAGCTGTGGAGAGGAGATTGTGGCTGGTCTAGTCTAGATGTTTGCAAGTTGTGCAGGGAGCTCCAGGGTTGTGGCTTTTATGAGTTTCCATCATGCTGGAGTGAGTTTTTTCAGAAATGCAGCTGCCTTTGAGTCACCCACACTTCTGTAAGCAACCCCTCACCTATGTTCCTGTAAGTAACCCCAACAGACTCACTAGTTCATTAAATTAGACTTGTGTGGAACCACTTCCACGATTTATCATTGGTGGCCTTGGTAGCATGAATACTCCGTGGTGACATCTCCCTAGAAAAAGTCATGTGGCATAATTGGTGCCTGTCTTAGTTTGCTTCTCTGTTGCTGTGATAAAACACGGACCAAAAGCAACTTCTGGAGGAAAGGGTTTATTTCATCTTACAGCTTGCTCAGTCCATCATCACAGGAAGCCAATAGAAGCATTTAAGAAGGAGCCTGGAGTAGAAACCACAGAGGAACACTGCTTACCAACTTGCTTTCCCTGGCTTGCTCAGCTACCTTTCTTAATCAGCCTAGGCCAACTGTCCAGGGATGGTACCACCCACAATGAGCTGGGCTCTCCTGCATCAATTAAGAATTCAGAAACTGGCCGGGCGGTGGTGGCGCACGCCTTTAATCCCAGCACTCGGGAGGCAGAGCCAGGCGGATCTCTGTGAGTTCGAGGCCAGCCTGGGCTACCAAGTGAGTTCCAGGAGAGGCGCAAAGCTACACAGAGAAACCCTGTCTCGAAAAACCAAAAAAAAAAAAAAAAAAAAAAAAGAATTCAGAAACTGTCCCACTGTCATACCCACAGGCCAACCTGATGGAAGCAATTTCTCAAGGGAGATTCCTTCTTCCCAGGTATGTCTGGGTTTGTGTCAACTTGACAAAACCCAACTATTAAGCAGCTTACCAGAGACTGACAGATCAAGGATGGGCTGGGTAGAAGAGGCTGCATGACTCCTGCAATGGGTAATGGATGATACATGTGACTGAGGCTAGTCTGTTTGAGGGTGGAATGTCTGTGGGGAAAATTCCAATATGGCTACCTTGCCCCATTTAATGCCACTACTCATTGCTTGTTGAGAGAAAAACTTCTAATGTGAGGCATCTTGAGAGAAATCAGTCCCTGCTGAACTGGCTTGTATGAACCATTGGAGACATTTGATTATTTCTACCTGAGAGCCCCGTGAACAGCAGGGATCAGAAAACAGTGGGTGAAGGACAGATTCTGCCGAGAAAACGGAGCATGTGAAAAGCAGCGTTTGCTGCCCCGTTCCTTGAACAGGATAGGACGAGGCTCAAAGGGAAGGTAAAAAAGAGGTTGATTCAGTGGGGAATTTGGGACTTGTATGGGGCTTAGGTACCTTTCCTGAGCCCCACTGTGAAATGTGGTATCTACAAGATAGAGTCTCGTGGATCGAAGTGCTTTAGATAAACATACAAGTTTGTCTCCTAACCTGCCAAGCTTGTAAATATGGTGGCTACTGCAGAGTTAATCCCAGTTCACTCATGAGAAAACAAAGGCTCAGAGAGGTCGCTGGACTTGCCCCAAGCCTCAGTAGAGGAAAAGCAGAGCTGGGTTTCGAGCTGCAGTTTGCCTGGCTCCCAGCCCAGACTTTATACTTTCAATGAACCTTTGCTTAGGCTTAGCCTTCCAGAGACCCATGAACACTGACTCTACCTCAGCACAGACCTGGTCACATTTGCCACCACGTGACCTACAGAGACTCTGTGCTTTCCTATTTGCCTCTCTTCTTGATTGCTTGGCAGGTTAGGAGACAAACTTGTGAGACTGGATGCTTGCAATCTGTGCTGGGATCACTCTAGATGCAAACAAGCCACTGCAGATGAGTGGCTTAGCAGAAGTGGGTTTTTCACCAAGACAGATCTTTGTGTTGGCACCACCAGTTTCTCCTAAGACCCCATCACTGTCCCCTTTCTGGGTCCTAGTCCCCCTTCTTAAAGGCTGCACAGCATCTTGGATCATGGGCCACTCACTCACAGAACCTTGGACTTACCTTCATTGCTCTTTTGTAAGCCCTGCCTTAAAATCCGGGCACCTTCTCAGTTCAGTGGGGGTTTGAGATTTCAACAGAGGAATTTAGGAAGAACAAATACAGCACAGAACAGCAATTTACTTAGCAAGTTGTTCTGGGTTTGCTCTCCTGTACTGGCTGGAGTGGTGGTGGGGGAAGGGTGGTGAGTAATAGATTGCCCTGGTGCCCCACACCTAAAGCAGGAGCCCGGTACCCATCAGAGGATGCCAGCCCCGTTGTCACAATCAACCACCTTTCAGTCTTTTTTGTCTTGGAGAGCTGAGAGGCTGGGATTTCTGCTTTCAGAGGAAATGGCTTACTATCACCTCCTCAAAGACCCAGCTGAGCAGATGTCTCCTGCTGCAGTGAATGAGAAAGTGAAGCCCATAATGGAGGAGGCTGGGCAGCCTAGGCTCACACTATAAGCAAATGCTCTCAGTTCTCAGAAGGACTGAAAGAAGCCAAATTGCAGAGTTCATTTGGAGGATTCAAAAGCTGGAGATGAAATGGAGATGTGTGTGTGTGTGTGTGTGTGTGTGTGTGTGTGTGTGTGTGTGTGTGTGTTTCTTCGTCCCAGCCCATAGTATTACTGCTACAGGCAAAACATATGAAGACCAATTTTCTTTTCAATAAAACCCCTTTCATTCTGGAATATAAAACACAAACTCCAATTTTCACAATATTCTTCAGGAACCAATCACACTTGAGCTGTTGCCTTGACACTTCCATTCCTGTTAGTTCAGTCATCATTCCCAATAACCTTGAGAGGAAGGAGCAAAAGCTGAAGAGAACTGAGGAACTGAGTCTTGGTGAGGTGAAGTGGGAGGGACTTTCCAGAGATCCCCTTCTAAGGATTGATGGAGCCCATGTACACAGGTCAAATTCCATGCACCATGCTCTTGGCCTTGCTGACCTTGTTAATGCATGCTACAGAGGCACAATCTTGTTGCTTGACGTGAGCATATCATGAGGCATAGTGCTGGAGAGAGAACTCAGTGTATAAAGTGTCTGCTCTGCAAGCATGAGGATCTAAGTTCAATTCCCAGCACCCATGTGAACAAAAACAAACTAGGTGGGATGGTGAGTACGCATAATCCCACATGGGGATGTGACTTGCCAACCTAACTGACTCAGAAAACCCCAGGTCCCTTTGAGAAATCCTGCCTTAAAATGTAAGGCTTCTGAGGAAAGACCTCTGAGGTTGACTTCAGGCACACACACACACACACACACACACACACACACACACACACACACACAATACACCCCACAGAAAAAAATATGGCTAGAGGTGTATTCTAGGGAAGTGATATGAACAAAGCGGAAAGCGAGGCACCGTATTTTAGGACGTAAAACTTTTTCAAGTCACCTCGACTGGAGGAGGAAGGAAGACGGCAGTCAGTAAAAATAAGGTTAAAACAGGATATCCATGGGATGGTGCAGTTAGTCCTCTTCCATGGAAGAGATATGCTCCATTGTGACGTCCTCCTCCTCCAGCACACCTGTTATCTGTGACATCCCGACTGTAACGCTATTATTCCTGTACTAAAGCCTCTTCAACAGTATATCTGCTTTTCAACTGTGGTCATACCCTTTCTCTCTGTTACCACTAAATATCCTATGACATGGCACATAACACTTGTAGCTGAAGTTTTCTCCAGTCCTGCCTGGCCCACAGTCAGGACAAATCTCTTTCACCTGCCAGTCCCGCAGCCGCTCAGACCCTACCGAGTAGACACCCAGAGACTTATACTGCTTAAAAACTGTATGACCATGAAAGGCTTCTTGTTATCTAGTTCTTCTATCTTAAATTAACCCATTTCTGTTAATCTATATGTTGCCACGTGTTCCGTGGCTTTACCTGCTGCCTTTACATGCTGCTCTCTGGACGGCAGGCTGGCCTCTCCTCCAGCTTCCACCTCCCAGCCTCTCTTCTCTGTTTGTCCCGCCTATCCTATACTTCCTGCCTGGCTACTGGCCAACCAGTGCTTTATTTATCAATCAATCCTAGCAACATATATTCACAACATACAGGACATCCCATAGCAAACACTAACCAGAGTTCTCTGTGGATAATGTGGTATCTGCTATTCACTGCTGCTGCCAATGTGTCCTGCTAGGTCCCTGAAAGTAGACCAGTGTAAATGCCTGAATGCTTAATGGAAAGGGCCTTGAGGCTTATGTGTCTGCCTTCCGTGGCTCCTTCAGAAACTGTATCTTAATTCACTGCAGAGCTCCCTTTTGCTTAGAATAGGCCTGCTATTCTTAAATTAACAACCGTGGTTTCTATGGATGAATTAAAGAGCAATGCTGATGGGTTTGCTTATAAATTATGATATCTCCTTTTGAGAGGTGTTGGTCTATAGAGGTGCATAGGATTATAAACTGGAGTCACAGAATATGATAGAATTTAAGAAGTGCTTCAAATGTCTGGGAAAGAGCCTGACTTAAAGAATCCATCTACTAGAATATTCCAGCTCTCCACTATCTTTCCATTCACTCACTCAGTAACTCTTTACCAAACACTCCTGTGGCTTTGGAACTGATTCCTGGGGCTGGAGAGATGGCTCAGCATTGAAGTACACTTGCTGCTCTTCTGGAGGATCTGAATTCAGTTTCCAATGTCCACATTGGGCAGCTCTGTAACTCCTGGATCTGAGCCTTTTTCTGGCTTCAAAGGACTCCTGCATGTGTTTCATACAGATACATATGCATACATAAGAATTTACAAAAATGAAATTGATTCCATTTCTTAATATTCTCATTTATGAGCTACAATAACATCACCAATCTTAAAGAACAAATATATGAATTCAGTGTAACTATACTTAGATGGGGCCCTTAGAAGCTATCTAGGCAATGCTGATTAATATGGCTTTTATGTTACCCAGAATTCATGTTTCAGGAACTTAATCCCAAAGGCCAGATGTTGATGGCATTTGGAGGTGTAGCACTGGGGTGGTGTGATTAGGATGAAAAGAGGTCATGAAGTTGGGGTTGCCATTATAGCATTGTGGCTTTTATGCACAAAGGCAGAGAGGCCAAAGCTAAGACACATGCTATCTTACCTTGTGATGCTCTCTGTCATGTTATGGCACATAAGAAGGCCCTCACCAGGAGCTGAAATCATGATCTTTGACTTTGCAATCATCAGAATTGTGAGACAAATAAACCTCTATTGTATATAAACTACTGTCATTGGTTATTGTAACAACAGAAGATGGACCAAAGTAATGATCATAGAGTCTGTTACCCACGACCTCATTCCTGAAGATGCATCTTGTCACTCTCATGCAGCCCTTAATCTTGAAAAGTCTTTGGTGCATCTTTTTTTGAGGTAGCCTACTGTCCCTGCAGCAGTTCCCATGCAGCAGAACCTAGGTGTCTAGAGTTAAGAAAGGTGGTGGGAGAGTGGGGGGCGATCCAGCCTCAAAAACACTGCTGACTGAAATTGCACGGCTCCTATGTTGTCACTCTGATCGAAAGGACAGAGGCTGCACTTCTCTCAGCCGCTCTAACCATCTGTGAAAGATCCAGTACAGATTTCTAATTGGATCACGTCACATTGTTCACCTATGAAATGAAACAGGACGTACCTGGAGAGGCAGAAGCCTCCACCCATCAAGAAGCCATCCCTTTATTGATGGCACTCTAGGATTTGTATTCTCAATCAAAACATATAGAAAACAGAGGCAGAGCCTTGGGCTGTCATGTGGCTATCAAGTACCTGGAATGTTAACGTTGTCTTTGATAGGGGAACAAGTCATGCAGTTTTAAAGCAAGTGCAGTGAATTGAGAGCATGAGTTAGTAAGTGTCTGGATTATGCATTTGTGAATCTCATCCAATAATCATGTAACAGAAAGATGAGTCACTTCCCTACCACTGGTCCAGTATAATATGCACTCAACCACTTTTTCTAAGTATTCAGCTATCTTAGGTAGGGTTGTTATTGCTGTGGTAAAATACCATAAGCAATAGCAAGTTAGGAAGGAAAGGTTTACCTGGCTTACACTTACATATCATAGTCCATCATTGAAGGAAGTCAAGTTAGGAACAGCGCAAAAACCTGGAGTCACAAGCTGATGACTTTGGGTCATGGAGGGTCGCTGCTTACTGGCTTGCTCCTTGTGGCTTGTTCAGCCTACTTTCTTATAGAACTCAGGACTATCAGCCCAGGGATGGCACCACCCACAATGGGCTGGGCCCTTTCCCATCAATCACTAATTAAGAAAATGCCCTACAAGTTTGCCTACAACTCGATCTTATGGAGCCATTTTTTAAAATTAAAGTTCCCTCCTCTCAGATGCCTTTACCTTGTATCAAGCTGACACAAAACTGGCCAGCACACTAGCCAAAATACCAAGAGGACACAATAGTATAGTAATTATGGGATAACAAATTTTTTAAAAAAGGGCCCTTGACTTCTGTCCAGATTTTGAAGACTGGATAAGTGGGTTCTTGATGAGTAGCTTAGATGAGATGTAGAGGCCTTAAGTAGAATGTTTGAGGACTACAATTCCAGAGCCTTGAGATTGGTACAGACATAGCTGATACACTGTAGAGTATTTGAGAACAGCTGGGATGCTTGGAGGAAGTATTTCAGACTTACTGGACTGTGGGATGTTGGCATGGGTTATCTCATCCTGTGTTTCTCTATGAATAGAGTGTTGAAGGCAAATGGTGCTCAGAGCCAGAGTAGGGTCTGCCAGTCACCTTTTCCCACTGAGCATCTATGGTAAACAATGGAGTTCTAGCTCCTGAGAGAGGCTGGAAGAGGTTTGGATGTTCCCACAAGCATTGAGCCACAACTGGAAAATTAAAAGATACACATGGGAATGAACATCTTCTCCTTTCCTTACCAAAGGACTTATTGTGGTTTAGTGGTTTGCCCTCTCTGTGGTTTGCCATGGTTAATTTGAATTTATCAAGTCTTTCCTCTTCTTCCCTCCTTCCTCCCCTCCCTCTTTCTCTCCTTCTCTTTTCCCTCTTCTTCACCTTTCTTTCTTCCTTCTTTCCTTTGTTATGCCTTTGTTTGGGAGGCCCTGATGTTTTCCTTCTGAATACTCCAACTTCATGGAGTACACTATAGTAGGTATGGAGCAGTGACAAGAAACCTTCTTCTACCTAAAACATCATTGTTCCCCCCAAGTTTAAAACAAACCAGAACATAGTCGTGAACTCTTACAAGAGCTACATATCTATTAGATAAATCAGATGTACCTAAAATTGAGAAATGGTTAACAAAATGAAGCAGAGGTTTAAAAAATGATTCTCCAATTTAGAGATGACCAACTCTTGGTCATGGAGAGGCCATTTGTTGTGATGTGATGTGAAGAATCTTGTGGAAGACAGGAAAGTGTGTAGACTCTCTTCTCCCACCATATAGTTGGGTAGTTCAGCAGTCGCTGATTCATGTAAAACTTAAGACATTTCAGCTATAATATAGATAATGGGATACCTGTATAGAAAGGATCCAGGGACTAAGTAGAGTAAGTCAGTGTCTCTAATGAGCACTTCTCAACCCCAAGACTCAGTGTCCTTCCCATAATGATTTTGCTTATGACCATGACAGTGGTAACAGTCCTGCTGGTCATGGTAAAGATGACAATATTTATCAAGCAGTTTCTATGCATATAAACTATGATGGGCACATCATATTCATTGATTCATTCAATGAATATGCTTTATTCTTCAAGCTCAGCTTCATACAATTCAAAAATACAGAATTTTTCTGTGAAGACCGCCAACACCTGTCTGTAACATTCCATAAAATTTTCTATAATTATATTGCCTTGTGTCATATCAATCATATTTTAAAAAATTAGTGGCTAATCTAGAATTTCAAAACACACTATAAATTAATTTAAGTCTACCCTCAGATAGCAATATAATGCATAAAGGTATTGTCTCAGTTAGGGTTTCTATTGCTGTGAAGAGACACCATGACCATGACAGCTCTTATAAAGGAAAATATTTAATTGAGGTGGCTTGCAGTTCAAAGGTTTAGTCCATTACCATCATGGTAGGACATGGCAGCATGCAGACAGACACAGTACTGGGGAAGGAGCTGAAGGTTCTACAGCTTGATCTGAAGGCAACAGGAAATGAACTGAGGCGCTGAGCATGGCTTGAGCATATATTAGACTTCAAAGCCCACCTCCACAGTGACACACTTTCTCCAACAAGGCCATACTTACTCCAACAAAGCCACACCTCCTAATAGTGCCACACCCTATCAGCTTATGGGGGCCAATTACATTCAAAATACCACAGATGTATAGTGTCAGTACCTTATTGTATTCCTGAGTTTTGACTCTCACCCATGATAATATTACTATCACTCATTTTACTTATTTATATGACTATATGAACTAATTGTCTGATACATTGTTATTGTTATTACTTTTAATATTACTTTTTAAATCTAATAAAAACAGGTAAAAATACAAATTTCATCTTCAACATTGTTTTTGTTACTATGTAAATCTGCATTTCTGGCCAATATCATTCTCCTAGGTGAAGAATTTCTATTATCTATTCTTACCAGCTACTCTTCTGGAAAGCAATTCCATCAAATCTGTTTGTTTGAAAAGTGTTTCTTGTCTTTAATTCTCAAGGAAATTTCACTAACTTTTATTTCAATTTTTATTAATTTTTTGAGAATCATATACAATGTATCTTGATCATTTTCACTTTCGTCCTAACTCCTCCTAGATCCAGCTCCTTCCCTACTCACCCAACTGTGCTTCCCTGTTTTCACACCCAGTGAGCCCAATTTGTGCTGCCCACATACTCTTGGGTATGTGTACTAGGTTGATGGGTCATTGGGTGTGTGTACTAGGTTGATGAGTCATTGGGTGTGTGTACTAGGTTGATGGGTCATTGGGTATGTGTACTAGGTTGATGGGTCATTGGGTATGTGTACTAGGTTGATGGGTCATTGGGTGTGTGTACTAGGTTGATGGGTCATTTTCTTTAACGTGAGGTATTGTATTCCAGT
This sequence comes from Peromyscus californicus insignis, assembly GCF_007827085.1. Lineage (NCBI taxonomy): Eukaryota > Metazoa > Chordata > Mammalia > Rodentia > Cricetidae > Peromyscus > Peromyscus californicus. Next base: position 10,712,739 of record NW_026294606.1, read on the forward strand.
CTCAGAAGTCTGCTGTAACTCTTACATTTATTTATCTGTGAGGTATATTTTTACTCAGATTTCTCTCCTTGTCTTAGATTGTTTTGAAGTTTGAAATATGATATGTCCAGGTGTAGATGACTTTGAAATTTATCTTGTCTGCTGTTTTGGGAGATTCCTGTAGCTGTAGTTTAGTCACCAACTTTAGAAAGGTTTGGTCATCATTCTTTGTATCGTGTCTTCACAACCTTCTGTTATGTTTTCCATTCTACGTAGGTTATACCACACAATTATAACACAGTTACAGCTCTGTGGACTCTGATAGTCTTTCTTTTTCTCTCTCTTTTCATCCAAGTTGGGAAGTTCTTATTAACTTATCTTCAAAGACACTCACTCTTTTTTCAGCCATGTTAGTTGACTGATGAGCCATTAAGAGTTTTTAGTATTTCTATTATGATTTTTATTTCTAATATTTTCTTTTTATTCTTTCTTAGAGATCCTGTCTCTATATGTATTTTATCTATCCTCTTTGTGTATCTAATTTGTATGTTAATCAAAGTTATTTTAAACTCTTTCATAATTCCATATTTTGTATTTTATAAACCTGATTTAGGTCTTTTTTATTCTCCTCAGGCTGCAATCATTGTGATTAACTTTTTCCTCTTTAACATGAATTTAGAGTCTTAGAGTGAGATGATGCATCCCATTGCAGGTGCTGAGGTAGATATCCCCTCAGTGTCAGGTTGTGTTGGATCTGGTTGTGACCTGGGTTTCTTTGCTGCTTTGTTGGTGGGGTAGGTGCTAGAGGCTTCAGATTGCCCCATAGCCCAGTTTTTGTCTCTGTTCTTAACATTGGCCTCACGTGTCTGCCCTTGTTCACAGTCTGTTTCTTCTCTTCTCTTTTCTTTTTCTTTTTTTTTTTTTTTAATTCAGGAGCCCTGTTGGTGCTGTGGCATGCTATTATGACCTGGGGGTATTTTCTCCAATTGTTAAACCTCAGTCTTTCACTGACTCTGTTATCTGTCCCCTCATGGTGTTAGTTAGCCTTCACTCCTCTACTTAAGTGAGCTAGGAAGGAGAGAAAGGGTTTGGAGTCGGGAAGGCGCCCTTTCCCAGGGGTGATGAGACCTTTGGCCCATCTTCTGCTGCAGAGAAGGCTTCAGTTATGAAGACACTGGCACCTTCCTCGGTGTTAACTCTTCCTCTGTTCTGAGTAAAAAAGGGAACTCTTTGTTCTTCTTTGCAAAACTTGGTGAGGCTTCTGGAGGTGAAATTCATGACCATGAAAGGAGACCTTCTACCATCTCCTAGGAGTTTCTCACTCTCCTGCTGGTCCAAACCAACTTCAAGTGGCTTGTGCTCTCAAGGGCCTGATTTTACCAATTTGTCAAGTTTCAATACCACTCTTCAGATTCGGTAGTGATCATTCATTCTCAATCCTCAGCTCTTCCAAGGCTCTCAAAAGTCCCTGGTTTTTTCAGTTTGTTTAGCTTTGTATTGTTTTAAAAATAAGGATCAGGTTCTCTGCATTTCACAATTGAAACCACAATACCCTCACTAGCTTTTTTTCCCCTTGGATGTCTTCATTTCTTTTAGGTAACATGAGTCCTTTGACACTGCGTCTTAACCAATTCGAGGCTATAAAAGGAACACATTTTTGAAACAAAAGTCTTCACTCTCAATTGTCAGGAAATGACTCACTGTCCTCCCTTCTGCCAGGAAACAGAAGCTTGAGCATATTCAGAAGTAAGGAAAATTTAGCATTTTAATACAAACCTATGATGAAAAGTTTCTCTATTTTTTTTTCAATAAATTTGCTACCAACTGAAATAACTATCACACAGAAGCTTCACTATTTATGGATAGTAAAGGAGAACTCATATTAGGAGAGGTTGAATGGCTGTATTTTAGAGTGCTTTGTACATTATTATTTAATTAGGATCCTTTAAAACATGGCAGGACCACCTGCAAAGGTGCTTTGTAAGGTGACTACCTTCTCCTCCATTAGCGGAAGTGGGTCAGGCAATGACTGCCATATTTAGCAAGCAAAGGACTAGAACACAAAGTTGAAATTTAATTTTTTATGCGCAACAAATGAATCTTGAATGTAAAACTTCCTGTGCAGTATTGTGTATCTGGCAATGCCAATCAGCACCTAGAGGTAGATCTTTGAGGGAGGATTAGAAGGACTTGGTCTTGGATGGGCCGGGGACGTCACCAGAGATCCACCCAGAAGAAGGCTAAGTGTTAAAGAGAGAAAATAAAGAGATGTATGAGATAATGTTTGTAAATTCAAATTCTAAAATATGATGATGCGTAGCTAAGTTAATGCTTCCCAAACTTATAGTCCAAGAACACTTATTAAATTTTATCCATTAATAGGATGTGATGAATCACATTACAGTCACATAATCAGCTCCAACTTCTATACTTGTGTCCACATGTGATCAGAGGTTTTTGAATTACATAATAAACCACTGGTGATAAATCAATTTTATTCAAATTAGCACACAAGGCAACAGATTTTCCTATGGCATTTTCGCGCATACCATGTCTTGACTCAGGCCCCTCTCCCACCCCCTTCCCCATCTCTCATTTCCCTCTTTGCTTGCACCCGTCACCCCACAGGACTCACCTTTCTACTTTCAAATCTCACATAATCTATTACCTTCCCCATATCAGGCCCTTTTAACCCCTTTTTCTCCTCTCGTGTTTCCATTTCTAGTTTCATGTAGAACTGTTAATGTCTATGGGAACCTTTAAATTTGAAATGAATGTGTTACACATTATAACATGATCATGAGCCTATTGGGTCAAAGTGAAAGGTTATGATTTAAAGTAGTGTCTGTGGATGTAAAATTGACCAGGAGTGGGGCTGTGATGGTTGATTTCAATTGTAAACTTGGAAGGATCTGAAATTATTCAAAAAAGTCTCAGTGAGGAATAGTCTGGATTCTGAGTATGCCTATGAAGGATTTTCTTAATTGATTTAATTGGGATGGAGAAGCCACCTTGAACATGAGTGGTACTTACTTTCTCATAGGCTGAGTCCTAGGGAGTGAGCTGAGCACCACTATACACTCATCATCGCTCTCTACTTCCTCACTGTACATGCAGTGTGACCAGCTGCCTCCAGCTCCTGTTGCTGTGGCTTCTCCCACAATAATGGACCATAACCTTAAAATGAGAGCTGAAATAAACACTTTCCCCTTTAAGAGTCTTTTATTGGAATATTTATCACAGCAGCAGAAAAGAAACTAAAACAATGACCTAAACTATAGTCAGTTCCAAATAAATACACACACATAAAAATATAGGATATATAGTTGAGAAAGAACACAGTATTTAATATTTCTGAGTGTGTAATGTGTCACTTAATATTATAATTTTCATATTCACCTATCTCCTACAAACTTCATAAATTCATTTTTTTTCTGATGCCTGAGTATAGTATCCCATTGTGTGTGTATAACTTTACATTATCCATTGATCTACTGATGGGCATCTAGGTAGATTCTATTTCCCTACTGTTGTGAATAAATGTGCATGTGCAAGCATCTCTATGGGAGGATATAAAGGCCTATGGGTGTGTGTACAAGAATAGACATATAGCAGTTATATTTTGTAGTCAACTGAGACCCACAAAAAGCAACGTGAGTAGAGCAATACTTGAATATTCCCCCACTGCTGAGATTGCTTTAATGAAGCAATTCTACGGAGTCTGTCTGATAGTCAAAAGGGTTTATTTTGGGTTAACTTACAACAAACAAAGGGGGGTTGGTCACAGGGTCCAGGGGAGGTGATGCACGGTCCAACTCAGTTCTCTGGAGAGCTCTGCCTTGGTCTGCAGTCCTAGCATCCAACCCCAAGACCACGAGGTAGCCAACAGAGAGTAAGCACATATGCATTTCAGTTCTTCAGGGGTCCCTGTGCTGGACACATCTGGGGCAGGGGCAGGTACCTAGCAGTTAACTGCTGCCTACTAGGGGTGGTGCTTCAGGGGTGAAGCACAGACACCGCCCCTACATTGCTTTGTGGATAAAGGAATTTGGATGCAAGCCTGGGAACAAGAGTTCAATCCCTAGTGAAAAGGGAGAATTGACTTCACAGGAAAGTCTTCTGACCTAAATGCTATGTAGACTATGACATACATGCCTACCACAGACATCATGCACACACACACACACACACACACACACACACACACACACACACACACACACACACACACAGTCACACAATAAAACATGTAAAGTCTCCCCACAAAGAAAAAGCCAAGACTGAATAGATTCACTGTCAAGTTCTACGAAACTATTAAGGAGACCTAATACCAACACTTCTCAAACTGTCCCACCAAGTGGAAAGGAGAAAGACACTAATAATTTCATTGTATGAAGCTAGTGTTACTTTGGTAACAAAACTAGATAAAGACACACACACACACACACACACACACACACACACACACACACACACACACACTAAATGAAAGGAAAAAGGAAAAATACAGACCAATTTCCTTGATGAGCATGGATGCAAAATTTTTCAACAAAATATTTGCGATGACATCTACTCTTGGGTATGTGACCACCCCCTGTGGACGATGACACATCTAAGAATGTATGAACATCACAACTGAGCTCCGTGGTTTAAAAAAATAAGGTCACCTTGTCTGGAACACCAGGACTTAGAGGCTCAATAGCCCCAATACCTGGGAAAGAACCAAACACAACTGGCAAAAAAGAAAAAAATGTCAATGTAATGATGCCTAATGATATTCTACTACAGTCATAGACTGGTGCCTAGCCCAATTGTCATCAGAAAGGCCTCATTCAGCAACCAATGAAAACAGATGCAGAGAACCACAGACAAGCATTAGGCAGAGCTCAAGGATTCCTTCTGAAGAAGGGGAGGAAAGATTGTAGGAGTCAGAGGGGTCAAGAACACCACAAGAAAACTAACCTGGGCTCATACAGAAACTGAACCGACAACCAGGGATCCTGCATGGTACTGACTTAGGCCCTCTGCATATATGTTACAGTTGTGTAGCTTGGTCTTCTTGTGGGACTCCTAACAGTGGGAGCAGGGCCTGTCTGACTCTTGCCAGCTTTTGGGACCCTATTCTTCATACTGGGTTGCCTTGTCCAGCCTTAATACGAAGAGAGGTGCCTAGTCTTACTGCAACTTGATATGCCCTATTTGGCTGATATCCGTGGGATCCCTGCCCTTTTCTGACCAGAAACAGAGGAGGAGTGGATGGGGAGGGACTGGGAGAAGAGCAGGGACCAGAAACTGTGGTCAGGATGTAAAAATTATAATAATAATAATAAAAGTCATTTAAAAAGACAAGGTCACAAAGCTTGGTGGATAGAGAAGGGCAGGTGAACCTGGGAGATGTTGGGGAAGAGGGTGAACATGATCAATATGCATTGAACAAAATTCTCAAAGAATTAACAAAAATATTTGCAAAGCAAATCCAAGAATGCTATAAGAAGATTATATGAGAAGACCAAGTTGATTTCATCTCAAGGATGCAAGAGGTTGGTTCAGCATATGCAAGTAAATTAAAATACATCATATAAATAGACTAAAGACATTGTAGCTAGAGTTTTTCTGCCTGGCCCACAGTCAGGACAAATCTCTCTCACCTGGCAGTCCCACAGTCGCTCAGACCCAACCAAGTAAACACAGAGACTTATATTGGTTACAAACTGTATGGCCGTGGCAGGCTTCTTGCTAACTGTTCTTACAGCTTAAATTAATCCATTTCTATAAATCTATACCTTGCCACTGTGGCTCGTGGCTTACCGGCATCTTTACATGCTGTTTGTCATCATGGCGGCTGGCAGTGTCTCTCACTCAGCCTTCCACTTCCCAGCTTTATTCTTCTCCTTGTCCCACCTATCCTTCCTGCCTGGTCACTGGCCAATCAGTGATTTATTTATTGACCAATCAGCAACACACTTGACATACAGACCATCTCACAGCACCTCATGGTCATTTAGATAGATGCAGAAAAAGCATTTGACAAAGTTAAGCATAGGATCAGGACAAAGGCCTGAACAAAACCGGGAATAAATGAGACATATCTCAGTGTAAAGAAGGCTGTGTGCAGGAAACTAAGTAGAGGAAAACAGAGCATCTCTCCTAATGTCTAGGATGAGACAAGGTTCCTATCCACTCCTTTCTTCTCCAGTGTGGTGATGACAGTCTTAGTCACAGCAACAAGAAAAGGGAGATGAAAGGAATACAGACGGAAAAAAAAAGGAACTGTATCCTTATTTGCAGATGGCACAATTTTTACATGAAGACCCAGAGGACTCCACCAGAAAAATGTTCAGATCCAATTAACATTTCCAGTAAAGATGCCTGATGCAAAATGATTATTCAAAACCAACAGCTTGCAAATGTACCAATAATAACCTTGGGGAAAAAGAATTCCGTGGTAGCATTAACCTGCCCAGATTAGTCAATTCTGAGCATTAGCCTCTTCTTTTATCTCTTCTTTGGGACATCCATCACAACCAAGTAGCCGAATTCTGCTTAGATACATGAACACAGAGAAACTGGTCATCAAATAACACTAAGGGTGAAAAAAAAAAGCTGTTAATTAAATGGCAGTTGTAACCAGGAGATGAGAATTAATTAAGGGAAAGTAGTATAAGTATAAATAGGTTTAAATCACAAAATAGTCTTACTCTCAATTTAATTGCTTATGTAATTAGAGTTAATTGCAGAGTAGAGGTTTGGTAATGTAATAAAAGTTCTATTCAAAAAAAAAAAAATAGTGATTAGCCCAGTTCCCTCTACCCTTACTTTTCTTCACACTCCCGCCAGAACCTGTGGGAGTCTGATTGACCCAGTGTGAAGTCAGAGGTATGTGACCCACTTCCACAGCCCAGCTCCTCTTCCCCTTCCTAGTTCTAGACTCCTGCCAAGAAACGCAGGAATTGGCTGACCCAGAGTAAAGCAGAGATAGACAGCCCATTCTCTTGTTCTCTTGCTGTCTCCACAATCTTGCCAGGACCTGCAGACACTCTGACTGAGCCAGTGTGAAGTCAGGCACACAACCTGTCCTCCTGGTCTCATTTGTCCCCAGGCTCCTGATGGGAACCACAGGAACTCTGACTCAGTGTGAAGTCAGGGCTGCATATCTAGGTCCCACGTGCCCTCAGCTTTGTTCACGTTTCTGTCTGTACCCATGGGAACTCTGACTGCCCCAGAGTGAAGTGAAAGATCTGTGATGCAGCTCTCTTCCCACTTCTGTGTCTCCAGTCTCCTGCCAGGACTCATGGGGTAACTGCTGATCTTATGTAAAGTCAGACTCCTGTCGCACAATCCTATTCACACGTTTGTTCCTAGGCTCCTTCTGGGAATCATGGGGATTCTAACTGACCCAGTGTAGGGTCAGAGATCTACAACCTAGTGCCCTTATCCCTTTGACCCATTTCCAGACTCCTGCTGGGACCTATAGGAATTTCCACCAATCCAGTGTGAAGGAAGACCCAAGGGGGCTTAGTTAACTGAGTGAGGTCAAGGACTTATGGCTCATAATCATCTCCTTATGCACATTTCCAAGATACTTCAAGACCCACAGAGTCTCAGAAGTGCCCCATGTGAATTCAAAGATATAAAAAAAAACCCTTCAACCCCAACTATTGTCTTTATCCCACTGACACTGTGAATGTTGTCTTGTGAGCTCAGAGGTCACACTAAAACATGCTCCCAGCATTCATGAGTCCCACAGACCCCCTTCAAGAAGCCAGAGGTTGTATCCCTGGTGGAGTGGGGAACACCTCAGATACCACCCCCACAATTGAGCTCCATATACCACCCACCCTTATCAGCCTAGTTGAGTAAATGCCAAGGACCAATCCAATTGCTAATTCAACACAGGTGTGTCAGAAAGACTTAACTAATGGACTAACTAGATATGCAATTCCCAGTGCAGAACCACAAACAATAAGGAAGACTGAGAGAGTCACTGTGTCTCCTCCAAAAACCAAAGTTTGCTCCCTGTTGAGAGACTCCCAGACAAAATCCCAGATGAAGAACTCAGGAGAGCAATTATAAGCAGTTTCGTGTCAAAGGACACCTGAAGATGCCTCAGTGAGTTTAAATGACAAAGGGATAAACTCTTGATGAACTCTAAGGGGACACAAGTAACAACTAAATGAAATAAGAGAAATTCAGAACACAAAAATGGGATATAATAAAGAAATAGAATTACTAAAGAAAACTCAAAATGATAGGAAATGAAAAAGTCAGCAAGTCAACTAAAAAGCCCAGCAGAGAGCATTAATAGTGGAGAGGATTGTGTGGAAGACAAAAAAAAAAAAATCAGGACTTGAAGACAAGGCAAAGCTGGAGTATTCTTTCAAAGAAAATATAAAGATTTTAAGTACATTAATGCACACAAGAGTCCTTGGATTACCCCGGTTAGAACAAACCTTAGAATGATGGGAATGGAAGAAGAATTCTAGGCCAAAGGCATATAAAATATTTTCAATAAAGTCGTAGAAAAATCAACTCCAAATCTATGAAAAAAGAAGCCCATCTGGGTACAAGAGCCACAGAGAACATCAAATAACTAAGACCAGGAAGAAATTTTCACATCATATTTTAGTAAAAAATATTCACTATACAGAATATTCACATCACTGTGCATCTATTCTCTGAGCTTACTTTTTGATCTTGCAAAACAAAACACTAACCCTATTAAACAATAGTTCCCCATCCTTCACTCCCTACCCTCAGCCCAGACAAAATCTCTACTCTAGGTTCCGCATGCAAGTGGAATCATAGGCTAGTTGTCTTTTTATGGCAAGTTTGGCTCACTCTCCGTCACATCATCAAAGTTCACCTGTGTTGTAGCATATATCAGTTTCTTTCATTTTAAAGACTAAATAGTATTTCATTTTATGTGTATAACATACATTTTTTATCTATTCATCTGTCCATTAATATGTGGATTGTTTCCACCACTGGAAAATGTGAGCAGTACTCATAATTATGAGTGTACAGATACCTCTTCAAGACCTTGTTTTCAATATACATAAGCATGTGTATGCATATATACACATTTAAATGTCAAAAATAAGGTTGATGGATGGTAGGTAGTTCTACTGATTTTTTTTTAAGAACTAGTCTTCATAGTGTTGTTTTTACAATTTCACATTCATGTCAGCAGTACACCAAGCTTCCAAGTTCTCCAGACTCCAGTATAAAGCCTTTGCTATATCAAGAGCCTGTGAACAGAGAAAGGAGACTTGACTAGTTTCTGAAGCTCAGTTAAGTCTAGAAATTTATGTTCATCAGAAATGAGAGGATGAAATAGATGGAAGCAGTTCGGAAAAGAGCGGGGTTGTGTTTTGTCAATTTTCTTGTTGTTCTCAGGACAGGACCCAGTGCCTGACTCTCAAAAAACAGTGAATTAAATAAACAGAGATGTGTTATAGTAGTAATGGAGAGAGTATGCTTTAATTTCTCAGCTTACTTCAGAAGGAATGTAATTCTACACAGTGGCTGATGTTTAAGAAGCGTGCCCATCATGAGTTCGGTGGGGTTCAGATCTGTTGGTGCCAGAAGGCCAGGAAAATTGTACCGGGTCACAGGTATGGGTGGAATGAGGAAGCCTAGATGGTAACATCTGTGAAATGCAGAACTTCTCTGAATACAGTCATAAATATATACATACCAGTCTCTGGGAGTGATGGTTAGTGTTAACTGTCAAGTTGACAGAATGGAGAATAACTAGGAGATTGTCCTCTGGGGTGTCTGTGGTGGGTTATCTTGATTCCTCTCACCGAGGTGGAAAGACCTGCCCACTGTGGGTGGCATCATTCCCTGGCTGGGATCCTAGTCTGCATAAGCAGAGAAAGGGAACTGAGTAGCAGCAGATATGCATCACTTCCTACTTTCCAACTGTGAACACAGAGTGACCAGCTACTTTAAGCTTCTGCCACTTGACAACCATGACATGACAAATTGTACCCTTTCTCTCTTAAGTTGCCTTTATCATAGCAATGGAAAACAAACAAAGACACTGGGGTATGTGAAAAAATTTGAAGCCACCCCCAAGTTGCCTTTGATGTGTGGCCTAAGTGGAGCCTCCAGCTCACCCTGTGACTCACAAATACACATATAGAAGACAGAAGGTACAGTGTTCAAGGCAAAAGAAAGATGCAACCTGCTCCAGGCTCACTCCCGAAATTTGTTTTCATCTCCACGTGCTGCTCTGCCGTCACTCTCAAAATTAACAAAGCATTTTCAAGCCCTCTGTCTTTAAAGACACTTTGACTTCCAGGCCTCTCTTCTCTGCTCCAAATTAATGGTTCTTTTGTTTGATGGTCCCCATATATTATTTGTTCAGGTCGGTCCTATTTAAGTATGTTCAGGGTCTCTTTTTGGCTTTTGGATTAAAATACCAGTTCCCAACAAAGCATTCTAGGTTCTGTGCAACCTGCCACCAATTTCCCTCCCATCCTCTGCTCTCCACACTTCATGTGCCCTGTGCTCTGGATATTTACCCATCTCCGTGTTTCTTGGCTTTTCAGAGATCCTCAAGTTCTCAGAAGTGTCTGTGGAACATTTTTGATGCACGTATTCATTATTGGTCATCCCATCTGGGTCATGATCTGAAAAGAAGATACTCAACAAAAGTGACCCAGAGCACAGGCCAATCTGACCCAGGTTCAAGGTCCACCTGTGATTTTCATTGCATGAATGGCCTGGAATATTCTTTCTTTGTTTATATACAAAACTCAATTGGATCAAATCCAGCCATTTTTTTCCATAGAATAACTCAGGAACTCAGGCATATCTATACCGTGCCAGCACCCAGTTATCAGTGAGATTAGATGATGTGAATTGAGGAATAAGAAAACCTATATGAGAGGCACCCACAGGAAGATGAAATGTGGGGCATGGTTGTTTGGCACAAGGTAACAGGTTGTTTGCAATCTTCCTTGTTTGCACAGTAATGGAGGTTATAGAAACTTTTATTAAAGTAACATGTTAATATCACACAACTGTTTAATTTTCTTTGTGTTCTGACTTGTAATGTCTCTGCTCTCCATGCTTGGAGATAAATCTACACTCAATGCTTTCCCATGTACTGGCTGCTTGCACTCAGGTGGTCCCACAGCCCTTATATTCTTCTGTTTCCCCATTTTCAGTATGAAGTAAGCATCTTCTCCTCACTGGATTTTTTTGAGAGGCATGTACAAGATAATGGATGTAGGATGGCTTTGGACACTTCCCAACATGTCCTCCACCCACCTAGAACTCACTCTCCCTGCTTCAGCAGCTGGCATTTCTGTTAGCTTGACAGTGAGCTTTTGTATAATGCATGACTTCTAGCCTCTCATTCCAACCTATTTTCTTTAAAAATTGCCTTTCGTTTTCAAGACATAGAGGCAGGTGGCACACTGTGTAAACCGTGAAAGAAAGGATGAAAATATCTGCACATTTTGTACAGTCTCCAAATATCCGAATATAAATATTTACTAGAGACTGGTCCAACTTCCTAGTCCAAGAGGACAGAAGGTGAATTCGTGCTATGTGGGAACAAACTTCTTAGAATCTATCTGTAGGGGGAGGAGATGGGTGGTGATAAGATGTTCAGCCTAGAGAGCCTGGAGTTAAAGCCAAGGGAAGCCATGGTTGAGGTAAGGCTCTTCCCTAACTAGTTATCGTAGCCGTGCAATGCTTCAACTTTGCACCCACTGTTGTCTGTGCCAAGGATGTCCCTTCCTTCCCTACCCACTTTGCAGTTACTTATGCACCATTTAAGAGAGAGAGAGGTTGGGAGTTGGAGAGACAACTCAGCAGTTAAAAGCCCTGGCTACTCTTGCAGAGGACCCGAGTTCAGTTCCCAGCACCCACAGGGTTAATCACAACTGTAGTAGGACAGGCCCATAGGGTCAAGGAAATTGGCTCAGATCAGTAGCCAAGATATGCTTATAACTAATGTACTCCTTAGGAGCCAACCTGGAGTCTGTCTGTGGGCCTAGCAACAGTTGATGTGATGTCAGAGTTCCTGATTGTGCCCAGTCAATGAGGGACGGCCACACAGACTGGGAGCTGGGGGTGGGGAGGGTATATAATGCCTTCCCTGTTATTGAATAAATGAGTCCATTATTTTCTTTCAAGAGATTCCCGGTGTCTGAGTTGTTGATACCATGCCTTCTCACCCCCTCCCCAGAGGGGGAGCTGTTAGAATCCAAGCAACATCAACCTGCAATTCTAGTTCCAGGAGATCCAACAACTCTTCTGGCCTCCTCGGGCACTAGGTACATACATGTTACACACATATACATGATGGCAAAATACTTATATGAGATAAATAAATCTATTTTAAAAGAAACACATGTTAAAAGGCTTTAGCTGGAATATGTTGTCTTACTTCCCCACACCCACCACCACTATCATCCTTACCACAGCCATCACCACTATATCAACCATCACCACCCCCACTACCACCACCACCACCATCATTTCTAATTCTTACATCTACTGAGAGTTTAATATTTTTTCAAGCATTGCCTAAGCACTTACACTCAGTGGTCACAATAATAATTAATAGTAGTAATAATAATAATAATGTGGAAACTGAAGCAAACTGAATGAGACGACAGCTCATGTCACATGACTCTGTCACATTTGTGGCTCAGCAAGCCCAGAAGAGTGCCTCCAAGGAGTGTGCTATGGCTTCTCTCAGTCTTCTGCACTCTTTCACCAGATCTGGATCTCCTCGGGAGCCGGTGCTCTGCCCCCTTGTCCCCGGGTTACTTGCCTCTGCGTCAGCCCAATGTAGAGTCCTGACGTGCAAATTCCTCTCAGTAACTACTCAAACGAAAGCATGAATGGATAGGGCAGTTCCAAGTAAAGGGTGCATACATCCAGTAACTCCCCCAGGATCTGTTAAAAAAAAAAATAAACAACATGAAGACCTTCTAGATGTGGACCCCTCATACTCCTCGGTCCCCACTGCTGACCTAAGCTCATTTCGTCATCTTTGCGGCAGTCCTACCAGGAGCAACACCTGGTGGAGTTCACAGATGGAAACAGTACAGGGAATCAACTCTAGGAAATTCAAGGCACCCTAGGCCTCCTAGCCAAGGTCCTACTGATAAGTCTAGGATTGATGCTTCCTAGCCAATCCCAGTGAAAATAACCCCACATCCCTTCACCCTTTTGTTTCCAAGGGCCTGGCTCTGGCCGCCATCATCAGTTCATCTCAATGCTTATTCCACAGCCCTGTATATAAGGTGCTGTCAACGGCAGACAACACTCTAAGCAGCACCATTTACACCCTGAATGGTGCTTTCCATGCATCAAATTCAATCATTATTACATTCTATGTGGTCAGGGTGCTTCTCCTTACCTTATAGCTGAGAAGACCAAGGCTCAAAAAGATGACTTGTCTAATTATGTGTGTCCAGGAAGGGAAAGGATCAAGACTCTGACATAGGCTTACTGATTCTCAAACATATTTTTTTTTCTAATAGTTGAGTCCTTCCTTTCAACCTCTAGGATTTTTGGACTCTGGTACTCACTTAATTCTCACAGGTCTCTTGGGGTTTCCTAATGCTCTTGGAACTCCATTTATATAGAACACATCTCCAAGGAGTAGACACTCCATCTGGCCCATGCTGGCTACAGTTCATGTTAAAACCCTATTGACCCTTACTACTAGACTCTAAGATTAATTAAATCTGTGTCCTCTACTTCATCTCTGAGAACTGTGTCATAAACCTCAGACTTCCTCCATCTATCTATCCCAGTGAACTCCATATCCAGACTCGGAAGCTGCCCAAGTCCCCTGTTCCACCATTCCTGTCCAGCCACAGTGATTTGAACTATGCTTCCAAGACAACTCTATCACCCGCCTCAGCCACTCAAAGATGCCACCAAAGGAATCCCTGCCCGTGAGTTTGCCCTCCCACAAAAACTTACAAGAAGGTCTTTTGAAATTTATATCTTTTGCCCTCTGAAATAAATGGGAATGGATGGGTTCACTGAGCATAAAATGCCATGAGGCATTCTACAGCTCAGAATTTCCAACACAGGCCTTCTGTGAGAATGGACAAACAGGCAATGCCAAGAGGAAATTGTTGCCCCATGGCTGCTCACAGAGGCTCAGATGCTTCCAAGGAGCTACTGAGTGTGAGTCAGAACAGAACAATGGCTCAAGATATCAAGCAGACATCTTGATTACCCCGTATCTGCTCTATTGTATACTGAGTCTGTAGCCTTCGTTCACCATTCAGTGACTGTGTGCTCAGCATAATGTGAGGCACCAAAGGTACATGGTGAGCAACTTTTCCTGGTATTTGCAGTCTAATAAAAGGCAGGCTGATTACAACTAAGTCAACAAATAAAAGTACAATTATAGATCTGAATGGTGCCAACACAGAAGAGAACAGGGTATGAGGCAAATTAAGAGCCAGAGAGATGAGCCTGTTTTCTGTTATTATAATGGAAAACCCGAAAATGGTTACTTTATAGAAAAAAGGCTTTTTTTGGCTCTTATTTTTGTGGGTTCAAGGGCATTACTTGGTGAGGTCTACATGATATTATGATGGTGAGAATCGGTGTGAGAAAGGGAGATGATTTCCAAGTTAAGAAACTCTCTAACAACTCACTCTTGATAAGTAACTGGGGGTTCACAGGAGATGGCTATCACTCATTGAGAGCAGTTCCCTTAAGGATCTCCCTCTAGGCTCCAACTTCTAAAAATTCTGTCATCTCTTAACATTACTGCACTGAAGACTAAACCCAGCACACAGCCTTCTGAAGGACACACTTAGGGTGAATCCAAAGTACAGCAGAAGTGGAATACCCACTGGGTAGTGGGGAAATGCTTCTTGGAGGATATTTTCAAGAACTTCTGAAGAATTTGGTGACAGCCACAGGAAGAACAGACAGGAGAACATTGAAGGAACTAAGGCCTGTATGAGGGAAGTGGTCGATATGACCAAGGAACTAGAAGGAGGTGACCAGAGAAGACTGCTAAGGAGGAAAGGACACAGAATGAAGATGACAGGCAGATAGGACCAGGTAGGACACAAGTCATGTGATATAAAGGACATTGGATGTTTTTCTTTTAAAAAAGTATTGAAAATAGAATGCTTTAGGATTTTAAGGATTGGCATCCACTTTACATTGGAAAAAGATCCCTCTGGTTGCTGGCAGATTGGCATGGGATGACAGTGAAGTTGAGGAGGCCACTTAGGCTACTGTGGCCACTCAAGAGGGAGAAGATGTTCACTTGGGTATGGTCAGGGATGACAATAAAGACGCACAGATATAAGTGGAGCCAAGAAATTAAACAAGTCTTCATGATGGGTAAGTTCTAGGAACTAAAAAGAGGAAGATGTCTAAAATCACACATCTGGGGAATTCTGATACTGTGTCCCCCAAAGAGAATACTAAGGAGCCGACAATAACTAAGACTGGAGAAGAAGGTGTGTTCTGTGAGAGGGAGTTCAGTTTGGGACAGGTTTAGAAGTCACCTCAATGAGCTTAGAGAATAAGTTGAATGGAAGGATGGATGAGAACCATTTCATTGGCAAGAGCATAAACATTAATAATCATAGTAGCAACCATAGCTATAGTCTGTGAGTTCTATACATCATGGCATTTAGTCTTCAAGGTCAACTATGGAAGTCTCAACCCTGACACTATTAACAGCTAGGGCCAGGTTATTCCTTGTTGTGACAGACTGTTCTGTGCATTGCAAATTGTCTTTCAGCATTCCCAACCCTCCAGCCCTTACTCATTACACCAGGAGTAGCGAGAAGAGGTGATATGCAAACATCTCTGGATATTGCCAAATGTCCCAGATGCAAATGGAGGTTGTTGAATAATCATCCAGGTTCATATCACTGCCCTAAATTACTGTTATTTTAAGGTCTGCAGAATTTTTTCTGGGGTAGACATTTTAGATAAGTATTAATTCAAGACTACCTGGACCACTGGTAACTAGGACAGGACCACAGTCGAGTGTATGGCAGAAACAGTGGAGCTTTTAGCTGGGCAAGAGTCTGGTGTCAGGAAGGACCAAATTCTAGGACCAAATTCTGAGGGTTGTGACTTATCTGTGGGTGAGAACCAGTGGAATTCTGCTCAATCTCATGAATCAAGCAACTGCAGATGAAATCCTGTGAAACAGTAGGCCAGAATAACCTTTCCACCTTAAAGTTTTCTTTTGTCAGTTGTTATGGTCACAGTGGTGCAAATGTAGCCAATGCAGAAAGAAATATGAAATCCAACATCTGTGAGAGACAAGTCTCTGACCTAACCAACTCCATTTTGTTTCTGACGCCACCCTGGTTTTCTTCTTCTTTATGAGAGCTCCAGAATTTCCCTCTCTACATTTGACTTGTATTCCAGGAACAACCGGTCTGTTGACAGCATCTTAAAAAGAACTAAAAGTAACGGAGATCATCTTGGCACCAATTAACTTGTCAACTGGTCCACAGCCAGACCAAGATGATAGCCCACCATTAGGGATGCTTTCCTCATTTCTTTCTCAATTGATTTCTTAATTAAGAAGACAGATTTTATGTCTGTGGATCTTTGTTCTTCCTGACATGATCATGCTGTCAAGGATGCTCCTTTCCTGCCTCCACCATGACTCATATCTTCTGTGAGCTTTCCGGGATGAGTGGCTGAGCCTAGTCCAGTGGGATTCCCTGAAGCCAGGGCATTTGCTGGTCATGACAACACTAAAATTGAGCTGATCAGCCCCATGATTTTATAAAACTCTTGCCCATGTCCAATCTTTTCTGAGAAGAGGCAGTTAGAAGATGCTTTCTTCTCTGTAGGAGACATGACCTCCAATGTGGCTACTCAGCTCTTCCATTGTGCCATGAAGGCAGACAGAAAATAAACTAACTGGGCATGGCCATGTGTCAGCAGAGCTGTATTGACAGACCAGGTGGTGGATCAGTTTGGCTGATTTCTGATCTATATATTACTTCAGTTGCAGTGAGTGGGGCCTTAGGCTTCAGAAGATTAAAGGAAAGCATCTTTGACACACATGCAGATCCCCCCCACACACACACACACATTTAGTACATACGTTCTTCTATAGATATTTGTAATGTTCCTTTCCTTGGGAAGATTCCATAAGAAACTCTAGTTGAGAAGTCTTCAGCTGGACAAGAGGTATTTGGAACACCCCAGGAAGGAAATATTTGAGTTGTCACATGATTGTGGAGGCAAGTATTGCTAACTTTGAATGGCAACTGAACATCTTGTAATACGTAAGAAGTTCCTCATAGCGAACACTTGTCCATCTTGGAAAGCCAGTAGGACTCAGGTTGGGAGCACTGTTCTAGCTGATAACTGTATTGAGGTAGGGCACATTCACACACAGCAAGCTAGGACCCCAGGACAGAATCAGCCCACAGCATCAGACTATACCTCTCATGTAAATCTCTAGGCAGATGTCTAGTCACCAACTGACCTTTTCCCTTTTGAGATCCCAAGAGGGCCTTGCACTGTGCTCAGCTCTTCTGAAGTATTTTCACAGGATAATGGATGGTAGCTCCTTCTCCCACCCTACAACTTAGTATCTGCTGAGCACAACTCCCGGCTGTCCTGTTTTCTATGTGTACATTCGCTTTCTTCCCAGCTGATGGCACTTTCCTATGACTAGGCTAGTTCTTAACACATCCATTTAGCTCCTAACTCTGCAGAGAAGAATCGAGTGTTGTCTTCATTTCAATCCATATTTACTGGTAACTCATGTAGACTACATCATGATTTATAAATAAAATTCTCCTGTGATCTCATCCCATGACAGTTAACAATGTCCTTTGAAACAGGGACAGGAAGACACCAAAACAACTTATGTGACCCTCTGCATTTGGCTCAAATATCCAAGTAACAAAGCAGCTCTCTGACTCCTAGTATCCATGCTGAGTGTATGTGAGGGACTGTAACTGTGCTGCTCACTCTGTGGAGAGCTTACAGAATGCCAATGGACCTGCACTTGCACTACAGAAAATGCAGAGAAAGGATAGGGGCAGGGGCGGGGGGAGTTCTTGGACAGAGCAGATAACTCAAGCAGTCAATTGTTTGCTGCCTTAGGTTGAAGACTTGGATTCTAATGGCCAGGACCAACATGAAGACTTAGGTCCAGTGCATGCCTATGATTCCAGTTCTGAGGAGGCAGAGCCAGGAGGATCTCTGAAGTTTGCTAACAACCAATGTAGCCAAATCGGTGAACTCCAGGTTCAATGAGAGACTCTGTCTCAAAAAAGTAAAGATCAGTTGAAGAAGACACTTGATGTTGAACTCTGGTCTCCACATGTACACTTATATGCACACACACAAACATGTACAACCCCGACACATGCACACACACAAGAATTCTTGGGGTTTCTGGGTAGAGAAGATACCCATGCTGGGATAGGCTAAAGGATTTATTGAAAACCAACTTTCTTTGAAGTTTAACATAATCTTATCAGCAAAATTTAATTTATAAAGTGGTGAGTTTCATTATGATGCTTCATCCAAGTGTATCATGTATTTTGACCATGTTTACCTCCATTATACTCTCCTGCCCCCTTCCAATGAGTCTTCTTCTTCCTAGATAGCCTACTTTCTGCTTTCATGTTTGTACATATGTGCATATGTGTGTGTATATATATATATATACACACACACACACAAAATCTAGGTTCTATATATGAAAGAAAAATAGATACTTGTCTTTTTGTGTCTGGCTTATTTCATCCAATATGATTTCCATTTTATCATTTTCCTGAAATTGACATAATTTCATTGCATTATCATAGTTTATGTTGTGCCTGCTGAGGATGTTTATGTACCTGTAATATTTTAACTTATTCATTGACAAATTTTTTTTTTTTTTTTGGTTTTTCGAGACAGGGTTTCTCTGTGTAGCTTTGCGCCTTTCCTGGAACTCACTTGGTAGCCCAGGCTGGCCTCGAACTCACGGAGATCTGCCTGTCTCTGCCTCCCAAGTGCTGGGATTAAAGGCGTGCACCACCACCGCCCGGCTCATTGACAAATTTATACATATATAATACCTGATCACATTCACTCTCAGTTTCCTCCTCTTATTGAAACCATACTTCCCAATACCCCCCCTCCTACTTTCTCTTTTTCTTCTATTGAGTTTAATTGGGGATGCTTGCATAAGCATGAGTGGGGAGTTAATTGCTGGAGCTTGGAAAATTTATCAGTGGCTACACTACTGAAGAAAATGACTCTCCCTCCCCCAGCAACCATTAACTGTCAGTAGTACCTCAGGGAGGAGTGGGCCTCATGAGTCCCTCTTCTATTTATGATGGAATGTCAACAGTCTCCATCTGTGTAGTCTTTATGCAGAAACCACAGCTGTTGTGTCTTCATGAGTGCAGTGGCCATGTCATATCTAGAAGACAGCATTTCACATCACTTCTTTCCATCCTTTGATTCTTAAACTCTTTCTGTCCCCTCTTCTCTGATACTCTCTGACCTTGGAGAGGTGCTAAAGATGTTCCCTTTGGAGCTGAACACTCAACAGTTACTTATTCTCAGCACCCTTATCAGTTATGAGTCTTTGTGTTAACCACTGCCCAGTGGAAAAAGAAACTTCTCTGGCCAAGGCTAAGAGCAGCACCAGGCTTAAACATAAATATCTAGGAGGCAGTTTGACATCATGTTCATTTAGCAAAGCAACAATAGTAAGCTTCCTGCTATGGCCTATGATCTTCCCAGCCATAGGCTTTTGACCAAGTTTCATAGTACCGGGTAGGGGTTTTCTTCTGTGGAGTGTGCTGCAAATCCACGTAGAAAGTGGTTAATTACCCCTATGACACCAATGCCACTATTGCACCAGTGGGTACATCTTACGTGGAAGGTCAATACTGTGGTACACAGGTCCATTACTTGGAAAGACTACTGATGGCGTTCTTCCCCCAATGACCTCCCAACACTTCCTGGCGCTATAGAAGCCATCAGAAAATAAACTTGCATCTAAGTTTCAGCTTGATTTGTTGTTGTTGTTGTTGTTTTGATTTTTTTTTTCTTTTTGTGACCTACAACCAAAGTGGATGGTGTCTTCAGCAATAGTGTCTTACCAAATAGGTAGGCAACCAAGAACAATGGCCATAGTCTGTTCTGTTCTAGAGCCTCTGGGGCCTCCCTGACCAACAAACAACTCATAGAGATGTATCATATACTTTGTTCTAGAACTTTCTTGGAAAAGCATTATCCATCAGCTAGGGTACTCTTATTCAAACTCATTTCTTTTTAATTATATTTTTAATTAACTTACAAAAAATGTTTCTATGTGTCTTTTCCATATATCTTTAGTTTCAGATAATCCCCTCTCAACATCATTCTCTTTCTTCCTTCTCTGCTTCAATCTTTCTAATTCCAATATTTCCCTTCTAATTTTCTGTCACATATATTCAAATAAAAAAAACCCAAACACTACTTAGGTATGATTTATACAAAATAATTTAATGCATTTAAAAATCTGGATTGATGAGTATATGTAGAAGTAACCAACCATCTTATTGAATAAGAAACACAGAGCCAATGTAAAGATAAAAGCCCAAGAGGTCAGAGCTAAGAGCCTTACCCTTCCTGCTTCAGGATCCTCTTCAGCCAAGAGAGACCTACTTCCTGTGTTTTTGTCTTTATATAGATTTTTCTGTTCTGCCTTCTCATTGGTTGTAAACCCAACCACATGACCGCCTCGTCACTGCCTGTCTGTACAGACCTCCAGGTCTTCTATGGTTGGTATTGAGATTAAAGGTGTGTGTCTCCAATACTGGCTGTATCCTTGACCACACAGAGATCTACCTAGCTCTGCCTATCAAGTGCTGGGATTAAAGGCATGCGCCACGAATGCCCAGCTCCGCTATGGCTTACTATTAGCTCTGACCCCCAGGCAACTTTATTTATTAACATACAAATAAAATCACATTTCAGTACAAATAAAGTATCACCATAAGTATATATACATGTGTGTATACATGTATATACATACATATTTGTATATTCAATACATCAGCAAGCTATCATTAATTCCTCTCAGAAACTTCCTTAGTGTCCCATTTTAGCCGCAGACAACAATTGAAATGCTTTATGTACACATGGCTTATTATGTTACTGTATAGAGCCACGTGCCACATGCTTGCTCCTGTATGTCTAGTTTCTTTCACTAAGAATGGTATTTCTGAACTTATCCATGTAGCTTTGTGTAGCTGTAGTGCATTTCTTTTAACTGCTGTGTGGTCTTCATTGTATCACAGTTTGCTTTTTCAACTGTCTGTTGATGAGTGATTGACTTCTGTTATAAAAGAAGCAACATTTATCATTTCTTTGGGATAGCAGCATTCAAAGTCCTGTTCTGCAGTGATTTTGGAACACAGAACATTGTTAACTATAGTCATGATACTGTGTGATGGAGTGCCAGAATTCATTTTGCTTCTAGCTTTCAACTTATACCTACTTACCAACTGTACCTCTCTGTCTTCTGGCAACCCCCATTCATTCCACTTTCTACTCTCACAGCATCAACCCCCACTACATCCCTCTGTATGATTTCCATCTTTCAGTACCCAGCTTATTTTATATAACATAATGTCTTCAAGTAAACACTCCTTTCTTGCTCCCAGAATGTCAATATCTCCTAGTTTATCTAGAATCAAACTCAGAGTCTCCCTTTTGGCTTCCACTGCCTTTTCTGTGGTCTCAATTCTGCCCACCTTGTCTGACCTAAGTTCTCCCCACTAACTCCTCCCCACCACAGTGACTTGTTTCACAGTCTCAAACAGGCCAGAATTGCCTAAATAGCACCATCACCTCCCATCATAATCCTACTGGCTCCAAGCCAGCTGAGAGCACCTGGCTCCCTGCCTGGGATGTGCATTAACCTTCTGGAACCATTAAATCAAATGGATACTTGAATAGTAATCTCTAGTGAAACATTTGTTTTAATCCCCTAATCACTTCAGCTCAATGTTCCTTCTGGACCTGCCATCCTTGGCTCATCTTGACCTTTCATGATTGAAATACCCCAAAGGCCAAAAGGTAGAAGTGTGTCTAATCATTCTTTCAGCCATGTGGCAAGTCATTTTTATAATGCTGTGGTGATTATCTCCAGTATAGACTCTATGTACAAAGCTTAAGTGTTCAGGCTTTTCTTGGGCTGCAGACCTAGTAAAAGCTTCCTTGAATACCTGTGGCATTTACTTAGCAATTTTCTGTATTGTATGATATGGTCCTCAAAATAACACTCTGTGGAAGCCATACTATATTTTCTGGAGGGAAACAAAATGTCTGCAAGATGTGGTTTGCTGAGCTGGGTATCTCTATGTGACAATATGCCATTATTTTTAATTTTGAAATGTTTATCTTAGAAATATCAAATGTATCTTCTGGTTTCTAATATTGGCAAGCTAGATTATTTAGATAACTTCCTTCTGAAAACAATGAAACATACAGCAAACTGTCTGAAAACACACACTGGTTTTGGAGCACAGATTGGCTGAAAAGCAATGAGGTTGTCTTTTCTCGAAAGCTAACTGCAACAAAAAGGAAAGGAAATCTAAAGACATCAGGCCACCTGCCCTCCCTTATAAAGGATAAATTGTTGTGGTGGGTAGTATTGTCAACTTGATGGAAGTTATAACCATGTGTGAGATGGACCACTGAGCCTCTCTATGGGGAATTATTAGTTGGTGGGAAGAACTGCCTACTTTGGGTGGCATCATTCCCTAGGCAACAGATCCAGGATTAAATGGTATTAGAGAAACCCAACTGAACACTAGCATTCATGTATTAGACTTCAGAGAGAGTAATAAGGATATCAGTATCAAGAGGTGTGCTAGAGGTCATTCATATTACATTTCAGCAAAGAATCTGGCTACTTTCTTTCCATATCCTGAGAATCTAAATGAAGTTAATTTGAATGGTGCTGAACTGATTTGTTTGGATGAGGAAATTTCAAGCTTATCATTGAGGCTGAAGCATGGTTGCTACTCACTGCTATCATTCAGGTGTGTACAGTGAGAGAGAGAGAAGCAAATAGAGTAGAAAGATATGAAAAGTGTTCAGTTGGATGAGAAAAGGAGGCCAAGTTTCATTTCTACAGGAAAAGGGGATGCAGACAGAGCATCTGTAATTACTAAAGAGTTAAACCTTGCAAGAAATGTCTTGAGAGCAAGACCCAATTCATCAGAGGTTTTAGTTTGTAAAAATGTCAATTCACTTGAAGAGGGTGGAGATTGAGGATTATTTATTCAAAAATAGATACCCAAGGTAGTTTTCCCTACATTCACTCACCAAGCTGCACAGAGGCCATTACTCCTGTAGTATAAATGGTGGCCATCCTATATTTTGAGTTGGCAGCAGAATTTGTCACATCATCCATATTGGGGCTAGTTTTGCAGGCATATAATTTCAGAGTTGTTGGGGGTCATGGAGCCTTTCACCATTGAAGCCAGGAAATATGTACAAAGATCATTGTTCTAGTTTATGGAGCAGGGACTATGAACATTACTGTGCTGGCTTGCTGTCAGGCTCATGCTTAGCTATCCTTCTCGTACAACCCAGGATGACCTGCCCAAGTAACAGCACTGTTCACATGGGCTGGACTATGCCACATCAGATGTCAACCAAGGCAATCCCCATGGACATGGTCACAGGTCAATCTGATCTAAGCAATTCCTCAGTTGAGACTCCCTTCTCAGATAACTCTGGGGTGTGTCAAGTATCAGTGAAAGATAACTATGACAATCATATTTCCTGCAAAGAAGCCCATGAATGGCCATTGCATGAACCTGTAAAAGTAAAGTTTAAATTTCCATGGAGCCATCAGGGCATTGTTAATGTCAGGACTGAAACTTCTGCTGAGGAAAGCTGTAGGCATGGAGCAAAAACAACCCAATGAGAGGTTATATGTGTTGCACATTGCAGAACCAGAAGCATAAAGATTTCCAAAGCCATTGTAGCCTTGATGTTCTCAGCATGGTCCCTGGATACTTGACATGGAACTGCAGTTCTTGATGTTTGCCCTACTGAGATTCTAATTCATTGGATCTCCACACTTCCATTCTGGAATAGGAATATTCATTCTGTGCCACTGTATATTGGAAATCAAAAACTTGCTTTTGTTTTTACAGGGCATCACAAAGAAAAGACTTCAAACTTTTGAACAATGTTGAAACTGCTAAGATGGGGATGTTTAGCGATGAGCTAGATTCCTTTTACATTATAAGATTAACAAGAGATTTTATGGGCCAGGGATGGGATGTTAAGACTTAAAATGAGGTATCTGGGTGTCAAGTTAACAAGGAAAGGACTTGTTGTGGTTAATCTTCATTGCTAACTTGAATAGATTTAGAATCATCCAGGAGACACATCCCTGGGCAGGCTTTCCAGAGAGCTTTAATAAGGAGGCTTCCTTCCTCCTGAATGTGAGTGGTGTTATCCCATGGGCTGGAGTCTGAATCTGGCACTGAAGGCCTAGAAGATTCCTAGAGAACATTGGCCTTCAGTCCATGTTGAAGGGCCACTGAAGCTAGATTATGATGGCAGCAAAGGATGGTGGGAGCATCATCAGCTGCTGGAGCAGTAGCTGCATTGAGATAGATGCATTTGTCAACAAGGAGCAAAGGCTTGAAAGAGGGCATAACTAGCTTTTTCTTGAACTTCTTTACATCTGGGCTGCAGAAGGCTGTCATTCACTAGGCTGGGGGGGGGGTCTTCTCAGTTAATCCTTCCTAGAAATGTCCTCACAGAACCATGCAGAGGCATGTCTTAACTAATTCTGCATTGAGTCAAACTAATAATCAAGATTGAGCATCACACCCTATTACAATGCTCTGCCCTGTGATCTTCAGAAGTTCAGAAAGAAATGACAAGGAAGGAGCCAGGCATGATGAGAAAGATGGCAAAGAATGTCTCAGAACTGTTGAAATATTTATGTACAGATTTGAGAAGCCTAGCAAGTCCCAAGATGGATGTTTTTAAGGCCTATACCTGAGCATTGTACTGATGGTTCCTAAAAGCAGAGCCAATGAAAAAACACTTAAAAATAACAGGTGGAAAATGACAAATGATTTATAAAAGAATAACAGATACAGTTACTGATGGTATCTCAGCCGCAAAAATAAAACAAAGACAGAATAATATTTTAGATGTACTGAAATGAAATAATTGTCAGTGTGAGATTCCATGATCAGCAAAAATTAAGACATTGTATATAATGTATGGAACATTTTCTAAAATGTAAATGAAAAGAGATGGGGGAAAGGGGTAGAAATGGGGGAGAGATTGGAGATTTGCTGAAGGCCTGCTCCTGCAGGGTTCAGGTCGCAAAGAGGAGGTATGGAGTCAGCAGGGGTAAGGGAGCGATCTGAGGGTGAATTGGAATAGCTGCCCACAACTTTATTTTAAAAAGGCTATACTTTTTATATTCAATAGTTTAGCCACAGGCAAGATTGAAAGCAGGCTCAATGATTCAGGGACAAAAGCAGCCATTAACTTCATTACAGAATTTTTCCTGAGACAAAAGGGATAAGTTCAGTAAGTATTTAAATGCCTACTGTTCTCAAAGGCTCAGTAACTCCATCAGGAACACTCTTACATCAATGGAAGGGCCATGGGTTCCTCCTGTCAGAGCTAAAGAGAATGACTGCTTTTAACTTTCCTCAAGCCCCAGAGAGAATGGAGACCCTTATCCAAATGTCTGACCTTGGAAAAGGACTTCTGGGGACCAGACACTCCACTACAATTTAGGAGCAATTTTCATTCCTCAAGGGATGTGATGCAGTGTAAGCTCTGAGCTGTTCCCTAATTGTGTCCCTTTGTGTCTTAGTCTTACGGTATGGGCCTGTTCCCCTCATAGGCTCCCAAAAGGGGAGAAAGATCCTGATGTCTTACTCTTTTCCCATTATATCATACCATTCTGGCTTCCCTATACTTATTAACTGAACTCTTACCCTTAATGGCCTCAGGCTCTGGATCTGGATGGTATGCATTTCATTCTTGGGGTCAGGTGTGTCCAGTTAGTAAACCTTTAACTTCCTGTTCTTGGTATGATGAGAAGGGCACAATGGGATTCCTGTGTGCACAGTCATCATGCTGTATGGCTCAACGGTGGTGAGGATTTTTTATTCAAAGAATTATTTTGTTTAAAGAGACTGCCATTGTGTACACTTTCATTCTTCAAACCCTGCACAAAGTTTCCCAAAGGAAGAGGTATAAGGGAACTGTGAGAGCCTGTGGTGGTTATTCTTGATTGTCATCTTGACTATCTGAAATGAACTATAATCCAGAAATGAAGGTCACACTTGTGATCCAGACCTTGAGGTGAGAAGACAACACGCCCTTAATACGGACCTTGAGGCACACCTTTAATCTGGGTCACACCTTCTCCTGGAAGCCTATATAAGGACATGGGAAGAAGGAAGGGTTCATTCTTTGCCTGCTTGCCCACCTTGTCAGCACATCCATTCGTTCACTGGCCCTGGAAACTTCTTTTTCAGAATTCCAGCATATACAGAAGACCAGCTGAGACACCCAGCCTCATGGGACTGAGCAGCTACTAGATTCTTGAACTTTCCATTCACAACTACCCATTGTTGGACTACAGCCTGTAAGTCATTCCAATAAATGACCACATATATGGAGAGATTCATTCTTTAAGTTCTGTGATTCTAGACTAATACAGAGCCCAACTAATATAGAGCCAAAGTTACATTTAAGTTTTAATTGCTATACCTAAGGGATCCATCAAACAAAATTGCCTCTGATCTGCAAGTCTCTTGCCCAGGGACAGATAGTTCCTGACATGCCTGAGGCTGTTGTTTATGGGGGACAGCTGGCCACATGTTTTCACTCCCCTACACAAGTGTTTTTGCCCCATCTACACTAGATGTGCTTGATCACAAATGGGCAGGAGGTCCACAGGCAGGAAATATGTCATGATGCGTGCTTGCCCCTGATTGGATGTAGGTGGGAGGTGCATAGGCGGAAAATACATCAGGATGTATGTTTGGACCTGATTGGACCTGATGGGAAATGTGAATTATGGGTTTGGCCTTCTTAAGCCCCTACAAAATGTGACTTGAAACCCAAAGATGGTCCTGGCCAGAGCCCATCCACCTGGCCAGTATGTAATTAAAGCTTGCTTCAAATCTGGCTTTAAATTGTAGTAGTGATTTTATACTAGACCTGTGGGATTAACATTTTCTGGAGGCTCCAGCAAGGTTCAGACCACCCACCCAAAGTCTAAAGCTGAACCTTCACTCCAGAACCCCAAGACTGAGGGGCCACTTCAGGAGGCATGTTCCTTGAGATGTTCCAAGGCTCTGAGGCTGCCTTCAGTACTCAGACTATTGGAGTGAACTGACATGCTGAGAAATGTACCAAGTATCTATGGAGGCCTCCTGATGAGTTACAGTCTGGTTCTATTTTGTGGTATTGCTACCTTGGACATGGAGGGGGTTCAATGGAACCTCAATACTCTCCTGTCCAGGGCATATAGTAAGAAGTAGCCCATCCATCTGGTTCTAGTTCTGGTTGGAAAGTTTTTTTTTCTGTCTTGTCGAAAAGTTTTATCTATCTGTTCCTCTCAAAATGTTGTGTCTGCTTGTTTTCTTGAAAAGTTTTGTCTGTCTGTGTTTTCTGGTGTGTCTGTAAGTGTTGTTCAAACATGGCATAGAGACAGAAATGGGTCTGATATTTTTGCTGTCTCGCTGCCACCAGCCAGCACCGCTGCCATGGCTGCTTTTATAGTTGGGGCTCAGAATTCATCTCTGAGCTTTCTGGTCACTGGATTCAGGTTAGCAGGAGTTCAGACATCTTTTGGGTATGGATTACATTAAAGTTGTTTTATGCTGTTCTACTTTATTGGAAAGTTGCCTCTAGAATTGGATTATGGTTCTCCCTTCTCTAGACCCAAGTATATTTAAAAGTTTCCTCTATGTCCATGTCAGTTGAGCCCCTGACATTGTTACAGGGAAAAAAGGCAAAGCAGAGCAGCTAAAAAATTAGACTTGGTTTATGTGAACATTCTATACCTCAAGATTTATAAGCTTATTTTATTGGATATGGTTAAAAATCTGTAAAATATATGAAAAAAGCTAACTTAAAACTAGTAACACTGAGATTGTTTAAAATCTATGCATATGTAATCTTAAAGGAACCATGTGCTCTGATCCCATTTTGGAATATAAGCAACACATGGATTGCCACCGTCTTTAGGCAGTCACATGACTGGAAGCCATCTTTGTTAGGATTGGAGAGGGCAGATGTCGTGTGACTCCATCATTTTTAGGCAGCCACATGGCTGGCAGCCATCTTTGCTAGGATTGGAGAAGATGGATGTCATGTGACTTCGCCACCATCTTGATTAAAGGTGACCATGTGGAGTGGGCCTACCAAGGAGGCAACAACAGACCTCGAAGATATGTTGGATTAGGATGGATTTTTGTATGATAATTCCTGTCCTGTCCTGAAAACTAGGTTTATGGAAGATAAGTTTTTAAAACAATACGTGTTTAATGAGGTATTAAAGCTGTACCTCCGTGCTCTTACATGCAAGAATATACCTTGTATTGGCAGCCAAACTTTGTAATTTAAGAGTCACCCAGGGAGTAGTGACCTCTTTTAAGGGGTCATGGAGAACAGCTGAGACTTGCCAATGTGTGGCAGAGCTAGAATTCATGAAGAGAGCCCAGTTGTAATGGTGGACCCTAGCAATTGGAAATGCTGGTGCCATGTGATAGTCACCAGAAGCAGCAGCCACTATGAATGGAAGCAGGCTGGGATCTAGAAGGCAGGGTGTGTATATGCTGCCAAGGGTGGGGCCAAAGAGCTGATCCAAGCCCCTCAGGAAAACCCAGAGGATTGTGAATGAATCCAGATATTGAGCTTTAGGTTTTTTGCACTGTTGGAGCTTAGTTTTGCCTTGTGCAGATTGTGGCTGTGCCCTGTATCTTCCCACTTGAAGGAAAAAAGGTACTTTATTTTTTTTATATTACAGGAGCACAGATTTTAAATTGAGAGATTTTAAAATTCATAAGGAGGAAATTTTGGAGTTTTACAGAATTTAAATAAAATAACTGGATTTTAAAGATTTATTTATTTATTTTATATATGAGTGCCTTATCTGCGTGTACAACTTTATCTCAGAAGAGAGCATCAAACCCCACTATAGATGGTTGTGGGCCACCATGTGGGTGCTGGGAATTGAACTCAGGACCTCTGGGTGAGCAGCAAGTTCTCTTAACCTCTGAGCCATCTCTCCAGACCAGCTGGATATTTTTTTTTAATTTATTTTAATTTATTTTGCAATACAATTCAGTTCTACATATCGGTCACGGATTCCCTTGTTCTCCCCCCTCCCGTCCCCCTCACCTTCCCCCCAACGCCCCCCCCATTCCCATCTCCTCCAGGGCAAAGCCTTCCCCACAGACTGAGGTCAACCTGGTAGACTCAGTCCAGGTAGGTCTAGTCCCCTCCTCCCAGGCCAAGCCAAACAATCCTGCATAGGCCCCAGGTTTCAAACAGCCAACTCATGCAATGAGCACAAGATCTGGTCCCACTGCCTGGATGCCTCCCAAACAGATCAAGCCAATCAACTGTCTCACCCATTCGGAGGGCCTGATCCAGTGGGGACCCCTCAGCCATTGGTTCATAGTTCATGTGTTTCCATTCATTTGGCTATTTGTCCCTGTGCTTTATCCAACCTTGGTCTCAACAATTCTCGCTCATATAAACCCTCCTCATTCTCGTTGATTGGACTCCCAGAGATCCACCCAGGGCCTAGTCATGGATCTCTGCATCCAGATCCCTCAGTAGTTGGATGAGGTTTCTAGCACAACAATTAGGGTGTTTGGCCATCCCATCACCAGAGTAGGTCAGTTCGGGCTGTCTCTCGACCATTGCCGGCAGTCTGTTGTGTGGGTATCTTTGTGGATTTCTGTGGGCCTCTCTAGCACTTTGCTTCTTATGAAGACCAGCTGGATATTTTTTAAGGAGCAGCTTTTAAAATATTTAAATTTATAAGGCTATGAGACATTTTAAGTTTATAAAATGTTGTTATAGTATTAATATTTTAAGTTTAAAATAAGTAAAAAGGTTAAAAATTAAGACCACAGCTATGAGCACCAAAGACTAAGCACCAGAAACTGGCAAGTTCCTACCTTACAGTGCAGCAAGACAGTGACCTAAGCACTTTCGCAAAGAACTTGGAGCACCTTCTCAACCTATAAGTCTCAACCCTTTGGGGGTTGCAAGACCTTGTTACAGAGTAGCCTGAGACCACCTTCAGGTCAGATGTTTACATTGAGATACACACCAATGGCAAAACTGCAGTTGTGAAATAGCAATGGGAATGGTTTTGTAGTTTGGGAGGTCACCACAACATGAGGACTGTATTGAAAGGTTGGGGAACCACTGGCTTAGAAAATGTCTGTCCTTACCTAAGGTCTGTTCATGCTTGAGAACATATGTCTAGCCTCCTTATCTTTGCTAACTTTGTTAAGCTTAAGCTATTTTGAAAAACTAAATCATATAAAAAAAACTGTTATATTCTATAATGGTGTACTATAAAAGAATCAGGAAACTTCCCAGTCTCTCTGTGGACTGTGTTTATAAGTTAAAAGTTTTATTTTGATATTAAAAGGAGCTTCAACTGAGACATTATTAATTTTAAAGGCTCGAAGTTAACAGAGATAAAGCTAGAAAGTCCTTTTCCAAGGTCAGGTATTTAGACAAAGTCCCCATTCCCTCAGGGGCTTTAAGAAAGTTCCTGCTTTCTAAAAAGAGAGTCATTCTCCTTATCTCTGGCAAAAGGGACTTATGGACCTTCCATTAACATATGACTGTGTAGCCTATTAACTTGTGAAGAGCAATGCTGTCCTCTAGGCTCCCTCAGTCCCTGCTCACAAGTCATATCCCAGCAAGTTCTAGTCTTATGAAAGCTAATAACTTATTGTAAACTGTTAAGGATAATTAAGACATGCAAGTTAATGGTCAGTCGCCTTATAAATGGTTGTATTTTTAATGTGTTCAAAACTATGCTTGTAGTCATACTAAGCACTAATGTAATTATAGGAAAAATCTTTTTTAGTCTCCTATATGTGTTTTCAAGGTCAAGCCTAGGTTTGTTTAGCTCAGATATACTTAATAGATAATGGTTTTCAAACTTGTCACAGAACTGATGAATATGGCATTTAAAATGCTTAATGAAAAAAAAAAATCTTACTATGACAGAGACCCCAGCTCCTAGCAGTAACCTCAAAGTCTCCAAAGAAGATGACAGGGCACCATAATGACTCCACCTGGCTTATGGTAATGCTAACCACTGGACAAGACTGCCCTAATGCCACACCTCCTGCCAGGACACAGCCCAAACTGTGGGAAAGCAGGACACTGGAGAGTTGATTGCCCCCCTTTGCCAAGACAAAGTAAGGTCAGTTTCTCCCTACCCCATGTTCCTCCTCCACAGGAAAGCCTCTCACTTTCTGGACCTGGAGGCTGAACACTGATGCTATTCTGGTACCTCTGCCCCCAATGCCATGGAGAACTCAGAAGCCTGGGATTACTGTCTAGGTAACGGACTAGTTTCTGCCATTTTAATTAATACAGGCCCTTTGGATTACACATCCTGCTATAATATATCCTTCTCAGATCTCTGATGGTATTGACAGCTAGGCTAACTATAGCTTTGTCGGTTTAGCAGCAGCAGGCAACCAGATTCGTCCCCAAGGCTGTAGCCACCTTGTTAGCTTATTTCTTATGTAAAAATCAAGCCTTGCTTTTTTTTAATTTAAATTTTTTTCATTTCACATACCAACCACAGCTTCCCCTTCCTCCCCTTCTCCTACTCTCATCCCCACCTCCCCCCAGCCCCATCCACTCTTCATAGGGGGTAAGGCCTCCCTTGGGGAGTTGACACAGGCTGGCATATCAAGTTGTGGCAGGGCCAAGCCCCTCCCCCCTACATCAAGGCTGAGCAATGTATTCTGTAGCATGAATCCTAAAATGGTCTTTTAATAAGAAACCTGGAGCCAGATAATGGGGTAAATGCCAAAAGATCAAAGAGACAAAGGAACAAGCCATACGACATCTTACCTCTAGGACTCCTCAGCCTGAAAAGCTTCAGTTCCTGTATCCTCACACCTTATATACCTTTCTCTGCCCAGGCATCACTTCCTTCCTAGTGCTGGGATTAATGGCATGTGTGCTTCCCAAATACTGAGATTAAAGGTGTGAGATCTCAAGTGCTGGGATTAAAGGTGTGTGGCTCCCAAGTACTGGGATTAAAGGTGTGTGCCACCACTGTCTAGCTCTATTTCTCTCCTAGACTGAGTCAATCTCATGTAGTCCAGGGTGGCTTTGAACTCATAGACATCCAGACAGATCTCTGCCTCCCGAGTACCAGGATTAAAGGTGTGCCACCACTGCCTGTCATCTGTTTAATCTAGTGGCTTGTTCTGTTCTCTGATCTTCAGACAAATTTTATTAGGGTACACAATATATCACCACAGTATCCCACCACAGGGAATGGACCCTAAAATGACAGTTGATGTACGACTTCCAAAAAACGCAAGAAATAACAGAAACAGCTGGCTGCCTGGACAGTCACCCAAGGTTTCTGTGCAATGTTGGAGCATCTATCTCTAGCCTACAGGCCTAGAATATTCAACAGACTTTTTCTATGAAGCAGGATTTTTGAAGGACTGTCCTGCCTTGTCTTGGCAAGGTTTGGCAGCTCTGATCTTCAGGCAAGCTTGATTTGTTAGAGCATACACAAACTATCACCATAGTGATCTTGACACCCCCTGCTTTGTTCCTATAATCCCTCCTCCCTGCCTCGCTTTTTCTAGAGCTACTAGGTATCCTGTTGAGAAAAAGTACACAGATTTTCCTTGCTAATAGGCTTCATATTATAATATAAACAGATTTCAGATGTAACTTTTCATGAAAGAAACATGCTTTTTTCTTTCCATCTAATCATTTACCAGAGATACAAGTATTTATTACTGAGAACAGTCATTGCAAAGCATGTTTGTTCCTTCAGTGGAAAGACTGTTCTCAGTAATAAATACTTTTTATCTATGGTAAATGCAAATTTTTAAGATCTAAGAAAATGTTTCAAGATATATAAAGGTCTGAGTATATGAAAGCTTATGTAAGTTCTGAGGGTCTCAGAAAGTGATTTAAGATGTAAATGCAAGTTGTAAAGGTATAAATAAGTGACTTTAAGGTATGCAAAAATGTAAAATGTTTCAGATTTCTTTCCCATTTTTATGCTATTGTTACACTAAGATTTCAAAGGTTCAGAGTTCAACATTAATAGGGTTCTGATAAGCTGGTAGAGCAGTGACTTATCTAGTCTTAAAGCTCAAGATTTTAAAGTTCCTTTGGTTGTCTTCTAAATATAGAATTAAAGGTACTTCTCACTGGGCTACAAACATCTCTCTCCAATCTATATCTGGTTCTCTGGGCAGAGAAAAATGTTCATGCTTTTTAACCCAAATTTATAGTCTTTGCTAGGACTCAAAGGTGTGAGTCTACTCCAGCTGTTTCACAGACACCTGTTACTGCTTTTTCTGCGATGTGGAATTTAGTACAGATTGGTAATGCTAATATATGTAAAACTTTTATAGCCGGGCGGTGGTGGCGCACGCCTTTAATCCCAGCACTCGGGAGGCAGAGCCAGGCGGATCTCTGTGAGTTCGAGGCCAGCCTGGGCTACCAAGTGAGTTCCAGGAAAGGCGCAAAGCTACACAGAGAAACCCTGTCTCGAAAAACCAAAAAAAAAAAAAAAAAAAAAAAAAAACTTTTATATATTTTTGTAAACTAAAAAATCATGTAAGCTTTGAAGAATATAGGGAATATTAAGACTTGGATTCACATTTCACAGGTAAAAAGGATTCCAGGTAAGTATGGCCTATGCTTCACCACATTGGTATTTCTCTCTCTCCTGGTCTTGGGACTCTTCCCCTCCCCCAACTACTAGGACTATGAGCCTAGAAGTTCCATATGTAATATTTTCCTTTAAGTTCCTAAATTTTAACTTCTGTTCCTAGTCTATATATTTCTCAGCAGATTTCCACTTGGCTGACAGACACCATCAAACATCAGCTGCTGACTACAACATGCTCCAAATGGCTACAAGCCCTGGACTTGCTGAAAGCTGATGTGGGCCAGTTCAGCCGTCTGATTCCCCATGCGCCGGCCCCCACCTCCCGGCTCTTCAGTTCAGTCAGCGAACCAGATGCTTGTGATGAATGTCCCATTGCCTTAATCTTTCCTGGCCTTTGACCAACATTACATCCCTCCTGGGCCCTGACAAGAATATCCTAGTTTCAACAGAAAGTAGATAAAGAAGAGAGTATATAGCCCCTTGTCCCACAAAAGGCTGGAATTTTAGATCAAAAGGAAACTCCCTGGCATAGGAAACAACATAGCTACCTATAGTGCCTATTGGCATACCAGGAAAGCTACTTGTTAAAACCAAATAGACTCAGATCCTTGAGCAGGTAGATTCATTAGCTGAAATAATTCTATAGTATGATAGGGCACTCAGCCTGCTCTATGTGAAACAGAGGTTATTGTACAGCTTTAAGAGAAAATTGCTGTTTCTATACAAACTGCTCAGGAATCATTAGAAATAATCTGGCTGTACTAAAAAAAAATCATTGCAAAAAAAGGGGGATCTGAGGTGAAGCAAATAAATGGTCCCCATTCTTATTTCTAGGTTCCTTCTAGATAGTAACTCTGATGTCACCCATCACAGGGCCTTTGACCCTTCTGCTTCTGCTAATTGCTATTGACTCTTTCATCATTGATGCCTTAATTAAATGATAATTGTGGGAGATAACAAAACACATGTTTTCACTCCCCTAAACAAGTTTTTTGCCCCATCTGCACCAGATGTGCTTGATCACACGTGGGCAGGAGGTTCACCGGCAGGAAATACATCATGATGCGCACTTGCCCTTGATTGGACCTGATGGGAAATGTGAATTGTGGGTTTGGTCTTCTTAAAACCCTACAAAATGGGACTCAGACCATTTTCTGGAAGCTCAGAGACGGACCTGACCAGAGCCCATCCACCTGGCCAGTATTTAATTAGAACTTGCTTCAAATTGGGCTGTAAATTGTGGTCATGGTCTTATTCTCAACAGGTGGAATTAACAGAACTCCCACAACACACGGTGAGAATCATTAAAAATGAAAGTGAAAGGGCACTGGAGAATTGTGATCCACAAAGTCAAAATGCTGGAACTTCGTCAAGCAGCAATGGTTGCCACGAGGTCCATGCCAGAGGTCAGTCACCACAGAACCTTGGTGGGAAGCATTTAGAAGGACTGACCCTTGAGGAAGAAAGTGACCCTGATGCCTGGTGTGAGAAGACATTGAAGAGTCAGGAGAGTGTTACATGTCTGGGCAAATGGAAATTAGTGATTATATGGAAGAGTTATAGGAATGTCTAAGGATACTAAGATTTAACATTGGAATTAGAACACCACACCACAACAACAGTTACAGCAAGAGATGGGTAAATCGAATTCATCTTAAGGTTTTATATTTTCTAGGGAAAGAGTAAGGGTTTAAAATAATCTCTACTTTGGAGCCCAAATATGTACCAGGAAAACTGTCAAGTAAAGAGTACAAGTAGTGCCTTTCAGGCTGGGTAGGTTACTCACTGAAAAAGAGTATCTGATGTCTAAGCATGAGGCCCTGAGTTCAAATCCCCACTACCTATATAAAATGTCAGTATGATTGTGCTCACCAACAGCCCCTGCTCCACTGGGGTCCAAAGCAGGAGGACTGCTGGCTACCAGCTTAACTCAAAATTCAGTGAGTGACTCTGTCTTAAGGACATAATCCAGAGAGTGACAGAAGAGGACACATGACAGTGTCATGTGCATGCACACATATGCATACGCTGCACACACACACACACACACACACACACACACACACACACACACACCACATACCACATACCACACTCACCAACACACACACTAAAAGTAACCATAGCTGTTGGCATTGCTTCCAAACTTGTATAGAAGTTCAAAATAAAAAGTCATAAAAGAAAGTAAGAAAATAACCAAAAACAGAACTTAAGGAAATAAAACTCTCAGTGCTGGATAGCACAAGATATCCAAGAGGCTTACCTCAAATCCACTAGGAAAAATTTATTGTTAAGAAGCTTTGTCATGTGTTAAAATGGTTATGATGCTTTCTTAACACTTAGAACTTTGATTTTAAAACAGTGAAGGAAATTCTCAAGAGTTTTAAATTACCTCTCACTCCTACATAAAGAAGCAGGATATAAATGAGGTAAATGTGATAAAATTTTTCTAAAACTTCTTCACTTTCACAAAGTACCTTCTCTATGTTTTTCTTCCTCTAACTGGGACTTGTAAACACCTACAGTTGCCACCCAACATCACATCTGATGCCGTTAAGAACCTGGGCAGCACAGCGCTTCCTTCATAAGGAGGAACTGCACTGCTGTCTTGAGACATGTCAAAGGCCTCAACCCCCGCTGAGGTCTTCAGCTAAGAGGTAAGCGCAGTCGAGCACCTTTGAGAACGTTTGTTGATAATCCATCTTTGGTATTTACTTTTCAGTTACAGAAACTAGGCTGTTGGGGGCTGGTGTGACTGAGTCCTTGATTGTTGTCGGACCTTTCTTTGTCCCCAGTGGCCTGGAGTGGGAGCTGTTCTTGAGCAATCTCTGTTTTAACAAGGTGTTTGAGTATCATCAGAGCATCCTGGATGCTCTGAGCACTTCACACGGACCTTGAGGAAACTACACTCCAGCCACAAGGATATGGCTGAGGCTCTTGCGGAAACCATGACTCCTGCTGCGGGAGACCTTTCTCCCTGCTGCAGCCTGCACCAGCAATGGAAAATCTCCCTTCAGTCTGCCAAGCCATGGTGACATCCATGGGACCCTGCCTGGAGCTGCTTCAGAGGATTCCACCCATAGTTCTAGGGACCCTGTAATAGTAGACCTCAGGCAGTAGAAGGTCAGAGAGAAAGGATATCTCCCCTAGTGACACAGCAAAAAGCTTGAGATTGACGGAAAGGGCCACACCTATGTGAAGCCTGTGAATACTTCAAAAACAAGGCCTATGATTGGTCAATATGTGGGACCTGTGATGAGCTCATATGTAAGGCAGGTCATGGCTGAAACTAGAAGCTGAACACATATAGGGCAATTACTGGTAGGATTGTAGGGACTTGTGAGGGACACTCAGCCTAGACTGCGACCTTCATCCAGGCTATCACAGTGCATTGTCCTTAGTAGCTAAGCACAAAAACTGGCTTAGAGATGACTGTGGAAGACCATTCACTAGTGAGTACCAAATGTTTCCGCAGCAAAATGGGTGGTGGGGAGCTGCACTCAAAGCAGCTTCCTGGCTTTGAGCCAGAGATGCCTATGGCACAGGAAAGCTTTATCAGTCTCTATTAGGTGTTAATTAAAAGCTTCCGGCAACAAAAGCTTGGCGGCAATGTTAGGGAAAATTAAACTATTTTTAGCAGTATTGTGACAGCTGTATTAATAAACACATTTTCTTTACTATCCACCAGCTGATCATCCATAGAACGGCCTTCAGTTCTGCAGGGAGGAAGGCGGTGTAGAGACGAGGCCGATGGTTCATTTTTTAATGAAAATCCAAAGAACTTGTGTGTCCTCAGCCTTGACTGCTGAGCATGGTTGTGTGGAAGTCACTCATTGTTCTTCTATTTCAATCGGCAAGATTGTTTGAGTGGTGTAAGGTAGCGAGGTACCTAAGGACCAGCTGGACCCCATAGTCTCAAGGTTTCTGTAAAGTAAAAGAAGGACCAGAAACAGTCTTTGCAGATGCCAGACTCCTGGACCATGGTAACTTGGCCGTTTTCTCTTTGAATCTCACTGAAGTCCTACCATGGGGCAGTGGTGCTGCTATAGGATTAGCTTCCAGATAATCATGGAGACATTTTGCATCTGCGGATAAAGGTGCTTATGATGTAATCACTCTAGGGTAGCTCCTTTAACCCCACCCCTTCCCTTAATCTCTTGAATACATTTAACAGATCACAAAAGTGTGATATTTAATAGATATGGAAAGCAGACAGATGCAAGATTGGCAGCTTTTGGGAACTGCCTGCAACTTCACTTTGTGCCCAACACTCCAGATAAAGATGCATTCTACAGGTGACAGTTGCAGCTTGAATAAATCCACTCCCTCTTGAGCCAAGGATTGTATGGAGCACATTTAAGAGAAGAGTAGAACTCACCCAGTCACAACACCCCTGCCCTCCTCCCCGCCCCCACCCCACGATTCTATGCTCACACCCTGTGTGCATCAGAGAGCTGAGGAACTGTTTTTGTGGGACCATTTCCCTGTCTCTGTCAGCCCAGGTGGACTTCATGAGGGGGGAGAGAAAGGGAAGGGGAAAGGAAAATGATGTAGAAAGTAAGCAGATGGGGGAGTTTTGAAGTATCATACATACCAGACTCTAATACTTTGGTTTTTATTAGAAGTCTGATCTCTTCTTGATTAGAATGAAGGAACAGAATTGTGGGGCAAGAGAGCATAAGAAACTTTCAGGAGAAGGGAGCTAAGAGTCCTAACAGCCAAGCTGAGAGAGGCAGGTCTGTAAGTTCCAGCTAGAGGACCCCCTCCATATCTGTGAAATAGCACTTCAAATCACAGCCCTTCTTCTGCTCCAGGCTTCCCTTTGCAGAGAGAGGTGCCAGTTTTCGTCAGGCCCCTTTGCATGGGCTGATTTGCTCAAAAGGAAATACTGCCAGCACCTGAGCACTTAGGTTCACACGGAAGAACTTGGCTCCCTCTGTTCGTTTCTGTGGCATTTCCCCTCTTGTCCCTTGTCCCATGTGTCTCCTGCATGAATTAGTCTGCAGGGCCGTCTTCCGGAGAGCCTGTCTTGCTGCCTCTGCCTGGGCTTCAAACCTGCCAGTTAATCCTTAAGTCTCTTGAAAATGTATTGTCTACAATGAAACAACCAATTATGCCTTCAGATTTTGTGGCATAATATCGCAGAAACCAGCAATTACAGAATCAACGCGGCATCAAGTGGAGGAGAAAGGAGTTAGTGCCGATTCTTCTTTAAATAGCAGTTACACGAACTCATAATAAATAGGTTTTAAGTGTTAAATGTATGATAAGTAATTCTTGACAATGCAATTATCAAACAGAAGAGGGAAAGGTGCCACTGTCAACTTCTTTTGTGCGTAGCTCGTTCAGTGAAACAGATTGAGCGAATTTGCCTTTGTTTCAGCTCACAAAAGAGGAAAGAGCAGCAGAAGGAATCCAGAGGGGCAGAATACAGATGGCTAGAAAATTCCAGGACAATGACCATCACATATCAAATCCATGTTTAGAAAGTCTTTGCTATGACACCATTGGCATGAATGTATGGAACCTGTTTGGCAAGTTATGGTTGATATATGAGGTATTTTCGACGGCTTCAGCTCCTGCCCCCACAGCCATGATGTTCTCTAAGCCGGTGCAGCTCCTGGCTACCCTCCTGGCCACAGTCTTGGGTTATTTCATCCACATGTATGATGAGGCATGTTTCTTCAAGTGGGTCACTTCAGGCACCAAGATGATCCTTATCTTTGAAGTAGCCAAAGGCATCTTCCTGGTTGTTGACATGGAGATTACAGAACTATCAGTAAAGTCATTTAAAAGGGAGATTGAGACGGCATTGAGCAATGCATGCTTGCTGCTCCTGTGGGTGGAACATACAAATTTTGTTCTACTATGACTCCAAAGACAGAGACAGTCATCATAGACACTGAGGTGACTTCAAAAGAATGAGACATTGAGGCAGAAGCCCACTGGAACAACCTGAAGAAATAATTGATCCTACCCTGTCTTCTTTGCTTTCAAGTATCAACTGAACTTCTTAGCCACAGCTATACAAACCACGGGACCATTTTTAATTGGCACAAGACAGTAGTTTTTTTTTTTATCTATTCCATTTCATCCCAAAGGAATATAATGAAGAAGTATTTTTATTTTCCAATGATAAAGCTGTTTTTCCCCAAGAGGTGGGTCCTAAAACTTCATCCATGCCTTGTAAATTTCTGTTGGCTTTTTAAATTAAATGGTCCCTAACCATTAGAACTGAGCACAGAACAACTGTTGAAGTCAGAAACCAGAGGGCAGGCTAGAAGCCACACCTGTAAGGACATAACGTCAGGTGGAAGAAAGTCATGACTAAAAGCCACCAACAGAAATAGAAAAAAAGTAGTTGATGAAATGACTCCTAATGATACTCTGCTATAATTGTAGACTGGAGCCTAGCATAATCGTTATCAGAAATACTTCATCCAGCAACTGATAGGAGCAGATGCAGAGACCCACAGCCAAACACTAGGCAGAGCTTGGGGAATCCTGTGGAAGAGAGGGAGTAAGGATTGTAGGAGCCAGAGGTATCAAGGACACCACAAGAAAACAGCCCACAGAATCAACTAACCAGGGCTCACGGGGCTCACAGAGACTGAACTGACAACCAGGGAGCCTGCATGGATCTCACCTAGGCCCTCTGCATATATGTTATGGTTGTGTAGCTTGGGATACCTACAGTGGAGTGGGGGCTCTCTCTGACTCTTTCGCCTGATTTTGGGGCCCTTTTCCTCCTACTGGGTTGCTTCAGCCAGCCTTAACATGAGGGGATGTGCCCAGTCTTTTTGCAACATGATATACCATGTTTGGTTGATATTCCTAGGAGGCCTGCCTTTTCCTGAAGGGAAACAGGAGGAGTAGATCTGTGGAGAGTGGAAGTGTGGGGAGCGACAGGGAAGAGGGGATGGAGGGGAAACTGCCATGAGGCTATAATATATGAGAGAAGAAGGAAGGAAGGAAGGAAGGAAGGAAGGAAGGAAGGAAGGAAGGAAGGAAGGAAAGAAAGAAGGAAGGAAGAAAGTAAGAACTAGAACAAAGCTACAGAAAACAGAAATGAGGCTAGGTGGAATTTTCTCTGCAAAGAAGGCAAGCAGTACTTTTAACCACACTACGTTGCTTGCACTGAACTGGGTCCTGCCTTAGGGAAGTATGCTCAAGGATTCTGAACACCAGCCACCATGAAAGTTGTGGAGAGAGACAATTCACATTGCTAGAAACCCAAACTGAAAGCTGAATTCATACTGCCAGGAGAGGACAGTAGAGCATAGCAAGCTTCAGACTCAGCAGCAGAATTAGGGTATAGGAATCTAAAGTTGACAGATCTGCAACACCACCATTACTATTGTCCAGAGGAGCAAGGGCTCAAGACTGCAGGGAGACCCCGGCTGAACTTGGAATGTACTGCTTCCTGACAGCCACAAACCCAGGAATCGCAGATGGTACAAATAGAAGCAGAAGTATGCCGAGGGAGTCTGAGGTTGACAGAGGCTCTCTCACAACACATCCACCCAGGCCAAGCTACGTGAACACTGGCAATCAGAATTAAGTGAAGTTTCTTACTAAACTTACTGTAGTGTTCTGAGTGACTGGGAAAGGTAGCAGCAGATGGGCAGACTCTACGCTCCCTTAGCTCCTCAGGAATAGAAAGCACGGCACAACTGACCGCTAAGGTACTAGAGATTGGGTTGTGATTTGCATCTCAATGAATCATAGGCGATATTTAGACTATGCTCACTTTTTACCCTCTCTTTGTCTTCCTTGTGCTCCCCACCCTCCAACACATGCACACTGTAGAGAGCCGTGCATGGCTGTGCCTCAAAGATGGCGCCGGCATCCGGCTTCCGCCTTCCCGATGGCAGGTGTTCTCTGGGATAAACAACTCCTTATTTGGCTTGGGCATGGAATCTGGCTTGCTTGTGTATGTCTGACCCTATCGGCATTGTCCACGTGGCACTATGGGGTTGGTTGCCCAGTGGCTATAAAGGGCGTGGGCTGGCTTTCCCCGGAGTCAGAAGATGGCTCTCCCCGGGGTCAGAAGATTATTCAAGGTTCCTGAATAAACTGCTTGGAGAAGAGCCTGGTGTTGCGTCTTCCTTGCTGGTCGAGGTGGATGCGACAAGTGGTGGCCCGTATGGGGAACCTTTAAGGCTCAGAACTCTTCACAGTCAGGGCAGTGCACTGGTAAGTCCCCAGGTAAGGTGGGGATCTGCGACAAAAGCAGGAAAATTAAGTAGAGCCGCAACAAAAGCGGATGGGAAAATTAAAGAGTAGAGCCGTGATAAAAGCGGACGGGAAAATTAAAGAAAGTGAAAGCTGGTGAAGGCAAAAGTGCTGCTAGTATCATGGGCGCAACTTCTTCGCACTCAATTTTTCTGGCTCTTAACGAGCTGCTCCTTTCAAAGAAATTAGAGATTAAGAAGAGTACTTTAGAAAGATTTCTAGAGGAATGTGATATCGTGGCACCCTGGTTTGCAGTTTCCGGAAGCCTCACGGTAGCTTCCTGGGAAAAGTTGGGCCATGATCTAGACTTCGCTGCAGAACAAGGGACGCTTAAACATGGGGTTAGACCAGTTTGGAAATTAGTGAGAGGGTGTCTCGAAGACCAGCGCTGCAGCGATACGGTAGAGAATGGGCAGGCAGCCTTAGAAATGCTGCAGGAGGAAAGATCAGAAAAGGCCATGTCTGCTAAAGCAGCGTCTACCAGAAGTAAAACAAAAAAGGGGGAAGAAAAAACAAGGTTATATCCTGACCTTT
Source organism: Peromyscus californicus insignis (assembly GCF_007827085.1). Classification (NCBI taxonomy): domain Eukaryota; kingdom Metazoa; phylum Chordata; class Mammalia; order Rodentia; family Cricetidae; genus Peromyscus; species Peromyscus californicus. The sequence goes on from NW_026294606.1 coordinate 10,755,406, forward strand.
CGGACCTAGAGCGTTCCGAGTCCCCTATCTCTTCCCCTGATTCTGATGATGTAGAGTCATTATGTGAAACCTTGCAGAGCGTGAGAATAAGAAAGAAAAGGGGTAGAAATAAAGGAGAAAGAGAAAGAATTAAAGGATGTGAGTCTGAGTGTGGAGCCGCTCCCTCAGCTCCTCCACCGTATCTGGAATCTGCCTCCATGTCTAGAGTTGTTTCTATGGGGAATTCTTTTAACCGGGAGGTTTGGAGACAGGTTAGTACTGAAATGCAGCTAGCTCACCCAGTGTTTCTCAATGCCCAGACTCAACAGAGATACCATGAACCTTTGGATTTTAAGGTCATCAAGTCTCTAGCGGAATCTGTCCGGACTTATGGCATCACAGCCTCATATACTGTTGCTCAAGTGGAGGCTCTGCACAGATTTTGCATGACTCCATCCGATTGGATGAATCTTGCTCGAGCATGTCTCAGCTCAGGGCAGTATTTAGACTGGAAGGCATTTTTGATAGAATTTGCCAGTGAACAAGCTGCGATTAACAGGGCTGCAGGTGGAGGTCAAGCAGCTTGGGATGTAGACATGCTGCTGGGACAAGGCCGATTTGCCAATCAACAAAATGGATATCCACAGCAGGTTTATGACCAGATAAATCAACTAGCAACAAGGGCATGGAAGTCCCTACCTAATAAAGGGGAAGTGAGCGGCAACTTTACTAAGATCCTTCAGGGACCTATGGAAACTTTTTCAGATTTTGTGGCCCACATGGTCGAGGCTACAGGCAGAATCTTTGGGGACCCAGATGCCGCGATGCCGCTTATAAAGCAGCTAGTTTATGAACAATGTACCAAAGAATGCAAGGCTGCGATCACCCCTTATAAGAACAAAGGTCTAGAAGTATGGATGAAAGTGTGCAGAGAATTAGGGGGACCTCTAACTAAGGCAGGCCTTGCGGCTGCAGTTATACAACTTAATAACAAGAAAGGAGGGAACACCGGGGCATGTTTTCGGTGTGGAAAAGTGGGCCATCTCAAACGTAGCTGCCCTCAAGGAGAAGGTAACCAAGGAATAGGGAGGATCCAACGCCCTACACAGCCTGGACTTTGTCCTAGGTGTAAAAAGGGGAAGCATTGGGCAAATGAGTGTAGGTCAGTCAAGGACATAAATGGTCAGCCTATAACAACGGGCAATCTTTCAAAAAATGGACCACGGGGCCCTCGGCCTCAGGGCCCACAAATATATGGGGCAGTGGAGAATCAGGAGCAAGGCGGGAACCCGGAGCAGTGGCCAACCCTCCGTCATCCGAGGAACCACGGAGAGCCACTACAGGCTCAGCAGGGTTGGACCTCTGTGCCACCACCAGACTCATACTGACTCCACAGATGGGAGTACAATTAGTGGAGTCTGATTTTAAAGGCCCTTTGAAGCCTGGCACGGTGGGTTTATTGATAGGAAGATCCTCCACCACCATAAAAGGTCTTAAAGTACACCCAGTAGTGATTGATCCTGATTATACTGGGATCGTGAAAATTATGGTTGAATCTCCAAAAGGAATTACTGCCATTTCACCAGGTGATAGGATTGCACAACTAGTTTTATTACCCAGTTTACATGAGTCCTATCCAGCCGCTGATCGAAACAGAGGAAATAAAGGCTTCGGATCCACAGGAAAGATTTAACTTTTCTGTCCCTTGATTTAGATCAAAGACCCACCTTGCAATTAACTATTAATGGTACCAAGATAACGGGACTCCTGGACACTGGTGCAGATAGGAGCATTATTGCCCGTAAAGACTGGCCCCGTGGGTGGCCAGTGCAAGTCTCCTCTCAAACTCTACAAGGGCTAGAATATACCAATTCACCAGATATTAGTGCAGGACAGTTACAGTGGCAGGATGAAGGGGGCCATTCGGGTGTTATGCAACCCTACATCCTCAAGCTTCCAGTGTCCCTTTGGGGAAAGGATTTTATGTAATCTATGGGATTCAAATTGAGTAACGAATATTCTAAGGAGTCTCAGGAAATTATGATGAAGATGGGATGTCATCCTAGGTTTGGTTTGGGGAAGTTTCTCCAAGGCAGAAAAGATCCAGTTCAGGTGCAGAGTAGACCACCTAGGCAGAGATTGGGTTTTTCATAGGGGCCACTGAGGAAGGAATTCCCATTTCCTGGAAAACAGAGGACCCGGTATGGGTACCTCAGTGGCCACTTTCTTCTGAAAAGTTATCAGCAGCAGAAGAGCTGGTAAAAGAACAGCTTGAGGCTGGACATATACGACCCTCTGTGTCCCCTTGGAATACACCTATATTTGTCATTAGAAAAAAATCTGGAAAGTGGCGATTGTTACATGACCTTAGGGCTATTAATAATCAGATGCAGGTCATGGGTCCAGTGCAGCGAGGGCTACTGCTTCTGTCGGCTCTGCCAGCCTCCTGGCATGTTATTGCCATGGATATAAAGGATTGTTTCTTTTCCATTCCCTTATTTCAAGATGATAGTGCCAGATTCGCCTTTACTCTCCCTTCCATCAATCATGAGGAACCTGATAAGAGATATGAGTGGGTGGTCTTGCCTCAAGGCATGGCTAACAGCCCCACCATGTGTCAGATCTATGTGGCTGCAGCTCTGGCGCCCATGCAGCAGCGTTTTCCCATAGTAAGATGTGTCCATTACATGGATGATATCCTCCTTGCCGCAAAAGATGAAGGAATATTAGAGGAAGCTTATTCCTGCTTGGATGAAGCATTAAGAAAGAAAGGTCTTTCATTGCCCCAGAAAAGGTTCAGAAGAATGGGATTGCTCATTATTTAGGCTCTAATATAACCTTTAATCAGGTTGTCCCACAAAAGGTAGAGCTGAGGAAGGATCATCTTCGTACTCTTAATGATTTCCAAAAGTTATTGGGAGACATAAATTGGGTCCGAGGGAGTTTGCATATGTCCAACTATGATTTGAAGCCTCTTTTTGATATCTTAAATGGAGATCCGGCCTTGGATTCACCAAGAGTATTAACTCAAGAGGCTAGGGATGCATTGCAGAAGGTAGAAGATAGACTACAAAAGGCGTTCCTTACGAGAGTACAGAGTCCAGACAAGATTAGCTTATGCATATTGCTTACCCTTTTACAGCCTACAGGGATTTTATGGCAAGATGGACCTCTGTTGTGGATTCACCCAAAGTTATCGCCTGCACAAACTGTACAGCATTATCCCACTGCTGTGGCAGAGCTTGCCCAACAAGGAATCTTATTATGTGTGCAACATTTTGGAGTGTCACCCAAAGAACTCATTACGTCATATGATTAACTGCCACAATAGATGCATGGGCCATATTACATTGTTCATTTTCAGGGTTCATTGATTGTCATTTCCCTAAACATCCCTTGTTAACCTTTTTCAAGGAATATCCGGTGGTGTTTCCCAAAGTGACTGCCGCTCAACCCATTGTGGGAGCAAGCATTATTTTTACAGATGGTTCTAAAACTGGTGCTGGAGCATATATGGTGGATAATGGGACACCGGTCATACATCAATTTTCCCCAGGGACACCGCAACAGGTGGAGCTGCAAATTGTTTTAGAAGTTTTTAGAGCTTGCCCTTTTCCTTTTAATTTGATATCAGATTCCTGCTATGTTGTTAATGCTTTGAAATATCTTGAATGTGCAGGACTGATTAAACCCTCTAGTTCTGTGAGCTCCTTATTTCAGCAATTACAAAATTTGATTTGGCTATGTAAACATCCATTCTTCGTTCAGCACATATGTGCTCATACAAGATTGCCTGGACCTTTAGCTAAAGGCAATGACATAGTAGATCAGTGTACCCGACAAGTGTGGATGTTTATGGCTTCAGCTATACAGCGAGCCTCTGATTTTCATAAAGAATTCCATGTGAATGCACGCACATTGCAGGCTAAATTTTCCCTTTCCCGTGCGGATGCGTACCAAGTAGTCATAGATTGTCCTCAATGTGTTATTTTTCATCATCCCCCTAGTTTGGGAATTAACCCCCGTGGTTTATGTCCCTTAAAAGTTTGGCAAATGGATGTTACACATATCCCTGACTTTGGGCACCTCAAATACGTGCATGTCTCTGTGGATACTTGTTCAGGGATTATACATGCCTCACCTATGACTGGGGAGAAAGCATTGAATGTCATTTCCCACTGTCTGGAAGCCTGGGCAGCATGGGGAAAACCTCAGCAATTAAAGACTGATAATGGTCCGGCGTACACAGGACAGAAATTTAATTCCTTCTGTCAGCGCATGGATGTGCAGTTAACGCATGGTCTCCCTTATAATCCTCAAGGCCAAGGCATTGTGGAGCGTGCGCATTGGTCCCTTAAAGAAATTCTTCAAAAACAAAAAGGGAGAATAGGCCGTGACTGAACCCCAAGAGAAAGACTCTCTCTGGCATTATTCACCTTAAATTTTTTGAATTTGGATGCCTCGGGAAGTTCATCAGCAGATAGGCATCATAATCCACACAGCCCTATGAAGGGCATGGTGAAGTGGAAAGATATCCTCATGGGTAACTGGCATGGCCCCGATCCCGTGCTGACATGGGCATGAGGTTCTGTTTGTGTTTTCCCACAGAACCGGCTAGACCCTATCTGGGTACCTGAACGATTGGTGCGACGGGCCCCTCAGACGGAGAGACGTGATGACACCCCAGAAGCCGATGTGCCTGATCCTGATAGCCCTGATTCTGACAAGCGTGCCAGCGGGAGCAGCTAAGGATCGAATCACAAGCGGAACCTGGTCAGTGGAGTTTGATAACCTGACCCAGATCCTGCGCAATGAGATCATTGCAGTCAACTCCACCCATGTGCACCTGGCCTCTGCTGCGGAAATGATGTCTTGGCTGCGAAATTCTATCACCTTTTTAAAGGAGTGGGCGGGATTAGGTGCCCTGGTAGGCCTACTGGTACTTGTCTCCCTGATGGGCCTGTGGTGCATTGTTCGTTTAAGGGTTTCTCAGCAGCGCAATGCAGCCATGATTATCCAAGCCTTTACAGCCATAGGGGCTGGACAGTCTCCCCAGGCCTGGCTGGCCGCATTAAAAGCTTGATTGCGCAGGATGCAAGGCTAGTGCACTGCACTTGGGTCTAGCTGTATTGCAAAACCCAAGAAGAGCAAGTCTAATTGCATGTGGGTGGATACCCTAATTCCCACCTCTGCAAAAAAGGGTATCGGATGGGTCAAGTGTTCTCTGGGTGGATGACACCTGGACTAACACCAGTACAATGTCCAAGTTGTATTTTGGCAGAGATTAGACCTCTACTCTTGCCTGCTGCTTAAAACAATAAAGGGGGAACTGTAGAGAGTCGTGCACGGCCGCGCCTCAAAGATGGCGCCGGCGTCTGGCTTTCGCCTTCCCGATGGCAGGTGTTCTCTGGGATAAACAACTCCTTATTTGGCTTGGGTATGGAATCTGGCTTGCTTGCGTATGTCTGACCCTATCGGCATTGTCCACGTGGCACTATGGGGTTGGTTGCCCAGTGGCTATAAAGGGCGTGGGCTGGCTTTCCCCGGAGTGAGAAGATGGCTTTCCCCGGGGTCAGAAGATTGTTCAAGGTTCCTGAATAAACTGCTTGGAGAAGAGCCTGGTGTTGCGTCTTCCTTGCTGGTTGAGGTGGACGCAACAGCACACCTCTCTCTACTCTGTTCCTCTTCTCTCCCAGCCAGGTCCAGTCTGCTGGCCATGTTCAGTCTTTTTCTTTCTCTCTCTGCTCTGGATTCTTCCAGATGTCTCTAGTTCTTTTCTCTCTTACGTCTACAGTAAAAACCTTCCCCTTTAACCATACCAAGGTATGGTGATATTTTATTTGTACTGAAATGTGATTTCATTCGTATGTTAACAAATAAAGTTGTCTGGGGGTCAGAGCTAATAGCAAACCATAGCAGAAGCCGGGCGGTGGTGGCACACACTTTAATCCCAATCACATGACAGGCAGATCTCTGTGTGTTCAAGGATACAGCCAGCATGGAGACACACGCCTTTAATCTCAATACCAACCATAGAGACCTAGAGGTCTGTATAGATAGGAGGTGACGAGGAGGTCATGTTGGTTAGGTTTACAACCAATAAGAAGGCAGAACAGAAAGTCAATAATAAGACAGACACACAGGAAGTAGGTCTCTTTCTGAGGGGAAGGACGGCAGTGGCAGGAAGGTTAAGAAGGTGGTTTTAAGTCTCAGTTCTTAGCTACTGTTCTGACCTCTTGGGCTTTTAACTCTGCATTTGGCTCTGTGTTTCTTATTTAATAAGACTGTTACATCTACACCAAGGAGTGATCATGTCCTCAGTTTATACCGTTACCACAATACATGTTTGTTCAAACACATATATGCACATTTGTGTGTGTTCCCATTTTCTTCCTTTATTGAAAAGTAAGGTCCAGAGACAGAGAGCCCAATAGCCTCTGTGAGCTGAGTGTATTAGTCAACTTTTTGACACTATAAAAATACTTGAAATATGCATGCCTTTAATCCCAGCACTTGGGAGGCAGAGGCAGGTGGATCTCTGTGAGTTCGAGGCCAGCCTGGTCTATAGACAGAGATCCAGGACAGGCACCAAAACTACACAGAGAAACCCTGTATTGAAAAACAAAAAACAAAAAACAACAACAAAAAAAAACACAAAGAACAAAGGTTTGTTTTAGGTCATTGTCTTAGTTTTCTTTATATTGTAATAAACACTATGATCAAAAGCATCTAGGGGATGACAAGGTGTATTTGGCTTACATGTTCTGATCACAGTTCATCACTGAGGAAAGCCAATGCAGGAACTCAGGGCAGGATCCTGGAGGCAGACACTGAAGCAGGGTCATGGAGGGGCGCTGCTTATTGGCCTGATCATTCTGGCTGAACCAGCTCACTTTGTTATATGCGGCAGGACCACCTGCCCGAGGGTGACACTGCCCACAGTGGGCTGGGCCCTTCTACATCTATCATTAATTAAGAAAATATCCCAGATATGCCCACAGGCCAATCTGATCAAGGTATCATCATTTCAGTTGAGGTTCCTTCCTCTAAAATACCCTGGCCTGTGTCAAGTTGACAAAAAAACAACATCAGCAAAATCCCCAACACATTGTGATTTCTTATTTTTTAAAAATTTAAAATGTATTACATTTAGTGTGAGTGTGTGTGTGTGTGTGTGTGTGTGTGTGTGTGTGTGTGTGTATGAAAGAGAGAGAGAGAGAATACACATGTGGCACAGGGCACATGTAGAAGCAGACAACTTGGAGAAGCCAGTTCTCTCCTTCCCACATGTGGACCTAGGCATGGAACTCAAGTCATCAGGCTCAGTAGCAGGCACCTTTACCCACTGTTGGCTCATTTGGGGAGGTTCCAGTCCATCATTATCTATACCGATGTAATCAGGCCTGTGGTGGGGCACCCGCTCAAACATGGTAGGCAGCATGCAATGGAGCAAACTGGTCACTTGGACAGGGAACAGAAGCACCTAGGACACCACACTTCCCTTCTGGGCCACACAGTCTGGGACTCCACTTCTTCCCTTCTGCCTCACCTGGGAACAGCTTTCAACACATGGAGCTGTGAGGGGCACTTCCAGCCTGGACTTAGAGCTGGGTGGGCCTGGGTGCTGTCTTTAGTGCTGGTATTTCCACAGTGTAATATGGTGATATTTTATTTGTATTAAAATGTTATTTGTAGGTTAATAAATAAAGTTGCCTGGGGGTCAGAGCTATTAGCAAGCCATAGGAAAGCAGGGCAGTGGTGGCGTACGCTTGTAATCTCAGCACTTGGTAGGCAGAGCTGGGTAAGTCTCTGTGTGTTCAGGGATACAGCCATTATTGGATACACATGCCTTTAATCTTAATACCAATCATGGAAAACCTGGAGGCCTATACAGACAGGCCGTGAGGCGGCGGTCATGTGGTTGGGTTTACAACCAATGAGAAGGCAGAACAGGAACTCTATATAAAGACTTTAACACAGGGGTAGCTCTGGTTCGGAGAGGTAGGACCACCGCAGGAGGAAGGGTAAGGTTTTAGCTCTTAGCTCTGACCTCTTGGCTTTCTTCTTTGCATTGGTTCTGTGTTTCTTATTTAATAAGAAGGTTGGTTACATCTACAGTGTGCCTTCGTCACAGTCAGTCTCCCACTGTTCTGCTTCTCGAGTGCTGACTAAATGTCTCCTTACATGCTTGGTCTCATTGCTGAACATCTGCTGCATCTTTTCCCTAGACACTTGCTCTGTCCTGGAAGCAGCATTTGGCCAGCAGCTCTGTGGGTGATGCCCACTCATTCCATGCTCTCAGTCCACGGGCGCAGGACTAGACTGAATGCTGTCTCACCCATCCCTGTTTGTTCTCGCCAACCTTCATAAAACCCCTACTTCTCTAATGACGCACAGCTGTATTCCACAACACTTATCCCTCCTCACTAAGGACCACCTACCTTTGCCCTCCCTCGCTACAGGCTCGGGTTTCTGGTTTTCATCTGCTGCATCCAAGTTAACTCCAGAGTCTGCGTGGATACCCACCTACCCAACATCTCAGTTTCATCTCTGATGTGCACTCTGACCCTGACATTTTCTTCACTCACTTGTTGCCATGGCGACTCTGGAATCTCCATGGAGTTCTTCCACAGAAGAAATATTAAACCCAAGGCTGCAACTCTCCAAATCTAATCTCTTTTCTTTTCAACACTTCAGGCTTTCCTCCCCGTTATGAACCTCCTTCCTCATCTCTCCTGGCGCAGCTTTTGTCTCTATCAACTGAAACATTTAAATTTATGTTTACATCCTTGTGGTCGATAGACTCAGCTCACAGAACCTACCATGCTTCTGTCATTCCGCTCCCTTCGGCCCTGATGTCTGGCTCCTCCATGTTCAAGCCCTGGCTGCCAGGACAAGGGGAAGGCAATCTCACTGTCGTGTACATTGGTGCCACTAACACACTAAGGTCTTCGGCCCCGCCTGGTGTCTTGGTGCTTTCAGAATGATTGTCTTGAGTGTGAGTTCCCACATTCCACTGGAGCTACTTCAGAGAATTCAACACTTCCCTCACTGGAGCTAGAAAACCTCGCCTGTTCCTGCCTGAGACAAACAGGTTCAGACAGAAACTCCTGCAGGCTTCTGAGAGCAGACCTGCAAACGTGGCTACATCTGCGCCCATCAGCTCCCGTGACAGTGACAGTGAATGGAGACTCCTCTCTCACCCGGGCCTCGGATCCCTCCTCCCTTCCTGCCTCCTTCAGCCCTTACACAACTATCCTCACTTCCTCCTGCAATGTCCACCTCTCCCTCTCTTGTTGATCCTCTGGTGTTTGAATGGAAGAAACCTTTGTTTTTATTTATTGAGAGTCTATAAATGTATACAGCGAAATGTGGTCACACTCACTCCTCAGCCAGGGGTGGGTCTTCGTGACGTCCTCCCTATCCATGCTGGAATGTGGGCAGGCTTCACTTAGAGCGGGCCATGAGCAGGTTACCACAGCTGTTGTGAGCTCTTGAGTACAATAACCATGCACATCCAGAAGACAGCAGTTCACAGCACTCCTCCCTACCCCTCTGCCTTTTACATTCTGTCCATTTCCTCTTCAGGGATATTCCCTGGGCCTGAGCAGGGGTGTTGATAAAGATATGCTCTTTAGGACCCGGTCCTCAGACACTTCTTCTCTGCACCTTGAGTAGTTATTAGTCTCTGCATTGATAGCTGCCCATTGCAAAGAGAAGCTTTTTCTGGCAAACACTGGGAGCAGCCTAGGCCGATGGGTATAAGCATAAATGCCCACTTAATGACAGCAGTAGGTTCCATCCTAGAACCTATGATGTCCATAGTCATGGGCCTTTGACCAGGTTTACAGTGTCAGACTGGAATCTGTCCTGTGGAGGAAGCCTCCTATCCAATCAGAATGTGGTTGGTTGCCATATAACCATCAGGACACTATTGGACCGGTGGGCATATCTTGCCTAGAAGGTCAGTATTACACCATTCAGAGTCCAGCTCTTTTCTACGCACATCCAGCATATACTTCCCTGTAGCTGGAGAAGTTTTCTCCAGCTCCCACCACCAAGTCCCGCCAGTCCCAGAGCCCACTTATAAAATAAACACACAGACTCTTACATTATTTAAACTGTTTGGCCATAGCTCAGGCCTATCATTGTCTAGCTCTCACTCTTATATTCAGCCCATTTCTATTAATCTTTACTTTGCCACGTGGCTTGTGGCTTACCGGTACTTTACATCTTCCTTGTCCTGATGGCGGCTGACAGTGTCTCCCCGACTCAGCCTTCCACTTCCCAGCTCTATTCTCCTCCTTGTCCCGCCTATACTTCCTGCCTGGCCACGGGCCAATCAGTGATTTATTTATTGACCAATCAGCAACACATTTGACTACAGACCATCCCACAGCACCTCCCTGCCCTGTGAAAGCTCACCAGCAGGGAGAACTTTTCCTGGTCTGTGTAAGACTAGTTTTTCCGTGCTCTGTATTGTGAGTTCATGGTGTCTGCAGCAATGCTCTTTGAAGTTATGGCTAGCAGCCAAGAATAATGACGAAAACCTGTATGTTTAGAGATCTCGGGCCTCCCTCACCAACAGCTTGTAGAGACATATCCTTTGCCTGTGCTGTGATTTTTCACTTAAAAAGCCATGTCTTTGGGGAGCATCACTGCTCACTTACACAGTGTTCCTCTGTTTTAACTCCTTTAAATATATTTTTAATTAGCTTACATAAATAATGGGTTTTCATACCTTTTTCGTACACCATTAGTTTTAGTTAACCCAGTCACTTTCCTCTCCTCTCCCCCATTCACCACATCCTCATCCCTACTTAAACCTTTTACCCCCAGAGTCCCCTAAATCTTCTTACAATCACATGTTTTCTTCTGATTAATACTAATTAATTTTTTAATTGGGTTGTAAGATAGTGGGTTTCCATGTGGCTTTTTCTGTATAGCCTTCCTTTTGGTCACCTCTTTTCCCCACTCTCTGATTTCTTACATCTTCAAAGAGTCTCTAATGAGTGATGAGTACCTCAAAATGCCTCTTGACTCTCCAAACCCTTAGCAACTGAACCCACCTCCTCTACACAACCTAAGTTCTAAAACAAGATGCTGACCTCCCTGAGGGCTTCACCTTCTGGAGCCCACACTGCCCAGTATCTGCATTCACCATCAGGATCAGGCCGATCTCACCAAGGGTCAACAGTCTCCTGAGCCACCGTCAGAGCGCCTGTCTGCTCCTGCACTTGGCTTTCCATGAATGACTGCATTCCTGCCCTTGCCTCCATGGCTGTGAAAATCCTTGCTGTTCCTCCATCCTCTCTGGCTACTTGATCCCGTTGCTTTTAGGGGGCTCATTCTATCTTTCCTGGAGTGTAGAGGTTCCTGGGAGCTGTGACTGGCTGTCTCGCAGGGCAGATTTCTTTCTGTTACATCTGGCACATGCCTGTTGCTGCAGTAACTGTATGCTCATGGCTCCCAAGCCACTCCAGCTCTTTCCTGAGCTTCTGTCTTTTGAGAAGCCACATCTGTACCTAAATGTCCCACGGGTGCATCAACACATTCCAAAGAAGCAGGTCTTGAGGGAACCTTTTCCCAACTACCCCATGGTGCTCAGGTAGAGCGTCTTAGATCTCTTCCTCCTGAACGTTCGCCTTGCATTTCATCATTTCATGAGCCCATTCAGTTATCTTTGACTCCCTGCGTATCCCGTGTCAGTATCTCACAGACTCTTGATAGCTTTCTAATCATTGCTATTGCCTAAGGGTTTGTTCAGTTTTATTTTCTTCCCTAAATTATGGAGGAGGGTAGGTGCCAGTGAGTGCAGTGCCTAAAGAGGACAGAAGAAGGTGTCAGACCCTCTGAAGCTGGAATTACAAGCGGTAGTGAGCCATCCAGCATGGGTGCTGGGAACCAAGCTTGAGTCCTCTGCAAGAGTAGTACATGCCTTTTACCACTGAGCCATCTCTCCAGCCCTAGCTTGAAGGTTCTTTTTGAAGTATATAAATATGACTATAAGCCCTTGTGGTAGTTTACATAAAAATGGCTCCCATAGGTCCATAGGGAGTGGCACTATTAGGAGGTGTGGTCTTGTTGGAGTAGGTGTGGCCTTATTGGAAGAAGTGTCTCATTCTCTTCCTGGTGCCTATGGATCCAGATGTAGAAATCTTAGCTCCTTCTCCAACACCATGTCTGCCTCCATGTCACCATGCTTCCTGCTACAATGATAATGCCAGCCCCAATGAAATGCTATCCTTTGTAAGAGTTGCAATGGTTATAGTGTCTCTTCATAGCAATAAAACCCTAAGACAGAAGTTGGTCCCAGGGACTGGGGTATTGCAGTGAAAAGGCCTGACCGTGTTTTTGTGTGGAGGAATGTGAACTTTGGGACTTTGGGTTAGGAAAGTAGTGGAATACTTTAAGTGCAGCTTAATGAGCCATACTAGTAGGAACACAGAAAACAGTAGTGCTGAGGGTGGGTTGAACTGTGGGGGCCTGGCTCAAGAGGTTTCAGAGGAGAAGAATATTTGTATGTGACCGGGAGACCATTCTTGTGATATTTTAGCAAAGAATGTGGCTGCTTTTTGCCCTTGCCTGAAAAGTCTGCCTGAGGCTAAATTGAAGAGTTTTGGATCAATGGCATTGCCAGAGGAAATTTCAAAACAGTCTAGTACTGACTCTGTCATGTGCTTATTAGTGTTCACTCTTACGAAGATCTATAATAATAATAAAAAAAAAGATCATGCTGAGCAAGGAAAAATGGAGAAAATGAGCACCAGGAAAAAGAATAGAGCTAAATCTTGTGTTCAAGGAGATAAACAGATTGAAGAAAAGCCTGATGTTTAGTAGAATAAAGGGAGTAGTCACCTAAGTAATCCAGGTAAGCTTCCAGCTTGTGAAAAGGAATTTTTAAAAAAGCTTAGGGCTAGGTGTGGTAGTGCACACCTTTAAACCTAGCACTGGGAAGGCAGAGGCAGTCAGATTTCAGAGCTCAAAGCCAGCTGGCTCTACAGAGCAAGTTCCAGAACAGCCAAGTTCAGGCAATGAAGGGAAACATTGAAAACAGAAAGCTGGTGAATGAGGGAGCCATATTTCAGCCCCAGCAAGCATCAGAGATTGGCAGCTTTGGCCACATGGTTCTGGCTTGAAAAATAAGGAGAGAAGAAAAAGGTTATGAAATCTCCCTTCACTTCTAAGGAAAGCCCCCCCGAGACCAAGCATGTGTCAGGGGTATCCCTGCATAGAGGCCTAGAGAGGCCATTGCATGAAGCTGTGAAGGTGAAGCCTGGATTGCCTTGGAGACCCCGAGATATTTGAGATGTCAGAGACATGGGATACCTGCTGAGGAGAGCTGCTAACAGGGAGTGGAACCAGCTCAAGAGAAAGGAGTGTGTTGTAGTTGTTAGAATTCTGCCCTTACTCCAGCTGCATGACCACACATGGGCAGTTCAGGAGTTAAGCAAAGGGCCTTGCGTTTTACGTCATTAGTGTGTTCTGGTGACTACACGGCTGGTCACGCAATCAGCACATGCGTGGTGTAGCTCGGTAAGCCCACCTGTGCATGTTCACTGGGAACCCTTAAAAAGTCAGGCGCAGACCCCATCCTCTCTCTCTCTCTGTTTTGCTCTGTCTCTTCTCCACCATCTTTCCCTCTCACTGCACAAGCTCCTTTCCCAGGCCTGGTTCTTCTCCCTCACCCCTCTTCCTTCTAATAAAGCTCTAAAACTAATACTGGGTTCTGTCGTGACCGTGACCTTTCCACGCGCGGTAACCAGTGCCGCCACCAGCGCCACTTACCATTCATTTCAGTAGTCAACGAAGATGAAAGGAGTTGAAGATCTGAAGAGCCCTATGAAATCAAATACGGAGATGCAGAGTTTGGAGTTTGCCCAGCTGGGTTTTGGTCTTGCTTTGGTCTAGTAGTTCCTCTCTGTGCTCCCTTTCCTCTCTATTGGTAAGGTAGTGTGTATCCTGTAAATTGTATTTTGGAAGTATGTGACTGGATTTTCCATTTTGATTTTACAGGGGATTAGAGTTAAGAGACTGCATGAGACTCAGAAGTGACTTTGAACTTTGAAAGAAATTTAAAACTTTTATAAACTATGTGGACTTTTGAAGTTGGAATGAATGCATTTTGCATTATGATATAGCTATAAGCCTATGGGAGCCAGGGAGTGAAATGTGGCAATTTGAATAAAAATGCCCCCTATAGGTCCATAGGGAGTGGCACTATTAGGAACTATTAGGAGGTGTGGCCTTGTTGGAGTAGATGTGGCCTTAGTGGAAAAGGTGTGTCTCATTCTCTTCCTGCTGCCTGTTGATCTAGATGTAGAACTCTCAGCTCCTTCTCCAGCACCATGTCTGCCTGTGTGCCACCATGCTTTACACCATGGCGATAATGAACTAACTTCTGAACTGTAAGCCAACCCCAATTAAATGTTTTCTTTCATAAGACTTTCCATGCTCATGGTGCATCTTCACAGCAATAAAACCCTAACTAAGACAGCCCTTCATGCAAAAAAATCTTTTCATGGTTTCTTGAGGCTCTTGGGAGAAAAACCAAATCCTTACTGTCACTTTTGAAGTCTCATTTGCCTGGCCACAGGAGAGCTTCCTTGCTTTGCCTTATGCCTCACCTATTTCATATTCCAGAGTCTAACATGGAGGGGTATTTAGATCTTTACCAATATAAGTGTCTTTTTCTGGAGCTTTTCAGACTCCTTTTTCCTGGAGCATATCTTCAGTACCCTCTCTATTCTCCACAAGAAGACATCTCTGGATGTCCAGGTAGCTCAGAAGTCCTCCACTGCACTCCCACAGTGTTCCCCTCCTCCACTGTACCCCTACAGTGCTCCCCTCCTCCACTGTATCCTCACAGTGTTCCCCTCCTCCACTGTATCCTCACAGTGCTCCCCTCCTCCACTGTATCCTCACAGTGTTCCCCTCCTCCACTGCATCCTCACAGTGCTCCCCTCCTCCACTGTATCCTCACAGTGCTCCCCTCCTCCACTGTACCCTCACAGTGCTCCCCTCCTCCACTATATCCTCACAGTGCTTCTCTCCTCCACTGTATCCTCACAGTGCTCCCCTCCTCCACTATATTCTCACAGTGCTCCCCTCCTCCACTGTATCCTCACAGTGCTCCCCTCCTCTACTGCATCCTCACAGCTTTCCTTCTCCACTGTATCCTCACAGTGCTCCCCTCCTCCACTGTATCCTCACAGTGCTCCTCTCCTCCACTCTATCCTCACAGTGCTCCCCTCCTCCACTGCATACTCACAGTGCTCCCCTCCTCCACTGTATCCTCACAGTGCTCCCCTCCTCCACTGCATCCTCACAGCTTTCCTTCTCCACTGTATCCTCACAGTGCTCCCCTCCTCCACTGTATCCTCACAGTGCTCCCCTCCTCCACTGTACCCTCACAGTGCTCCCCTCCTCCACTGTATCCTCACAGTGCTTCTCTCCTCCACTGTATCCTCAGAGTGCTCCCCTCCTCCACTATATTCTCACACTGCTCCCCTCCTCCACTGTATCCTCACAGTGCTTCTCTCCTCCACTGTATCCTCACAGCTTTCCTTCTCCACTGTATCCTCACAATGCTCCTCTCCTCCACTGTATCCTCACAGTGCTCCCCTCCTCCACTGTATCCTCACAGCTTCCTTCTCCACTGTATCCTCACAGTGCTCCCCTCCTACCCATTTCAGCATAGGCACAGGAGACTGAAATAGCCTCTTAACAGAAAATCAGTTGCACATCTCACAGCAGCTTCCCAAAGCCAACCCTCACCTCCTACATGGGCATTCCCCATGGTCAACACATAGCCTGGCACAAACAGGGCCATGGAAGCACCTTACATTCAAACCCAATGACAACATAACCATGAAGTCATCAGCTTGTTCGGTGTTTTCCTTCAATCACTCACTACAACCATCAGGGGCTGCAAACTGGCAGGCCAAGTGGTCTCTAGTCTTCCAACCTCTACTTTACCAGTTGTTTGGTTAGAGATCCAAAACTATGGAGTCACTGTAGGTGCATGACATATCTGATAACATCTCATATTTTAATTATATGTATAATCTAGTCACAAAGTAAAACAAAGACAAAAACAAAAAAAAAACCACCAAACAGAAAAAAAGAGCAAAATGAAATTACCCATATTGTTGCCAGACAGTGGTAACCATTATTTGTTTATTGTGTGTCAGAGGACAGCTAACAGACATCAGTCCTCTCCTTCCGCTGTGTGGGTCCCAGGGATTGAAGCCGGGTCAGGCTGGATGCTGGGAACCTTCACCCGCTGAGCCATCTCTCAAACTCTGCTCACTTTCTAATATGGATCCTCCTGGGATTTATTCTTTCTATAACTAGATTCCATTTTCATCTACAATATATCGCTCACGCAGCTTTGTTTTGTACTCTGCTTCTTCTGAAAAAGCTTAGCAATGTTAAAATGAATATTTTCAAATGTCAATATTCATTCTTCTCCCTATGAATTTAGTGAAAGCCCTGCCTCTTATTGCCATGAATCTACCACAATTTATTTCATGAACTTTAAATTGTTTCTCTGTTTTGCTTGATTTTTTGCTTGCTTTGTTCTGCTGAACAACTTCCTTTAAATTCAGTTTTGCACAAATCTATTTCAGTGTCCTTAGATCATCAGTGGACACTACTCCGCCTCTTGACACACCTTCGGAAACTCTGAATCAACTCACTTGCCATCACGGAGTTGTAGACCTGAAATGTGTCACATTGCATTTATCATTAAAAGCTGTATGTTCTGACTGAGAGTTTGAATTTTTCAAAATATATCCTTGGTTTAGAGCATGCAGCCAAACATTTGGCTGCTGTGATCACATCAGCTTGATTTTTACAACTTTATAGGAACGAATGAGTTACTAATCCCAAACCTACCCCCGCCCAGAGCAGGCTCACCTGTGCGCCTGGGCACGCTTTACTTGCAGCTCCATTTACAGCCCCAAGGGACATGGTGGCAGCTTAATTCCCAGTCTTTCAGGATGTAGATTGATTTACTAGATTTTCGTTGAGGTTTGTCATGTCCCAGGCCCTATTTTGAAGCATCAGGGCCACAGCAGTGAACCACCGACCAAGATTTTTATTCTCCTGGATAACTGCTCCCCTGAGGGAGGCAGAAAAAAGTCAGAAATTAAATACATTAAGACGGGTTCAGCAAACGGAGTGGGGGAAGAAGAAAGGCAGTGTAACTGAGAACACGGTTGAGGGAGAGGGCAGAGAACGACACTTCCTGACTTTCTCAGGGGGCGCGCTGAACCGAACCTCAAATGTAAAGGACTGTTGGATCTGAGGAGAAATGTGCTATGGAGGACAGAACGAAAACTGCACAAACTTGGCGCATGAGAACTTCAGGAGAGAGCTCAGGGTATCCTACACACAGAGCGGGTACCCTACACACAGAGCGGGTATCCTACACACAGAGCGGGTACCCTACACACAGAGCGGGTATCCTACACACAGAGCGGGTATCCCACACACAGAGCGGGTATCCCACACACAGAGCGGGTATCCTACACACAGAGCCGGGTACCGTACACACAGAGCGGGTACCCTACACACAGAGAGGGTATCCTACACACAGAGCCGGGTACCCTACACACAGAGAGGGTATCACACACACAGAGCGGGTATCCTACACACAGAGCCGGGTATTCTACACACAGAGCGGGTATCCCACACACAGAGCGGGTATCCTACACACAGAGCCGGGTATCCCACACACAGAGCCGGGTACCCTACACACAGAGCCGGGTACCCTACACAGAGAGCCGTGCTGCTACATAGAGAATATTGGAAGACCAGGAGGGAAGGAGGGAGGGAGGGAGGGAGGGAGGGAGGGAGGGAGGGAGGGAGGGAGGGAGAGAGAGAGAGAGAGAGAGACAGAGAGAGAGAGAGAGAGAGAGAGAGAGAGAGAGAGAGAGAGAGAGAGAGAGAGAGAGAGAGAGCAAACTTTAGGATTTGGGAACTACAGAAAGGAGTGTGGAACACCGTGAATGTACCAGAAGTTTCCCAAAGTCTACTTTCCAGTTATTTTCAGGAGTCCTGCACATACTGAGGCTCTACTTCTGTAGTTACAAATTCTGATTAGGTTCTTAGTCAGAATTTGAAATGGGAGAAAATGAAAGAAATATTAGTAAAAGGAAGAAGAAACACACATAAGCCCAGAGCTCTCTCCTCTGGAGTTGCTGTAGTCACCTGACTCACTCAGAGTCTTTGGACGTACTGAATCAGCAAGAGTTTCTCTCTTCACACTAATATCCTGACAGGGATAATTCTGGGAGAATGGGAAGTCACAGAAAATGTGGGACTTGAAAGACGTTTCATTAAACACAGTACAGCAGTCCAAAGCACTCATCTGGTTAATCGTGGGTGGAATTATATGAGCAAAATATCTTGTGCCTACATGCAACTGAAGGCACAAAGAAGCATTCAAAAATCTTTCATCAAATGTGATCCAGAATTTCTCCCCAAGAAGCTTCATGGACCTGGGTTCCCTTAACCTATGGAATCCTTCAGCCTCTGCTTTGATAGCAGAAAAATTATGACAAGTGTGAAGTCACAAGTGTGTGTGTGCATGTGTGTGTGTGTGTGTGTGTGTGTGTGTGTGTGTGTGTGTGGTGTATGGTGTGTGGTATATGTGTGTGATGTGGTGTGTGTGTGTGGTGTATGGTGTGTGGTATATATGTGTGATGTGTGGTGTGGGTGGGTGGGTGGGTGGTATGTGTGTGAGAGATATATGTGCTATATGTGGTGTGTGGTATAGGATGTGTGCTATCTGTGTATATGTGTGTGATGTGTATGTGTTGTATTGTGTGGTGGTGTGTGAGGTGTGTGTGGTATAGTGTGTGTGTGTGTGTGTGTGTGTGTGATATGTGTGTGTGGTATGTAGTGTGTGTGGTGTGTATGTTTGGTATGGTTGTGTGTATGTGTGAGGTGTGTGTGGTGTGTGGGTGTGTGATTCGTGTGGTATATGTGTGTGTGTGTATGGTTTGCACATAGTGTTTGTGTATGCGTGTGTGGTATGGAGTGTGAGTGGTTTGTGTAGTGTGTTGTGTGGGTATGGTTTGTGTGGCATGGTGTGTGTGTGTGTGGTGTGTATACATGTATGTAGTGTGTGTTTGTACATGTATATGTGGTGTGTGTGTGTGTGTGTGTGTGTGTGTGTGTGTGTGTGTGTGTGTGTGGTATACATGCATCTATCTAGCTTGGTGATTATCTGTCTTCTTTCCTTCTTGACAGACGCTAGAAAACATGTCTGACCAGGTCTTTAACTTTTCTGTAGAGGGACTTTGCACACAGACACTCCTGTTTAGAATTCAGAAGCCATACCCTGCTTCCTCCTCACTCAGCACTTGTCTTTACTCCCAAACTCATCCTTTGTTTTTGATTTTGTTTCTGCTCATCTTTTGAGCACAAGACATTGCCTTTGGAAGAGAAAAGAGCATGGTCTTTACAATAAGAGCTAAAACATTTATATGGACAATCATTAACTTACAGTTAGATTAAAGGCTGCTGTGGGATGGTCTTTCTGTATGCTGTGAATATGTGTTGCTACCATTGGTTAATAAACAAGCTGCGTTGGCCTATGATAAGACAGGTTATAGTCAGGTTGGAAATCCAAGAGAGATACAGGGAGAAGAAAGGCAGAGTCGAGACAGACACCATCCCGCTGCCCAAGAAACAAGTTGTCAGAAGACTGGAAATGCCACGGCTGTGTGGCAAAATATAGATTAATAGAAATGAGTTAATTTAAGATGAAAGAGCTAGTTAATGATAAGCTGGAGCCATAGACCAAACTGTTTGTAATTATAATAAGCCTTTGAGTGATTATTTTATAAAAATGGCTGCTGCCCAGGTGGGACCGGATGAGACCGAGAAACTCCAGTCTACAAAGGCTATAAATAAAAAGCATGAGATATTGAAAATGTAAAGGGAGGACCTACTCTGACAAGAAGGTCAGAGAATACTTCTCTTGGGAAACAAATACTGAGCTGGGTTTTGAACAATGAATAGAAGTTGATTATGAGGACTTGGTGTGTACACCAGGAGATAAAGGGCAAACAGAGGGCCAGACAGAGTCTCGGAGCAGTGAGTATGGTGTGCTGGGAAACCAAAAGAGAACTAGTGTGGTTGGAGCATGGGAAAATAAAGACCTTCTAGAAGAGGCAAGTCCTCTGAGTGTTGCAGTGAGTTAAATGCCCATTTTAAGAGCAATGGAATGTTGGTTGTCTATGTAATCATCATTATATGTCCTGGTAGCTACATCAATTAGAGCTCCTTAATTCATGAACCATGTGATGAGTGATTAAGCTATGCACACTTGATCTATGCTGCTCTTGGTTCATATTGTCACACACGCCTGAAGGTCAGTTGGAAACATCTCTAGAACGAACTGTTGGAGCACTAACTTAACACATTAACTGAAGGCCAGTGTACTGGCTGGATAAAGATCATCTCATGATTATGGCAGAAGTGTGTGGCAGGCAGAGCATCAGGCCACTGTAGCTTCCATTTCGTTCTCCTAAGCAAAGCCATAATTATGTGATCAAACTCAGTTTCAAGGTGTAGGCAGACCACATATTTAATGAATAATCTGGGAGTCATTTGACAGAGTAGGGATAGAGAGGTGAAAATCGGGGCCATTGATGGAATAGACCACCAATGGTAAGTTGGTGTAAAGTTTTAAACAGCCCATTGATATTTTCACTCAATAAAATCCTTCACAATACCAAAACTAATTTTATGAGTCCTGAATACTGCTTTGTGAAAGGTTCTACACTTATCCATTAATACGAGTTTTTCCTCTCCCCCAAACTCACAGAATCACAGCATGTTCCCCACTCAATCATCTTTTAAAGCAACTACCTCCTCCATTCTCCATAGTTTCTAGTCCCACCATCCTCCCCATAGGCTCTCAGTAGTGTCCTTACCAACATCTTCCCCTCAAGCCTGCCTCCACATTGCCCAAAGAACGACCAGCCTCTGTCTTCTGTCTCATGGGATGATGGTTTCTCTCCCCAGCTTGAAATCCAAGGCTCTTTCTGGAATAACCCCATATTTCCTGTCCAGATATGCATTCCAGTCTCTGGCCCCAAGTAGCCCTGTGATAGCAAGTTGACCATGCCACTTTTCCTCTGCCAGATGGCTCCTCATTGACACACTTTTGTGCCTCTGCATGTTTTTACATGTTTCCTTGGCTTTTCTGCCTAGAACTGCTGTTTCCCTTATTGACAATCTGGAAAACTGATCACTCTTAAGACCTGACTCAATGATGACTTTCTGTTTGTCATTTATCCCTATCACCCAGGGAAGAATTAGTCGTTCCTCTTCTCTACTGCTCAATGTTATGCTTGACACAGTGTTATATTGTCTTGCTTCCTCATATTTGGGGTATGCACTTACTATAGATGGTGGGAAAGATACCATGAGATAGGAGAAAAGTACTAAGACTTAATTTCTACTTATTTTTACTAGTATGCTTTAAAATTAATCGGTACATTTGTTCATGACCTACAACATATTAGAAGGACAATAATGTAAGTTAGCAATAGTAAATAGATGTTTGACAAGAAAAAGATCACATCGGGAGGCAGGAAGCCAGAGGAGCTGGGTCAGGAGGGACGGACTCATCTTTAAATTTGTGTGGGAATGAACTCACTCCATGTGACCACTCATCTCCCTTTTAAGAGTGATACATCCAAGGCAGGCATGGTGGTGCACACCTTTAATCCCAGCACTTAGGAGGCAAAAGCAGGTGGATCTCTGTAAGTTTGAGGCGAGTCTGGTCTACATAGTGAGTCCCAGGATAGACAGAATTATATAATAGAGAAACCCTATCTCAAAAAGAATATATTCAATAACTTTATTACCTCCCACACAACCCCACCTCCTGAACACTCTGCCACCTCTTAACATTGTTACCCTAGTGACCAAGTTTCCTTCACAGGAACCTGTGAGGGACATACTTAAGCCATGCCCAAGCCATACTAGACTTCAATATCAAAACAGACTTAAACGAATAGTACAAGATATGAAGTTTTCTTTATACAGTGATAAACAAGGCTATCTGCTAAAAAGTAGAAGAATTCTTCCTCTCTACAGTTTATAAAATGTTGGCATGCTCTTGAATTCTTGTGAAGTAAATGATTAGTTTGGGATGGTTGGTAAATATATGTTTGCCAGATCTAGATGAATCAAAGATTGGTTTTCCCTAGAACCACATAGCTTTGCCTATGATAAATGCCTAGGGAAAGCCAAGGCAGACTCCTCTCTTCATGGTCCACTGTGGACATTTGTTATCAGGGAATGGGCACAGCCTCTGCATCTGGCCTACAAGCTCAGCATGACTGAGAAGAGCCTGAATAAAAGAGTAAAAGTAAACAGTACTAAATCAAATGTGTTCTCTCCATTTCTGAGCCAACAGACTCTCCAGATCTAAGTCCTCATTTCAGTGTCTGTTTCCTAAGCAAGATGCTTTACCTATGTACTGCAAGAGCTGGCTGCCCAGAAAACACTTAACAGTTAAATTTTCTAAATTACACAGGATTCTGGGTCCTCTGCTGCACATATTATCACCCTTCATCTATATAACAGATTTTTTAAAAAAGATTTTATTCCATTTTATGTGTATGCATGGTTTTACCTACATGTATGTCTGTGCACTATATGTGTTCCTGATGCCTGTGGAGGTCAGAAGAGGTAGTCACATCCACTGAAGCTGGAGTTACAAATGTCTGTGAGCCACCATGTGGATGCTAAAAATCAAACCTGAGTTCTTTGCAAGAGCAGCAAGTGCTCTTAACCAGTGAGCCACCTCTCCAGCATCCATAACATCTTTACATTAATGCTTTCATCACTCCTGTTTTATTTTATACATTAGAAGACTCAGAGCTTTCCAACGATAGAGTGAGGATTAATGCCCACATAAGCCTCAATTTACAGTGAGGACTTCTACCAACGGGTTGCATCAACTCTAAAGAAAAACCAATCAATCCAAAGAAATATGAAGTAAACATTAAGTTTTTTTTCTCAGCTCTAAAATTCTAAAATTGTGTGGGAAAAATGGGAACATTATGCAACTGATTCTGAAGTCTAGGAATGAAGGCATTTTAGCAGCTACTGTTTGAGAAACTAGTATTCTATAGTCAGTCAGTGCTCAAGGTTGCTCATACATATTACACATCTCCAAGACAAATACAGACCTCCATGTCTGTGGTCATAGCAAAAGATGACTGTGTCTCCATCACAGCCCTGGGAACCCTTTCGGAAGATCCTGTAATGACACATTAGTCATCATGGAGAGTCAGGCCACATGTGACCTCTTGCCGTTTTCGTTGCCAAATATAGATTTTTTAGAACAAACTTTTAGTCTGGGAAATTTTTCAAATCACCAAAGATGAATATTACAGCCTTTTTCAGAAACATGGCTCATTTTTAGAACAGAGAAAAAAAAACCAAAGATAGTGTAACGGCTGCATGGAAACTTATGAGCAGGCAGGCGGGAACACGCACGTCAAATGTGCATTTCAGTTCCTCAAAAAATGGACATGCTCCGACATAACCTCGCCTTATTGTTTCCAGACGGACCATACTACTGTGGAGTTTAAGGTTTTTTTAGCAAATTGTACATCAAATATGTATTTCCAGATATGCCATTGCTTAATGAGATGAAGCCAAAAAGTTGTAAAGAGTCTAGATGGGATGGGAAACACAAAGGCTGTCCCTAAGAGGGAAATGGGGGGGAAATGACCGTCTACAAGGGTCCTGGGCATGGATTTTCCAACAACTTGTCTTGGGAAAGGATCTGACCAGCCCTCCTTCTGCCTGACCCCGACCCCATTGGCTGGCCCTCTCTTTCTGATCCTCTTTCCTCTATCAATCTGTCCACCAAGGGGATTTCCTGAGCCCATCATAGCCTCTGCCTTTTATCTGGACATTTTCTCCTTTTCAAGGACCCACCATGGCCCTTGTTCTGGTTTTCAGCTCTACATATATGTCATGTGTCAGCTCTCTTGGTACCCATAAGGAAATCATTACACATCCCTCAATGGTGCGGACACATCCTGACAAATGTGTTGATAAGTGATGTCACTATTGTGTGAACAACATAGATTGCACGTGTCCTTACTCTGGGCATCTGTGTCCTGTCGCCTCTTCCTCCTCTTCTGAAGGACTGTGATCTACTGTAAGAGCCTCTAACTTCATCCCTTCCTCCACTCAGGTGAATAGGAGAATGGGGAGCTGTTTGTGGAAGGATAAATGAAAACATCTCAGTTATCAGGAAGTTATACACCCATGGAAACCATTGTTAATAACAATGTATTGTATATTTGAAGATTGCAGAGAAGATGGATTCAGATGCCCTCATCTCTCACACAGCACTACAAATGATAACTGTGTGTGGCTATGCATGTGTTAAGCTACTTAATTTATTTCATTATGTTTTACATCAAAACACCATGTTTTCCAACAAATGCCAGATACCCACCCAGGGCTCTATACATAGAGTTCCTATCCAGGGTGAGTTCTTTCATCTGTGAACCTTGAAGAGAACAGCAAAAGGCTTTAATACTTACCTTATACATGTAAGGCTCATCACGACTGTGTATTATTGTGTGTCTTTAAATGCCTGTGAAAGTTGTAGGCTTTTCCCACCCTGCTTGAACACACAGGGTTTCTCTCCAGCATGAACCTCTCTTTATATCTAAACACAACTGTGGATACTGAGGGGTTTTCCACATTGATAGATTTTCTTTTCTCTAGAGTGTGAGTCCTTCCATGCTTCAGGAACCAGGGGGAGGGGCAGATGGGGACTGGAGGCTTTGCCACACTCCTGTTTGTGTACATTTCCTCTGCATATCTCGCACACTCGTAAGTTTGGGGCCTGTCTGAACTGCAATGGGCAGCTTTCTATTGAAATGTTCACAGTCATTTTCAGTGTTCTGTTCTTTTTTATTTTTTCTACAGCAGTGGGGTTACAGAAAGTTTCCTACATTGCATCGCTGAAAAGTTTCTTCTGAGAAGGACCCAGAAAAGCCTTTTCTTCCACTGTGAAGTTGACAGCCAGCCACATCTTCAAAGGTTATGAGGTCTATTTCTGCTACCAGAGCCTCACAACTGCTCCTGGGTGAGAATGTCAAAGTCACAGAGAACTGTCCTAGAGGCACACGTAGTAATCAAGCCAGTCCTGCAGATATTTTGAATCACACAATAAATCACTGTTAACTCCAGTCACTTATGTTACAGAACACTAGAAATTAGTCCTCCAATCTAACAATAATATGTTTTGTGTTCAAAAACTAAAATTTGTCTAGTATCCCTTTCCCCCTGCCCTCCTCAGATCTAAAAACCTCTCTTCTGTTTCTTGCTTTTCTGGAATCAACTTTTTTTTAATGTCTGTACATGAGTGGGAATATGTATTTTTCTGGCTGGCTTACTTCACTTAGTGTCTTACAGTTTCACTCATGTTGCCAAAAATGACAAGATTTTGTTCTTTTCATGACTGGATAATATTCAATTGTGTATAGTGTAGTAGGACAGGCCCATAGGGTCTAGGAAATTGGTTCAGACCAGTTGCCAAGGCATGCACATAGCATACTTCCTTATGAGCCAACCTGGAGTCTGCCTAAGGGACTAGCAACAGGTGCTGTCAGAGTTCCTGATCATGCCCAGCCAATGAGGGATGACTATGCAATGCCACCAGATTGCAACACAGACTGGGTGCTGGGAGGAGGGTATATAAGGCCTTCCCCTTATTAAATAAATGAGTTTGTTGTTTGCCTTCAACTGATTCCTGATGTCTATGCCATTGACGCTGCACCTTTTCACCTTCTCCCCCAAGGGAGCCCTTAGGATCCAGCAACACTATAGGTACCACACTTTGTCTATTCATACATTGTTCATAAGACACTTGTCCCTGGGGTGTGGCCTCTCAGAGACCCTTAAGACCTGAGATGCATGCAGGTATCGCTCTCTTCACTCCTTCATGGGACTTGGATGTGGGACTGGTTCAGGTGGTCAGAATAGCATTCCAGAACCTTTATCAATTCTGTTCTGTGCAGTGAATTTTTCCCCTTAATAAAATCCTTTGCCCTTTAAACAGATTCTGTGGATTTCTCACGATAGTAGTCCATAGGAAAAGCAACAATAGTGAGCAGGAAAATGGGGAAGGCATGGGGCGAGGGCATCACAACACTCCTAGAATTATCTATGCCAATCCTGGAAATCCTTTGAGGCACAGGGACTAAATTATCCACTGAAGCTATCAGTTCAAACCCAGCATTTTTTGCTAGTTTTGTGACTTTGGCTGGTTGACTGGACCACTTTATTTTTCTGTGCCCTCATTTATAAAGTGAGAGACCATTGACTTTCTTACCAATGTGATGATCACATGAGATGTTAAATGGAGAGCAAACTTCTCGGTGTCCAACTTGTACAAGCAGAAGATGAGGCCACAAGGACAAGTTCAGATCATGAGATGCCCAGATATCCACTGCGTGTAAAATCAAACTCCGTACAGTAACCAATATTACCCAATCCTGCCTACATCCCCATATTCTTTTCCCACAACTCTGCTGTCACTTTTAAACCTACTTTGAACTTGCCATTCTCCATTAATCTGCAAGACCTTTATATATTGTCTTCACTCGTCATAGACTCCCAATTCACCAAATCTGCACATTATCAGGAAGATAGGTCCCTGGGGAAAATATTCTGCAAAGGTGCTAGAAGTCTTCTCTCTCACAATCTATGTTCTGGGTTGCAATTGCCATCTACCTAATTGCTATTTAGTGTTAATCCCCTCCACCAGGATGTAAGGTTTCTGTGAGAATGAAGTTTGTGCTTCATGGCTCACTAATATGTCTCAAATGCCTTGCACAGCACCTAGTACATGGCAAATGTCCTTAAATATTTGGTAGATGGGTAGAAGGAAAGATAAATAGATGAGTGGATGGATATATGCATGCATAAAGAGAGCCCCTTTGGTCTTTTTTAAATAATGAAATGAAAATGCCAGAATTTTGTTGAAGGATGAACCTCTAGTTGTACTAAGAGGGGTAGTTTGGAAGTTTAATGCTTTTGCTAAATCTCTTTTGCAGGGCTTGAGAGATGGTTAAGAGCATTGTGTTGCTCTTGCAGAGGACCTGGGTTCAGTTCCTAGTGCCCACATGGTGGCTCAGAACCATCTGTAACTTCAGTTCCATGGGATCCAACACTCTTTTCTGACTTCTGTAAGCATCAGGCACACATGTGGTGCACACACAAGCATGCAGGCAAAGTATTCACACACACTAAATGATAAATAACTAAACCCCTTTTAAAGGTCGTGTTTGTTTGTAAGCATTAAAGATTTAAAAGTAGACGGTCATCTTTTGTATACAAGGAGGCTCTGGCTTCTTAGAACCTGACTCCTGCTGACTCTGTGGCTTTCCAACTCCCCACCTAAGTGTTGTGGTCGCAGTGTGTATTTCACAAGGAAGCTGGAGCAGAGCAAGGGCACCTTGCTTTGAGGGAGTCCTTGCCCCTGCTCCAGCATCCCTTAGTGAGCAGACATGGGCTTTTACACTAACACGGCCACATACTGCTGCAAAGTGCTCATTAAATGGGAATCCATAGCCATAGAAAAGTAATCAGGATTTAGGAAATTATTGCTTACTGAATTACTAATTAACTTGGTGCCAGGAGATGAGTATCGGTTTTGAAGGCTGATGCTCTCACACCATCTATTCACACCACATGCTGAGTCTAAGTGTACATCCTGGATATTCTTGGAAAACAAATTATCGGTTAAATGGGCATGTTCAGCAATTTTTTAAATATGCAATTACACTACTACTTTCTGTGGACCTCAGACCACACAGCCACCTCCTCTCACAGTTATGAATCTACATAGCATCTCATGTGTGACATCTGAGCGCGTGCCTATGAGAACATAGAGAAGTGTAGAGCAAGGAGGAGGGACTGGAGAATCAGTGGCTCCTGGTTCGCCTTCTGGTTCATCACGTCTTATCTCTGCTGTCTCAGTTGGGCAATGTAATTTCCCTGAGATGCATTCTTCTCTGGTACAAAAATGAAAGTCGATGATGTCAGGAATGGTGTTACTATCCTCATCTTACTCACAAGTCAGGGACATAAAGGGAGCAGTCAGCCTACCCTTGCCTGGAGTTGGGTAGTTATGAAGTATGCGAGTTGGTACTCACAGCCTACTGTCCCGAACACCCAAGGTCAGGTCCTCCACACTCACCAGTTACACTGGAAAACTTCATGCAGCACACAAACAGATGCCGTGTGCATTATTTTCAAAATACCAGGCACCTTCTTGTCTGCTTAAATGTCACTCCCGGGCGCCATCACTGACTCCTGCTGCCCTTCAGCTCCCACCAGCATCCGCACCCACGACCCCATCAGGGCGAACATAGAGGCTCAAGATGGTTCTGTTGTTGTTGTTTGTTTGTTTTGCTTTGTTTAACACCATCTAATGAGAGAGAAAGGAATCTTCTTTACAGTTAGACAAAACAAAAGCTGTTAAATATTTTTGAAATCTTTAAATTCTGCTTGAAACATTATATCCACTTGATTAAAAATTCACATTGACTTTGGGATCTTTTGCCTTTTCAGCTTGCTAAACAAGGTTTGGACAAGAAGTCTGCTCTTTGATTTCTCATTTGAAAGGCCCAGATATTTCACATCCTATTCATCTTATCTCTATTTCTATGCTGCATTTTCTACCATTTCTCCACTTACTCCACTTGCTTCTCTGAAGTCATTTAAGGTGCCATTAAGTCATTCATTCATCAAACATTTGTGACATCCTACCATGCACTTGTTTATGGAACAAACTCTGGGGAGCTCCATGTGAGTAAGACCCAGAGAGGGAACTGGATGTGAGGAGTTTATCACAGTACTCACGGGTTTTCTCTGTGGGCTTCACCATCCTCCAGCTGTACGACCTTAGCAGATTGCATAACTCACCTGAGATGGAGCTTGCTTGTTTGTGGGATACAAACTGATCAGTGACATTTAAAATTACTGTGGACCTGGTGCTATGTGAGTGATGGACATGGAAAGTTATAGGAAGCACAGCTTTAGATGTATGACTTCATCATAGCATCTATCCTCACAGACCCCCGCTCCAGTGGGAATCACAGCGCACGCTCTACACCGAGCAACCATCCCCCAGTATCCATGAGGACATGGCTTCAGGACTCCATCTGATCCGAAACTCTGAGAATAGTTACATAAAACGGCATACTGTTTGCATATAACTTGTACACCACCCTCCTGTACACTAGCTGAAATCATTTCTAGGTTACTTACACAACCCAAAACAATGTTGTTTTAGTGACTTTTTCATGGTTGTCTCCAAACATCTGACAAGAAGCAAATAAGAGAGGGGAGACTGACTTTGGCTTCATTTTGTCGGGCGAGGCACGGGGAGAAAGCAGCTCCTGAGTGTGGGAGCTCCGAGCTGGGCTTCCTCACACCCTTACGGACCAGGAAGCAGAAAGCTCCACCAGAAGTGGGCCTGTGCTACGATCCTCAAGTTCTTTTACTATCAGCAACCACTTCCCAAGTCTAGAACCCATCTTCAGAAGTGTCCTAGCTTCCCAAACAGTAACACCAGCTGGGGACAAGCATCCAAACACACGAGCCTCTCAGGGATAGCTCATTTTCAGGTCATAACAAATGCAAATGCTATGTTTGAGGCTGTTAAACTGTATTAGTTAGAGAATGATGACAAGAAACAGTCTGAGTATTAACACGGTTTTTCTAGATATTTTAAAGGAGATTGGTTGAGTTGGAAGATGCTGAACCAGTGTATGTAGGGTGCTGACCACACAGCTTAAGGAAACCACGTCCATTAGGGACAAAGCCATAGTCAGCATGATGTTCCACAAAACATTCTTTATAAATGTGGGGTGAGTTGGGAAGTAGGAACAAAGCCAAAGAGGACAGGCTATGGCTGTTTCACATTCATATGAACATGTGGTATGCATGTGCATGTGTATAAATGCTCACATGTAATTGAGAGTCTGTGTGTGTGTTTGTATGTGTGTGTATGTGTGTGTATAGGTGTGTGTGTGTGTGTAGGTGTGTGTGTGTGTAGGTGTGTGTGTATGTACAGGTGTGTGTGTATGTGTGTGTGTATGTGTGTGTGTGTGTGTGTGTGTGTGTGTGTAGGGGTATGTGTGTGTGTGTGTGTGTATAGGTGTATGTGTGTGTAGGTGTGTGTGTGTGTGTGTGTGTGTGTGTGTGTGTGTGTGTGTGTGTGTTGTGTAGGCATGCAGTTGATGTTGGGTGTCTTCCTCCATCAGTCTCACTTTATTCGCTGAGACAGGGTCTCTCACAAACCGAAGTATGCCCCTTCTGACTATTCTAGGTAGCCAACTGGCCTCGGGAGTATGCTCTCTCTGCCTCCTGAGTGCTATGACTACAGGAAGCCACCATGCCTGCCTTGCTTTCCTGTCGGTTTAGAGATCTGGACTCCACGCCTCACTCTTGTGTGGCAAGTGTTTATCCGCTAACCCATCTGCCAGCCCCTCAGGTAGCTGAGTTTGGGTATGAGGGGTGGGAGAGAGGAGGGTCACCTTGGATGTGTGAAGGGCTCAGTGCAGACCCTCAGGTGGGAATTTTAGGCTCTTACTGTTTCCTTGATTGTTTTTGTTGCTGGTTGTTGTTGTTGTTTTGTCAGCCTGACACAAGCTGGGGAAGAGGAAACCGCAGTTAGGAAAATGCCTCCATCAGGTCAGCTTGTGAACAAGTCTGTAGGGCATTTTCTTAATTAATGATTGATGGGGAAGGGCCCAGCTCACAGTGGGTGGTGCCACCCCTGGGCTAGCAGTCCTGGGAGGTATAAGAAAGCAGGCTGAGCAAGCCATGGGGAGCGAGCCAGTAATCAGTGTTCCTTCATGGCCTCGCATCAGCTCCGGCTTCCAAGTCCCTGCTTATTTCCTGCCCTGACTCCCCTCATGATGAGCTGACTACAAGCTGTAAGCTGAAATCAACCCCTTCTTCTCTTGTCTCTTGGTCATGTGTTTATCACAGCTCTAGAAAGCAAAGACAGCGTCTCAGGTGGTGAAGGGAGAACCGTCTGTCTGTGGGGTGTGGAGGGGCTCAGTGCGAGTCCTCAGATGGTGGCCTTAGGGTCACAGGGGAGTAGAGGAGAGGGTTACCTCTTGAGTATGCAGAGGTCCTCACATGGTGGCCTCAGAGCCTCGGGGGCATCTGGCATGATTCTGATGACTTGAGGTTTACAATTAGAAAGTAAGTGAACATAAAATACATTTTATAAAAACCACAGCAGTTTCCACTTACTGCTAAACAATGTGTTCGTGTTTATGGGGCTGGATTCCACACCTTTCCATTCCTGCACTGTAATCTTACAGATTCTAGTGTAACCAGGAGCCAGAATGAGGGCGCCTTGTTTGTCTCCTCAGATTATTGCCCGGTGTAAGGAGCCCTACGGAGGCCTCTGCCGCCATCTGCTGTGCAGATCCTGTAACAAATGAGAGCGAAGAGGGGATTCTAGGAGCTAGGGGCATCAAGATCATGATGGGGAAACCTACAGAGACACCCAAACCAAACTAGTGGGAACTCATGAACTTTAGACCAACAGCTGTGGAGCCTCCATGGGACTGAATTAGGCTCTCATTATAAATGAGACAGTTGTGTAGCTTGATCTGCTTAAGGGACCCCTGGCAGTAGGATCAGGACCCATCCTCGGTGCATGAGCTGGCTTTTTGGAGCCCATTACCTATGGTGGGACACCTTGCACTGTTTTGATGCAGGGGGAGGGGCTTGGACCTGCCTCTACTGAATGTACCAGGCTCTGCTGACTCCCCATGGGAGGCCTTACCTTGTCGGAGGAGGGGATGGGGGGTAGGTTGAGGGAGGAAGGCTGGGGTCAGGAGGAAGGAAAAGAGGGAGATCTGGGGTTGGTATGTAAAATGAAAAAAAAAATAAAATCAAAACCAAAAAATGCTCAGCTTAGGTTGGGAAGTGACGCTTCTCCAAAGAGTAACTTCACAAAGGACAGGCCTTTCTTTCTTCCCCAGAACACCATGCTACAACACAGCCATGTGTGGCTTAACAGTGGAAATCCGTTCTCTGGAATCTATCATTAGGGGTTTTTACCATGGAACCTTCAAAGCACGCGTAAGCCTAGCCTGTTACACACCAGGGCTGTGCGTGTGCTATGTGGGAAAGCCTGGTGCTCCTAGGACTGTGGTGAACTAAACCACGTGAAATCAAGCCAAGCAGAAGAGAAAATGGAATGATTGAAGACACTGAAAACAATGGAGGTACAAGGCCACTGCTCTTCCATTGTTTGGTTCTAAATTTTGTTGTTTGTTTTTTTTAATAAGTAGAAAGAATACAAAACTCTAAAAGAGCAATAGAAAATATAATCAATGTGTGAACTAGTAACACTGTCCCTCAATGTGGTTTTAAGTATTAGACACTGTACATAATTGTGCTTGGTGTGTTTCCAGCTGACACACAATAGATTTGTTTACACTGGCATCACAGATACTGCCACATACATATAATTCATTACTGACCAAAATGCCTATATGCGACTCATGACTATCTTCATTCAGTTTTACAAATGGAAAACCATGACTCAAAACAGTGAAGCAACATGCTTAAGGCCATAATGGGCAAGGTTTCTAATCTCTTATCTTTGTAACCCTTAAGACCTTCACCCCACTCTACGCCATTTCGAGTTAAAGAACCTGGCCTGTGGCATCCCCGCCTTCTCTGTTCCTGCCACTTCCAGCTACTTCCTCCTGAGTGGCCTCTGTCCCGTGTCATTGCCCACCTGTTTACTTCCTCACCTGGCTTCTCCCCTGTCCCTACCAATCCCCATTTCATTTTCCTCTCTTAATAATGACACCAGGAAGCTGGTGGGCGATGGGAGTATAATTCCGGAAAGAGGAGAAGAGCAAAGAAGACAGGAAGGGTTGACATGGTGGCAAGCCCAGCACTCCTGGAGCTGACAAGATTTGCTCAAAAGAAATCAAAGATAGAAACCCTGTTGCTATGATTTTAAAATTGTAACAATTGTCTCAGCCTTTTCTCTGGCAACAAGAAAACAAGAAGTAATTTTCCTTGTGCTGGCAAATATATGGGAGAACTTGAAATCAGGTCATTACCACCTGGAGAGCTGGAGAAACACCCTCTGGGAGCTGTGGCTGGCGTTCTTGCCGCAGATAAGGCAGTGGGTCCTGAGAGCAGCTGAATAGGAAGTACATGGTGTCTAAAACGTCTTTGACCTAGTAGAATAAGGCCTTCGTCTGCCTGTTAATATTATATCATCTTAGTACGGCGTACTTAATGCACCTGAGACAGGCAAAATTCACTTCAGGGCCACAGAATGGGAATCTGAAAGGAAAGATTTCACCACATCTGGAGGCCTATCTGTTGCTCTGTAGACAGCAGGCCTGAGGAGATCATAAGAACAGCTGTGTGCATGCAATGCCTCCCAACGTTGTGTTCAGTGACTTCACACTGGCAGCTTGCAGACAGCCAAGGCAGGGAAGTGAGCATGGTACAAATCTGCAGATGTGCTAGACCAGGGACATGTTTCAGATGCTCACATCCTCCAAATCCCCACTCTCTGTAGACTTTGCCCTGGCGCTGTCTGGGGGCTACAAACCCTCTCTCCAATGTCTTTGTCCACAGACCAAGCCCCCTTCTGAGCTCTGGTCCCAACTTAGGCTGTCCTTTGGGCAGTTCTTTCTGGATACAGTAGTCCTTACTAAAAACCAGCCCTTCTGGATGTCCCTCTTGATAAAGGTCACTAGTGACCCCAAGTCGTTTCCTTGGCAGTCAACCTAGAACCTGCCTGGTTAAGCCATGAGATCTGTAATGGTGACTCTCTATTATCAACTTGATGGGATTTATAACCACTATGGAAACAAATTCCTGGGCATGCCTGGGAGGGGCTTTCTAGATTAGGTTGAGGCAGGGCTGGGTCCCAGACTGAGTAAAGGTGTGAAAGCAAGCTGAACATGAGCACTCATCGCTCTCTGTTTCCCGGCTGTGGATGTGATGTGACCAGTTCTCTCCAGACACTGCAGCCATGCCTTCCCTCCCATGAAGGACTGAGCTCCGGGAAAGGTCAGTCAAGGAGCCCTTCTTGTCCGGCATTTTGTCACAGCATTGGGAAGTGGGGAATATGCGGTCCTACTGGTTCTAACCCGCACAGCTTCATCCTCCTGTGACGCCCTCCCTCCAGTCCTTCATTGTCTGCCTGTTGGGAAGGTTACCTCGGCCTCCCCTCCACAGCATCAGAATCTAGACCTGGACAATTGCCTTCCTGCCTTAACCCCTTCAGTGGTCTGCTGCCCCTTGGAGCAATAGCTAAGCCCTATGACCCTGAGACTCTGTGAGCTGACCAAGGTCATCTCCCAAGGACCACTTGTTGTGAGCCATGATCTAACCGAGGGAAACTGGTGTGGCTCACAGAATTGGTTCTCTGAGACTTTCCGTGCTTACACAGAAGCAGTGCATCTACTGTCCGACACCCTGTCATGTCATTCCTCCGGACCCCGCCCAGGCAGCCCTGCTCCAGCAAGTCTTCTAGGAACTGTATGCCAGTCCAGAAGGAGCTGGCTGTATTACATCTGGAAAGTCAGGACTAAGAGCTGAAGGATGTAGTACGTGAACTCAGACACAGAGACTACCAGGCAGAAGAGCATAACGTGTCAAACCCTCTGGGCAGAATGGGACAGCAAGTATTCAGAGGCCTCCGTGAAACCCCACCAGGCAGCTCACTGCGCCTTGGGGCCCCTGTGCAGCTGTACTACTGCTGCATGCATGGTGGCCTGAGCACTCACACATTTCTGCTGCCCTTGATAACATCTTGATAAACCATCATGATGTCGGCTGGAATCACACTGGCAGTGCCAAGACCAGGCACTGGTGGCCAAATCAATGTGCTGCCCTTGAGGATGGTGAAGACAGTATAGACAGGGACCTGGGATGCTCTTGGAAGCCCCAAGATGCTAAGCTCTTGGCTTCCTACAGCCCATAGCATGTATGTTGCCTGCTTCAGGAGGCTGCCCTTTCCTCTCCTCTTGCCAGCATGTCGGAAAGGATATTTCAAGGTACACATGAATGCGTTTTCACACGTCTCTGCACCCAGCAAAAGGTTTTGCTTGGGCCCTCGAGGCTGTGCTGACTGCCATCAAGCTGCCAGCTCTGAGTGACTCAACCTTTGCCTTGGGTTCGAGAGCCAGAGTGGAACCAGAAAACCTGAAGTCTTACATACTTGCTTCCTAAGCTCAAAGCCAGTGATTGGCAGAGGGCAGAATAGAGATGTCCACTCTCAGAGATCAAATTCTCCAGCTGCCCAGACTATGGAAGAGACTTTGTAGGGTGGAAAGAGGGGGATGCCTGTGAAGACAGGACCATATTAAAGCTCTTTATGCTGATTCCGTCCCCACTCAGACAAGGACAGAGAGCTTTACAGAGCCCAGGACTGGGCTCCATCCAGGGGATGATACCCATTGCTTTTAACAAGGACACAAGTTTTCCCAACTTGTGTTGTGTGTGTTTGAGGCTGTTCTTTCAACCTATTGGAGTAGGCTCTAGGTAGGGTGCAGGGGGCACAGGACAGAGAATGCAGAATGTGACCAAATGACAAAGAATGAAGAATGCAATCAGGATCTCCCAGAGGTACCGCCAAGTCCTTATGCCCATTGTGCAGATCAAAAAGTCGAGATTCAGGAAAGTTAGATGACTTGTGTAAGGACATTAAATGGTGGCACAACACCTCAGTTCTCTTTGCTCCGGGGCTCCTGAGATTTCCATCATCCTCTACCACCTGCATCAAGAGGTGGTACAGATAACATCTATTTCTCACCAAAGGAAAGAGACCCTCATAGCTGCTAATGCTGTTTCAAGTGACCCAGCAGCAATGGAGGTTCCCAGGAGGATGTGCAGTAGCTTCACTAGAGGGCGCCAGTGCCTTGGGCATGGTTATAGTCTACCCAAGCCCCACCCCAGCCTATGAAATAGTGTCTCAGCTGGAGCCCAGCAACCACAAGACCAAATGCAGAGGATTCTGAAGCCAAATAAATGCAAAGATCTGTTATTGCCTCTCAGCCCTCAGACCAAACTCATCTGGCCAGGTTAGACAAAGGGCATGAGGAAGAGCGAGGCCAGACTTCACCCCAAGTGTGTCTGGAAGCAGCTGAGCCTCGCTCAAGGTGTCTGGGGTATATGACAGGCAGCAGAACTTAAAGAATGAAGCCTTGCAGTTTGTTGTCAATATTCTCACTTGACTATGACCCCAAGACCCTAAGGATAAGCTGTGTGTGTGTGTGTGTGTGTGTGTGTGTGTGTGTGTGTGTGTGTGTTTGTGTTTGTGTTTCTTGACACCTTTTCCAAGTTAGATATCCAATGTTGTTGCACCAGTTTTAGAAGGAAAACTATATTCCCTTTAGGATTATAAACAGAGATGACTCTGTCACTGTTCAGTGATTGATATGGTCTGAATGTATACCCAGAAGTTGATGTGTTGAAAACATAATACCCAAAGTCACGTGTTGGTGGTGTCTGGAGGTGGTAATCAGGACTGATGAGGTCATGATGGTAGGGCTCCAGTGAGGGCATTAGTGGCTTTGTAAGAAGAGAGAACTCTGAACCCACACACTTGCTCCATCTCACCCTGTGGTGCCCTCTGTCCTATTAGGGCAAAGTAAACAGCCTTCACCAAATGTCAGCATTATGTCCTTCCTCTTACTGGCCTACATATGACAAATACATCTGTATTTTTCAAGTATGTCTATTAATTCTTTGAGAATTCATACATGCATGCAATGCATTTTGATCATATCATTCTCCACTCCTCCCCTTAGCTCCTACCAGTTCCACCCTTACCCTCTCCTCTCCTAATGTCATGTCCTCTTTATTTTTTAAACCTATCAAGTTCAACTTACAATTCCTATATACTCAGGGATGTGGGGCTATCCCTTGAAGCATGATTGGCTAAAAACTAGACTCCCTTTCCCCAGGAGCCATCAGCTGGGAATAGCTCCTCAGCTAGAGCCTGAGGCTGGCGAGCCCCTCTCCCCTCCAAAATTGCCTGTGTTCTTTATAAATTATCCAATCTCATTTGCACCTTATTACAGCAATAGAAAATAAACTTAAACAAGCACTAAGCTACTTATAAAATATTTTCAGTCCTTAGTGACTGCCTGCCCGGTGTTGAGAGGTTCCTTTCTAGAACCTTCAAACTGTATTCTGTCTATCCCTGTGGAATTAAGAGGATAGAGGCATAGAGTCCTTTGTCTGTCAGCAAATGGTGGGTGTGTTCTGAGTTTTGTATTTATTCTCAGTAACCAGGAACAAAGGAAAGATGGGTCCTCTGTAGTGAAAAAAAATGAGAGAGGAGTTGGGAAGAGTGGGAGAGATGAGATCTGGACCCATAAGCAAGGTAAGAAGGAGTTGTTTTGTTTTGAGAAATCCCGAAGTGGGAATCATTTGGAATTCGATCCCTGGAGGGATGTTGTTGTGAATTCCGGAACTGTGTCCCCTTAGCTGTCTCTCTGGACTTACGTGGACACAAGACTGTCACTTCTCTGAGTGTAGTTCAGGACACTATAGGGATGACAGTGTCCTGAATGCAGTGGGGAGCAAAAAACAGAATGCAGCAAAAAAAAGGGGGGGAGCAATGGGAAGTGGCAGTTCTGAGCACTCAATAACCAAAGAGGAAGTCGAAAGCAAGAGCTCAGTGAACCTGAGGAGCTGCCTTGGGCGACTTCACCGAAGCCCGGGTTCTGAGCGTGCAACATGCACATGCTACACTAACAAGTGCACACGGTCCTTGGCTCAGATTCAAGACTCTGGTATGTTATGAATTAGTGTTGTTGCTGTCCATACAAAATCTTCTCCTCTTACAAAAGCACACTGGTCTAATTATAGAAACCAAAGGCTTCTAACATGTTCCTGTTGTCTGTCCTCAGCATGTGGAGCTGTGAATGGCACCATTAGGACACTTTGCTTTAAATAGTGCTGTTGGAGTATTCAGAGCTGAAGATCAGTTAGTTGAGTATTTATCGAAACAGGCACAAAGCCCAGAGCTCAGTCTCCTCATTGCAGAAAAACCAGCTGTGGTAGCACATGCCCGAGCACTCCAGGCTGGAGGCAGGAGGATCAGAAAGTCAAAGCCAGCCTCAGTTAAACAGCAACTTGGACACTAGCCTGAGCTGTGTATGACCTTGTCTCAAAAATTAAATTAAATTTACTATATGAGTTGCTGAGTGGAATTTTATGAAAATTTGTTGATTGAATATTGACATTATATTAGGATTTCTGGCCATTTCTGAAATGGCCCTAAACACATTTCCACCATTTTTTTAGTACAAATTTATTCTAATAGTAGTTTCAGCATAAAATCCAGCTATCCTCTCTGAAAAATGTTGAAGATGAAAATGTTCTATGTCTTTCAGCAACAAATATTCATTTAATGTTTTATTCTTTCTATAAAAAATAACCTCATCAATCTTTCCAGCATGCAAATTTGCTTTCATCTGCTAAATGATAACATTTTATGTAACCAAAGAACGATCTTAAATTTCTGTGTGATTTGTCATCAGTAAGTGTTTGGTTCATTTACCCATTTTATAGACCTGTGTGCCTGGGGTTGTGTGTGGAAATGTTTAAGAAGCCCACCCTAGACCAAGTCACAACAGAGAGTGTCATGGGAAATGTCTAATCATCGGTGTGCAGCGCCATGGCCATGGAGAAGAGGACTTCCGCCCAGGCATGAGCCCACTCACAGGCAGGTGCTGGAGGGAGGTGACGGGAGTTCTCAGTGTCTGCGCTGCTTTGCCCAAGTCACAGGGGCCCTTTCCTCCTTCTGCTGTAGTGCTTCCAAAAGCGGGAGGAGTCCAAGACTTGGTGATGGGCAGGCAGGGAGCATTCTCCTGAGAACTCATCGGATATCATAGGACAGACAGACGGGGAGAATCAGATTGGGTTCAGTGGAGTCTAGTGGGTATAAATTACAGAGAAGCAGATCTGAAGTCCATAAAATTTGGTTCACACCAAATTATCATGCATCTCTGCAACCTCATAGCCAGGGGCTGTGTTTGTACCCGGTAATTATGAAATGACTTGAGAGGCTGTGTGAGTGCATTGTGTAGATAGTTAGGTACTTACTTTAATGAGGATGTAAGAGAAAATACAGTGGTGTTCCCAACCTTCATTTTCAGTAGGAGGACTTTTTCAACAAATATATTTATATTCAAAGAAACATCTTGACTTGATTATTATGCACTGCATATGTCTGTCACATGATCAAACTGTACCCATAAGTACTTACAATTGTTGTGCAACAATTAAAATAAGATTGAGTAGAAAGTTAAGAAGGGATAAGTAAGTAATATTTTAAATGGCATGTTGAAATTGCTGAAGTTGTTTGGAGTAAGAGACAGAGAAAGCTGGGAAATGCTGAACCATTTGTCAGTTTGTTAGTGTGGGTAGTTGCTGTAACAGAAGCCCCCCTTTCAGTGCCTGTGATCAGTGACATCAGTGGCCCCCAAGAAACCCACTGGCACAGAATTCACTCTTCCATGTAGCCCTCTCCCTCCAATTTTCCTGTATTTGACAAATAGTGGGGATTACACTGTGTCCGTTCTAAATCTAACCCTTAAGCCTCAGCATGTTCCCCTTTGGAACTCTCAGGAAACTCTATGAAAATCTCACTCTACAAAAATCCAACTTTCCTATTGTCAGCCACACACATACGTACTCCATACTCACTCATTCCCACTCACCAGCTCACACACTCCTTACTTTCCCACTCTTAGTCACAATCTACTCGGTCTACTCATCCATGAATCTTCAGTCACACAGGCCAGGACACACCCCATGTTCTCTTATGTCCTTTCATTCACTCATGCACACACAATCGTAGTCATTCACACATATATCCACTCAATTCTCAGTCACGCTCTCAGTTATTCACACACACACACACACACACACACACTTTCTACTCATATATGCTCAGGCACTCTATGCCTACAATCTCTACACTCACATATAGGCTTCAATGAGTCACATTCACTACACACACACACACACAGGCTCCATCACACTCACAAATCACAATGCTCCAAATTCACTTATAGCTCCTCAGTAACTCACAGGTACACCGTCTATAGTCACCCTTAGTCACTTGTACAAGTATACACTACATACCCACTTACACACTGTCTTAGTTAGGGTTTCCATTGCTGTGAAGAGACACCATAACCATGGCAACTCTTATGAAGAAAACATCTAATTGTGGTGGCTGGTTTACAGTTCAGAGGTTCAGTCCATTATCATCATGGTAAGACATGGTGGCGTGCAGGCAGATATGGTGCTGGAGATGAGAATGCTACATCTTGCAGGCAACAGGAAGTTGTCTGAGTGTTTCACTGAGCAGAGTTTGAGCAAAAGAGACCTCAAAGCCTGCCCCCACAGTGACACACTTCCTCCAACAAGACCACATGTGGTGATATTGTGTCTCCTAATATGTTGTGCACCCTAATAAACTTATCTGGGGTCAGAGAACAGAACAGCAACTAGATAGACATAGAAGCCAGAAAAAGATGGCACACACACCTTTAATCCTATTGCTTCAGAGGCAGAGATCCATTTGGATCTCTGTGAGTTCAAGGCCACACTGGAAACAGCCAGGCATGGTGACACACATCTTTAATCCCAGCACTTCAGATCTCATGTCTTGCTTAGAAAAGACACACTCCTTTAATCCCAGGAAGCAGAAAGGTATATAAGGCATGAGGATCAGGAACTAGCGGCTTTTAAGCTTTTAGGCTTTTAGCAGCAGTTCAGCTGAGATCCATTCGGATGAGGACTGAGAGGCTTCCAGTTTGAGGAAACAGGATTGGCTGAGAAGTTGGTGAGGTGAGGTTAGCTGTGGCTTGTTCTGCTTCTCTGATCTTTCAGAATTCACCCCAGTATTTGGCTCTGGGTGTTTTTTATTAATAAGACCGTTTAAGGTTTGTGTTACAACCACACCTCCCATTAGTGCCACTCCTTTTGGGGGCCATTTTCTTTCAAACCAACACTTTTCACTTCCTGGCCCCAAACGCTTATAGCCATATCATAATGCAAAAATGCATTCAGTCCAATTTCAAAAGCCCCTGTAGTCTATCACAGTCTCAATAATGTTTAAAAGTCCAAAGTCTCTTCTGAGATTCATGCAATCTCTTAACTGTAATCCCCTATAAAATCAAAAAACAGTCCATATACTCTAACATATAATGACAGAGGATATACATTAACATTCCAAAACACAGGAAAGGGAGCACAGTGAGGAAATACTGGACCAAAGCAAGACCAAAACAACAGCTAGGTAAACTCCAAACTCTGCATCTCCATGTCTAATGTCAAAACACTCTTCAGAGCTCCAACTCCACTCAGCTTTGTTGACAGCAACACACTTCCTTCTCTTGAGCTGGCTCCACTCCCTGTTAGCAGCTCTCCTCAGCAGGTACCCTATGAATCTGGCATCTCCAACATCTTGGGATCTCTAAGGCAATCCAGGCTTCAACTTCACATCTTCACGCAATGGTCTCTCTACTAGGTCTCCATTCAGGGACCTCCCTGACACATGCCTGGCCTCAGTGGCTTTTCTTAGACACAGAGGCAAATTCCATAACCTATTTCCTCTATCTTTAGTTCTAAAGCCAGAACCATGTAGCCCAAACTGCCAAGTTCTGCTACTTGCTGGGGTTGGAACATCTTCACCAGCTTTCTGTTTTTGATGGTTACCTTTACTGCCTACGCTTGGCTGTTCTTGAACTTGCTCTATAGACCAGGGTGGCCTCAAACTCAGAGATCCATCAGCTTCTGCCTTCCCAATGCTGGGATTAAAGGCATGTACCACCATACTGGGCTCTAAACTTTCCTTTAGTTACTTTTTACAAATCAGAAATTTAGCTGGGTAGGGTCTTGCCCTGAGGTCACCACTCCCTTTATTCCATTTCTTAATCTGTTTATTTGCTTGAACACAGAATTTAGCTCCATTCCACTTCCTGATGCTCCTTTT
Organism: Peromyscus californicus insignis; assembly: GCF_007827085.1. NCBI lineage: Eukaryota > Metazoa > Chordata > Mammalia > Rodentia > Cricetidae > Peromyscus > Peromyscus californicus. The sequence continues at coordinate 10,797,476 of NW_026294606.1, forward strand.
CTCCTCCAAGTTTAAATTTTCTTGCTCTTTTTCATTATAAACCTTCATTAGAGTTAACGCTAATAACCACAGGACAGAGTCTATACTAGGCTCTTTTGAGATTTTCTCTGCCAATGTAATTAATCCAAAACTCTTTACTTTAGCCTCAGGCAGACTCTTTGGACAAAGGCATAAAGCCACATTCTTCACCAAAATATCAGAAGAATGATCTCTAGGCCACCTCTGGCACCTCTTGAGGTAGCCCCCCCAGTTCATCCAATCATGCTCAGCACCACTGTCTTCCACGCTCTTACCAGTATGCCCATTAAGCCCTGCTCACTGCTTTCATAATCCAAAGTTCCAAAGTCTAAATTCCTCCAAACAAAAACACGGTCAGGCCTATCACAACAATACCCCAGTCTCTAGACCAACTTCTGTTTTAGTTGGGGTTTCTATTGCTGTGAAGAGACACCATGACCATAGCAACTCTTAAAAAGGAAAATATTTCATTGGGGTGACTTGCTTACAGTTTCAGAGGTTGCCAGCTTCATTAAAATGTCCTTAATGAAGCTCTGCAAGCTATTAATTTTATTCAATCTCAAATCTTCAGTACACAACTTTTTAACACCCTGTATAACAAGATGGGGTGCAAGTATAAGATATTTTGTTGTGTCTCCCAGACGGTTATGATGAAGAAAAGCACCAGTGCAGCTTTGAAGTTAAGGAAGCTATTTCTCTGGCCAGTTATCTCGCTGAAAGAAAACGGACACTACTCTGACTTGAGGGCTCGGTAGACATTTCCTCTAGAGTCAGGAAGGGAGCGTGCCTCCTCCCGGAAAAGATGGCAATATTGGCTGCCAACGATAAAACGTTTGATCTTTCAAGAGAACTTTAGACTTTGGGAGACTCCATAGCCACACCATGAACTTGACAGTTTCCCAATAACTAAATATTCCTCTGAGACCATGCATGCAACTGTTAGTGGATGGGAGCCTTAGATCTCAGAAAACGAAATGAGATCCCACTTTCGAAGCTCTGCCTGACCATGCAGCAATGTTCGACCAGTGAGTGACATTACAGAGTCATGCAGAGGGAAGAATCCACACAAGAGAGCTTGGGGGGTTTAATGTAACAGCCAAGAACAATTCAATGGTAAGATTATAACTTAGAATGTGAAACTATTTGTCAATTTTTATGTTGTTAAACAAAGAACATACAAAATCATCTGCGAAGGACATTCATTCTTGGCCATGTGCTTTGCATAGCGGTAATACCAAGCACAAGAGGCAGAGTGTGGGGAGATTAGGAGTTCAAGGCCTTTACCGCTCCCAAGTAACAGCCTGAACTACATGAGACACTGTCTCAAAAAAGAAAAAATATGGTTTCCTTTCCTTCCTAAATGTGTAAAACTAGCCTTTCTACATATACTTCCTTCACTATAGCACAGCAGGTTAAATGAAAGTGGACATCAGAAGAACCCTGTCTCTTATTAACCCGGGCATTGATGAGATTTGAACAAATATTTCAAAATGCCACTTTCCCATTAACTTTTTTGTATTTGAAAACTAAAGTTGTTTTTCACAAAATGGATAATGGGTTTGAAAATTCCTTAAAATAACTATTGTATGATTTCATCCATTTTAGAGCCAACCTAGTAAATACAGTTAATTTACAAAAAAAGTACAAAAATTAAAAATAAATAGGAAATACTAACATATGATGTGGTAGTTTGAATGAGAAATGTCCCCCACAGCCTCTGGCTTTTGAATACCTGCTCCCCCGATGGTGGTACTATTCAGGAAGTTGATTTGAGAGTTCATAGCCTCGCCCCACTTCCCGTTCAGTCCCTCTGATTCATGTTCCCCAGCTTCCTGTTCCTGTCACCATGCCTCCTGCCTCCCTGCCTCCCTGCCTCCCTCCCCACTGCTCCCCTGCCCTCCTGGTCCCCTGCCCCCCTGGTCTCCTGCCCCCCTGCCCACCTGTCCCCTGCCTCCCTGCCTCCCTCCCCACTGCTCCCCTGCTTCCCTGCCCCCCTGGTCCCCTGCCCCACTGCTCCCCTGCTTCCCTGCCCCCCTGCCCCCTGCCTCCCTGCCTCCCTGCCCCCTGCCCCCTGCCCCCTGCCTCCATGCTTCCCTGCCCCCTTGGCCCCCTGCCTCCCTGCCTCCCTATCATAATGGACTCTTATCCCTCTGGAACTGTGAGCCCACAGATGCCTCTAAGTTGTCAGTTACCTTGGTCATGGTGTTTTATCACAACCACAGAAAACTATCTAATACATGTAGTCAATACTAATATTGAAGCAATAAGTAGAACAGTAAAGACTAGTTTTAGGGATAAAATCAAAACATTTAAGAGCTGTTGGTGCAATAGCACTGGGCATTTTCCAGGGTCTGTTTGCTCTTTAACTGTAACACAGCATCAGCTCCCCTCGCTGTGGTAACTGATGAGAATTAACCATGCAGAGGAAAGATCTAGGTCCCAAAGAGAGAACTCTGCAGAGGGTTGCCCAGGACCCATGCCCTGCCCCACGAAAAAGACTCTCCCTGTGCACAGGATGGGTGGAGTGGGTGTAAGTGCTGACGTCGGTGAGATGTGTGCCATTAAGGAGAAGTTTATCAGGTTCTTAGTGAAGTGCTCACTCTGTCCCAGGCCTGTGCCAGCACTGGGAAGACACAGAAGGGTGACAGGGTAGAACCACCTGCCGGCTGCCCCCAGGGAGGTGAAGAGCTTGGTTGTGATTCATAGATGTAGAAGCTGGCTGCCTTGGTTCAGACGTGTGTTCTGTCACACGTTTTTCTGTGCACCTATGCAGGATGTCTAAGGTCTCAAACTGTAAAGCGGGATAATGGTACTTACCCTGTGAGGTGGTTCTGAACATCGAAACCATCAGCACACATAGCAGGTGTCTTCAGCAGAGCCTGCGATGGAATGGGTGTGATTTGCCTGATCTTCATCAACAAATCTTTTCTTAATTTTTTCCCCAGATATTCAGTCTAACATTCTTGAAGATGAAAATGCCTGGTAGCCACTTTACTTATCAGTTCTTGACCTTCATCTAGACAACAAGGTAGGAAGGCATCCTCTGTGACATAGGCTCCTTTCTTACCCTTGAACACAGTTTTGTGTAGATGGGACATGGTGTTGGGAGTAGGAACTAACATCTTATGGCTATGACAGGGTCCTGAGAGGACCACTGACACTCATGAGACCTGCCACAATTATGTTGAGTTAACTGAGCCTGAGTCCCCCTGGTTCCTGGCCCGTTGGTCAACAGCTGAAGCTGAGGAGTTGTATCATTTGCCCAAAGTGAGAACATTTAGAAATAATTGCAGGTGATTCCACTTCTAGCAAGATCAGAAGAATAAATTGTTCTAAATTCTGACACCAGAAGTGGAAAATTCCACACCAGGAAACTGTTTTGTGTGCAATGCTGTATGAAGTACTGAATAAAGTATCTGTTGGTCTGTGTGTGTAAGGTATACAAAATATCAATGACATTTTAGTATAAGCCTGGGCCACATCCCTAATGAGCTGTCTCATTATGTATGTTATTCTAAAATAAAATTTAAAAACATAGATACTAAATACTTCTGGTTCCAGGCATTACAGGATGAAGGATACTTCCCTTGTATCAGTCTTGTTTAACCAGCACGAGTCTCCCTTGGAGTTGCATATCTTTAGGCTACCAGTAGAGGGCACCATTGCCTGCAAAGTGGTCCAGAGACTGCTTTCCAGCCACCTTTGGCCTCGTGGCAGTCACTGATGATACAAGTAGGATCAGATTTCCCCCGCCAGACCTGAAAACACTGGGAAGCAGGGCTAACTGCACATCCCTGAGACCTGGGTCATAATTCAGCTTATCATGTCTCTAACAGTACAGTCTGGTCTGATGAGCATGAGCCTAACCCGTGGGAGGGGGTGGTTCTTTTACCTCGTGATACTCACAGGTCACCATGGACACTGCTGTACATTCCACTCCAGGAGATGCTGGATCTCCAGGTCACCTCTCTGACCTTCAGTTCCCTCATCTGCAAAAGGCAGAGGGTTCATCTGAGCCCTGGGGGAGCCCTTTGTAAGCAAATCTGCTTGCTAAATCCAGGGGATGCTGGGTGTAACTTAGATTCTCCATAAGGAGACTCTTCCAGTGGAATCCATGCCAGGATGGCTATGGGGTTTGTAGAGCCACCCAGTGACAGGCTTGTGGTGACAGTAATAATTGACTAAATTTGCCATAGTTTCCAGGGCTGTCATATTCATTGTTTGATTTTGACAAGAATCCTATGTAATTAGATACATATTACAGTTCTTGTTCATTACCAGTGCCAAGTTGGGGTTCAAGGACATTTCCTCAAATGAAGAAAGAAGGGCAGCTCACGGTGCCAATTTCCATTCAGAGGTCATTGCCACTGGCTCCTCCCCTGGGAGCTGAGAGTCTGAGAGTGGGCTCTGTGTGCTGGGAACTGAGCCTTGTGGCTGTTTGCAGACTTCTCCCATCTGGCCCCTGAGCTGTCTCAGGAAGATGGGCCAGTCCTGCTTCTGTCCTGAAGAGGAAGGAACTCACGTTGAGGAGAGTCATGGAACCTGAAGCGGCCAGGGCTGGAGAACAAGATGCCAACAGAGGAAAGGGGAGCCAGCACCGAGGAGTAGCAGGATGGTGCCTAGCTTCCAAGAAGCTGGAAGCCCATCTGGCCCCTTGTGTGAGCCTGCAAACTCTGGCCTCTCCATTTGCAAAACAGAAAGAAACACTTTTCCTGCTCATTTTATAAGCTTATTCTTTTTTTGAGAAAGTAACAAGAAATTCTCTAATCGTGGTTGATGGTGCGTGTCTAAGCTGGACCCTCTCAGGAAGTCGGACAAGTCTGGGCCTGTTTGGGATAAGTGAGAACAGGCCACCTAGAACTCAATTTGGAGACAGTTCGGGTCGGTTGTTTTTTACTAAAAGAAAATGAGGAAGTGGTTCTGCACACAAGGCTGGGACAGGTAGGGACAGGTCCCACTGGGTCTGTCCTGGGGGCTCAATAAAAGACTCTTGCTGGAGCCTTCTGGAGCTGTGGAGCTGGCGGGGTTGAAGGTGAAGGAATGGTTTAATGGGAGTGTCCCTAAGCCACTCCAGTGCCCACAGGTTATGTGTGGAACTGGACACAACACTACTTAGTGGCAGCGGGCTGGCAATGGGGACGTCTGTGATGGCTCTTGTGAGGCTCTTCCAAGGTACTAGAAATGCATAAGACCCCAGAAGGGTTCCCAGGTACCCAGGGTGGGAGCACACCAGCTGTGTCATGGTTACTGGCATGGAGATGCTATTGTGTTCTAGTCTGGCAGGACCCAGGCATAAACTTGAAACGGTTATAGCCATGGGCTCCCGCCTTGGTCTATATTGTGCCAGTAACAGAATGCTATCAACCTGGTAATCTATAACTAAAACAAATTGATTGGCTCACGATTCTAGAGGCAGAGAAAGCCAAGATGGGCGTGGCATCTAGAAGGCCTCTCTTGCTGTGTCATCCCATCAGAGAAGAGAAAACAGAGTCAAAGTTGGACATGGAAGAACTGGTCTTCATAGGAACAACCAGCTCCTGTGGTAACTAGAACATTCTCAAGATGGCCTTAATCTGTGCCCAGAAGCAGAACTCACAGACTGACTGCTTTTTAAAGGCCCCACTCTATCCATCTCTCTATCTCTCCATCTCTCTATCTCTCCATCTCTATCTATCTATCCATCCATCTATCTATCTATCTTGTGAGGATTTACCCACATGTATGTATGTGTGCCATAAGCACACCTGGTGCCCACAGAGGTCAGAAGAGGGTGTCAGATCCCCTGAACTGGAGTTCCAGATGGTTGGACACCACCGTGTAGGTGCTGGGAACCAAACCAGGCTCCTCAGTGCAGTGGACAGCTGTTCTGTCTATGATCTGGTTCAGATCTATGTTCTGGTCTTAAAACACCACCCCCAGAGCTGTAGCAGGTAACTGCCCCATCCACCTATGACACTGAAGTACCTGCCCCTGGGTCATGGCTGGAGGCTGCCCTCAAGACCTGAAACACACATAGGCCACCCTCTTTGCTCCCTTGTGGCACTTGGGTACTGGGACAGTCTCAGGCTCAAGAACAGCATGGGACCGTGCCTCACCTTTCCAGGACCCTGCGACAATTCCTCTGTTCTGTCCTGAGAATGCAGATTTCTCACTTTACCTCAGCAAGAGCAAGTAAGTGCTCTTAACCACTGAGCCATCTCTCCAGCCCTGAAGCAGTCCTATTTCTTGTTACTGTTAGAAGGGAATTACACTTCAATATGAGTTGTTGAAACCATTGTTGTTGCTAGTGAGTGAGGCTTGAGAACGGATGAGACCTCTGCCCATGTTTACAGATAACTTCACCATCAGAAAGATTACAGAGACCAGACAAGGTAGGCAATTAGGTGGGAGTTATACTGCAGGGCAAAAGGTGTGAGGGCGGGCTTCTCAAGAGCTGCATCCTAGGTGTTTGGGTGAGCATCTCTGGACAAACCTGAATGGAGGGAATAATTATTCATGTGTCAAAGCAAGGGAAAGGTAGAAAATTCTAGGAACGGGCCATGACTTCCTGTCTGGCTCCCCTTTTTTTCCTTATGCATTTTTTAATGTGTCATGGGACCAGATGAACAAGAGCTGTTGACAGGATGACATTATAATGAGGCAAAGGACAGCTAGTGGTCTTGTCGGTGGTCCATGATGATCTCCGCTGGTTTGGGACAGTCTGGTGTCCTTACTGTGTGAACAGTCACATGATGCCCCATCATAACACAGCTCTGAGGTTGCATCAGCCTTCACTCACTGTGGAGCTTGCCACCCCCATGCCTGTCTAGCTGATGCTACAGTGGGTGGTATTTTTTCATCTCCTGGAGTCAGTGCAGAAGTGGGCAGTCGTTTTCTGTCTGGGTCTGTGGACAGTGTTACACATTCTTGGGGATCTGGCTCCATCCCCGCCAAGAAAGTAAACTGCAGAATGTGAGGTCTCGAGTCATACAGGTAGATTTGAAGCTTGGCTCCACTTCTGCAAGCAATAGGGTCTAGGTTCACCTGCAGAATAGAGGTAAAGAAACGTCCCTCTCTGACCTGTGTGGTAATTAGATGTGATGTGATGTGATGTGAAGACTCAACCATAGCAGGTGTCCTTTCTCATTCCCTCCTCCCGCCCTTCCTTGTTTCTTCTCTCCTCTCCCTCCCATTCTCCTTCCCTTTTTTTACTCTTTATTTTCCTATGCCTTCCTTCCTTCCTTTATTCACTTTTAAATAACCTGAAAAGCCTGACCTGTTGTTTTTTTTAACTCTGCTAATACCCAAGCCAATTCAGATCAATCATTACGATCATTAAACACAAATGTGCATTTGAAAAATGTCCACGCTAGTGCTGGACACAGCTCCATGGAGCTGACCACTCCTTTACAAGAGAGGCCAGGCCAGGGATATCCCTGGGCACATCTGATTTTCATCTCGGGGAAACCAGATCCTGCTCCGTACACTAACGGCCACAGCAGTGTGCTATTTCAAGTCTGGCTTTCACGACCCCAACTCACACAGAAGCCAGTCGAAGACAGGGGTGTAAGGGAAGTCAGAATGTACCACTGGACAAATCAGATGGTGTTTGCTGGTGGAAGACAATGGGAAGAATGCATCATGACGATCATTATGATCAGTGGGAAGCTGGTGGAAGACAATGGGAAGAATGCATCATGACGATCATTATGATCAGTGGGAAGCTGGTGGAAGACAATGGGAAGAGTGCATCATGACCATCAGTATGATCAGTGGGAAGCTGGTGGAAGACATTGGGAAGAATTCATCATGACCATCAGTATGATCAGTGGGAAGCTGGTGGAAGACAATGGGAAGAGTGCATCATGACCATCAGTATGATCAGTGGGAAGCTGGTGGAAGACAATGGGAAGAGTGCATCATGACCATCAGTATGATCAGTGGAAGATTTGCTTGGGAAGACATTGGGAAGAGTGCATCATGACCATCAGTATGATCAGTGGGAAGCTGGTGGAAGACAATGGGAAGAGTGCATCATGACCATCAGTATGATCAGTGGGAAACTTGCTTGGGAAGACAAGAGGCTGTAGGATCCGAGTGTGGCAAAAGGTGTGAAAAATATATTTCTGTCCAAAGGCCAAGAGAAAAGTGATAAGCCCTACGCCCTGTAAAATATCTCCCCTTTCCAAAACTGAGGAAAAGTTGAGTAGGTTCTCTTCACACATGTCAGATGCCTCAGCTGTACAATGCTATCTAATCAGGTCTTGAGCACAGGGAGAGACACCAACGCTCATTTTCAAGGGTGGTCACTTAAACACAGTTTGCACGATACAGAAACCCGTCACTGTGCAGCGAAGGCTGTGGGAAGACCTCAGCTTTATTTTTGTTCATTTCAGCTGAGGACCTGGTGTCTCAGTCCATTTCTCTGTTTTTATAACAAAAGTCCTGAGATTGAGTGACTAACAAAGAACAAAATAGAAATGCATTTGGCTGACAGTCATGGAGGCCTGGCCCAGGCACTGGTGGGGACCTTTTGCTGCACCCTAACATGGGGAATCAACAGTAAGCCTTTCCCACCAAGGCCACCATGGGAGACCCACCCTAGAGACCTCATCTAATCCCAAGGGCCCCTTCAAATTCCATTAACTTATGAATTTGGGGACTGTTTCAAACTTTTGAAACCACGGCTGAGAAGGAGCTAAAAGGGCAGGCTTCCAGAATGTTCCGAGATACGCTTTCAAAGAAGAAAGCAAGAGAAGGTATGAGTAGAGAACTGAGACTAAGGGCATTCTGAAAAATAATGGGGCGAAGCCATTGGACAAATCTAGAGCAAAGTCACCAGCAAGGTGGCGGGGGTGGGGGGTGGGGGGGGGTGTCAGATGGGTGGGATCTACGGGGTGAAGAATGTGCCTGGCTGTCCATCATCTCTGCTCCAGGGCCATCACAGAGAAAGACCAGTGGACTCCCAACTACACACTCTGGAATCTCATCCTTTCCAGGGTAGCAACATCCAGCCTTCAGATGACTTCACACTGTTTCTCCACATCACGGCTCTGCTTTCTTTGACGCAGGCTCCATTTTCTAAGAGTCTTTCTCTGTGTGGTAACAGGACAGTGTTCAACAGCTGCAGGCCCTCCTCCTCTTGGGGTTTCAGATGTGGTGGGGAAAGCCTGCCTACCTCTCCCTTCCCCGACCCTTTAAGTGAGTCCTGGATGAGTTCTGATGGCCTCAGCCTGAGCCATGTGCTCATCTCTGAACCAATTACTGCATCGGGAGAAGTGCCCACCTCTCTCAGACCAGTCCTGAGGTAACCTCTCACCTGTAGGGCAAGAAGAGGATCAAGTTCACTTACTGCATGGTCTGAGGGGGCCGGAAGTTGGCATCTTGTGGGACTCTGGGCAGAAACTGGGTGTGTCTTAGTTACTTTTCTGTGACTGTGGTAAAACACCATGATCATGGCAACTGAGAGAAGAAGGAGTGAGCTTGGGCTTATATTTCCAGAGGGCTGAGTCCACCATGGTGGAAATCACGGTGGCAGGCAGCAGGCACGGTGACAGGAACAGGAAGCGGAGAGCTCACATCTTCACTTGCGAAAGGAAGCAAAGAGGACAAACCGGAAATGGAGTGCGGTTCTAAAACATTCATTCATATGTCCCCACCAGTGAGACACCTCAGCAAGGCTGAATCTCCTGAATCTCCCCAAAGAGCATCACTAACAGGGCACCAAACACTCAAATACCTGAGCCTATGGGGGACATTTCTCATTCAAATCATCCCAGGAGCCTATTAGCAAAAATAAACTACTGAAAGGAAACCACCCGCCATTTTCCTCCCCTCAGTCTGGTTCTGTGGGCTTGACTATTTTAGAGAGTCCCCATGGGTGTAGTAGTTTGTCTGCCTCTTATCTCACTGCCCATACTTTCGTTCATGCCTAGCCATGTCACCACAAGTGGTGAGAATGCTTGGCTTTTTAAGGCAGAATAATATTCTGCTGCATGTACCTGTCTCCTCTCCTTCATTCATTCACACATCAGTGAACAATTAGACTGTGCCCAGATCTGCCTCTTAGGAACAGTACTGTAGTAATCAGGGGACACAGATAACTCAAAGAGTCTTGGCTCAGTCCCGTTGGCATGCAACCAGAAGCAAAATGACTACATCCTTTTAAAGCCCTATTTTTAGTGTTTGAAGAACACTCGTATCGTTTTCCACCGTGGCGAGCTATCTCTGTTCCCACCGGTTCCTTCATAGCCTCGCCTGCACTTAGCTCTGTTCCCCAGGGTTTGTTTTTTAATAACAGCTGTGCTTTGAATCTGCAGTGTCCCTCACAGGTTCAAGTTTTGAAAACTCAGTAGCTAGCTTGGACCAGTGTTTTGAAGGCCGTGGGACTCGGTGGGGATGAGGCCTGGCTGGTGTAAGCAGGTCGCTCGCTGTGGGCCTTTGGAGGCTGTACTCTCTCCTGGCTCTGAGTGCCCTCTCTGTCTCCTCCTCTGCTACACAGGTTTGCCACCAGGGACTCCCCCATGCTCACCTAATGTGATGGAGGGAAGCCTCTCTGCAATGTCAGCCCAGACCAATCTCTCCTCCCCAAAGCAGGTAATCTGTGACAGTGACGCACAGATAGGTACCTAGGACATACGCTAGTCAGCTAAGAGGAATGAAGTGACAGCTCACTGTGGCTTTGGTGGCATTCTGTGATGACTGGCACGTTTGTGAGCATGGTGAGCGATTCTTTCTATGCTTCTTTGCTGTTCACGCGTTCTCTTTGAAGAACTGTCTATGCAGGTCACTTCTCATTCCTCTTGGGGCGCACTCAGTGGAGTTTCAGCTATTGACGAACAGCAAGACCCCAAAACTGAATACCTTAAAATGCAATGGTTCAGCTAAGTGTGGGGGTGCATGGCTGGGACCGCAGCATTGGAGGCAAATCTCTGAGGATTACCTTGACTTCAGGACCAGCCTGGGCTATATAGAGTTCAAGTGTAGCTTGAACTACAAAGTAAGATCTTGTTTTACTCCTACCTCAAAAACAAAACAAAACAAAAAAAAAACAATACAGTGGACAATAGGCTGCTTCTCTTAAGCCTACGGGCTATGTGGAACATCTTTGTCTGTCTCATCCTTAGGTTGACCACAGCCTGCAGCTGAGCAGGAGTGAAGGTCCAAGATGGCCTTCTGCCATCTCTTTGGCCATTTTTAATCCACAAAGATGGGAATGAGACAAGAGTATGGGTCTGAAGTTGCCCCAGCACTGACAAGACCAAAGAACTTTCCTCTGTCACATTCCTAGGCAGGGCTGCAGTCCCAGTCCTCACTTTTCTTTGGGATTTAAGGATGGGAACAAGATGTGGGGGTGGCAGGACACTTGTCTGGGTCCCATGAGCAAACCTCAGGGGAAATTCCAGTTAGACTCTGAGCATTTGAGGAGAACCCTAGGCACCCCTTCTCCCAGGCTGAGTCCTGGCTGAGTCCTGGATGCATAACGTCAACAAAGAGCAGACTGGAACAAAAGGACCATCAGACTCTGCCTTTGTCATTTACATTAGAGTTCCACATCAAAGAAGCTCTGCCCACCCTTTCCTAGACACATCCTCAGCTGGAACACACAGCCAGCATTCGATGATGTTTGCTGGATGGGTACATAAGCCTCTCTGAGTCTCAATTTCTTCATTTGAAAAATAGTCATAACAACAGAAATAAGGACTGCAGTCAGAATGATGATGTCAAGATTTGACCGCTTGCTCATGACCTCCTGTATGATCTGACCTCAGTACCCCTTCCCTGCTTCATGTCACATTTCACAATCAAGAGCCTCTGTGCTCCAGCCCCCTGTACCTTGCTCAGCTTCTCAGGCTCACAATGCTGCTTTTAGTACCAGACGCACGCTACCTGTTTCTACTAATCACCTTCCCAGGCCCAGCCACGCTTCCTGGGAGAAATCTCCTCTGCCCTTTGGGCCAAAGGCACTGTATGCCTTTCTCTCTGCCCAATTTCAGTGGCGATCTGGTAGACTTCCGATTGCTTCTTGTTAAATCTTGGTGCTCCCCAACCTGGCATCAACTCTCAGGACAAGGTTGCTCCAGAGGTTAATCCAGAGCTTAGGCCAATGGCTGGTGCCAATAGGTGTGTGGTGCACACTTGGGCTAGTGCTTAATGTATAGTAGGTGTGAGGTGCACACCAGGCCTGCTCGGGTCAGCGGGTGAGCGCCTGACATGGTACATTGAGCTAATGCTGGTTCCTCCTCATCTCCTCGGGCACAAGTAACCGCTTATTTAAGTGAATCAACACATGAATGAGCCTGCGAAGGACTGGAACTCAGCTATCGTCCTAATTTGTGGGAGAAGACAGAGTGGGAGATGTAATTACGAAGCAATGAGCAAACGTCAAAAGAATTTCAGCAAATGACTGCAGCGGTTCTCCAGCTGTCCCCTCTCATTGTTCTTCAAATAAAAGGGTCTCTGCTGATGAGCAGAGAGAAATGAATGCAAAAGCCACATGAATGGAAAGCCCATACCCCAGGGGGACGGGCTGGAGCCATCTGTGACTTTACTAGGAGCTGTCATCGCTGAAGCCATGGAAAGTCAGGAGAGGTCCCCTCCACCACCCCGGCCTCACGGAGCCAAAAAATACCAATGCAGTGTCCTGTCTGCTGTTCCTCTCCGTCACCAGCTCCTCTCTGCACATTCTTCAGGAGTCGCCTGTGGAACTCAAGCCAGATGCCACCCGAAAATCGGAGGGCAGCCTTCCTTCGGGTGGACTGAGGGCTCATCCACACACCTGCCCCAGCAGCATGGTTACAGACCGCATGGCCCACACTATCGTGTACCAGAAGCCACTCACAGAACAGCCAGGACGCGAATCTCTGCTCCAACAAACAGGCCTAGGATAAGCCTTGCAAGCCTCTAATTTGTGCCTGGGTTGCAGCTGAAAAACGGACTCCGAGAGAGAGAGAGAGAGAGAGAGAGAGAGAGAGAGAGAGAGAGAGAGAGAGAGAGAGAGAGAGAGAGAGGGGATGCTTCAAGTTCTCACAAATTAAAGCCAGTGGGCATCCTATTTGCCTCTGAAGCACGGGATTAGTAGAACTGAGCCCGCCTCTGGTTTTGAGCCCGGTAGGTTTGTTCACTGTGAGTCTGGCATTCACTCTGGAAGCTTGATGGCCAAATGTGAAGACTGCCCCCGGAGATTTCTGCATTTCACGCTCTTCTTTGCCTGGCCTGGTCCAGGCACAGCCTTAGACACACAGTCTCTAGTTGAGAAGAGTAGCACCCAATCTCACCCCTGGCACCCTCATCCACTCTCTGTGGGTTTCCGTTCTCTCCTCTGAACAGTTAGCATTTGTCTCATTTGTCTAATCAAAGCTTTCCTGAGCTTATCTGTGTCAGCCACTGTGTCCAGCCCTGGGTGGGTAGCACGGTCAAAAACCTCAAAGCTCTAAAAAGCTTGTGGTGAATGGGTGAGACCCCAGTGTAGAAGGGTCCTGGAGAGGCTCCATGGTATGCTAAGGCCACAGTAGAGGCCCCCTAGGGCTTCTGAGGGGAAATCCCTGAAAGGAGTGATCCACCTGAGAAGCAGCCCAGGCAAGGGCTCTAAACTGCAAGAGCAGCATTTTCAAAGACCCAGAGGCAGGAACCAGGTTTGTGCATGGATATTACAAGTGTCCATCAGCCAAGCAAAGGAAGATGGGGCAGAGCCAGAGACCAAGGCCTCAAAGTGATAGGCATGTGGATGATATATCTGCTATGTATAGATATTGGGGTTCAGGTGAGTCACATAAAGTGCCTATAGCAAGGTCATATTACCATTGTCCCTTTTCTCAATCATTTGACTCAAACCAATAGATATTTAATGCTTTCTAGCCAGCTGTCCCATGTAAGCACAGTCAGATGACATCCCCTTCCCCCTTCTCTTTCTGGAAATCAGACTTCTGTCACAGCTGCATTCCCCGACTCCCAGGCTCAAGATAAGGCCACTGTCTCCTGTTCCCGTGCCTTCTGCCTGCCTGGCCAGGCCCGCAGACATGCTCTCAGTTTTTCATATTTATACTGGCTGGGGGATGGGAGAGGACTGGCTTGAACTTCTGGGCCTGCGAAGCTGCCTAGCCCAGGGGGTGTTTAGCTTTGTGCCCAGCAGTTGTAATTCTGGGGCAGCCGAGCTGCTGAGATCGGGTCCCCCTGGCCGCGATGACAGGCCTTCAGCAGGCACTGTAATTGCAGAGCTAAAGCTACTCATTTTCTTCCTGGCAGGCCGTAGTTAAAGAGGTGCTAGCGGGCAGCCTGGTTGTCTGCAGCCAAGTTGATCAAAGGGCTGGAGGCATCTGTTCTGCCTCTGTGTTCTTTCACCGCCACCACCCCCACTTGGAAAAAAAATGGTTAAAAAGTCATCTATGAAAATGAATACCTGTCCTTCTCCCGCGGCTAGAAGGCAGGCACGTATTAGAGATATTAAACGTGCGGTCAGCGTTTTCTACACGTCGGCCAGGTTGAGAATGCAAAGATAGGCGCTCGAGAGGAGCCCTGGGTGTCAGTTTCCATTAGGACCTGTAGGGGAGATTTTACAGATTAGATCTGACTCTTTGCACACCGAGGATTTGCTGATGAATATTTAAGTCTCCTGCCTCCAGCTCCGGATGGTCTCCATGACCCCTCCAGCCCCCGAACTCAGCCACCTCTCCCCAGTGTCCCTGGGCCCATGGCAGAGACCGTCGCCTCCCAGTTTAGGCTCTTTCCTTACAGCTAACTAGACAAGAAAACACATTAGGTTTTAAAATGTGCCCAACTCCTCGTCTAATTTGGAAAATGACAGAGAAGAAAGGCAATTAGACATGAAAATGAAACTTGCAGCACAGCGGGGGAGCCGCTGAGGGGGTGCTACTCCAGGGGAACGGAGAGCAGTCAAGGAAAACCCTGCGAAGAAGACACATCGCTTTACACAAAACAAACAAAACAACCCTCCCGGCGTGCGGTCTGCGAGCCGCCCCCAGGCCCTGCAGTACACACAGGTCTATGGATGGGTCTAAACTCAGCTCAGGTTTCCATTCCCACAGTCACTGACACATTCAATTATGAATCTCTGGCTCCTGAGGCCAAGAGAACAAAGAGGAGGTGCCAGTGGATGTGAAGGACCCCAAGTGCAGGGCTAGAAGCTCCTTGTCTTGTGTGTTGGAAGACACACACACACACACACACACACACACACACACACACACACACGAGCCAAGATTTTGCTAATCCCTCTTGTGTGCCTGGTGATGGTAGGTGGCTTCCTGGTACTTTCCAGGCTGACCATCTTAAGCTATTAATTTTCTGCTCCATGTCACCAATCTTGGTCTCCAAGTCACCTTTGGGAACGCAGGATAAACTCAACTCTGCACCTGTGTACAGGGAATTTTGTCATTTCCCAATTATTTTCCCTTTTCATACCTTTATTACAGTAAGAATCCCCATGATGATGCCCTGGGACAGAGTTTTCTACTACAGGTTTGAATAGATGATGAGGCTGGAGGGCAGAAGGCAGCTCACCATCACGGCATGGGTAGGCACCCACAGCCCATTGGCTCCCCTGCAGCCCCGCCCCCAATCACAATGAGCTCCACAGGGACTCGCCAGTGAGACAGACCAGACCTTGGCACCAGGTACCCAAATGACCCTGACCTTAGAAAGGTAATTTCCTTGCTCGTCTCAGTGTTCCAGAGTTAGAGAAACAGGCTCCAGACACTTAGTCAGCATTACCATCTGCCCCTCGATGAGGTTTGGCTCAAAGGGCAAGGACTGTCTGTAGCATGAATCTTAACAGTTCTTATTAATAAAATCAAACCCAAGGCCAGTTATTGGGGTAAATGCTGGAAGGTCAGAGTACCAGAACAAGCCACAGCTATCTCACCTTGCCAATTCCTCAGCTGGTCTTGTTTCCTCAGACTGGAAGCTTCTGTGTCCTCATCCCAATGGCTCTCAGCTGAACTGCTGCTAGAAGCCTGAATGCTTAACCAGCCAAAATGCTTAACCAGGCAAATGCTTCTAGTTTCTGGTCCTCACACCTTATAAACCTTTCTGCTTTCTACCACCACTCCCTGGGATTAAAGGCTGCTTTCTGGGATTAAAGGCATGAGTCACCATGCCTGGCTGTTTCCAATGCGGCCTTGAACTCACAGAGATCCAGAGGGATTTCTGTCTCTGGAATGCTAGGATTAAAGGCGTGAGTGCCACCATTTTCTAGCCTCTGTATCTAGTGGCTGTCTGTTCTCTGACCCCAGATAAGTTTATTAAGGTGCACAATATTTTGGGGAACACAATACCACCACAACTGTCTGTCCTTGACCTTTCCAGGCTCTCATTAAACCTCATAAAGGGAAAACATAATACTCAGACCTGGGGTTTGGAGATGCTCTTGCCTTTAGCCCCACCTCCTTCCAGCCTGCATGGTGCTCTCTCACAAGAGAACTGCCTATTTGTATGAGCCATATAAGTCCATGTTCTCACCACCCTGTGCCATTCCCCTGTTTAGTAATACCATTGCATGTGCCAGCATGCCACTCCATGGACTAGAAAAACCAACTAAGGTCTCCTCTGTGAATAGGTCTGATTCTCTCTCAGAAGGAAATCCTTGGCATGCCAACTTGCTGTTCGTGGTGGTCTGGACCTCTGCTGTGTAAGGCTAAGTTGGATCTGGTGGAGGCAACCTCCAATCAGACATGCTGGCCTGAGCGGGTGAATTTGGGGCCTTCTGACCTAGTCCCCACTCTGCGTTGTGGTAATAATTGCAGGGGCTACATCTGATGGGGAATTCCCCACTGTGGGCCAAGCTTAACTTCAAGGAGAGGAGGAATCAGAACAGCCACTGTGTGGAGCATAATGCCTCAAGCACTTTCCAGGACAGTTACTACACAAGACTACTCAATGTGCACCCAGGACCAGCTGTGCACCAGATCTGGAACTAAAACTTTCATACATAACAGGTATCATTTACGCTTCATAATTACCCCAGGACACTATGCTAGTTATCTTTTCCATTAGTGACAAAATACCTTAGGAAAACAAATTATAGGAGAAAATACTTACTTTGGTTTATTGTTTTAAGACATGTTGGTCTGTCTCCGTTGTTTGGAGGCCTGCAGTGAGGCAAAGAGGAATGACAGAAATGACATCAGTCAGAGCCAGGGATAAGACACACCCTTCTCAGGCATGGCCTCTCCTTCCACCAGCCAAGCTACACCTCACATTTTCAGCCATTTATCAATAACATCATTAGACGATAATTCACCTATGGATTATTAAATCATTGACTAAGTTAAAATCCTCATGATCCATTTACCTCTTGGTGATTAGATCCCCCCGTTGGGAACCAAGCCTTCAACACATGAGCCTCTGGAATCCACACACAGCAAGCATGTGTTATGATCTTCCCTGGGTTTAGGTGAAGCCTAAATAGGACAGAAAGGTGAAACCTGGCTGGGATCTGAGGGCTGGCATGGACACCTAGGTGGGTGCGATTCAAAAGCCCAGTATGGAAACCCACTTTATAAAAATCATCTCGTGTCACCTGCCATCCCATGAGAATAAACTTACAAATCCCATTTTCTCAATGAGAACATTAAGGCCCCAGACATGGGCACTAATGCTGAGGTGATGTGATTGCTGCGTGGGCAGGGTGGGATTCAAACTCAGGAAGCCTAATTCAGAAGAAACTCTCAAAAACTACGTTCACAACCCCACCTGAACTCCTGCCTTGAGTCTGTGTCTGCCGCCTTTACCTGACCTAAGTGGCAAGCTTGTATTTATTACTCAAGATCTAGTTCAAATTCCCTTCCTCTGATTATGCCAAATACATGTGTGTCTCCTTCCCAGGGCACTTAGGTAACCAAGGCTGGATTCCCTGTTGCCATTTTTTTCATTTGTCTATGTCTCTCTTAGTAGATCCAAACCTCTTCCATGTGTCTTTAAATTTAGCATGACAGAGACACTTATATAGCTTTGCGATGCAGAGCCTAGTTCAATTCTCCCAGCTACCTTGGGCTCTTAGAATGCATTCCTTGGACTTTTATGAATTTAGCATAGTATGTGTGCATAGATAGATAGACAGACGAATATGTGCTTGTAGATTAGAAATTAACCTCAGAATCACCCACGTAATTTTTAATAGTTCAAACTCCGGAGCTTTCCCTGTAACCCACCAATTCACAGAAGAGTCCATCACCCACCCACCTTTTGCCCTCAGGAGCCCCTCCACAACAGATGGAACTGATTTGGCCATCCCTGACACATGTCCTCTCCTGTCCTTTTGAAGTCTGATAACAAGATTTGTTCAAATCTTTTGGGGCTTACAAATGCTAGTGTGTGGACTTGTGTGGTATTTCCTACATTCAGGTTCTCATGAGTAAAATGGTTAATGAGTCCTCTTTATACAAAAGGATACATAACTTAGAAACGCTGTTCACACCTTGGCCACTAGGAAAATGTCATTTCACACAATCAAAGCAATGATGTCTTGCTTCTTCTCCGTCGCTGAGTAAGTGCCATACAGGCAGGGGACCCTTGAACCTGAAATCCTCATGTGTGTGACCATACTGATACAAAGAAGATGGAGGTGACGTCCACATTTTTTCACGTCCACAACAAAGGAGTGGAATCCAGTTTTTAAACCCAGTTATATTAAAGAGACGAGAGATTTTACTTCTTCAAGGGGAAAACTGATGGAAATTGAGGTTAGGGGCCAAGACACATACTGGGAGAACTGAGAAACTCATCCTCGAGGTCAGATGTGCAAAGCCGTCCTTATCCCGACCTGTGCACAGCTTTAGAGATTTTGGAAGTGGGTCTTGTTGCTCTGCTCTTGCTCTTGCTGACTTCACACACAAAGATATCAACCCCAGACTTTGTGGTAGACAGCCATTGCTAGTGCTTATTTAGTGAAAGAAGTTGGTGGCTGCCTGGTTCGTTTTTGTCAATTAGACACAAACTAAAGTCACCTGGGAAAAGGGAGTCTCAAGGGATCACACGTACTCCCTCAGATTGTCCTGCGGTCACATGTGTGAGGTATTTTCTTCATTGATGAATCATATGGGAGGGCCCAGACCACTGTGGGCGGGGCATGTGGTCCTTGATTACATAAGAAAGTAACCTGAGCCCGTCATGAGGAGCAAGTCAGTGAGCAGCATTTCTCGTCGGCCTCAGCTGCTTCCAGATTCTTGCCTTCCCTCAATGATAGGCCATAAGCTGTAAGATGAAATAAAGCATTTCCTCTTCAAGTTGCCTTTGGTCATGGTGTTTACCACAGCAACAGTGAAGGAAACCAGTGGCTTTTTGGGGGATGTTAGGAGCCACCCCTCCTGACCTGCCCTCCTTTAGAGCAGCCTCCTGCCCCAAGTTTTTCCAGCACCCATGTTGCCCACTTGTCTAGTACAACAATGAGAGCAAGTCCTTCACTGGATAGTCCGTTATCAAAGCACTTGTCTGTGACAGACAACATACCGAGTTCGAATCCAAGGCTAGGAGAAGTGGTTCCTGTCTCCAAGTAAGCCGCAATGTCTGTTGACAGATAGATGAGAAAATGCAGGGTCATATGGTGCCGCAGAATGACTCGGGAAGAATAATTCAGTTTCAGAGGACGGGCCTACTGGCTCGAATAGTATGTCAGGTGGGATTCGTAGCACAGAACACCTTCGGTTCCAGCTTTGATGTGTGGGTGGGAGTTATCAAACAGAATGGAAGAGCATCCTCGGTTGGATTTCAGTACTCTCCAGTTGAACAATAACTATCCTCTGGATGCGTCATCTCACAGTCTGAGCAGTCCTTTATGTTTGAAGAAAGAAATAATTGACATCCTCTGGAGAGTGTGTGTGGCTCTTTTGCTAAGACACACAACTGCTGCCCAAGGGAAAGGCGATCTAGTTAAACAAACAAACAAACAAACAAACCCTGTGTCTAATTCCACAAAAATATACAAAGCAGGAGCAAAGCTTTGCTGTGCAAATGCATTCTATAAATACTTTCACCGCTCAATTTCCTCACCCTGTAATTGTCAGTAATTTCTTTGGACAAGTTCAGCTGAAAGCATTTCTCCCTTGATAGAATGTTCAAGAAAGGTGTGTTTGAATTTTCTTCGTTCATCTTTTTTCTTTTCTTGCCAAGGAATAGCCACACCCTTGGCCTCTGACCCCTCAGAGCTGCAGGCAGAGAATGGATCAGGTCTTCTCTGGCAGGAAAATCAAATGCTTTTTGTACTTCCCAAAGCTCCTTTGTGATTCAGTTCTGATTGATGTGCCCAGTGCCTCGGAGTTTATCCAGCACTTTCATCTGCTCTTTACGATGACTGGGGTGGGGACTAACGATTTGTCTTCTTTTATAGGTAGAGAAACTGAAGGTCAGAAAGTGCAGTGTGTGTGTGGGGAGAGAGAGAGAGAGAGAGAGAGAGAAGAGAGAGAGAGAGAGAGAGAGAGAGAGAGAGAGATAGCACATGCCATTGCCTTCTAAGGGAACATCAATGTACACAGTCTAAATCCATTAACAACTTCAGGGAGGGTACATCTGAGGAAACTGAGACCTGGACAAGTGATAGAACTCTCCAGAAATGAGCAAGACTTCAGTGCAACACTAGGCCTCTCCCTGGATTCTCTTTTCTGGAGTCACCTCAAGGCTTTCAGCACCAATGCTGCTCTTCAAAGCAGCCCTGTGGAATTACTGTATGTGCCACGGTTGAGGCAATGTGGCTAAAGGACATGGGAATCCTACTCTCCGGAGCCTCTGAACTTGGTGAGGAGTAAGAACAGAGAGAGGCCTCCTGGAATGGGGACAGGAATCAAGCCACAGCTGACACCTTTCTGAATTCTCGCCATGCCAACACGAAGCAAAAACGAATCAATCCTCCTGCCAAACTGGAGGTAGACAGAAATATCATCCCAGAGCCTCTTAGAATTAGTAAAGAGTTTGAGGAAAGTCGTCCAGTGCCAAAGCATGAACTACTAACCACAAAGGGAAAGGCACAGAACTTAGCTTTGGAGACTCACTGCCTGCCTCGTGCCTACCTCTGCTACTTATTAGTTGTGTGTGCTTGGGGGGCAAATGACTTCCCCTCTCTGGCCTTCCATTTTCAAATGTTGGTGGTGCCATCCCTGGGCGGATGGGCCCAGGCTGTAAGGGAAAGGTAGGGGAATGAGAGCAAGAGAACAAGCCAGTAAGCAGTGTGGCTCCATGGTTACTGCTTCAGTTCCTGCCTCTAGGTTCCTGCCTTGAGTCCCTGTGCCAGCTTCCCTCAGTGATAGACCGTAACTTATAAGCTAAAATAAACCCTTTCTTCCCAGAGTCACTTTTGGTCTTAGGATTTATCACAGCAACAGACAGTAAACCAGGACACTACCTTAGGGAAAAGATGGTAAAAGGTATTGATGATGTCTAAACTTGGCTGTCAACTTGACATCCCTGGGAACAGGGAATCTCAGTTGAGGAACTGCCTCCACTGGGCTGCCCAGTTGGCACGTCCATGGGCATTTTCTTGATTGTTAATTGAGGAAAGTAGAACCAGCCTACTGTGGGCCATCCCTAGGCAAGTGGGCCTGGGGCATTTCAGAAATAACTTAATGTGATACTGAAGCATCCAGCAAAATGTGTTCCTGTGGTTTCTGCCCCGGGTTGTGACCTTAAGCTGTCCTGGCCTCCCTCAGTGGTAGACTGTAATCCATAAGCAGGATCAATGGTAGACTGTAATCCATAAGCAGGATCAATGGTAGACTGTAATCCATAAACAGGATCAATGGTAGACTGTAATCCATAAGCAGGATCAATGGTAGACTGTAATCCATAAGCAGGATCAATGGTAGACTGTAATCCATAAGCAGGATCAATGGTAGACTGTAATCCATAAGCAGGATCAATGGTAGACTGTAATCCATAAGCAGGATCAATGGTAGACTGTAATCCATAAGCAGGATCAATGGTAGACTGTAATCCATAAGCAGGATCAATGGTAGACTGTAATCCATAAGCAGGATCAATGGTAGACTGTAATCCATAAGCAGGATCAATGGTAGACTGTAATCCATAAGCAGGATCAATGGTAGACTGTAATCCATAAGCAGGATCAATGGTAGACTGTAATCCATAAGCAGGATCAAGTTTTTCTCCCCCCCTTTCTTTCGGTTGTGGTGTTTAACAGCCGAAGACAAGCTAACTGAAGCCATATTCAAGCAAACGGAACCTAGGAAACAAGCAGGTGTCGCTGCTCTAATATCTGATGAAATAAACTTCAAACTAAAACTAATGAGGAGGGATAAAAGAGGTGATGTCATACTGACTATGGGACAACCTATCAAGAGAACATTACAACTTTAAACATACATATGCCAAACAGAAATGCACCCAATTTCATAAAATAAATATCACTAGATGTAAACTCATAGGCTAACCCCAGGTACAAAAAAGAGGATGACTTCCATACACTGCTCTCACCAACTGACTTGTTGTTCTGACAAAATAACAATAAATAACCACATTAAATGATATCACAGATTAAAGGAACTTAACAGATATCTGCAAAATATTCCATCCAAACCCAGGAGGATACACATATTCCTTAGAGTCCATGGACCACTCTCTAAAACAGGTTATACCTTAGGACACAAAGCAAGTTCTAATCAAGATAGGAAGGCTAAAATAATTTCATATATTCTGTCTAATCACAATAGAATGAGACTACAAATCCCTAAAGAAACTCTAGAGCAAACAGGACCTCGGAAATTAAACTGCACACTGTTGAACAATCAATGGGTCATTGAAGACATGGAGAAGAAAATAAAAACACAATGTACCATAACCTTTGGGTTTAAGTGGAGGGAAAGACAGTCTTAAATAAGAGGCTAGTTTACAGTCCTGAGTGCCTACATTAAGAAGTCAGAGGCATGATTTACTAAACCAGCATGTCTGACCACATTCTAAATATTTATCCTTATACCCAAAGATAAGTGTAGCACCCAATTCTTACCAAAAAAAAAAAAACCTCTCCTCTTTGCAACAGAGAGCATTACAGAAAACCACAACTGGCAAAAACGAAGAGAAAAACTAATCATGGAGTGCCCAGACCCAGTGGCTACATCTATAGCACTACTCTTGAACCTAAGTCTCGGGAACATAGTGGAAGAAGAGGCAGAAAGATTGTAAGAGACAAAAGACCAGGAAGTCTGCTGTGAGACTGTGTCTCTTAGAAGTGATAAGGAAACTTCACCCCTGATGTTTCAACAATATGGCTGTCTGAACAAGACCTGCTAACACTAACAGGGAAGGGAGAAAACTCATGGGGCCCCATACCTAGACAAAAATTATAGGCAACTAATGACAGCCAAGAGAGGGAAAAGATAAGCAATTTAAGCAGATATGTAATAAGCAATGACATTGAAACTAATTTATAACCACCCTACTAAAAAGAGATCCAGGCCCAGATGAATTCATTGGTGAATTTTACTAGACTTTCAAAGAAGAACTAACATCAATTTTTCTCAAGCTATTCCATGAAATAGAAAAGGAAGGAAAGTTTCCAAACTATTTAAAAAATCTAGTATAACCCTAATACCAAAACCAAAGATGCAACAAAAAAGAAAATTGCAGACCATTCTCCTAAATGATGCAAACATCCCCAACAAAATATTGTCAACCAAATTAAAACACATCAAAAAGATTGTTCACTGTGACCAAATTGGCTTTATTCCAGAGATATGGGGATGATCCAATATATGCAAATCAATTAACATTGTAAATTACATAAGTGGTCTCTGTGACAGAAATCACATGGTCATCTCCATAGATGCAGAAAGGCCCTTTGACAAAATCCATCATCTCTCCATGTTAAAAGTACTTGGAATAAGAGGAGTATATCTTAAAATAACAGAGTTATGTATGGCAAATCTAAGCCAGCATTATATTAAACAGAGAAAAGCCCAAAGCATTGCCACTAAAACGAGGAACAAAACAACCATGTTCATAGGCTCATAGTCTCCACTCTTATTCAACATTGTTCTGGAAGTCCTAGCTAGAGTAATAAGACAAGAAAAGCAAATATAAAGGACATAAATAGGAAAGAGAAAAGTTGAAGTGCGTCCATCTGCAGATATGATTCTATACCCCTAAAATCCTGAAGTCTCCACCAGAAAAAATTCTAACAACTGATGGCATAATAGAAAATCAGCTCATAAAATCCATAGCCCTCCTGTATACAAATGGCAAAAATACTAAGAAAAAAATCCTGGAAACTGTACCATTTACTATAGCATCAAATAAAATCTAATATCCTAGACTAACCCTAATCAAGGATGTGAAAAACTTCCATAGTGAAAATTTGAAAACACTAAAGCAAGAAATCAAGGAAAACACTGGAAGATGGGAGATCTCCCATGCACGTGGATTAGTAGGATTAATATTGTGAAAACAGCCATCCTCTCAAAACCAATCTATAGATTTAATACAATCCCAATTAAAAATTCAATTGACATTCTTCATAAAAATTGAGGAAAAAAATCTTAAAATGCACATGAAGGCACAAAATATGCTGGATAGACAAAATAATCCATGAGCAAAAAAAGAATACTGCAGGAAGTAGTATCATACCTCATTTCAAGTTATTCTACAGAACCATAGTAATAAAACCAGTATGGTACTGGCACAAAAGTAGACACATGGGATAGAGAACCCAAATATAAGACCAGACAACTACAGCCACCTGATTTTTGACAGAGATTACAAAACAAAACAAAAACAAACAAACAAATAAAAACCCCCACATTGGAAAAAAGATAGCATCTTCAAGAAATGGTGCTGGAGGAACTGGATGGCCACATGTAGGAGGATGAAACTAGATCCTTATCTCTCAGCCTCCACAAAACTCAGCTCCAATTGGAGCAAAGTCCTCAATGTAAGACTTGACACCCTGAAACTGCTACTCAATAAAGTGGGGAGAAGCTTCAACTCTTAGGCACAGGCATGAACTTTCTGACATGACTCCCATAGTACAAGAAGAAAGACCAATAATCGACAAACGGGTCTCATGAAATCAAAAAGGTTTGTGCAAAAAAGGAAACTGCCAATTAAGTGAAGAATCAACAGAGAGAATGGGAAAAACCTTTGTCAACTGCACATCTGACAGAGGATTGATGTCTAGAATTATGCAAAGACTTCCTAAAACAAACACTCAGAAAACAAACAAGCCAATTAAAACATGGACTATAGAACTGAACAGAAATTCTCAAGATGAAAAATAAAACCCAAAATCCTTAGCTTCTGGGGAAATGCAAATTAAATCTAATTTACGATCCTACCTCACACTAGTCAGAATAACCAAGATCAGAATACAGCAGAGACCCAGTAAATGGATGCTGAGAGCTGATCGGCATCATCATCAGTGAGCTACGGAGCTGCCACCTCACAGTGGACAGCCTGGATGAATCTGCAGCATCAAGGTCACAGACAATGCTGGGCCATCACCTGCCACTCCTTTGTTTCTTCACTTCCTAGAGGGATTTTATCATGATCTTCCCAGTAGCTCAGATGAGAACTGCCTGGCCACATATATCCTTATCAGCACCCAAAGCAGCTGCACTTAAATGTAAGGGAGGGAGAGCTCATAGGAGATTAAACCTGTGGCTGACGGACCTCCAACCTCTTCCATTCCAAGAACAGTATGTTTAGCCACAGCCACAGCAGCGTTTCACACCCTGGGTCAAGAGTATTTGCTGGGTTTCAAAGCCAAACCAGTCTAAAACTGCATACATTTTGATTGTTTAAAAAAGGTTTACTATGAAGCATTCACACTGAGCCATCCAACCCTCTCAGGCAGATTTTTTTTTTTTTTAGAACCGAAAGATTTAACTGAAAATATGGAACTAAAATCCAATTAGCACATTACACAATGCAATCTTGTTTTTGAATATTGGTTGTTGTCTTGGGCATAGGACTAAATGGATAGACAGATGAATGAATGGATGGTTTAAAGGGGAGAAAGAAGGATGGGTGAAAAGGTGGGTGGTGGATGGATGAATAGATGGTTGGAAGGGAGGAAAGATTTGCTAGATCTGTGAGCCCTACACATAGCTTTAACAATGAACACTAAGCCTCAATCGCTTCAGGCCAATCCCAGTGGTGGGACAGCTGGATGGGCTTGCAGGGGGTGGTTTAGGAACCAAGCAGATGTGGGCACTAGTTTTGCCTCCAACACCTGGACAGATCTTAACTGGGGTGGGCCTGCATTTCTTCCTTTATTGATGAATGACTACCTACAACAAAGCTATCGGTCTGTGATGGTAGCTGAGGTGTCAGGCCGCACTACATAGTGAAGAGCAAGGTGCTTGATGAAAACTGGGGAGACACTCAGTGCTCCACTGATGGCCCACCCATCACCCCCACAGTCTCTCCATCTTCAAGGCTGAGCAGAAGTATAGAAACGGGAACATCTCTTTGCATAAATGCAGTCTGCAGTCTGGTTTTCCTATTTTCTTGTACTCTGCAATGGAAACTTGATAGTTGAATCTTGGTTTAAATTTCCCTCCGCATCCTCCTTGGCTAAAGCTGAGGTCTCTCCATGGAGATGGCTGGAAAGGTCTCAAGCTCAAATTGTTTAGAATATGGTTCTGAATTCGCTTCCATTTCCCTAATGATATACAAAGTTGGGTTTCTTCGTCCCTCTCCTCTGACCAGGCAAAGATGTGATTGACTGTCTGAAATAGCAGCCCAACCCAGGAAAAGGGAGTGTTCTACAATATGTCATGAAAAGGAAAAGAAAAATAAAGAAACTGCAAGCAATTTGCCATGTTGTATGCCTTGGAAAGGCCTGGTAAACTTTCTAGCAAATTGCTGCTAATTATAGGAAAGCCGCCTTTGGCTTCGGAAGACTCGCTGTGTCGCTCAGGTTGTCAGGTCTTGGCAAACACGAGTCTCTTCCATTGTTATTTTAGTTGGCTTGCGTTATCGATGTTTATCAAATGGAGTGTGGCTGTGCTTCTGTAGACTGCGTTCTACAGGCAGCAAGACACCGGAGCCAGATGAAACAGGCCACTGGCTGACGAGGCCTGGTGCAACTTCCAGAAAGATTGTCTGTCTGTCCTATAACCATGTTTTAAAGAAGTTACAGACTTCATACACGCTTTTACCATAAATATACCACTAGTCTATCTATTCTTCCTTCCTCCTTTCCCTCCATTTCTCCCTTTCCCAAACTCACATTGTGTTGGCTGTTAAAACTTCAAGAGTTCTCTTAGCAACTCCATAGACTTGGTTGCCCCATTTGGGTCCTCCATCTGGTCCTTCCTGGCCACCTCCAGATTTGTTTCTTCTTCATTTATCTCACTCTTTACAGTTGTTCATAGACTTTTTAGTATTACTATGCACTTTGCTGTACAATTATTTTTCTTACATCAGTAGTAAAGTTACATAAGTGACCATCTTTGGAGGTGTCTGCACTTCCTTCGTGTAACATCTATGAGTAGTCTAGAGCTGGCTTCACAGTCCAATAGAAACAGAATGCCACTCACACATGGAGCTTTAAATTCTCTATTAGTCACATTATGGAAAACTAAAAAGCAGTCACAATAGACTTTAATGTCCTACATCTTGACAGCCTTTATCTGATACCAGAGGCCACATTTATTGGAATGATATTATAATACTATGGGAACTTGACCTTCAGAGAGCGCTATTATCATTTCTAAAGGCATATATAGACAGCCTCTGTGCCAGCTCCCATTGCTAAGTATCATTTTCCATTTCCCTTGGATTTCTGTTTCCATTTGCTCCCACCCATCACCTCAGCAATGGGGGCAGAGCTTCCTACTGTTCCTGGGCATCCAACACAGGTCAGTAGCTTTGGTGAGGCTATTTCCTCTGAATTGAAACATCTCTTTCTGGAGTCTGGAGGGAGGCTTGGAGGATTCAGGAATCTGAAGGAACAAGGCTCAAGAAGCTCAGAGAGTTACAGAACCCACTAGGCCTCTGGCCTCGGCTGTGCCAGCAGCAAGCAATTGCCGGAGAGAGGAGACTCTTGGAACAGCTGCCTGCAGGTCACAAGGGGAATCCCAGGGAGGCAGCTTTCCTGGGGTTCACTCATGCTGGGGTACCTTTCGGTGATGCTGTCACTCATGCTGGGGTACCTTTCGGTGATGCAGTCACTTACGCTGAGGCCTATCTTTTGTTGGTGCGGCTGATGTTCAGTCACATTTGCAGCTGCAGTAATCCCTCATCCATGCTTTGGTAAGTAACCCTACCAGCCTTGTTGGTTTGTGGACTTTGTCTTGGGTGAGGGTTTGCTCCTTTATTTAAAATGTCATCAGTGATTGCTCTGGAGTGAGGAGATGTTTGTTCACATCTCCACAGGAAAAGCTATGCAACAGTGTCTGTGCCAAGGTCACCTCTAGAAGTGACTGAAGGGTGCTGTAATTAATGCTAATGGTTTGGGGTCAAAGATATGAGTGCCCCAGAACCTTGATCCATGCTCTCTGTGAGCTCTGAGACAGAGCTGCTGGACCCAAGGGCTGGGCAGAACCCCTCTGAAGCTATTCTTCCAAGCTGGTCATTTATACCCTATCTCCCCAGGGTCTCCAAGCCAACCCAGAGAAGCCCAGAAAGAAAACACAGCCTTGTCTTCACCTGTCCTGCCTTTGGAATTCATCCTCTAACAAAATGTCCATTTCTTAGGGCTTAGGGGATGGCTCAGTTGCCAAAGTGCTTTCTACACAGGCATGAGGATCTGGGTTTGGGCCCCTGCATTCGTGCAAGATAATAAAATAAAATAGAAAATTGATGTGGTGGTGAGTTCCTGTGGTCTCATCGCTGGGGAGACAGAGACAGGAGGATCGAGGGTATATTGGTTAGCCAGTCTAGCCTAATTGACAAGCTATAGGGTTCAGTGAGATCCTGTCTGAAGGAAATAGTGATGAGTGATTGTTGGCCTCTGGTCTCCACACGCATGCATGCACGTGCGTGCACACACACATACACATGCCCATTTTTCTGTGTTCCTCAAACTCCTATACATATGACTATAATCTGGAGATTGAGATTCACAGTAGGGTGTGTGTGGGGGAGGGGGGTTACACGTAAATACTATGCTCCTGTACAAGGAGCTCAAGTATGCTGGGAAGGTCCTGAAGCTGATCTGTAGGGATCCAAGGAAAGACTGTATGGGGATAAAAGTTCCTTGGAAAAAGATCAAAGGCAAAGCAGCTGCTGAGAGAGAAAATAATTAGTCTGGATCCTAGCCAAGACAGTCAATAATACTATAATCCATTCATTCATTCATTTATTCTGCAAGAGTTCAGCTCCTGAGCTGCCCCAGGGCCTTTTCTGCAGTCAGAGAACACCTGATTTCTGCTTTCGAGGACTTTTCAAGGCTGGGGATCAGCTGGTCAAGCCCATCAGCTAGCACAGCAGCTGAGGTAGGTATTGAGTTACCCAGAAAAAAAATAGCAATCATTTTCAGGAGAGGGAGCAGAGCCAAGCTCACCTGGTGGTCTAAGAGGTGGTGAGTCGGGTAAGCCAGGGTCATGCAATGAACAGGGATCTGTTAAAAGTGAAGAACAGCCCTGTAGAAATAGGGGGCAGATGACTGGAGGTCACAGGAACCACAAGCAGAAAGGGGGTTCGTGGGATCACAGTGGTGTGGCAATGTGGTGCAAAGCTGAGGAACAGGTTCAGAAGACACAGCCCTGCTGTGGGATGTTCTGTATGGCAAATGTGTTGCTAATTAGTCAATAAATAAAACACTGATTGGCCATTGGCTAGGCAGGAAGTGTAGGCGGGACAAGGAGGAGAATAAAGCTGGGAAGTGGAAGGCTGAGTCAGAGAGACACTGCCAGTCGCCATGATGACAAACAGCATGTGAAGATGCCGGTAAGCCACGACCCATGTGGCAAGGTATAGATTAATGGAAATGGATTAATTTAAGCTGTAAGAACAGTTAGCAAGAAGCCTGCCATGGCCATACAGTTTGTAACCAATATAAGTCTCTGTGTTTACTTGGTCGGGTCTGAGCGGCTGTGGGACTGGCGGGTGAGAGAGATTTGCCCTGACTGTGGGCCAGGCAGGAAAACTCAAGCTACACAGCCCCTCTTCGTCTTTCTAGCTACCAACTATGTTAAGAATCATCAATCAGACCCCCACCTTCTCTATAAGGCCGCTTCCCCTTCCAGTGTTCTCACAGTGGCTTGCTGTTCCCACTGTCTGCATGCGGAACCTTGAGTGTTCTGACTCTCCTCCACTTCCAGTGCTGTGCTTCAAGCCATCCTTGACGCCTCTGTGATCTAACTCACATCAACACTACAGTGGCTGTCATGCTAATTCACTTCACCACCTGTCACGGAGACATGCTCGCTATCTTTGGGAGTCATTGTGCCAACCTGGCTTGTCTGCTGCTGTCTGCAATCCTTTTTATCGCTGAACTCAGAATCAAAAATTCAAACGGAAAGGATGTCCATGACCCTTGTCAATGCTCTTCCTCTCAGGTGCAGCTCTGAACTCTTTTGAAGATCTCTTAGTAAAAAGACTTTCCACTCCACCTTGCTTGTCTGATAGCCCAGCTCTACCAAGTGGTCCTACTACTTCCAAGCACATCATAGTTGCCACACCGCCATTTCTACATCAGCCTATTATTTCTGCATGGAATTGCTCTTCACTCATGGAACTACATTAACCCCTAATTTTTCCTTTTAAGCTCCAGCTCAAAAAATGTCTGCCTTTCCCACGGCTGTCTGCCTTTGCCATTCAGACCAGCCATGTCTGTCTGTGTCCTCAAACTCTGTTGCCCTCTTTCTAACGCTACACTATCACATGATTTCACAACGGCTTGTGTTAACTTCAGTAGGTCTGAGGAGACATGCCACTCTCAGTACTGGCTTTAATCTCTAGAAGCATAACTGTGTAACTCGCAAGTGCTAGAAATTATTTGGTCTTTGCTGAGCCGCCATGTAGCCATAGCAAAAAGGAGAATGAGTGCTTAGCAAATGGCTTGTGTTTTCAACCTTCTCTGCCAGTGTCTGGCTTTCTCAATATTCTTTTGAGCTGACAATCATTCCCCCCAAACACTTATTCTCTTCCTCTCCTTCTCCTTTACACTGTTTCTCTCTTCCTCTGTCTGTCTGTCTCTGTCTTTCTCTCTCTCCTTCCCTCTCTCTCTGTCTCGCAAATACTAGTACCCAAAGCTGCTATGAGCTTCTAGCTTGCATATCTGCTCATTCGCCTCTTACATATCTGCTTCCTTATTGAGGCACCAGCCCTGTCGTCAGAGATACCATGTCTCGGGAGTGATGCCTCTAGACAAGCAGCCTGCACAAATTCCACTGTGAATGTTGCTTCCTAGAGCTTTCCAGCATAGTAGATCTGCTGGCCAGCCCTTCCTTCCTGGGCCCGCTCTTGTACAAATCAGCGAGGCCTCTCTTCTTTCTGCTCTCCTTTGCCCAATGTCTGGATGCCCAGTGAGTGAGCAAGGATCTCTCTGTCCTGTCAGCTGTGAGAGAAAGTAGAAGACTCTACTTCTGCATTCATAATTCCTGACACCCTCCATTCATTTTTCCCCCAAGTCTGTGTTTCTCAGTGAACAATGAACTCCTCTATATCCTGTGTTTCTCAGTGAACAATGAACTCCTCTATAGGCTGTATTCTTATTTTATATAGCTTGGTACTCCAAAAGCCTACCACAGCTTCTAGATCACGTAGATTCTAAAGTGTTGAATCAACACTTTTAAGGACATAAAACATATATAAATGTTTAAGTGATTAGTAACTCTCCAAAAGAAAAAATAGCATGGACTCCTTGTCCTGATATCAGCACTGTGAAGTCCTGTGTTTAATAGTTGATTCCTTTGAGATATGAGCTTCATCAAACAAAGGCCTCCAGAACAAAAGTTACCCTTATTTCACCTGACATACTCTAATTTATTGTTCCTTTTTCAAGTCGAACACTGGCCAGGAACAACCAAATTTCTCTGTTCTCCTGCCATCAGCATGTTTTCTGTGTGTTTCCCCATGTCATCAATGAGACTCAGTCAGCAGGTGGCCCTCCCTGGGTAATGTTACCTTCTCAGGATGCTCCTGTCTCTGCCTCCTGTACATTACAGACATGCAGTGCCTTCTCCTGTGTATCTGGTGCTGCAGAGCAGGAGTGGGTATGCTAGGCAAGCCCTCTACCAGCTGAGCTGCCCAGCCCTACAATACCTCTTCCTTGATGTAATTCACAAAATTGTCCCCAGCATCTGAAGAATGTTGATTGCAAGACCCTCCTACAGATATAAAAAATTCAAGTTTCTTATCTAAAATAGCATTTGCACTGAACACAGCATCCCCCCTTATAGTTTAAACTATGCCTAGATCTCTCACAATACTCAATACAATGTAAATCTGTATAAATAGTTATATTTGTAGGAAATAATGAGAAGAAAAATCTGTGCATGCTCTGTAATGACACAGTTACTTTTCTCATTGATGTGACCAAATGACTGACTGGCTACAATTGAGGAAGCATTTCTTTTGGCTTATCATTTAAGGAGTGTAGCTCATCATGGCTGGGAAGGCATGGCAGCAGGAACACAGGGCAGCTGTGCACACAGTCAGGGAGCAGAGGCAGACGGATACTGCTGGCCCACTCACTTTCCCCTTCTTACTTAGTTTGGGACCCCAGCTCATGAGACTGTGGTACCCACATTGGGGTCAACTTTACTCCAGTGAAATCATTCAAGAAACACTGTCCTGAACAAACCCAGGCATGTTTTCATGGTGATTCTGAATCTCACCAAGTTGACCATGAAGATTAACCATTACATATAGATTTTTCCCTTGCTGTTTTTTGATGCTAGCTGGTTGAATCATCAGAAGCAGAACCTGTGGCTAAGAGCATTGATTATATGCTATTCTATTATTTTGGTAAGTGCTTCATTGCATTTCTTCCTGTATTCATCCTCTTACTTTCAAGTTGGCCAAGGAGATGGTAAGGGCTTGCTTTATAGCCTCTTAGTGGCTTCCCAGTGCTAACGTGGATGTGAGCAGTCACTTGGAAAAATCTGGCTGTACTCCTGGCCAAGAGCCTCTGCTACTTTATGCTACTGTCATCTTAGACAGATGGAAGGCTTCTATTCTTCTTAGACACACATAGGAGATGAAAGAGTCCCACTGAGAACTGAGAGAGCCGTGACGTATTCGTGGTATCATGGAGCCCTGGGCAGAAGTCCCAAGTGCGTCAAGTGACAGGGCCATGAGATGATGCCTGTGACCTCAGCAGCCAGGATCCAGCATCTGCTTGGGAGGAAAGACTCCAGAAGACAGCTTTGCTGGGTCCTCACAAACAGCAGGGCAAATAAATAACCAAAGAGACCACAGAAGACTTGGCCCAGCAAAGGACATAGACAAGAGGAGCATTCTGGGAGAGCCTTGATCTCTTAACCTATCCCCTTGCTTGGCCAACTGCTCAGAATGGAGGTATAGAGTGAAGTATTAGAGTCACATGGGATGAAATGTATCCTGAACTGGAAGATCTTTATGTTAAAACTTAGACACGTACATCTAGGACTGTAGGACGCACCTGCATTCCACAAGTTAGAAAGGGTATAACATCTCTGTGGCTCAAATTCAGCTGAGTCATTCATAGACAATGCCACATGTTACCCTCATAACAAAAGAATAATTTTTTCTATGTTACAGAGACAAAGGGAGAGGTCCAAGAAGCCTAGGTATTCAAGTGTCACAGCATAATCGGATGGCAGAAAACAGATGGGAGGTATATCCAGTGATGCTCCTCCAGGGCCATTGCTCCCTGCCTTTAGATAGTTCTCTCCAATCTAAAGCCAATGGGACACACAGTGGTTATCATTGCACAGAGTGGACACCCTAGCAACTTCAGACAGAAAGACACTTACAGTGTGACCTTCTTCACAGGTCCCAGGAAGGACAGGCTCTGACCATCAGGAATTCACCCCCAGGAGAAGCCAGCATTTTGCAACCTCCCTTCCATATCAGAGAGTTCTGAATTCTAAGAAGAGCTGAAGATGAGCTGCATCTGTGTTGATCACAGGATGCTGCTTCCTTGGAGTCACCGAGCTGGTCTAGTTCAGTCCTTGGATGGCACTGTTGACAGTGACCACATCTGTGTGCCTTCTGTACTTAGAAGTCAACCTTGAAGCATTTGACCTTAGTCTTCAGTTTTCAAACTGAAAGAAGACCTACCCAAGGTGCCTGGGATACTGGAAACCAAAAGCTGACTCTGGAGCTTAAACCACATCCCTTCTATTTTAAACATTCCGAGAGGCACTGATTCGGGTACCGCCAGCCGTTTTGCTGGCCTCATTCTGTGGGGCTGCCTTACAGAGCTGTCTGAAGAGCCAGATGGGAAGGCTGGCACCTGAATTTGTCACTTTCTCCTAATCTGTTTTTAGAAGACCCTTGATGAGGGAGGATAAACTGTTTTGTGTCTTTGCTTGTGATAAGAGAACTGACCGATTCTTAGCTAGCTACTTAGCTAGGCTTGGAGGTCAGGAGGGCTGGGGCCACACCTCTCTGTGCACCTGCACTGACCTGAAGCTCCAGGCTATCCAGTCCTGAGTATTTTAGGCCACTGGAAAAGCAACTTTCTACACCATTAATATGACCCCGGTGACCTACCTCCCATACTGCTGCCAGGACTAAGCCAAAGGTTACCAGTCCAAGCCCTTCTGATCCAGCTCCTTCCCATTTTGCCATCATTTTGTCTTCCCTAATCTTCTGACAATTTAATTCCTCCTCCCCAAAGCTATAAAGCTAGAGACATTTAACGCCTCCATACCCTTCTTCAAACAGTGCCTGACTCATGCGTGTCCTTGGCTTTCCAAGATCTCTTTGTCTTTAAGATTCAGTTTAAACATGTCCCCTTCCCTGGTGTGCAGTCCCTACGTGGCCCTAACTGGATAGAGTGTAGTTGGAGTTTTCCTGTGTCCACCCGGCTCCTGTAGCCGCTCAGACCCAAGTAAACACACAGAGACTTATATTACTTATAAATGGTAAGGCCGTGGCAGGCTTCTTGCTATCTAGTTTTTATATCTTAAATTAACCCATTTTTATAAATCTATACCTTGCCACGTGGCTTGTGGCTTACCAGTATCTTTACATGTTACTTCTCATGGCGGCGGCAGCTGACAGCGTCTCCTGACTCAGCCTTCCACTTTCCAGAATTCTCCTTTCTGCTTATCCCGCCTATACTATACTTCCTGCCTGGATACTGGCCAATCAGTATTTTATTTATCAATCAATCAGAGCAACACATTCACAGCATGCAGAAAGACATTCCCAGCAAAAGAGCCACCTTATCTGTCGTCTGTCACCCAGAAGCTCTCTGGTTATTCCATCAGAGCCCTTGCCAAACTTGCTGGCAATTGTCTGTGCTCCTTTCTCCACTAGACAGGGATTTTTCTAAGGGCAGGAACCATATCTGATTCACTTTATAGTCTCAGAGAGTATGTGGCTTAGTTTATCCTGAATGGAAGCTATATAGCGAGCATGATAGAAATCAGTGGTGGGAAGAGGAGGCCAGGAGGGAGTAGAGATGAATACTAAAAAAGAAATGGGCAAGCATCTTAAGCTCCTTATGGCCAAAGTCTCTAGGATGTTGCTGAGAACACAGACTTGGGTACCATACTTCTTATACCAAAGCCCCCTCTGTCGCTAGCTGTGAGGATCTGAGTAAACCACTAAATTTCCACCTCTAATATTCAATGTTCTCACTTGCAAAGTAAGGACAAAAATATGTGTAAGAATGGGTGAGTTGGCCCATGACAGTCACAAGAGTGGCCATGATGCAGGCAAAATAAGTAGCATCAGCTGCCATAACAAGTCAGTCCCCAAATCAGCTCCTTTGTCACAGTCCAGTCGTGGTTGTCACACTCCTCTAGATCCTGATATTTCTCTCTTTCAAGCTAGTAGATGAGGAAGAACAGGGATCATGGTATAAAAGCCATTCTTAAAGATCATGGTCTATTGGCCAGGGCCAACCATCTCAACAAAGAGCTCCAGCTACACACACTGAAAAGGGGGAATAAGAACTTAGAGGACACAAATACTACTGGTCACCTAAAAGTTTTCAGTACATCTAGATGCTGTTATTGTGTGTAGGGAAGGGGAGAAACAGCTGAAAAGATACATGCCATAATTCTCGATGAATACTAGAAAATCTTGCAACTCCCCCTTCCTAAAGCATGGGCTGTAAGAGGGACACAGTTTGGAACCCGCTCTGGAGGACAACATGTTTAGTGACACTTTTGCATTCTTGCTGCGTAGCTGCTTTCATATTGATGCTGCTCCAACAGAGACGAACAGCATGCCAAGATCACAAGGCAAGGTGAGGCAGAGCCTGCAGAAGGCATTGTTCAGGTGATCAGCTTTGGGATCAACTGCCCTGCCTGCTGAAGATTTCATGTCTACAAAATATGCACCTAAAAAAATACTAACTTTGGAATGGGCAATTTCAGAGCTTTAAAAGGCCAGTCCAGGAAATGGGGGCCTGTACTGGGAAATGACATTGAACAGTGATGGGGGCCGCACAGCAAGGAGGGATTAATGAATATTATACTGAAGTTAGAGGGGAGAAGCATGTGGATTCCATGTGCATCTGCAACGTTCACCTCTGTAAAAAAAAAAAAAAAAAAAAAAAAAAGCACTATCTCTGCAGGAACCTGGTCATCAATGTCAGGATTTTACCCGTTTAACCTGTTGGTGCAAACTTTACTAGATGAATACATTTTGTTGAGTATTTTTTTTTTGAAAATTGTATTGCAATTAGAAAATATCTGACAGTTAGCTAATTGGCCCCAGAAATTCAATGGTCAACTGAAGATGCATTAAAGAACTAACAGGCTAAAAGACAGCTAAAAGGGGATTCTGTTTTACAAAGACATGAGTGGTTTTCTTTAAAATAGGCATTTTAACAACTTTGTACTCAGCACTCAAGCTCATTAGTCTAGTCTGTGTTGGAGTGTGGTGTCCTGGATGTCTAGTTTGTACAAAGAAAGCTCTGAACTTAATTGTTCATTCTTTCATGATGCTACAAAGTGCAGGGTAATAGACTCAGCAGCCATCTCTTCAAATCATGAGCACCAGCTGTACAAACAGTAGCTGGCAGTTTCCAGCTCCTTGTGTTGAATCAAATCTGGGGAGCAAATAACTCAGAGGAGAAAAGATACCAAAAAAAACCAGAATGGTCATGAAACTATGTCACAAACAATGGTGGCCAGGGAATGCCCATCATCAAAGTGCCCGGTCTGATCTAGTCAAAGTGCCAGCAAATGATTGTCTCATGGGACCTCAGTGCTGGGGCTGACAGAGAGCTCAAGGCTAAGCTCATTCAATTTGTTCTCCAACTGTTTGGAAAATTTAAACATGTTTAAGGGCTGAGAGAAGAAAGAGAGAACAGAACAAAGGAAGAGAATGTCCACCAGGTAATTGACCTTTATGAAACTCAGTCAGAGATCTGGATCAGCATAGCACATCAGCTCTCTCTTGGAGAGTTGGGGGTGATGGGTGGCTTTCCATCCAAACTTTAAGGAAGTATGATGCCTGACTTACTTTACAGATGCCAATTCAGCATGCAGTGGGGATGAAGACTGGAGCAGGGTGGGGAAACTTTCTCTTGGCATCCCTTCCTGTGGCTAAGATGCTCAGTTAACTTTGCAATGAATATTCTCAGGAACATAGTCTAGGTACCAACTCTTGCTCTTGAATGCCATCTCTGTGCTGGGTACTTAAGGGGCATCAGAAATGTACTTCAGTGCACATGTCATATGACTCCTGCCCTCCTGTAGATTCCAGATTGGTAGGGGGAGGTAGTCCATCATGAAAGGTGTGGTAGTTTGAATGTAATTGGCCCCCATAAGCTCATAGGAAGTAGCACTATTAAGAGATGTGGCTTTGTTGGAGTGGGTATGGCCTTGTTAGAGAAAATGTGTCACTGTGAGGGTCGACTTTGAGGTTTCCTATGCTCAGGGTAGCATCTAGTGTCTCAGTTGACCTCCTGTTGCCCGCAAGAGGTAGGACTCTCAGCTACTTCTCTAGCACCATGTCTGCCTGCATGCCACCATGCTCCCCACTATGATGATAATGGACTGAACCTCTGAACTGTAAGTGAGCCACCCCAATTAAATGTTTTCCTTTATAAGAGTTGCCATGGTCATGGTGTCTCTTCACAGCAATAGAAACCCTAACTGAGACAAAAGTCAATAAGAACTTTAAATTGGGCCAGGAAGTGGTTCAGTTGGCGAACTTTCTGCTACACAAATTTGAAGATTGCATTTGATTGTCCTAGACCCCACATAAAAGCCATGCAAGATGGCAAATGCCTGGCATCCTGTTGTTGGGAGAATGGAGACAAAGGGATTTCTAGGATTTGCTAGTCAGTCTGTCTAATTGAATTGGTGAACCTCAGGTTTGGTGAGAGAATCTGTCTCAAAATATGAGGTGGAGAAGTGATTGAAGAAGACACTTGGTGTGGGCCTCTGGCCTATACATGTGCACATGCCCTCACACATGTGCATGCATGTGTATAGTGCATGCTTACATACACAGAATGTCAAACTAAATGTTTGATCTAGCTGGGAAATCAGAGACAAAAGCAACATGGCTAATGCTGAAGGAAGCTAGAGGTAGACCAGATAGAGACTTTGGGAACTACAATGCCAGAAGAGATGGTCTAGGTAAAGTCTACAGGTGTCAGTGCAGGCACGGGGGGTCCCAGTAAGGATACAGGATGGGGTATTTTTAACTGCTTCCTGAAGGATAAACAAGTGATGAACAAAAGGGAAGGGAGAAATGTGGATAAAAGGAGAGAAACAGAAACAGAATGACAGACAGAGAGACAGAGAGAGAAGGAGATAGGGAGACTAAAAGCCCAAGCAGTAGAAAAAAATGACAACTGAACCATGTCATGATTAAAAGCTTTATGCTGCTGGGCAGTGGTGCATGCCTTTAATCCCAGCACTTGGGAGGCAGAGGCAGGCGGTTCTTTGTGAGTTTGAGGCCAGCCTGGGCTTCAGAGTAAGTTCCAGGAAATGCTCCAAAGCTACACAGAGAAACTGTGTCTCAACACCCCCCCCAAAAAAAAGCTTTGGGCTTTCTTTTTAATTAGATATCTGATAAATGACTTTTACCTGGATTTTAAAGAACTTTGTAATTCAACAATAAGAAAGAAAAATTAGCAAAATGAGGGCAAAGGATCTTTACTAATATTGTCACAAAGAATACACACACACACACACACACACACACACACACACATGAATATATATATATATATATATATATATATATATATTCATATATATTTATGACTGAGAATAGGGCTTAGTGGTAGAGTACGTATCTGCATCTTTAAGACCTTGGATTTTATTCTTAGAATAAAGGAGGAAGAGGAAGAGAAATAATCATGTGCTTATAAGCATTTGAAAAGATGATCAACATCATTAGCAATTAAGTAAATACAATCAAATCTACAATAAAATAACACTTTTATGGTGACTTGAATAGGAATGGCCCCCACAGGCTCATAGATTTGAACGCTTGGTCACCAGGGAGTGGCATTATTAAGAGGTATGGCCTTGTTGGAGGAAGTGTGTCACTGATGGTGGGCTTTGAGGTTTCAAAAACCTAAGCCAGGCCCAGTGGCTTTTGCTTCCTGTTGTCTGTGGATCCAGATATAGAACCCTCAAGCTCCTTCTCCAGTACCATTTCTGCCTGCATGTTGCCATGCTTCCCACTCTGCTGATAATGAACTAAACCTCTGAAACTGTAAGCAAGTCTCAAATAAATGTTTTCTTTTGTAAGAGTTGCCTTGGTCATAGTGTCCATTCACAGTAATAGAACACTAACTAAGATGGAAGTTGGTACCAGGAATACGGGAGTTGCTTTATAAGCCTGACCATGCTTTTGTTGGGAGGAATATAGAATACTTTGGAACTTTGGATTGGAAAAACAGTCCAAAGTAGGGTTTAATAGGCTGTACTAGTAGGAATATGAAAGCTAGTGGTGCTGAGGGCAATGTAGATTATGACAGCCTGGCTCAAGAGGTTTCAGGGGAGAAGACTATTAGTAACTGGCCTAGAGACCACTAACATGATCATTTGGTGAAGAATGTGGTTGCTTTCTGCCCTTGTCCAAAAAAATTCTGAATGAGATTAAATTGAAGAGTTTTGGATTACCAGCATTGGCAGAGGAGATTTCAAGACAACCTAGTATTGACTGTGTTGCTTAGTTATTAGTGGCCATGCTGATGCAGATCTATAACGAAAAGGATCAAGCTAAGAAAGGAAAAATTTAAAATGTACAGTTTGAGGAGAAAAGGAACACCAGAAGGGGAATGGAGCTAAGTCCAGTGCTCAAGGAGATAAAAAGTTTAAAGAAAAGCCTGATGCTAAAGTAGTAAAAGTGGTGACCTCAGAGCAAGACCCCACTCAGCTAATCTTCCAACTTATGGAAAAGAATTAAAGAAAAGCTTAGGACCATGCATAGTGGCACACATCTTTAATCCCAGTACTTGGGAGGCAAAGGCAGGAAGATTTCTGAATTGGAAGCTAGCCTTGTCTACAGAGCAAGTTCTAAGACAGCCAAGCTAGGGTGGTGAAGGAAACCATGGAAAACAGAAAGCAGGTAAAATGTATTTGAATGAGGGGTCCAGGTTCCAGATCCAGGAAGCAGCAGAACTTGGCAGCTTTGGACATGTGGTTCTGGCTTTAGAGTCAAGGATACAAGAAATAGGTTATGGAATTTCCCTCTGTGGCTAAGGAAAGCTGCTGAGGCCAGGCACATGCCAGGGGTGTCCCTGAATGGAGGCCTAGAGAGGCCATTGTGTGAAGCTGTGAAAGTGAAGCCTGGATTCTATTGGAGACCCTAAGATGTTGGAGATGCCAGAGTCATGGAATACCTGTGAATAAGGTGTGGTACCAACTCAAGAAAGAGAAGTATGTTACAGTCAATAGCACTGAAAGGAGTTGGAGATCTGAAGAGATTTTGATATCAGACATGGAGATGAGGAGTTTGGAGTTTGCCCAGTCTTTCTTTGGTCCAGTATTTCTTCATGATGCTCCTTTTCTTCATT
Organism: Peromyscus californicus insignis; assembly: GCF_007827085.1. NCBI lineage: Eukaryota > Metazoa > Chordata > Mammalia > Rodentia > Cricetidae > Peromyscus > Peromyscus californicus. The sequence goes on from NW_026294606.1 coordinate 10,838,532, forward strand.
TTGGAATGGTAGGGTATATTCTGTTCTATTGTATGTTAGACAATGTGATGGCCTGAATTCTTTCTTTCTTCCCTTTGTCCTTTTTTTGAAAGTATTCACTGTTGTATGACTTCATCATTCTGTTTTTCCTGTTGTTAGATTAGTTTGTTAAGATCTGAAGAAAAACTATAATCATTTGAGGAAATAAGGAATAAGGAATTTGGTTGCAGCCTTTGTTGAGAACTACCTAGCCATAGTATAGACACATGTGCGATTTGGCTGTTTCAAGACTTCGAGTTACCTTAATGGAAGAAAGTTTTTTTTCTCCCCAAAGTAGTTAAACAAGAATGCCTTTTCCTGAACTTTCTCCCTCCCCTTTGCTCTGATTAGCCAACCACATCAGACTGTGAAGTCAAGCTCCCACCAATGGGATGAGACTTATTCCCCGACTATGTCAGGGATAAAAGATAGAATCCATGTTGACCATGTGCACTTGCTAGCCAGTTTGGGCATAGCAAGCCCCCCTTGCTGCTGTGTGTCTTCCTTCACACAGCATCCAGATGACTCTTTGTGTCTAACACTCAAGAAGAGGAATCTAATAGCAATGTAGCGTGTCCAGTGCAATATGGAGTGTGTAGTCTTTATAACAGGCTCAACAGCTGGCTCCACAGGGAAAGCACTTGTAGCACAAGCCTGATGACCTGAGTTCAGATTCTCACATCTGTAATCCCAGCACATCTGTCATCACAAGACGGGAGGAGAATCCCTGGGAGCTAAAGGCCAGCTAGCCTGGCTTATGTAATGGTGAAGAAACCATGATTCAAACAAGATGGAGGCCTAATACCCAAAGGCTGTCTTTTAAATCTTCCAAGTGTACAGATGTTTAATGTTTGCCTGCATGCCAGAAAAGGGCATCAGATCTTATTATAGATGGTTGTAAGACACCATGTGGTTGCTGGGAATTGAACTCAGGACCTCTGAAAGATCAACCTATGCTCTTAATCTCTGAGCCATCTCTCTAGCCCAATGGAAACATTTTAATTATTTGGAGTTCACCTTGGGTTTTGGTCTTGCTTTGGTCCAACATCTCCTCACTATGTCCCTTTTCCTCCCTTTCATAATGGAAATATATATTACCACCCTGTGTCATTGTATGTTGGAAGTATGTAATTTGCTTTTTTTTTTTTTTTTGTCTTTTACAAGGGTTTATAGTTAAGAGATTGCCTTAGAAGAGACTTTGGGCTTTAAAACACTGTTGAGACTGGGAGATTCTGAGGACTTTTGAATTTGGACTAGATGCATTTTGCATTTATGATATGGCCACAAGACTATTTTGGGTGTGTGTTGGGGGAGGTGGGGAGGGAGTGGAATGTGACAGTTTTAATGAGATGTCCACCATTTTCTCAGGCATATGAATGTTTTGTCCACTGTTGGTGGCTGTTTGGGGAGACTTAGAAAGTGTGGCCTTGCTGGAGAAAGTGCATCACTGGGGGTAGGCTTTGAGAATCCAAAGGGCATGTGCCATTTTGAGGCTTCCCTCTCCTCCTCCTGTTTATGGCTCAAGATGTGAGCTCTCAGCTGCTGCTGCCGCTGCCTGCCTGCTATCTCCACCCCGCCATCATGGCCTATTATTATTGCTCTGGAACCATAAGCCCCAAATAATCCCTTCCTTCTATAAGAAGTTTTGGTCATGGTGTTTTATCAGGGCAATAAAAAAGTGAATAAGACAGAAGTTGATACCAGGGAGTGGGCTGTTACTGTGAAGGACCTGGCCATGTTGGGGGTTTTTTGGGGGAGGAGGGGGATTTGATTGTTTGGTTGGGTTTTTTATTTTTTTATTTTTAGAAATATGGAAAGTTTTGTGACTTTGAAATAAAAAAGTGCTTGAACACCGTAAGCAGAGCTTAATGGGCTGTCCTAGTAGGAATTTGGAAGACAATGTTGCTGAGAGCAACGAAGAACATGGAGGTCCAGCTCAAGAGGTTTCAGAGGGAACAATATTAGCATTCGTGTGATACTTTGGTAAGTAATGTAGCTGTCTTCTGCCCACATCCAGAGAACTTGCCTGAGGTGAAATTAAAAAGTAATGAGCCGGGCGGTGGTGGCGCACGCCTTTAATCCCAGCACTCGGGAGGCAGAGCCAGGCAGATCTCTGTGAGTTCGAGGCCAGCCTGGACTACGGAGTGAGTTCCAGGACAAGCTCCAAAGCTACACAGAGAAACCCTGTCTCGAAAAACCAAAAAAAAAAAAAAAAAAGTAATGAAGTGACTTCTTTGGCAGAAGAGATTTCAGCCTAATACTAACTCTCACATGGTCATTAGTGACCACTCTGTGCAAGTCAACAATGAAAAAGCTCAAAGGAGGCAGAAAGAATACAAAATGTGCAGTTTGGAGAGGAAAAGGACACCGACCAACTAACTAGTATAGCAAGGTCTGTGCTGGAAGAACGGCTGTAATTGTTACATTCAGATCTGCACTGGACTAAAGGGAAGGGTTTCCCATGGCAAGACCCCACCCAGCTAAGCTTTCAACATGTGGAAAGAAAATGCCGAAGGAATTTCCTGTTTCATTCCAAACTGGCAGCTGAACTTGGTAGCATCATCTAACCTGGTTCTGGCTTTGGAGTCGTACAGGACACGGGAGTAACGGACATGTGGACTCTTCCTCCACAGGTAGCTTCAGAGGCCAGGTGCACGTCAGGGATGACCCTGCATGGAAGCCCTGAGAGGCCATTGTGTGATGCTGTGCAAATGAAGCCTGAGTGGTGCTGGAGGCTACAATGTGTTAGAGGTGCCAGAATGGTGAGACATTTGCCAAGGAGAGCTGCACTGCACGCAGGGAATGGCACCAGCCCTAGAGGGTGAAGTGTTTTACAGGCAGCAATCTTGAAGGGACAGAGCCATGTAAGCCCTTTGACATTGGACATGGAATGACAGGGCTATCTCTACAAGTTACTACCATCTGTTTGTTTTTTTTTTTTTAATTCAAAAGCAGTTGACAGGCTTTCAAACTTAAAGTTTGAAAAGTGACAATGTGGGGGTGACTGGGACTCTATCACCCTACGGGTGAGGACAGAAAATAGAGCTGCCACTTTGGAAAAGTCTTTCAGTTCATAGTTAAACATAAAGTGACCGTATGACCTAGAAATTCTGTTCCTCAGCCCATTTGTGCTGTTGGAACATCTTATTTGAGGTTGAGTAATTTGAGGGGTATTAGCTTCCAGCTCTGATAGCTGAAGTCCAAGGTTGGGCAGCATCTTCCAGCAGGGGCTTCCTGCTGCATCTGTCACAACCTGGGAAAGCAGAAGAGCAAGTGGCTGTATTTTGAAGAGAAGCACACAGGAAATTTTTCTTTAAAACAGCTCACTCTGGTGACTAATCAAGTGTAGATGTAACCATCTTGTTAAATAAGAAACACAGAGCCAATGCAGAGATGAAAGCCCAAGAGGTCAGAACAATAGCTAAAAGCTAAAAACCTTACCCTTCACTGCCACTGCTGTCCTCCTCAGCAAGAGATCTACTTCCTATGTGTTTGTCCTTTTTATTGACTTTCTATTCTGCCTTCTCATTGGTTGTAAACCCAACCACATGACCTCCTCGTCACTGCCCATCTATACAGACCTCCAGGTCTTCTATGGTTGGTATTGAGATTAAAGGCGTGTGTCTCCATGCTGGCTGTATCCTTGAACACACAGAGATCTGCCTAGCTCTGCCTCCCAAGTGCTGGGATTAAAGGCGTGCACCACCACCACCCAGCTTCTGCTATGGCTTGCTATTAGCTCTGACCCCCAGGCAACTTTATTTATTAACATATAAATAAAATCACATTTCAGTACAAATAAAATATCACCATATTTCCCCTTTTCTATTTTAATAAAAAGAAAAAAGGAAAAAAGTTATAACTAATATAAGAAAAACTACATACAAAAGTACAATAACTATATACCATATATAAAAGCAATAAATACCTAAACAATATCTAGTCCATTTGTATTTGACAAATTCAGAGAAAATAATTCCATTATCTATCCTATTTTGGTAAGTCCAAAATGTACCTAATTCACATTCTATTCTAACTAATCTTCAACTATAACTAACTAATCTTCAACTATAACTAACTAATCTTCAACTCTCTCAGAGACCCAAGAAGGAAATAATATTACTTAACAAAAATAAAAACAGGAAGTGCATGCAAGCAACTTCCAAAAAAAAGTGAGTTGACAGAAACAGCCAGCTGGACAGTCACCCAAGGTGGCCTCTTCAGGAGGTAAACGTTCAACTGTTAGGAATTGGAACATTATCTCAAGTGAAACAGAGTGCAAGATGGCTTGAATGTATAGGTCCAGAAGGACAGAGAGGAAAATTAAAACCATATGTAGCATGTTAGTTAAGTTTTCTAGGTATACATAGATATATTTCAGATATACAGGTAATCTTCAAACACTTCAAAGACCTACAGAATATTGCATTTAAAATATTTTTAAAAATTTAGACTTTCTGGACAGTGAGACATGTCTGCTCCTGGCAGCACTGATTTACTTCAGACAGGAGGATGGGCATCAAAGACACTCTATATGGAGTTTATCTTCACATTGGCAAAAATAACCATTTTGGCAAGAAACTGTTCTTGCCTGTACTGCTTGAAAAAATGTATCGACTGGACATGCAGGACCCATAGGAAGGTAACCACTGAACTTTCTTGGCGAAATGGTCCTTCAGGTTCCTGCTTTGCAGAGGAAACTGCCAGACATTCTACAGGACACAGAGAAAAATGACTGAGAGACTCTAGCCCTGTGGGCTGAAGACAGATGCCCCAACTTTACAAGAGAACTTTGGATGACTGTCTAGGCTGCCAGCTGTCTCTGTCTACCCTGCAAGACTCCCAAAAGTTGCTTGCATCCTCCTCCCGTTTCTCAGGTAATATTATATCCTTCTGAGGTCTTTGATGTAGTTGAAGACTAGTTATAATTTTCCTTAGTTATGATAAAAGATAAGTTAGATATGAAACCTTAGACTCACAAATATAGGATAGATAGGATATCTTCTTTAATATTGTAACTGTAATTCTTGCTTGATAATTGTTTTGTTATATGTAATTTTACTATGTGAAAGTTAAAACCTTCCTTTTTGAAAAAAAAGAAAAGGGGAAGTGCTGTGGATATTGCTCTGTACAAATAAAATGCTGCTTGGCCAGTAGCCAGGCAGGAAGTATAGGCGGGACAAGCAGAGAAGAGAATTCTGGGAACAGGAAGGCTGAGTGAGAGAGACCTGTCAGCTGCCGCCATGACAAGCAAGATGTAAGGTACCTGTAAGCCACGAGCCATGTGGCAACTTATAGATTAATAGAAATGGGTTAATTTAAGATAGAAGAAGTAGATAAAAAGAAGTCTGTCATGGCCATACAGTTTATAAGTAATATAAGCATCTGAGTGATTATTTTATACGTGGGTTGTGGGACTGCGGGGGCTTGGTGGGATCTGGAGAGAATCTCTCCAGCTACAATCAAGTCACACAGAAGGTGACCGCTCAGTTGCTCCTTCAAGGATCAACCTATCCTAGAGGAAAGCCATTGATCTCTCTCACTATTCCAATTACGTCCTTTGAGAAACAACTTATCAGTGTCATAGGAATAGCAATCGAATTTTGAGATGATTTTGAGGAGATAAATCATATTCAAAAGATAGTGATTACTAAGAGACTTGGAAATACATTTTCTGTCAGGGACAAGGATAGAATTTCTAGTTAGTGGAAAAATGCAGACCCTCCCCCATAAGACAGGGAACTAGATCATCTTACAGTCAGGTTGCCTAGCAACAGGGCATTGAGTCAGAGTCCTTGACCCTTTCACCCTGTAAACATCCTATACAAACATCCTGTTAGCTTGCCCCACCTTATGCAGATGACAGCTTCTTGCTCCCCCCACCCTGCAGGAACTATATAACTCTCCTGGAGAAAATAAAGTGGCACCTTGATCAGAATCTAGACTTGGTGTATTTCCTTGTATCTCCTGTCCCTATCATTCCGTCCTTAGGGTGGTCGAGAACCCGTTGTAGCCCTGCAGGTGGGGCAATTTTCACACAAAAACTTACCACAAATATACACAGCAGCATTGATCATAAAATCTAAAATGTGGAAGCAATTTAAATGTCCATCAACACACATATGGGTAAGCAAGCTATGGTATATCCACATAACAAAATATTACTCACCCAAAAATAAACTATGTTTTCATCAGTATTTCAAAATAAACATGTTCATACTGAAAAGATCAGAAACTCTTGTGGTGCTTAATAAAGTATTTTATATATACAAAATGTACATAAGACTTTCATATGTACAGAATTACTTTCAAATCTTGTGTTACATGAAGAAGGCTGTAGGGAAGAATGATTAAGGAGCCTGTTCAAAGCTTTCTTTTGGCATCTGAATTCCTGTGACCCAAGAGCAATCATTAAACCTGCAAGGGCTGAAGTTCCATCACCTGTACAACAGGGGAAATGAGGAAATGCATGACATGTATGGAGGAGCATGTGGCTCATGGGACCTGGCCATCCGTTCCCATGACTGTTAGCACATCGCAGAGCAGCGGAGAGATGAGGGAGGACTCCAAGTGTGCCAGGTCGGTTATAGAGAAATAGTAGACAGATGGCGGGGGGGGGGGGGGGGGGGGGGCAGGGGCTGTAGATTTTGCAAAGAACTATGTGGGAAACAGGAAATCTCAAATGTGGAGATAAATTCTATTCTGCCGTGCAGGGTGGTCTACGGGTCCATTTGAAGTTGAAGTTACACATTCATGGAAATATAATGAGGACAGGGTAGGTAAGAGAGTCACTCTCGTAGTGGGGATCAGCCAAGGATCATGCTGGCAGATGGAGGAGAAGCTGGGATTAAGCCTGAGCCTACCTGACATGCTTGCTTAACAGCATTATTATTAAAAGAGCAAATGGCATGGGCGAAGTGGGCAGATGCCAAGATGGGAATAGAGAGGAGCAGAGGAGCTGGAAACCCCGCCTACCTGCACTGTTTTTTCAGCTCTGCAGTTTATCTCCTGAGATTGCCCCATTTCTGGGACCTGAAGGGACAGTCTTGAGGCATTCATCCCACTTGCTTGCTGTGCTCAGACACTGACAAGTCGAGTCAGCTCTGCTTACAAGATACATCCTCACTGTGTTCTATTTTCTGTCTCCCCTACTATCTCCCCAGTCCACCTCCCAGCACCTCTCTCCTGGAGCACAGCAAGGGGACTCAGCAGAAACCCACAGAGCTACACAAGGCCTGTGTGGCCTTCATCACGGCAGCACAGACCCAGGAGGCAAGATGAGGGTGGGGAGGGGAGAGGCTTGTCCCATTCTTTCCTTTACACAACGCTGTGGTCCTAGAGCAGTGGTTCTCAACCTGTGGGTCCTGAGCCCTTTGGGGGTCAGGTGTCAAATGACCCTCTCATAGGGGTCACCCAAGACCACAAATATTTACATTACAATTCATAACAGTAACAAAATTACAGTTGTGAAGTAGCAACGAAATAATTTTATGGTTAGGGTCACCACAATCCGAGGAACTGTATTAAAGGGCCACAGCACTAGGGAGGTTGAGAACCACTGCCCTAGGGGAAGAGTGGAAATACAAGATGACTTTTGTTTTTTATGGGGCACAAGAAGACAAGCTATTTACCCAATTGTCAATTCTTCCTCAATGGGCACTGATGTGGACAGCAGCAACTAAGGTGGCCCCTGTCTAATGTCTATTTCCTAAACAGGACACAGCACTATAGACACAGAATGGTAAAATACAAGGGCACTACTGTCAGCTTACATGAGATCCTCTACCCTGGGGCTCCTTGAAATAATTTGGAGTGATTTTTCAGAGGGGCAGAGCTGGCAAGCAGAGTCAAAAGACAACTCCATCTGGCTTTGTGTGGCTTCATTTGTATGCACTGGGTTGAAAAAAATGGGACTATCATTTGGTTTCTAAATATAGCAACATGTGAAGACTGTGGGTGGTAGAATAATGAAAGATTTTCACGTTCTTCTAGATGGATTCTGCAGCTTGTAATTTTGTCTGAAAGGAACAGATACCACTTTTATAACACGAAAATCCATATTTTCTCATTTTGAAACAACATGAGATCCGGCGTTTTCGGTAGTAAGTCAGAGAAATGAACCAGCATGGCAGAGAATTCGGTGAGTGCCGAGATCCAGTAAGGTGACCAGGATGAGCTAGTACTGGGAAGTGCTAGGCAAAGTGTCGGCTAGAAAAAGCCAGGAAGGTGACATAAGTGGGAAGGTCTACTCCCGGCTTGGTATCACAGACCCCTTTGCACTTACCATGGCTTTTCTGCCTTATTATTAGCCATTCTTTTGATGGGAGAAACTGAGTCTCAGAGACCATGGAGGACTAGAAGGTGGACAGGTGTTCTCTGACTTGTGAACACACACCTGGTGTGGGGAAGTGGGGGATGTTCAAGTCTGGGTTGTCCTATCTGTTCTGTTCTTAGGATTGTCTAAGGTGGATGCTCTCCATACTCTGCCTTGTACACTCTGTGTCCTCCCTGGGCTTCAGAAAAAGCCAGAGAGCCTAGTGGTGTGGGGAGACTGTTTGTATGTGCATTTTACAGAGAAAATCATTTCTTCTTCAGCGTGTGTGTGTGTGTGTGTGTGTGTGTGTGTGTGTGTGTGTGTGTGTGTGTGTGTAGGGGGGGAGAGTGTGTCACTGAGCCCCTGGAACTTGCCATTTCAGTCAGAAAGGCTGGCCAACAAATCCCTGAAACTGGTCCTTCTCTGCCCCTGCACAGTGAGGACAGACAGGCACTTCACACCCGGATTTTCACATGGTTGCTGAGGATTGAACTCAGGTCCTTAAGCTTTCATAGCAGGCACTTTATACGAGGAGCCATCGGCCTCACCAGTCCTGGCTGCTCCACATCTGCCACTACCTCCAAAGTTTAGAATTGCTTTGGAGATAAGACACGTCCTGCAGTGGGACTTGAGCACCTAATGGGAACAAAGGAGAAAAATGTGAATTGAATTTCTCTTAAATTGGGCATAAATCAAATACCATGAACAATGTTAACACTTGCTTGGAGTTTTCTGAAACTCAGACCTTCTATATAAAAAAATATGTTGGGGTTTTTTAATGAACCTCAAAGAAGTTCTACTTGGGAAGTTAGGTTGTGTCGGCTTGGTGGTATGAGCTCGGCACAGCTCACTTCTGACATGGGGGCAATCATGCCTCTGGGGCTGGAAAGTGTTGCATTTGCTGTATGTGTGTGTGCATAGCAGTCATGCCAGGGTGAAAGGAGTGTGTCACATCTTCCTCTGGCACTGTTTGTTTGTTCCAGATTGTAAGAGTCTACCCACTGAAGCTCTCAGAGGCCACAGTTGATGGGTAGTGTTACCCAGGCTATCAGCCACATAGTCAAGGGGCTGCTGCACACAAGGCTTGGCTGTGGAACTGGAAGCCACTAGGTCCTGCCACTCAGTAAAGATGGAGACTGGCATGAAAAGACACTGAGTGAGTGATCTGGTGACAGCAGCTGCTTGTACTCCAACAGCACAGGTAGAGGCAGACTAGGCTTCACTGGCTTTCTGAAGGCCTCCCCACCATGTGCAAGATAGGAGTGGCGCCACCCAGGTCATGACATCAACCTCATCAGGGCCTACCTCAGCTGCACAGATCCTCATCACCGGGTGTCACACCTTTCCCAGGGCAGCACATGCTTACATACCATGAACAAGGGGTTATAAAGAGCTACATATGGGACTCTGTCTTGGACAGATATCCCTTCTCTGCTTGATTAGGCTTTGTTAGGCCCAGAGTACTACAGCTCTTCTTCATTGCCTGGATTTAGTCAGAGGATACCACACAGATGGAACCAAGAGGATCTGTAAGAGGAGATGTATCGTGAAGGCAGAGCAGTCCCATAATTGACTGTCTGCAAGCTACACGTCCCGAGGTGTCAGTAGTGTGGCTCAGTGCAAGACCCAAAGCCTCAGCATTGGGGCTGCCGATGGTGTAACCCCCAGTCAGAGACACAAGACTCAAGAGCTTTCTGGGGCCACTGGTGCAAGTCCAGAGGCCGATGGAGTTCTGATGTTCAATGGCAGAAGGAAATGGGCCTCCACCCCAGGAGAGGGAGAAAGGGGGCAGAGCTCATCCTTCCGCCCTTCCGTCTCCATCCAGGCCAGTCCACATGACTATGGCAAGCCTCCTCAACTCCAGCTGCAGGGAACAGTTATCTCTGAAACACCCCACAGACATCCGGCAACTGTGTCTCCCTAGTCCTCCAGGCACCTGTCAGTGCAGCCAAGCTGATCCCAAGAGTTAGCCATTACAGGCTCCAAGACTCCTCATTCTTGGCTTCTAGAAAACCGCATCTCCATCATCCTGTTAACGTAAGATAAATGTGGCTATCCTATGAACTGAGAATCATTTCTCCTTTTAACAAATGCACTTGAATCTCAGAAGGTCAATAGTCATGAAGCAGGAGGATTAGCACCGAGGAAGGAGGAGGTTGGGAATCTTGGGTTGACTTACCCACGGAGCAGGAGGATTAGCACCGAGGAAGGAGGAGGTTGGGAATCTTGGGTTGACTTACCCATGAAGCAGGAGGATTAGCACCGAGGAAGGAGGAGGTTGGGAATCGCAGGTTAACTCACCTTCCTTCAGCTGTTTGCTGCAGTCTTCCCGCTCCCTGCACCACTGTGGTTTCACTTCTCAGTCTTCGAGGGTCTTAAGTCAAGTGTGGTGGTGCACGTCTTTAATCCCAGCATTGGGGAGGCAGAGGCAAGCAAATCTCCATGAGTTCAAGACCAGACTGGTCTGCAAAGCAAGTTCCAGAACAGCTGGGCTACATAGAGAGATCCTGTCTCAAAAAAACAAACAACAACAACCAAAAAAAACTTTGTGTTTTAGTAATTATGGCTTTATATTTCTTTTCAGTCTCTTGGCTATGCTCATTTCTCTCTTCAGCCCAAACTATGTTACGTAACTACAATTAATGAAAAAAAAATGGGGTTATGAATTTGAAAAAGAGTAAGGAGGGGTTTGGAGGGGTTTGGAGGGGTTTGGAGGGAAGGAAGGGAGAAATGATGTAATTGTATTATAATCTCAAAAATAAAATATTTTTAAAATAAATTAAAAATATTAAAAATTTAAAACAACAAAAACATTTTGGAGGGTTTTGATATAGGCCACTATTTATATGATTAGATGTGCTGGTAAAGCAGTATGGGCAATATATTGTGTAAGAAGCAAACATTTAACACTAATAAATATTGAGGAGGGAAATTAGTCCCAATGGTTGCCATGTAATCTATATCTAACACCACTACATAATGATAATGGCTGATATAGGGTGGCACTGGATATAACTGGGCACATGCTACACGCTGTGTGTGCTCCATGTCATCAAGTCAACAGAATTGGGTCTCTAGTACCCAAGAGCTGAGGCTGTGTGCTTCAGACCTACCATACTTCTTCAGTCACGTGGGCTGCACAGTTTTGCTTCCAAGCCCGCAGAAGACTGTTCATACACCTGCTGCAGGATGATGAGTCCTTGATCCCCAGAGTTCTGAACACTGGAACCTTCTCTTAATCTTGGCCTCATATGCCGAAGTGTCACTTCCCTGTGGTCAACCTGTAGTCTGTAAACATGGGCTGTTGTAACAGGAAGAACTCCTACATTGCATTGCTTCTTCCTATTCAGGATATGAATCATTTCGTTGTCCAGAGTATCCATGCTGCAGACACTACCTGCCTGTTAGTTATTCATGCCCACCTCAGTTATCAGATCCTTAATCGTGACATCACAGTGCTGTGTTTAAGTAGCTCTCATTGTACATCACAAAGCTCCCAGACACCAAGTGTCATTGCTGCAAAGGAGATATGCAGGGACACAAGATATGAAGAAACAGACTAACCTGGTGTGATGCTGTCATGCTACAGGGCATGAAGAAAAAAAAAATTGTCTCTAAAGGGTTTGCTACTTTCTGTATCTTCACACATCTACCAAGACTCATGAAGTACATGTGTCACACCTCTGATGGTCTGGAATGCATGCGTGTTTATGGCCCAGAGAAGATGACAATCCATCTTGCATGGATTATAAGGTCTACTGTAAATTTGCACAAAACAGTAGAAGAACTTCTAGGCTAATTTCCAACTCAAACCTGACAGTTAACACCTGATGATACCTAACTCCTTTGCTGTTCCAAGAGGCTGCTGTTACCTTTACTGTTCAGTGCTAGCTGGCTTCAGTGAGAGGAGGGCAGCTCTTACAGGGGCCGGGGATACTAGGGAAAGGCAGATGCTTTGAAACACCAGACCCTGGATCTGGAGTCTGAAGCATGAATCCTGAGCAGACTTAATTCTGCAAGCATTGATTGAAGCTGACCACTGCGTGGTGATAACCCCATATGCTTAACTCTCTGCAGATTTTCTCTTGAGATCTGGAGTAGACCAAATCCCCTACTGACCAGCTCCAGCACCACCTAGCCATTCATTCAGCAGTGATTTGTGGACTGGCTTACACTCACAATTTGGTGATGAATAAAATGTGTGCCATGCTTGGCTCAAGGGCAGTGGCAGAGCCAGGTGTGCTTGCAGGGAATGACAGGTGCCTAGTTTTCGCCATGCAGGAGGAAGTCAGGATGTCTGTTTATTAGGATTGTCATCTTCATTAGGCCACAAACACTCATTCAAGACCACCAGAGACAATGAAACACATACACAATCGGGAATAATATTGGTTACACTTGGTTTCATACTTACTCATTCACTTAGGGAAGTAAAGCTTGGGTCATCTCAAGCACATGTGCTGGACTCTTCATGGTCAACCCTTATGACTGACAAGTGTCACAGGCTCATGAATATCAGGTGTGTGACACATGGTATCACCCTGCTGTTGATGACAAACCTGTATCAGCCCATCATCTGCTGATGTAATGAGACGCTGGAGGCTGACGACTTTATAAAGAGAAGACTCAGTTCTGGAAGTTCAACAACATGGTATGGTCATTGACTTGGCTGGTGGAGACTTCAAGGTGGATGGCATCAGAGCTGGAGCCTATGAATGTATATGAGGGTATGAGTGTGTCTCTTCTGATCTTTCCTGTCTTATAAAGCCACCAGGATTCAGTGGCGGGGCTCCATGATGATTTTATGTAATACCACTCATCTCTCACAGACCCACATCTACACACCATAGGAGAACTGTGTTTTCACCATTTAAATAGCCCACAACCAGGACTAGACTCCAGCAAACTCTCCCTCTTTCTCTTTCTCTCTGTCTCTCTCCATCCCTCCCTCTCTCTACTTGTTCCTCCTCAGGCTCCAGTGGCATCGTGGCCAGTTCTCAAGGCACCTTGCACTCCATTCCCCTTCTCCATCACATTTCATTATTATAGAGTAAGGCCTGTTAATGCTGTTCTGGTTAGTTTTCTGCCAACCAGACACAAGCTAGAACTACCTGAGAAGAAGGGAACTCAACTGAGAAAATGCCTCCATCAGATTGTCCTATAGGAGAATTCATATGGTGTTTTTTTGATTGGTGATTGATGTGTAAGGCCCAGCCCACTATGGGTAGTGCCACCCCTGGGTTGGTGGTCCTGGGTTCTATAAGAAAACAGGTTTAATAAGCCATGAGCAAGCCAGTAAGCAGCACCCCTCCACAGCCTCTACTTCAGCTCTTGCCTCCAGATTCCTGCCCTGACTTCCTTCGATGATGGACCGTCATAAGGAAGTGTAAGTCAAATAAACCTCTCCTCCCCGAGTTGGTTTTGGTCATGGTGTTTGTCGCACACAGCAGAAGAAAGCTAACCAGGACATTGGCCTTTGGGTTTGTTTCCCATTCCACATCTGTTCCCATCACCCCAGCCTTGCCCTGCTCCCACACAGCCTCCACACAGCTCTTGCTACATCAGGGTTTTTCCTGCTTGCACACTCTTCCAACCAGTCATCCAGAAACACATCTCAGAGCCGCGCTTCCGATCTCTGTGTGCTTTCGTGTCTCTTTGGCACTTGACAATCTTCTGTGGCGTGAACCTTCTTCTCTTCACTCTTCAACACTTGCTGCCCATTTCTCCTGTATCTCACGTCAGAGTGTCTTTCCACACAGCGTATCCTCCCAGGTTACCCTAGGTCTCTCCTGTGTGGAAAAGATCCACATTGTCTCCCACACACACTCTCAAGCCTTTCCTCAGGTTCCCAGCCTCAAATGGTTCTTTAGTGTAGCACTTGAAGCATTATTGCAAAAGCCTGTGGACAAGTTAGTCTTCCTATTTGTACCATGTGAGCCCCTGGGGACAAAGCTGTGTCTCCTTCAAAACTGTGTCCAGAACCTTGCACTAAGGCAGTACTAGTAACCCTTCATGGTTGAATGAATGAATGAATGAATGAATGAACGAATGAATGAGTGCCAGATCTGACTCTCTAGTCGACGCTCTCAGGAGGAAATACTTGAACATATTCTGGCCCCACCCCTGCCCCAGCCCCAGCCCCAAGATCTTATCTGACGTCTGCCTCTGTCGCTGTGTCAATCTTTCAGCACGATACAAACTTCAGGGGCTCACTGGTAAATCATTTGCAGCAGCCAGAGGGCTTTTTGGAGAATGAGTCACTTGGTCACCGCATGCACAGGCTGGTGACCCGCAGAGAGTTTGTCTACAGACACCTTTGTGGGCAGCCATTTGATTTCCTGAGCATGGGAAGGACTTTATTTCAGATTCCAAACTTTATTGCAACTTCTGAGTGACTGCCCTGACCCCACTCATAACCTCGCAGCACTTACGGTGATTCATCTCTTCAGGAAACCGTGCATCCCCTGGGTCCGCCTGATGATGCAGGGTAAGGAATGCTGGGCACGGCGAGAGAAATAGCCTCCTTCTCATTTGCAGTCTCCCGAGTGGCCTGCGAGAAATATTTCCTGTGTTCCTGGATTCCGCAGCCACAGAGTCTAATGCCAAGAAGCTGCCCGCAAAGCCAGCCCAACAAAGTAGACGGGATAGTGGAGCCCATTGCCGCCCAGGAAGCCATGCACCGGGCTCCCTGGGGCTTCCGAACCACTGTGATGGGAAGCTTTCTGTGTACTTGAACCAGCACTGCTCTCTTTCCCAAATTAGAAAGGTGAGCAGCGCGGTGCCCTTTACAGCTGAAAAACCCAGAAACCACGAGCATTTGTGATCATCTCAACTTTTTAGTTGAAAAATTCTACACAGATCATATTCCGGAGTTCGTTGAGTTGTCTCAAAGGCACACAGGATACCGAATTCTCAAATTAGTTGCTCAAATTTGCCAAATCTCAAGTTATGTCTCGAAGGGGAGTAAAGCTCACTCTTTCGTAGGATCCTTCCTGCTCCCCCCGCCCCTCATTCTGTCTTCCTTCCACAGGCTTCTCTGCTCTTCCAGGGACGGCCACACCTGCATCACTTGCTTGGTATGTTTGATTTGTTTCTTGTCTCTCTCCCAATTAGAATGTCAGCTGCCTGAGTGGAGTTGTTGGGTGTGTTATTGTTGTTGCTGTTTGTTTGTTTTTATCTCCACAACTGGAGCAGAGTTTGTGCCCTAAATGAATACTCCCTCGGTGCATTCAGACAGTAAGAAGACTGGTCTGTGGAAAGTTCAGGCTTGAGAGATGGCTCAATGGTTAAGAGCACTTGCAAATCTTCCAGAGGACCCAGGTTCGACTCCCAGCACACACAGAGTGGCTCACAACCATCTGTCACTCTAGCTTCCTAGTGTCCAATGCATTCTTCTGGTTTCTGTGGTCACCAGGCATGCACAGGATGCACAGACATACATGGAGACAAACACCCATACACAGAAAATAATAAAATAAATTTTTAAAATATAAATAAAATAGACTGTCATAAAGAAGACTATTTTTTAAAATCCCCCAAACAGAAAATAGTAAGCAAGTATTGGCAAAGTTGTCAAAAAATTGGAAGACTTACACCCTGCAGACCAGAATGGTGGATGATGGTGCCATTTCCTCAGAAAGATGAACAGAATTGCAAGTGACCTGGTCATTGCATAAAAGAACAAAAAGCCAACGCTCACAGAAGATTTGACCTGCGCTCACAGCTGTGTCACGGCAGCTGGAAGTCAGAGGCAGTCCCTGTCCATCCTGAGTGTGTAGAAGGAACTGCAATTCAGACACAACGTGGAACACTTTTCAGTCTTTAAAAGGAAGGCCGTTTTCACTCGTGCTGCCAGAAGGGTCAAGTCAGCCAGATGCACAGGGACAAATACTATGTAATTCTGTTCATGTAGTGCACCTGGACTGGTCAGTGTGACAGAGAGAAGAGTGGCAGTCGCCACGAGCAGAGAATGGGAAGTGGCTGTTCAACAGACACAGCAATGTAGCTGGGGGAAGAAAGTTCTAGACTGGTAACAGTGAGGCCTGCACAGCAAAATAAATATGCACACAACTTGTCACAGCAATATAAATATGCATAACTTGGTGTCATAGCAATAAACTATGTGTAACTAAACTTGGTGTCGTTGAACTTTATGCTTCAAATACTTAAAATGGTGAATTGCGTTTATGCTTATTTTTTCGTAATGAAAATTTAGAATGTATATAAAACACAGTGAGTGGCATTCCACAGAAACAGAGTCACTAGTGATGCTTTTGTCCCAATGAATTTCAGAAAAGCCTCTCAGAGCATAGATTACGGAGTCTCCGGCTTGTCTTTATCCTGTCCCCTGTGTGAGTCGGGGCTCCTGTGGGAGAAGGAAGCAGAAAGAGGAAGAGCCCCACCCTTTCCTACAGTGTGCTGGGTATGAGCCACACGTTGAGTGTGAGCAGGGGGCGTCACCCTGCTTCTCACAGCAACCCTAGGCTTGCAGAAGAGTCTAAGGCCCACAGAGAGGTTAAATAGCCCGCTTGGGCTGTGTGCCTTTTTTACTGAGCCGGGTCCCTGGAAGGTTTTGAATGGGGGAGTGAGTTAGGAACCATGCTCTGGATGCCTCAGGAGAATGGGTTAAAAGAGGAAGGGAGTGTGAAGGGTTCTCTCTACTCACCAGTGCACTCTGCATCCATCTCCAGGGCTCTTCATCTGTTTTCACCAGAAAGCCATGACCTGGCTTTACTTCCCCATCCTCTATGACCAATCCTTGCTTCGGTTCACCTTTCAACCAATGCTCCATGAGTCCCACAGACCATTCACAGCCTGCCTGAATGCTGAGCTTCCTGGAACACTGGACCAGGAACGTTTAAGAAGCTGGACAATGAGTGTGGACTGAGACGTGAAATCTGAGGATGGGACTCTCTGGAGCTGCACTTCTGAGGCTGATTGCAGGTACCACCAAATGGCATGTTGCAGCCATAGTTAGGGAGTGTCAAGGCTGTTGAAACTTGATTTGGGAACTTAGACACAGCCAGTCTGATTTGCATTTGACAAAATTCTAACAGATCCTTACATGCCTACTCAGATTTATCACTTTACTTCCCCTACAGCATTCCTTAAAGAATGTGGATCTAGAAGGCTCCATTAAAATGTAGTCATTATCAGCAGTGAGATCTGAGTCGCAGGCAAACATGACTTGCTCTCTGTTCAGTAGTTCAGGGCTGTGAATGGAGACTCAGTGTGGAGTTTTATAACAGACACAGCATGCTTCTGCATCACCCACCACCCACCTACAGACCAGTAAACCACTGGCTCACAGTCGCTCAGAATGAAAAACTCATTTTAGAGGTCGCTCCCTTGCCTCAAGACAGAGAAAGCATAGCCCCTGAAGAGGCAGATAGACTCAAGCTACCAGGAGAGCCAGCAACGAGAAATGCGTTTCTTCAGCACCTAAAATGCACAAGGGCATCTGGAACTCAAATAACAACAGAAATATGTCCTTACTAAAAGACGAGGTGATCTCAATTTCCCTCAAACCCACCTTGGCTGGCATTTGACTTGTTTTATGCTAAGAACCCCTTGCTTATTGACTATTCAGTCTGAGTCATTTTACAACCATTACCTTGCTCAATTCTTGTCAAACCAGTAGTTAAATATCATCTACCATGCAACAGGGAGAGACCAAGGTGGCAGAGCCTGTGGAGAACAGAACAAGTGGGAATTGAAACTTGTACCCTCCTGCTGACTTCCAGTACTGGCACTGGGTTTATCTAATTGAGCTGTTGGCCGAAGGGGCCCACAGGAATCCCCAAACAAACCAGGCTGTTGCTGAGATTGTAGATTACTCTCCACAAAGTGACGGCAAGGCCCCACTGCTGAAGACAGCACCCCACAACTCACTGGTGTCAAGTCAGTGCCCACGTAGAGCCTTCACGCCGATGTTCCAGAGTCTTTGGTACAGGAAGGTGCTCTGCATGCTACCAAAGGAGAAACAAACAGCAAGCCAGCCACAAGCCCTTTGTCTACAGTGGTGTCCTGCCCCCAAGATCCACTAGGGCAATGGTGGCACAAAGCTTGTGGGAGTCACCAACCAATAACTGATTTGACTTCAGGCCCACTCCACCAGATGGAATCCATACTTGCCACCACTGCTTGGGTTCAAGAATCTGAGACTAGATAGCCCAGGGACCTATGTTAAAACCAAATAATACTACTCTAAAAAGAGAGGGGAACATGTAGTAATAAAACGACTCCTAATGGCTTTCTGCTATATTCGTAGATCAGTGTCTTGCTCAGCCATCATCAGAGAAGCTTCCTTCTACAGCAGATGGGAACAAATGTAGAGACCCAGAGCCAGACATTACACAGAGACCTTAGAACAATCAGCCCTTAACGGACTGTCTCCATCAAATCCCCCCCTCAGAGGTCAGAAGAGGAGGCAGAAAGAGTGTAAGAGCCAGAGCAGAAGGAGGACACCAGGAAACCAAAGCCCCCTGAAACAACACGAGCAAAACTCATATGAACTCACAGGGACTGAGGAAGCATGCACAGGGTCTGTACAGGTCTCCACCAGCTCCTCTGTACGCGTATGATGCCTTCCAGTTTAGTGTTTTTATGAGATTCCTGAGTGTGCAAATGAGTGGGTCTTCTTGTGCCTTCTTGTGAATGTCTTTTTCCTTTTGTTGGTTTGCCTTGCCCAACTTCTATGTGATAGTTATTATATTATATTTTGTTACTTTTTTAAAGAAAGAACAAATGACAACCTGGCCACGAGGGTAAAGGTTAACAACTGAACTGTCACTTATACCCACTGGGAGAGGGAAAATCTCTCCAATAGAGTGGCACTGGGTATATCACCACTCCAGGACAGAGCTCATGTTCAGAAGTAGTTGACCAACATATAATAGGACTTCATAGGGATTTGTGTGTGTGTGTGTGTGTGTGTGTGTGTGTGTGTGTGTGTGTGTGTGTGTGTATGCTTTTATTTGGTCATAGTTTGGTGAGGTTTTTTTGTTGTTTTTCTTCTGTTTTGGTTTTTGTTTTCTTTCTTTATATAGTTTTATTTTATTTCCTTGGTTTGGGGGAGTTTTGTTGTATTGAGTTTTGTTTCTTTTCTGAGAAAAAAATTAAAGTTGGGTGGGTAGGGAGTGGGAGAGGATCTGGAAGGGCTTGGGGGAAGGAAGAATATGATCAAAATATATTTGAATATAAAAATTATTTTAATAATGAAAAATATTAATAATAATAACAATGAAAGAATTTGTACCTGCCAGCCAATGATCTTCATTCTAATCCTTTCTCTGTGGCCAGCAGGTCCTTAAATCCTTGGATTGTCCCCTCTAAACCTTGGACCTTGCCTGCTCCCCAACTGGTAGACATCTACACATTCTTAATTGAATGGGTCAACAGGGTTCCTAAATCTCTGGAAACTTCTTCAGGAAAAAGAGTTAGAGTTCTCTTTCCTCCACGTGGTTCCCCTTAAAGAGTCCGTGGATAGGTACTGTATATTAAGGTAGATTATTGTATCTACTAGTAAAATGATTTAGTAAACTATCAGCCTTAGATAATTTGTACTGATATGGATTCTTATATATTTGATACAAATGTAAACTATTCTTATATTCTTAAAATTGGTATATTGATACAAATACAAAACTATATTTGTTGTATTGTACATATATTTTTACTTCTGTTTGAAATATTTTGTATATTGATACAAATGCAAAATTATATTTGTCATACTATATGTATGTTCTACCTTTGTTTAGGAAGGACCCACATGACCCTGCTCCCTTTCCTTTTAAGAGGTCATGTACAACAGCAAGAAGCACCATCTCCTTCAGGCCCTATAGCCCAAGGTCATGGGCAGAGCAAATACCACTACAAGTGTTGATCAGGTGTCTGAACTGTGCTGCTTGGCTGGACACGGCAGCCTGTCCCTACGACTGACTTCACATGCCCTGTGTTGTACCAAGGGACTCACAAGCAGCAACCCTTCAAGTCATCCCACTATGAGACTGGTCCCACTGTTATCTTTGTTTTCAAATTGAGGAAACCGAGTTCCAGAAAGATGAGTTGCTTTTCTACGTGTGCAGGCAACAGAGGCAAGCTTGAAGGAACTAGGCCAGATTTCCTAGAGCTGCTAAGTCACCTTAAGAAATGCCTACTGACTGAATGGCTGAAGTTCTTCCCTAGTCAGCCAGTGTGTTCTAGAAGCTGTGAGCTAAGTGCTAAGTCAATTCTAAGTGTGAGCCAGGTGTGTCGCAGGTGGACCGACTGTGAAGGGGAGGCCAGCTGAAAGCTGAGGGCCAGCCCTAGGACCAACCCTAGGGCTCCAGGAAGATGGCGCCTGTGGTTAATTCCAGAGCCACGGTGCTGTTTTCCGCCTCTGTCTCGGTCCTTTGATTCCTAATGACTTCAGCTCATTCCTTTGTGCCCTCCCCTGGGGGTTATGTCACCCTCGGTGAACAGAGCTTCTTTTCAAGGACCCTAAAGAAACTAGATTTTGTAATGGGCCCCACAAATTAGAGGGCTGGAGAGCCCTCTTATTTGAGGATAATCACCATCCATTCTGTTTAACGACTTATTTCAAGATAATTAGAGCCTCACTTTCTTCATCCCGAGCCACCTCCTCTGTCTTCTCTTGTCCTTGCCTGAGAACCCTGAAGCTGCCTCTGAAGCACGGTAGTTTACAGTGGATCCCAGGACACCCGGCAGTACACACTGATTCGCTACCCCTTACCGAGAACTGCTGGGTACCTGCCACGTGTACAACCTTTAGGGACCTGCACTAGTGGTCCAGGGAAGAGACACAACCAAACCCTTATTCTCCCAATGGCCTTAGTAAGTCAGGTGTTCAGCATCTTTAATACACACTGCTATCCACGCTGTAAAGACTTTCAGAAGGTGAAACACTAAGAGTGGGTGGGTATTTCTGGAATCGATAATAGGAATAACAATATGACCCAGAGAACAGTATTTCTTGTCAGATCTTATTTACTCAAGCATTAACTGTGCTGCATAAAGGCTTCCTCTACAGAAAGTAGATCTGTGAGCTCTGTCAATCCTGTAATTAAATGTTTAGGACCTGCGACTCTTCTTGTTGAATGGATTTGTTCCTATTGTGTATGGTAATGTCAGGAAGTCAGACCTCCTGGAGAGTGGGGCTCCTGATTTCATGCTGTTTCCTGTGAGGCTGACTAGGAACAATGCGATGACGGTGTCTTCTCTATCTCAGCCTCTCGATCATTATTCCAACTATCTAATGATTAGCCTACTTGGGGAACTCCCATTTGACCTCTCTGAGGGAGGGACTGGGGTGAGATAGGCAAAGGAACTGACTTGTGAACTGAAGGACTTAGCATGAGAGTGAACTCACAGCCTCCAGATGGTGAGAATGAGGTCTTCCGTTTTCCCCGTAGCACTAGTCCAAGCCTTTGCTGGGTCTGTTGAGTGTAATGTCTAACATCCTTTCTGGCAATGGCGACTTTTTAACATAATTGGGTTTAAATAAATTCATGGGAAATCATTAGAGATTCAATTAGAAATTAACTGGCCAACATGAAGTACAGATTTAAATATTCCTTCAGAAATGGGAGGATTAAGATAAAATAAGACCAATATAGAAGATTTGATCCACTTGCATATAGACAAGCTTGAGGTGTTGATCATCCATAGAATTTCACATCCAGTAAACATAATCGTGTGTTTCATGCTCACATGAAATACTCATAAATATGGAGGAGAAATTAAGCTCTAAAGAAAGACTTCTCAAATACTAAAGGACAAATAATAGGAAAACACCCTAACCACAGTACTTTAAAATTTAACAAAAGCATAAATGTACACATTTATGTGGATCTCACACATTTAGAAGCTATTAAAGCCCTTGCAAATAATTCATGAAATCTGAAATTAAAACAAAAAGTTGCCAAATACTTACAATAGGTACATGAAAACATTGTTACTGAAATATACGGGTGAGGTCTAAAGTGGCACTGGGGGGAGTCACAGCCTGCAAAACAGGTTACAAAACAGAAAGAAAAATTAACTAGAGCATATTTCAGAAAAAGCTAGAAAGCTCAAATCTGGAAGATTCTAAAAATGCAGAGGTTTCCGAAAGCCTGGGTTCCTGGCATGTGTCACATACTCAACTAAAGACCATCAATTAAAGACCTAAAAGTACATTAAAGCTCCCTTCAGAGTTTCACAGAAAACATGTACTCTCTCCCGGTCTCAAACAGGAGTGCTCAAACTGGATGATTCTGGCTCTGGTTTCCTTTGGAATTGCGTTGAACCTGTCGGTGTGACTAAGGCTGTCCTCTATGTGTCTCCTGCCATGGTTACTCTGATGACCTCACTGAAACCTTCTCATTGCCCTTGCCATGAGGGCCTCTCATGGGCATGTTTACATTGCAGCATCTTGCTTGTCCCAGGGTGAGTATTCTGGGATAGAAAACCAGATTCCAAGGTGGAAGCTACAGTGTCTTATGGTCTCATCTCTGGAGTGATATATCCCCCCCACCCCACCCCACCCTACCATGTGCTATTTGTCACACATACTAAGAATAACGCAATGGGGACTATAGAAAGGTGGGAATCCTGGGAGAGCTGGGCCCTGGGGTGCCATGTAGGAGGCTGCTGAGCACAGGAGTCTCATATAATGGGTTTTAGTTGCCTGTAATCTATACCATGGTTCAGAAGAGGTGAGAAAAACCAGTCCTAACTGGACAGAATCGTTAGGTTTACATCTGAGATTGAAATAATGTTGAAATTCAAGGCTTAAGGATTGGGTTTCTTGACATACGGAGTGAGATTTAAGTACATTCTGTGTTTTACTTTCACTATGAACGCTGAAAATATCTATTTTCTCCCAAAATAATTTCGGTTCAACAAGCCCCTTAGCATATTTTGCCAATCTACTCTTCCCATCACTTGAAAGTCTACATCTCCTCAGAAGGAAATTTGATTTAAATGTTTTTGATTCCTTTACATAAAAATACTGAAACTCAAGTTACTAAGAGCCATTTCATGGCTAACAAATCTACCATTTTCATGTGAAAGTAGGGAGGTCTATTTTTCTCAAAAATATTAAATCATGCCTCACTAAAAGTCAATGAAATACTAACTCAGTAAGAGTTAAGTTTAACCACTCACAAATTAAAAGGTCTTGCTAATGATTCCAAACAATTATTTTTGGTTGGTTTAAAGTATTGACTGGATCACCCCCACCCACCTCTCTACTTAGCTGAATTACACAATCACTTTCTGTCTTGTAAACACTCAGCATAGCACCATATAGCAAAAGCACCACATGGAGAAAAGTCGATTTCTTTTGGTATCTCTCAAAGGTTTGAAAATGAAGGCCTGGTCTCCGGTTTCTTTTCCTTCCACCATGCTAACTCGGGCACTGGGGCCAATTTCAAAGCACCTTTACCAAAAGCAGCTTTACCGCCTTGCTTGTAGATCCTACCACTCCATTCACCGTTCTAGCAAACTCTCAGAGTCTCCTCCTTACTGTTTGCTCTGGGCAGGCTCAGCAACACTTCGTCAATGACCCTGCTGTTTCTTGAATATGCCTTGTGCCTTCACACTTGAAGCCCATGCCCAGGCTATTTCCTCTGCCTCCAGTACCTTACCTTCCTCACACCACAGGCCAATCCCATTAATTCTTTAAGGCCATTTCCAATGTCACTTTTTCTTGAGGGCTACATTCCTTATATACCTCCTCCCTGGACACCAATAATTCTTCCAATTCAGTTGAAAAACTGTTGTTGTTTGTTTAACTTTGGCTATCCCTACACCTCACTTTCCTAACTAGATCACAACTAATACAGTATTGACAAGGTACTACTGCCTGCTTCAACAGAGGTGCCTCTTCTGATATAAGATATAAGCTAAGAATGATAATATGTACTTCAGAGGAACTTATAAATAATACGGGAGACACTATATTGACTCATTCTCTCTGACATGGAAGAAGTTCTTCACTCTTGCTCCCTTCCTGGATTTACTTTGTCCTGACGAACAAAGCTTACAGGTTAGGGAGATGGCTCAGTAGGCAAAGTGCTTGACTTGCAAGTGTGAGGACCTGGGTTCAATCCCCAGAAACCCTCCCTATCCTCATATACACACACACAAGCTGAGCATTCACCAGAATTTGGTGGTAAGATGCTTGCTGAAGATACCACCCACTTTGGTCACAGTTTTAATACTTGCCTAGTTTTAATAGTGCCAAGGAAGAAAGTCATCGGTAGTCTTTCCGGGATTGTGAATCCTGTAAGCTACAGAAATGACCAGCTTGGCAAGCTGTGCCCATTGGTGCAACCGTGGCATGAATGTTATGGTGATAACTGACCACTTTCTGACTCATGCCTCATTCTGTAAACCTAGTCAAATGTTGGTAGCCGGAAGGTCATAGGTCCTAAAAGAGAGCCTACTTCTATTGTCTTAATACATGGGCATGTGGTCAAATTGCCTTCTAAATACTTAGATTTATACACATAGACCAGTGCTGCTACTAGCCTTCATCACTGAAGTGAAGTTGGAGATTTCTCCAGTCCTGCCAGGGCCCGTAGCCACTAAGACCCAAGTAAACACACAGAGACTTATGTTACTTATAAACTATATGGCCGTGGCAGGCTTCTTGTTATCTAGTTCTTATATCTTAAACTAAGCCATTTCTATTAATCTATAAGTTGCCACATGGCTTGTGGCTTACCGGTACTTTACATCTTACTTCTCATGGCGGCGGCAGCTGGCAGCATCTCCTGAGTCAGCCTTCCACTTCCCAGCATTTTCCTCTCTACTTATCCCGCCTATACTATACTTCCTGCCTGGCTACCAGCCAATCAGCATTTTATTTATCAATCAATCAGAGCAACACCTTCACAGCATACAGAAAGACATTCCCAGCACTGAAGCTTGTTGCTTCGAGTGGCAGCTAATGCAGAACTCATAACCAACTGAGGGGCTGAGAGTAAGAGACCATGGAATGATTGGCCATAAGTAGTTTCTCTGTACCGTTCCCTCCAAGGCTCAGGGACACTGAGGAAGAGGAGTCAGAGAAAGGAGCTGAAGGATGGGGAAGCCAGTGGTAAAAAGACAGCTTCTGAGCACGACACAGCATCACATTCATGAACTCACTGCAACTACAACAGCCTGCACAATACCTGCTCAAGGTTGTTGAGTCCATCAGTACTACATCAGACAGGGGAGGGTGTATGAGGTCCCACCACTCTCTAGGGGACTATGGACAGTTGGTGGTGGTTGGGAGAAGGGGTGTCACTTTCTTTAGTGATGTAGCCTCTGATAAATTTCAGGCTCCAGTCTTCCTGGCCATTGCTCCTGGAAGCAATTCCAATTAAACTCCATGGATAACACACAAAAGGCACAAAAGTAGAAAGAGAACTTGCTGGAAAGAAGGGTTCAGTGGAGGGAACAAGGGGGTGGGTAAGAGAGGGTTATGAGGGATGAAAATTACTAAAATGTATTATGTACACTTATGAAAGTGTCAAAGAATTAAAAAGTTAATTTAAAAAAGCTGGATGTAGTGGTGAACACTTGTAATTCTACCCCCAGGGATATGGAGATAGACAGGTCCTCGGGGCTCACTGGCCAGACAGCCGAGCCTACTTGGTGAGCTGCAGGCCAATGGCAAATGCTGTCTCACATATAAAAGGTGGTTGGCTCCTGAGAAATAATATCCAAGGTTATCCTCTGGACTCCACATGGTTAGTCACATAAATGCATGTAAACATATATGTGTATCAGCACATACAGGAGCACACACACACACACACACACACAAACACCCTTATGGATGTGGTGACTCATACCTATAATCCCAGCACTAGGAGGTAGAGCCAAGAGGATCTCAAATTCAAGATCAACACAGCCTACATAGAGACACGTGGTGATATTTTATCTGTGTCCCCCAGTAAAATTTATCTGAGGATCAGAGGAAAAAGCCAGCCACTATGTTAAACATAGAAGTCAGGCAATGGTAGCACATGCCTTTAATCCTATCACATGGGAGCAAGGATCTGTCTGTATCTCTGTGAGTTCAAGGCCACACTGGGAACAGAGCCAGGCATGGTGGCACACACCTTAAATTCCAACACTACTTAACCATGGAGGTCTGGAGGTCTGTACAGACAGACAGGAAGTAACAGAGCTTGGTGGAAGTGATGTAGCTGGATAGCAGAACAAATGAGATAGCAGAACAGAAAGGCATATAGGCATGGGTATACAGGAAGCAGGGTTCTTTGGAGACTGAGGTGTTGGTGAGGAGAGGTTAGCTTGTGGCTTTTCCTATTTCTCTGGTCTCTCAGGTTTTCACCCCAATATCTGGCTCCAATTTTTTTTTTTATTAATAAGACCATTTAGCTATTCATCTACAGAGACACATTGTCTCAAAGACTAAAATAAAATAAAATATCCATCTCAAAGCTGCCATAGCATTCTGTTAGATATTCTTCTATCTATCCATTCAACTATCCATATATTCTCCCATCCATCAATCCATCACTCTATTCACCCAACTAGCTGTCCATTAACTTATCTATTCATCTACCAAACCACACACTTTTTGGTCCAACTACCTATCCATCAACCAATTCATCCATTTCTATGTGCCTCAGACCATTCATCCATCGTCAATGTCAGACATTCAGTAGTTTTTGGTGGTGGTCACAAAAAGAAAACAGAATGAAGTGAAATGAAAAAGGAAAAATTCATATGACATTTCATAAATTACCAACAGCAGACTGTCAGATTTTACCTGAGTTGTTAATCCTCCTAACACACACACTTTTCTGGGAGGTATTCGGTTTGAAGGCAGGGACTTCTTTTATTGTTATCTCCTGTCTTAGTTAGGATTTCTATTGCTGTAAAGAAACACTATGACCATGGCAACTCTTATAAAGGAAAATATTTACCTGAGGTGGCAGCTTACAGTTTCAGAAGTTTAGTCCATTATCATCATGCCAGGAAGCATGGCTGCTGGGAGTATGGCTGCAGGCAGGCAGACATGGTGCTAGAGAGGTAGCTGAGAGTTCTACATCTTGCACATGCAACAAGAAATGATCTGAGACACTGGGCAGTATATTGAGCATGTATGAGACCTCAAATCCCACCTCCACAGTGACATACTTCCTCCAACAAGTCCACACCTCCTAATAATGCCACTCCTTCTGGGATCCATTTTCTTTCAAACCACTGTATCTCCCCAATGAAGACTATCACAATTCTGTCTACATAATAGGTTGGCTATGACATTTACTGACTTAATTTCTGGGGACATTTAGAAAATGATGAAGAAAAGCTACTGCCTCCTTTGCATTAACCTAGTGGCATGATGTGGCATAATTGAAACATGGGAGAATTAAGAGTTATCTGAAGCTGATAAAAATAGATCTCATGGGCATAGACTCTTGTTTCTAAATCACTACTCTGCTTTCTACAAGGAGCTATGGTCACAGGTTGATCCCTAATTAGCTAGCCTAATGGTACTTTTACCATATCTAGATCCATCTAATAGGCTGTCTCCCTAAGAACCTATGCAGAAATAGGAGTGTGTGCTCCCACGGTCCAGGGCGCTGTTCTCTGTGTTTCCATCTTACACCACCCTCCTCTCCCCTTTGCCCCTCGTTTGTCATGTGTACCACTCGGGGTTCTTCTGTGGAGGAGGGTGGGAGCTGGGGACGGGGACAGGGATAAAGATTTGTTTTAAAAATTTCGCTCAAGAGATTGTGGAATCAAGCAAGTGAGATGTTTTAAGGGCAATTGGGTAGACCAGGGAAGAGCTGATGAGGCAACCCAAGTGCAGGGGAAGTCTGCTGAATTCCTTCTTTCTCTAAGGGCTCCGTGTATCTTCTCATCTAGTTAGAGAGGGCTCACGCACATTGTGAAGAGAAAACGTCACTATTCAATATTTGCTGAGCTTTAAAGGGGAAGCTAATCTCAATAAGGCTTTATAGCAACATCCAGGATGATCATTGACCACATGTTTGGGCAAGGTGACCTAGCCAGGGTGATACTTGAAAGCAACCTCTCCCTCTCTCTCCTTTATTATTCAGATGCCTCTGCAGAAGAACTCCCAAGCTTCTCACACAGACTTGGGACCTCCTCTGGTGCTCTCTAGTAACAAAGCACTGGCTACTGGGGCTCTCATCTGCCTTTCATCCTGGACTCTAAGCATCCTAAGGACAAGGACTCTCCAATAAGTGCTCATTTTTTTAAATATATTAGTAATACCCTGAAAATAACTATAGCTTTGGGTCTAAAGCTTTGAGATTAAAGGGGAAAGTTTTTCCAAAATAAGAAAAGTATTTTTAGAGCTGCTTCATGCATCTATCCATCTAACCATTCATATCTATCAACCCATCCATCCAATTTGTATCTTCAGAACGAAGCCATTGCTGTTTTGTCTAAGTCTGTACCCCTTCCCCTAGGTCCTAAATGGGTCACTGTGACTCTCTCAATGAACAAAACACTGGGGGTGTGACATTGTGTGGCTTTGACTGTGACACACTGATGTCTTATTGTGTTGTGATGCTTGCTTTTGGAACCCTGAAATCACCATATGAAGAAGTAAAGGGGCACAAAGACAGGTCCATACCAACCACTGTAGGGAATGTGTGGGTCTTCAGATGACCTTTGCCTCCAGCCTGTGAGCCAACCCAGCCTTCAAGCTGCGGAGCTGGTACCCTGTGGAGCAGAGAAGAGCTGATCCCACTAAGGCCTGTCTAAATTGCACACTATGGATCAATCATATTATTGGTTGGTTGTTCTATATCATGACATTTGAGTGGTGTGCTACCTGATAGGTAAGTGTAACAGAAGAGTAAAAGGGTGGACCTACAAGAAGGAAGAATGTAGAAAGATTCAAAAGACAAATTACTGCTAAATGGGACACAGTGGCATGTGCTTGTAATAATCCTAGTTTAGCAGGGAGACCGAAGAGCCAGGATCACCTGAGACAATGGACTTGAGCCATGAGATCAGCCTGGCCAATATGGTGAATCTCCACCTAAAAAAATAAAATAAATTCATATATGTGTGTGGTGTGATACACACACACACACACACACACACACACACACACACACACACACACACACACACACACACACAGGATGGCTGGAACAAACATTTTCTTGTGGCCTAGATTGTATTGTGAAGGCTCTCATTGTAACCTTCAGATCTCTTCCTGCTCCCATCCAAAGTGTTGTTTATCTGCTTCATAGAGCTGAGTCTTTGTGTCAACTTGACTAGCATCTCTTTTTAATCTAATAGTCTACTGATTTGAAACAAATTAACAAATAGGTAATTTCTTTTTTAAACAAAAGAAATCAATCTTGAGATAAAAAGATGCATAGGCGTATAGAAACAGTCACAGATTTATAGAGGCTGACAGGGAGACCCCCAGCTCTAAGGATATTTCACCAGATTTGGGGGTGAATTTGGGACACACACTTTCTGCAAGGGAGGCACTGAAGGGAAGGCTTTGCACACATTGCCTCATTTACATGGCCTATCCTGTGAGCTCTAAAGTATCAGAGCCTCTATTAAGGATGGGAAAACTGAGGGTCTCATTGGCCCACTCACAGGTCACAGTGATTTCAAAGCCCACCCTTTGAGTAGCTGCCCTTGATGCCACCACCTGAAAGATCTCTCTGAACTTTGCTAGAGGCCAAAGAAATTTCACCCAATGCCTTATGTCTCCTCTTCCTTTCTACCCACAAGCTTCTATCCACCAGACTGCAGAAAACCTGCAAGCATTTGTCCCTCTTTTCTATTCAGAGCAGAATGTAGGCACAGTAAATGTTCAAAAAGTGTGGCCACTGTTAGTGGTTCTATGCCAAGGGTTTTTTGCATCAGAAGGCTCCCAGTGTAAGCGGTCGAAGGAAGGTCAGTAGATAGAACCCAGACCTTCAGAGAACGCAAGAAGGGCTCTTTTGTGGATGTTTCCTGGAGACATCTGTAGCACATCGTAGAAACATTCATGAGTAGCTTGGAAAGACTAGAAATCATTAGTCTTCACTGGGGACAGAGGGAGACCTGAGGAAGGGATGTAGGGGGCCTTCTTTCTTAAATCAAATGAGAAAGATCTAAATGAAAGTGTATAGCCAGCCCCTGAGGATTGTGCCCCTCTAAGCACGGTAAAAGACGTTTTTCAGCAAGCCCTGAGACAGACAAGGGCCCAATGCTAAGGTATAACTCTAGCCCCCTCCCCCGTCCCACCACTAATAAAGGCGATATGAAACAGAGGCCCTCAGAGAGCACACACCCAAGTGGGCTTCATGTTCCGGCAACTGTTACAAGGCAGGCCAAGGCCACGTCAGGTCCAATTAGTGTCAATGAGGACCATCTGTGTTTAGGCAGCCATGTTACTTAATGCAAACATTTCATAATTACAGCTTCTTGCACACACCGTGTGTTATGAGATGTGGTGTCCCGGTGTGAATCATAGTCACATTTTTCAGAGTCGTCAGCAGACTTGGTCTGGCTAGGAGGCAGCCTGCCGACCTAAGAGCAGTCTCTAAAATATTGAATTAAGCACAGTCCAGCTTTTTTCTCTTATCTGTGAAATCTTGTGGTTTGGGTTTGACTGTTTTTATAAAATGAAATATATAAAATATATAAAATGCAAATAAAGTTGAGGTTAGAGTGGTGTGTTTCTCTCTCTCCCTTTCCTGGAGACATCTGTTTTTCCTCCTCCATTTTCTCTTCAGTGTTTTAAGCTGAAGTATAAAGGTTCAATTGTCAAACAGTCTGAAGGACTTCAGCTCTGACTAGTTTTTCACCATTAAAAAGCAAATAAGTATGTAAGGACTTAACTGGCCTGGGGATCCTTTCTCATTTCTCCAGCACCAAGCAACTTATATTGGCTTCAGAGTCTCAAGAAATTCAATAGCCCGAGGCTCAAAGTTGAAGATAGTATGAAATCCTTACAGTATATTCAATGAGTCCTCATAGGTATAACAGCATGGATTGAGATGATAAGGATATATGACTGTGTCAATCGATCTTAATAGCCATAGTCTGAATGGACCGCCACAAGCTGGACAGAGAGAGGGTGGGCCGGGGGAGAGAACATGTCAAATGAGAATAACCAGCTCAGGGACAGCTGAGCCTTAAGACCCTCCCAAACCCATCAACAGGTTGTAATAAAATGAAAACTCAAGTCAAAGGAATGAAAATAGATAGATAGAGCTGAATGTGGAGCCACATGCCTTTGATCCCAGCACTCGGGAGGCAGAGGCAGGCAGAGCTCTGAGTCTGAGGCCAGCCTGGTCTACAGAGCAAGTTTTAGGACAGCCAGAGCTACATAGAGAAACCCTGTCTCAAAAAACAAAACAAAACAAAACAAAAACTAGATAGATAGATAGATAGATAGATAGATAGATAGATAGATAGATAATGGAGTAATATAGGCCTCTCTTGCCCTGGTCCTCCTGCTGAGTACTATATGCCTTAGAAGCGGCAAATGAAATGAGTGTGTTGGATAATCATGTACATCAACTTGGCTAGGACATGGTACCCAGATATTTTGTCAGAAACCATCCTATGTATGTCTAAGAGGTTGTTTAGGGACTGGATTAACACTTTAAATTGATTTTGAGTAAAGCTGATTTCTCTCCTTGGTATTCAAGGGTCTCATCCAATCAGTTGAAGGCTTTGAGAGACCAAGGCTGAGGTCTCTGAGCACCCAGGTAGCCTTATTGAGGAAACCCTTTCTGCCCCTCTGGTGGCCATAGCAGGGAGAAGTGAGAGGCCCAGAGGTACCTGAGAAAGCAAGATTAAAACTGGACAGCGTGGCCTGACCGTTGAACTAGAGCCGTGGCTGTGAAAGCAAAGGAGAGATGCACACACCAAAACAGAACAACCATCTGCTAAAACATGTTTTCAGTAGGGCTTGAAACCTCTTAGCGCTGTATACAAACTGCTGGGGATATCATTTTTCAAAATCACCTGTCACAGCAAGAACCACAAAAATCACAACTTGAATGCAGAAGAACGATTGACCGATGCCAGTTCCAAGAGGAACCAGATGTTGATGGGGGTTTTTAAGGAACTGCTGTAAAAGTGCCACGATCTCAAACTCTTAAAAACATATGAAAAAATTTAAAACATCAGTTAAAAAAAATAGAAGTTATGGAAAAGAACCAAATGTAAACTGTAAAGTGGAAAAATACAATACCAAATAAAAACACCCCGAATGTTATTAGAACGGTGATGCCAAGGACTAGGGTCATTAAACCTGAAAACAGAATAATAAAATTCACTCAATCTAAATGGGAAGAGAAAGTAGACTTTTAGAGAGAGAGAGAGAGAGAGAAAGAGAGAGAGAGAGAGAGAGAGAGAGATGCAGACATGGTGGCTCACAGCTCTCATCCCAACCCTGGGAATGCTGAGGAAGGAGAATTGCCCTATGGTCTAGGCAAGCATGGGCTACATAGTGAGCTCCTGACTCAAAAACAAACAGGAGAAAAAGAAGGAAAATGAAAACGAACTCTCAGTAACTTACAGGACAACCATGAAAAATCCATTATTTATTTCACTGGAATTCTAAAAGAGAAAATGTCATAAGAAATAACAAAACAGTGGGAAATTCCCTTGTCTATAGAAATACACACATCTGATCAGAATTGCTGAGCAAACATTAACAAAATAAACTCAAGTAGAGCCACAGGATACAGCATAATGAGATTTTGAAAATAAACGCCATATATGGTGGCCCATGTCTATAATCCTAACACCAGAGATGCCACAGCAGGAAGACTGCTGTGAGTTTGAGGCTAGCTGGGCTGTGTGACTCCAAGCCAAACTGGGCTACAGAATGAGACCCTGTTGCTGTGGGATGGTCTGTGTATCAAGTGTGTTGCTGATTGGTCAATAAATGAATCACTGATTGGCCAGTGGCCAGGCAGGAAGTATAGGCGGGACAAGGAGGAAAATAAAGCTGGGAAGTGGAAGGCTGAGTCAGAGACACTGCCAGCCGCCACCATGACAAACAGCATGTGAAGATGCCAGTAAGCCACGAGCCACGTGGCAAGGTATAGATTAATAGAAATGGATTAATTTAAGCTATAAGAACAGTTAGCAAGAAGTCTGCCATGGCCATACAGTTTGTAAGCAATATAAGTCTCTGTGTTTACTTGGTTGGGTCTGAGCGGCTGCGGGACTGGCAGGTGAGAGAGATTTGTCCTGACTGTGGGCCAGGCAAGAAAACTCTAGCTACACCCTGTCTCAACAAAACAAAAACAAACAAGCAGAAAAAAAAAAAAGCTGGGTGTGGTCCGCACAGCAGTGTGGTGGCACACATCTTTAATTCCATCACTGGGGAGGCAGAGGCAGGCAGATCTCCATGAGTTTGAAGCTGGTGTGATCTACATATTGAGTTCCAGGACAGTCAGAGTTACATAGTTGTAAGCATTACAGCTTGGATGGAAAGGTATCCTGGCAGTCAGGAGCCAATGAATACCACAAAGTCACACCGCACAACAAACCTCACACAAGAGATTTATTGGGAGGGGAAAAAAGCAGGAGGGTGGCTGCCTCTGCTTGGGTGAGAAACAGCAGCAAACTGGACAGGATACAGGGCTTCTATAGAGTTTCTTGGGAAGGCAGTGGAACTTTTTAGGGTGGAAATTGGTGAGATTTCATGTCCAGAGATTGGGCTTTTTACTCTGTAGGATGGGGGCAGGAGTCCAAAAGTTAGGGCAGTTAGAGTAATCTGTGGGTGGAACCTGGTAGTTAGAGGTCCTTGAGGGAGGGTCCTGGCTACTCATGTGGCTCAAGGGG
Source organism: Peromyscus californicus insignis (assembly GCF_007827085.1). NCBI lineage: Eukaryota > Metazoa > Chordata > Mammalia > Rodentia > Cricetidae > Peromyscus > Peromyscus californicus. The sequence continues at coordinate 10,872,664 of NW_026294606.1, forward strand.
CTTACAACAGTGAGACCCTGTCTCAAAACCCAAACAGAAACAAAACCAAACCAGAATCAGTGCCTGGTTTATAGGAACACACCACCAAGTGAGTGCCTGAAGAACTGACATCTGAAGCCACAGAGGACAGAAGGAAATGTTACAATACAATTAGTACTTCCCATCTATAAGCTCTATATCCTTAAATTCAATCAGAGAAGGACTAGACAATACAGCAATACTGGCTGCCTCCGTGCTGAATACTGACGACAGATTTTGTCATTTTTCTCCCCAAACAACATGGTGTAATAACTGTTTACACAGCAAGCCATTGTTGTAGCGTTATGTGTAATATAGCAATAATTCACAGGGTATGGGCAATGTGTGTGGTTACATGGAAACATCATTTCATTTTATACAAGGGACTGAGCGTCTTCTGAAGAAAACCAGAAGCAATTTCTCTTACCTTGTAGACTGGCTGAAGAGAACTCTTCAAATAGAAAGCATGATTAGATCTGGGAGATGGAGGAAGAAAATAGATGCCCTGCCCTACAAAAGGACACTGTCAAGACTTTCAGCGGACTACATGGATGAGGACACTCAAAGGGCCCTGATTACTGTCTGGGGATTCTTTTATGGAGTCCAAGAGAAGGTGGAGTTTGGTTACTAGAGATATGATTTGGGTGGTTCCCTATTTTGATTGACAAGCTTGCTCACTGCACAAGTATCTTCCCATAATGCATCTGAAATGTCCTTGAAGGGAGTCTCTCAAACTGCAGTAAATGCATCTCTGCAAACAGAAAGGGGACGCAAAAAAATTAAATAAATAAAAATAAAAAATAAGTAAATAAAAGAAAAGAAAGAAAGAAGACGCCACTGAAGGAAGCACATCAGAGAAGAATTTAGTTTTCCCTGTGCTGCTTACATTTCCAAGGAAAAATTCAGTTTCTTCTGTAACTTAAAAAGTATTAAAAGGGCCGGGCGGTGGTGGTGCACACCTTTAATCCCAGCACTCGGGAGGCAGAGCCAGGCGGATCTCTGTGAGTTCGAGGCCAGCCTGGGCTACCAAGTGAGTTCCAGGACAGGCACCAAAACTATGCAGAGAAATCCTGTCTCAAAAAAACAAAGACAAAGACAAAAACAAAAACAAAAAAAATTATTAAAGGGAAAAGCAAATTTTATTCACTGACTGTGGCTTTGCTTAGTGTGACAGACTCAGCCATGACCCTAACATGCCCATTTTGGAGCCTGTGACTGTTACTGTATTAGTAAAATGACACTGTAGATGTGGTCATGTCCAGTATATATGGTCAAAGATTGTCCTGGATTATGTGGGTGAACCCCAGACACAATCATGGGTTCCTCATGAGAGGGAGACAATAGTTTGACTCTGGAAGGCAGTGAAGATGAAGTGCTGAGCTGACCGTGATGAGTCAAGAGCCTCCAGAAGCTGAAAGACAGGACACACATGCTGCCCCGGCCTCCTTCCTGCGGGATCGCTGGCCATCTTGGTTTGGGCTAAGTGGACCAGCTTCAGGGCTGAAAAACAGGAAGTGAATAGTGGTGCTGCTTTACATCGCTGGCCCTGTGATCATTTGCTATAACGACTGACGGTAGGAAACCAGTACAATACAGTGCTCCCGCCTCAGGGGTAGGAGCTTCCTGTATAGTCCAGGCTGGTCTCAAACTTGGGAATCTTCCTCTCAAGTAGCTGGGGTTACAGGCGTGCACCCCCAGAGCCGGCTCAAACACAATGTTCCTTAACTTTCCTGAGCCTGTGTTTGCTCCTCTGAAGCCCAGGGACAGTTTGCGTGGAAACAGCCCTTAAAGGCTGGTGTGTTTGAACACTTGGTCCCCAGCTGGTGGCGCTGTCTAGGGAGGTTATGGACCCTTTCTGAGGTGGAACTTTACAGGAGGAAGACTGTCACCCGGAGTGGATTTTGAGGGTCTGTAGCCTCACCCCACTTCCTACTCACTCTCTTGGCTTCCTGTGGGAGAATGAGAAGGTGATCCGCCAGCTTCGTGCTCCCACCACCAAGCCATGCCTTCCCATGACAACCATGCCAGACTCTATCCCTCTGTAAACCAAACTCTTTCTTCCTTATGTCATTTTTTTTTTTTTTTTTACATCCTGTGGTAGTTCGAATGTAATTGGCCTCCACAATCCCATAATCTCGTAGGGAGTGGCACTATTAGGAGGTGTGGCTTTGTTGGCGTGGGTAGGCTTGTTGGAGGAAGTGTGTCACTGTGGGGGTGGGCTTTGAGGCTTCCTATACTCAGGACACACCCAGTGAGTCAGTAGACTGCCTGTTGCCTGAAAGATGTAGCAGTCTCAGCTCCAGCACTACCTCTGCCTGCAAGCTCATGCTCCCCGCCATGATGATAACTGACTTCTGAAACTGTGAGCAAGCCCCCTCGATTAACTGTTTTCTTTGTAAGAGTTGCTGTGGTCATGGTGTATCTTCACAGCAGTAAAAACCCAAACCCGACCATAGTTTCCCCGACTCCTCTCCTCACAGCCCCTCCCCCATCCTCACCCCCATCCATCTAGCAACCACATGGCAGCTCACAGCTGTCTGTAACTCCAGTAGCAAGGGATCCAGCACCCTCTTGTGACCTCCAGGGGTCATAAATGTGACCCACATACATACATGTAAATGACACACACACACACACACACACACACACACACACACACACACACAAAAAATAGTAAAATAATTTTTTAAACACAAATGGATTTCATCAGGCTCAGTGGGCAAGGACACTTGCCTCCAAGTCTGACGACCCACTTAAATTCTATCCCAAGAACCCACAGGGTGAAACAACAGAATCCACTCCCACAAGTGTCCTCCAATCTCCACAAGTGTTTGTGGCATGCACGCGCACACACACACACCACCACCACCACCACCAGTCAATAAATATAAATTTTTAATTGATTTCTTTTCAATTTTAAAGATAAGGGTTGAAGTCAGAATAAAACCGGCCATTTGTTTACACCACAAATTGGTGTTGAGTACCTACTGTGTGTCCGGGCTACTGTAAACACTGATGACATAGAGATAGGAGCCTCCTCAAGCCCAGGTGAAGTGTGAAAGTCTCCGGGCAGTCATTTGTCTCTTGTGATCTGAGCTGCAGACAGAGGAATGGGTGGAGTTGTGAAGGTCCCTGGGGGAGATAAGGGAAGGCGAAGAAGAGTCAATCAGGCGGTTTTCTCACTTCATCTGTGACTTATTTTTCCCCATAACAGCAAAACCAATTTCCTACTTACTAAGCTGATTTTTTTTAGGGGAGTGGCTCATATTTCATAAGCTCCCCTGGTGGAACCCTGACTGAATTTATGTAAAGATTCAGCCTCTGGCTGAGGAGAAAGTGATCGTTAACACTGTTCCATCTAGGTCAGCATTAAGCTTGCCAGATGTGAACGCTCCCAGCGAGTGACTGTCTCCTCCTGTGAGAAGTCTGAAACTCCAGTTCCTCTTCCTGTCTGGCACCATGTGCTTGCTGCCCCTTGAAGGGTTATTGAGAGACATAGCTGACATTTTCAATCACTGTCTCCTTTGGGTAGTTCTATGTGTAAAATTGAACTTCCCAGAACCACAGACACCTACCTGGCTTTTTACCTAATGGGATTCCCACTTTGTCTGTCTGTCTGTCTGTCTGTCTGTCTGTCTGTCTGTCTCTCTCTCTCTCTCTCTCTCTCTCTCTCTCTCTCTCTCTCTCTCTCTCTGTGTGTGTGTGTGTGTGTGTGTGTGTGAACACACCTGCATGTACACCTGCGTAGAGACCAGAGGTTGGCCTTGGGTCTCTACCTTATTTTATTGAGATATGATCTCACTAAACCGGGAGCTCTCACTGTTTTGTCTAGACTGGGAGACCAATAGCACCCATGCTCCTCTGGCCTCTGCCACTCCACCACACTGGGATTCTCGGAGCATTTTGCCGGCTTTCAGTGTGCATTCTGAGACTTCAAATTCAGGGCTTCACACTTGTGTAGCGAACACTTTACTGACTCAACCATCAACTCTATTTGAACAAAAGTTGTTCACCCAGAAATGAGACCCAACTACTCAAAGAGACCCTCTGAGGACTGTCCATTTAGAGGCTGACTGTAGGGTTATTCTCACATCCATGCAATGCTGGGACAGGGGTGTGTCCTGTTTGGGTCTAGAGGACATGCCCAGTGCTCATTTTAGAGCTGTTGCTTCCCTGCCTCGAGCAGGAGGATTGCTGTGTCAGATAGAAAATGTTGCTGCTTTTGAAAATTCATATGGGGGGGAGGTGAATATGATGAAGATGTACATTATATACATGCATGAGATTGCCAGAGAATGACTAATTCTACCGATGTGTAACTTACAGAGAGAAAAGTGTAACTCCATGAAATTTTATAGATTGACCCTCTCCATTTATAGCTACCTCAGACAAGAAATAGAATATTCCCAACTCGTGGGTTTTCCCTTCCCCTCCCTACCACATCCAGAATCCTATGCTTCTCCTACCCTCCCTGACTTCTGGGTTTTTTGTTTGTTTGTTTGACTTTGTTTTGTTTTGTTTTGAGATAGCATTTCACTATGTAGCCTCAGCTGTCCTTGAACTTGCTATGTAGACCTTGCGGGCCTCAAACTCGCAGAGACCCTCCTGCCTCGGCCTCCGGACTTCTGACCCCACACATCTGCCTTACAATTATTATATTTTTTTTTAAGTTTTGTGTCTGGCTCAGACACCATCTACAGGCCTCTACTTGCTTATTAAGCTGGCCATGCCTGGTGTCCCTTTCCCAAATGCCACAAAACCAGGTTGCCTCCATCTTATTTTAATTCCTGCCAATGTGGTGCATAAAAATGACTCGTTTATGGTACTTTGGGCCTGTGCTTATCTAATTAATGAGATGAAATAGTAAGTGGTGTGTTTCACAATCATTCAGCTGTCTTTGAGGGTCGCCTGTCCGTGTTCTTTGCCCGACATGCCTTATTTAGAAGCACTCTGTGTAGCTAGCTACATGCACTGACTTAAATGCTCTGCCCCTTCACTTCTCTGCTCTCAGTTTTTCTGCTCATTGTCCCCGGCAGTCTTGTGGCAGCCGCATTCTGCTGTGGATTGAACTGTGTTCTCAAATTCATGTGTTGCAATCTCAAGCTGTCAATGTGGCTGATTTTGGGGACTAAGGTCTTTAAGGGATAATTAAGACTACATGAGGTCCTAAGAGTGGAGTCCTACCAGACTGGGGTTGTCATATAAGTATCCCTGTGTAAGGACAAAAGAAGGAGGTATCCCTGTACAAGCTGGAAGAGCATCCCCATCAGAGTCTGACTGTGCTGGTACCTGGTCTTGGGCTTCTAGCCTGTGAGTGGTTTGACATGTCATCCCGGAACAGTTAAGACACACACTGGATCTGTCTAAATCTTGACTTCTTGTCTAGAACTTTCTCTTGAATTTGACATTTCTCTATCCTGCTGTCTCTGGACTTTGTGCCCTGATATCTAAAAGACACTTCAAGCCTGAGCGGGTCCCAGATGGAGTCCAGTTTTTTCCCACCACACCTGCTCTATTCACAGCTTTGTCTGTCTACCCATGAGCTCTGACTGTACTGGCAAACATCACCTGGAGGGACCATTCACCGGACATGCTGTTGGTGATACCTTGGACTGTCTAGATTCCAGCCATTCCAGTCGCTGTCATCACCTGATACCACCTTCCATCCTTTCTTGCCTGGAAACCTGCACAAGTCTCCCTGAGCCATTTTAGGTGATCTATAACATGCTCTTGAATTATAGCAGACTGTTCCCCTCCAGACAAATAGGATCTTGTCTTTCCAGATCTCAAAATGCTCTAATGGCCCCTATCTCTTTCAGAGTAAAACCAAGGACCTTGCCTGATCTCTCTTGCTCCTATCACCCCTCTGGCTTCATTGTTGGCTAACTCATCTCCACCCACAGGTACTGTCTTCTATGCCTTGAAGAAGCCTGTTCAATCTTAGGGAGTTTGCAGAGGCTGCTCCTCTTAACCCAGAGCATTCTTCTCTGAATTACCAATGTCTCCCTCCTCCACCTCTTCAGAGTTTGCATCTCTGTCACCTTCTCATGTAACCCACATGGACCAGAGTGTAAACTGAGGCAGAGGCTTTCTTTCCTCACCGCCCAGTCCCAAATAAACACACAAAAGCTTGTATTAATTACAGAATGTGTGGCTGATAGCTCAGACTTATTACTAACTAGCTCTTACATTTAAATTAACCCATTTCTATTATGTGGTCCGTGTTTTTACCAGTCTTCTGACATCTTGCTTCTTGGGCAGTTGGATCACATCTCTCTCAACTCCGCCCCTCTTCATCCCAGCCTTCAGTCTTATTCTGCCTTGTCATAGGCCAAACAGCTTTATTATTAACCAATGAGAGTAATGCACAGTCACAGCATACAGAAGGGTCATCTAACAACAGCAGAGTACATGAGATTCCAAACCATCTTCTTCAGCCCCAGCTCCTTTTCTGCTCTACACTCACCCATAATCCTTGCCTTCTGCAAATTGCACAATTTCTCACCTCTTAACAAGCTATAGAGCTGTTCACTGTAGCTCCAAGTCTCTAATAGTGCTTGATGTTATTGATTAAATGAACAAATAAAAGAATACACTTAAATACATCGCCAAATTGATCAGTCATTTTCTTTAAGTTTCTGTGTTTGTGATCATACCTAAAAATCCCCACGCAGGCCACAGGTATTGAGAAGTCAGCCATACATCCTTCCAGGCTACAGCTGTATTTGCTACATTTAGAATTTTAGCTGGGTGGTGGTGGCACACACCTTTAATCCCAGCACTCGGGAAGCAGAGGCAGACAGATCTCTATGAGTTTGAGGCCACCCTGGTCTACAGAGTGAGTTCCAGGCCAGCCAAGGCTACACAGAGAAACTCTTGTCTCAAAAAATAAAATCAAAAAAAAGAATATAATTTTAATCTTCTTGATATTTATTTATGGTGGGAAGTCTGTCTTCCAGTTTCTTTTCCTTTTACTTATTCAAGCCTAATGTTTTATTTGCTCACTTTTGAGAAAGACTCTCACACTATAGGCCAGGCTGGCCTGGAATTCACAACCTCCTGACTTCTCTGCTTCTCAAGTTCGGAATTTAGACATGTGTCACCCTGCTTTGAATTGTTTACTGTTGTTCTGTTTTGTTTTGGTGTATGTGTGTGTTTGCTTTTTTTGTTGTTTGTTTGTTTTTGGTTTTTTGAGACAGGGTTTCTCTTTGTAGCCCTACCTGGCCTGGAACTTGCTTTGTAGACCAGGCTGGCCTCAAACTCACAAAGCTCTACCTGCTTCTGCCTCCCGAGTGCTGGGATTAAAGGCGTGTGACACCACATCTGGCCCTTGAGTTGTTTTTTATCCTTCATTTTTATTCTATGTAACAGTTTCTGGATGTCTTCTTAATGCCACAGGTGACCTGATTACCTTCTAGTAAAGCAGTTAACAAAGTATTTTAAGTATATTAAAAGCATATAGCCCTTTATAAAATGAATTATAACTTGTAGAATGTGTCTCGTTATTCTCTTTATTTCACTTTTTAAAGGATGTCCTTGCAGATTGTCCAATCTGCTGCCTGCTTTTCTTTCCCACCTAACTGCTTTTGACTCAGGGTTTGGCAGTGTCTTCTCTTGGGCGAGTCCTCCAGCACTCCCCTGTGGGCTCTTGATGGATTGGAGTGGATGACACTGCTAATTCCCTTCATTCAGGAATCTGAGTTCAGTGGCAACCGCATCCCCTGAGGTTTGTCCTCATTACCGTCTAATGGTCCATGATTGCAGTTTTCATTTCCATTATTTCCAGGACTTATTTAGATTAATGCTTTTTTATGTCCCATAAATGTGCTTATTGTTACTTGAACATCACTATATCATCCCTAATATCTATTATTGTAGTCAAAGGATGTGCTATAAATTTTTCAATTTTGAAAGTTTTTTTTTTTTCTGAGAGTTTTCTTTATAGAGAATGGTCATTTTATGAAAATAACCCAAAGAAAGTTGGGAAGAATGCATTTTTTTTAGAAGAACAAGGTTTAAGATGTACCCGTTAAATGGAGCTGGACCACGATTCTACCTACTCTATTGCATCTCATCATTCATGCTTGAGTCTCCAGGAGATGAGGGAGAATATGACTAATGATGTAAAAGCATTCTGGCATTGCTTGAAACATTGGAATAAATTCATCTCTACCTAACTTGTCAAAATTCAGACAGTCTGATCTCTGAATTTGTCCTGTCTCCTGTTTCTTTTCCTTTCATGGTCTCTGAGGACTCATTTGAAAGCATACACTCACCGGCTTTACCTAGCTGAGACCGTTGTTGGGCTGCTTCTCACCCAGTTCACCTTTGACTTGATATCATGGATCCTTCCCTGATGCATGAAGCTGAAACTTGGTCATGTCCTCAAGGGGCCAATGTTAGCCTAAAGTGTAGTCCTGCATCCGCTTGGACCCAAGTAAACACACAGAGACTTATATTACTTATAAACTGTATTGCTGTGGCAGGCTTCTTGTTATCTAGTTCTTATATCTTAAATTAACCCATTTCTATTCATCTATAAGTTGCCACGTGGCTTGTGGTTTACTGGTACTTTTACATCTCGCTTTTTCTGTGTCTGGCTGGCAATTCCTGACTCAGCCTTCCACTTCCCAGAATTCTCCCCTCTCCTTATCCCACCTACACTATACTTCCTTCCTGGCTACTGGTCAATCAGCGTTTTATTTATCAATCAATCAGAGCAACACATTCACAGCATCCCCAGCACTAAAGCCTTCTCCTTTTCCTGTATCTAGTCACTTCTTTTTTACCTGCATCTCTCTGCTAAGGCACACAGAGCTTCTAGTCATCCATCTGCCATGTTTACCAGCAACTCACATAGTATGCTAGATTCATTCATGGAGATCTGAGTTTCCCCAAAGTTCAGAGGGTCACACTAAATTATTGAAGTAATGTGAGTGGGTTTTCAGGAATTGTTGAACAAATAGAGGTCAACAAGGTTTTTTGGAAAACAGGAAACTTTGTAGGAAGTGTAATTGACAAGCCCTCCCAAAGGTCAATTAAGTGCATCAAAGGAAGCTCAGAGAACTTGACAACTTTGCTATGATTCCTTGGCCTTAGTGTACACTGGGCTCAATCCTCACAAGAAATCCTGGTGGTCAGGCAGTATGGCATCAAAGATAGAGATTGATAGAGATTGGATAGAGATTGGCTATCCACATTTGAATCCCTTCTTGCTGTCCAGGTACTTCAAAAAAAAAGTTACTAAAGGTCCAGGGCATCAAATTCCTCATTTGTGGTATGGCTTGATGACACTTCCTTTTTGAGGCTGAGTACAATAATCTGTATAGCTGAAATGTACTGAGTACTTAATGACTGTAAGAATGTATTCACTATTATGGTGGCCATAGTTGTACTTTGTATGCAGGAAGCTTTGGGATTGGAATTTAGAGGATTGGGAGTGCTGCTGTTGATTGCTTGAGGCAATTCCAAGTTTATTGTGCAATTCCAAGAAGGAAAAATGAATGGAAGAATGGAAGGAAGGAAGAAAAGAAGAAAGGAAGGAAAGAAGGAAGGAGGGAAGGAAGGAAGGAAAAAAAGGACATAGGAAGGCAGAAAAGAAGGGAGGAAAAAGGAAAGTAGAAAAGAAAAGAAGGGAGGGAGGGAGGAAGCTTTTTACGTTGTTAGGAGAAAAAAATCCTCTACCAAACAGAACCAGCCACCTAGTCATTATGTCCACCTTGTTTTGAAAGGTCAGTGGGATTAAAGAGCAAATTACAGGAGCGCAAGGCGAGGAGGCCTCCATTGTTACCAGGACTGAGTCATGGCCCCTGAACAACTTTTAAGAACCGGCATGATTTTGTGTTTGCTTCACGGGGGAAGATTTTAATGTCTCCAGGATAATTAAGCACAGGAATTAGCACCAGTCCACTCAAACCCAACAAGTGATTCGGGTTCCAGACACACAGAGATAAATGGCAGAAATGGCAGGCTCTGTTCTTCTGTCTCCCTTCCCCACTCCCCGCACTGGGTCTGCTACCCCAGCAAGGCAGAATGGCCTTGGCCTATAGTAAGTGAATTGGGGCAGTTAATGAGGTAATTGCAGGCTAAGTATATTCCTCGAGAATCAGAGATAAAAAGTTTCCCAGCATTCTTTTCCTATGTACCCTTTCTTCTTTTCTATTTTTTTTATTAAGATCTTATTAGTTTGCAAACCAGCTAATTACAATTCCTCCAGGCTAAATAACTTTGCAGTTGGCGCTGTAATAGTGGTTAGGGCTGAGAGACCAGGTTCTGGCTTTTTTTTCTCTCTCTCTCTCTGCCTATTACACACATTGTTTTAGGTAATTAACATCCACTTTGCAGGGGCAGCTCTGACGCCTCGCTGTCTGAACGGTGTCTGGCTGACAGCCTTCGAGACAGCCCTGCTGAACTTCTTGCAAAATCATATGATATTATTATATAATTCACCCCGATGAAAGCTCAAGAGGGAATTTGCACACATCACTACGTGTGAGCTTTTGGATACACACACACACACACACACACACACACACACACACACACACACACACACACGCGCGCGCGCAGGCGCGCAGCGCGCGCGCGCGCGCGCGCTTGTGCACATGCGCACAGTGGCCTTTGGGGGTAATGTTTTCTTCCAGGCAGGCAGAGATTGGTGTCTGGAGCAAAGGTAAGAGCACTGGGTTTGAATCCTGGCAGTGCGTCTCCAGCTCGATAAGAAACTTCTGGGAACTCTTTGATCATTTAATAAGTTTCCAGCCTTGTTTGACCGGCAGACCTACGTTGTCTTTTCACCAAACTGACCTCCTCTTCTCCAGCTGATGAAACGTAGCAGGGATATTTCCAAAGCCCCCAAGCACTCTTCGGGGGCTTTTCTCCTTCCTTTAATCACCACTGTGATTCAGAATCTAAAACTTCCAGCTATAGTTTCACGGGTCTAAGGAAGACCTGTTGGATTGTCACATGTCGGTCCTGTGTCACTCACTGCTCTTAACTCACGTTCCCCTCTCTGGGTCTCTGTTCCATGTCCTCTTACAAGACTGACATGCCGAACACTGCTCCAGGTCTATGGCAGGTGGAGTATTTGATTGCGGGTCTTTCCCCAAATCAATCAGCAACTGCGTTTTGGAAGTATTTCTGAAACACCTTGCAGTTGGTTGGCATTCAGTAATGGCTGAGCCTCACCCTCTAAAGAAATTACCTGCCTCACAGTTTCTGTTCATTTAAAAACATCCTCCCAACAAGAACTCCATGATGTATGGCCAGCATCACGTGACCAGAACCAGTCTCACACTCAGTATTTCTTGCATGTGTGATATACGGAAGCTTCATTAATTGACAGTTCAATATGTCTTCTTTCTTCTGGAGTTTGGGAAAGCTGGCAAGCTGATTAATCCGAAGTGACATGGATGACTCTCTCATCTTCTCTCCTTTGATTGCTGAAGTTTTATGGGGAGTTAATTCACAAGCCCCCACTCTCTCCAAGCCCCAGCCTTCTCAGATAGATAAGTCACAACATGGCAGGATGGACTTAGAGCACTCTCCTGGCATGGGCTGGAGCCTGCTGACTCTTGTGGTGGATATATTGGAGTGACTAAGTGTGGGCCGTAGACAGCAGAGCCTTTCTGGCTCCTTCTGGAAAGACCAAAGGACTCTGGGTTGCGAACAGAGCAGCTCTGAGGACACAGAGGTCTGAACGGGGTTGAAAAGGAAGAGTGACCGACGGGAAAGCAGATTCAGTGGGAGCAAGGACCTGACTAAAAACAATGCTGTTGAATCTGTGCACAGTCTCTCGGTGTCTCACTGGACACCAGGCAACCTGAATGCAAATAACAGTCCTGGAAACAGACCAAGAACAAAGTCAGTCGACCTTGGCAAAGTCCCGTGATTAATAACTGGCAGAGGCAGGATTTGAACTCAGGTTCTGGTGCTTTTTTCCGAGACCTTGTCCAAGCACTCCTTCCTTTCCCACCTTTCCTTTTGGGGGTTAAAGGAGCTAGAGAGCAATCTGATGGGCACAGTGTAAAAGCTGGATTGATGTAGTCTGTGATCTGGTAGCTGCCCCAAGGGGATCCAGTTTGCTCATCTCCCCTCTAGTCTTCAAAGCCGGGCAAAGCTCCAACGGCAGAGCCCAGGCCTCCCTCTTAGTGCAGAACGTCCCCTCCTTTTATTTCAGGAGCCTCAGAAGAGAGCCTGTGAGGCAGAACTGACCCAAAGGGTTGTGGTGTTTGGCTCCGCAGTGCTGGATCACAAAATGTATTTCAATTTATTTGCCAACCTTGAGAAGCAATGGTTTGTATATTCTTCTTGTTGCTGTTGAAGACCAGTCAATCCTCTTTCTAAGAGAGAAACAGGAAAATAAGTAAACAAATGCTAGACTTCAAAGGTGTACCTTTTGTTGGCACTGAAGAGCTGTGTCTTGGTCCTTTTGTGGCCCTGTAACAAAATACCACAGGCTGGGAAATTTATAAACAACAAAAACATGCTTCTTTGGTTCTAAGGCTGTGAACAGCAAACTCAAGGCTCTAGGCAATGCGGTGTCTGGAGAAGGCTGGTTTATTACAGATGGGATTGTCTGGATTGTCTCATATGAGAGAAGGGATGGAAAATCAAAGGGACACAAAACTCCATGTCCTCGAACGCTGGGGGAGCAGAAGGGAGGGGACTTCACTCCTTCATGTCCTTGTATCAGGCCTCTAATTGACGGATAAGCGCAGTGCCCTCGACTTCCTCACTTTCCCAAAGGCCTCACCTCTTTAGACCAGCGCAGCCAGGATTTCACGTCTGCAGCACAGACCGTTGTGAACAGCTGAGGGAGGCGGGTCCTGAGGCGTCTGCGCCAGCGCAGTGGGGATCTTGTGTCAATCACACTAGTGAAAAGCTAAAGAGGCGGGGCCTGAGGGGTCGGCACCTGGTGGTTGGCCAGATCCTGGGCGACCCAGGTGCTGTTGATGCTTTAATTCAAGAGCTGAAGCCTGTGGAACTTTAAAGAGTCTCCCAGGCTGGAGAGTCAAAAGGTAACACACAGGGTGACCCGGGCAGCCAGAGCCTCGGGAGCCAAAAGAAATACAGGGAAGTGAGCCCGACACTCAGTGGTGCCAATTTGCAAGCAGCAAGGGCCAAAGGACTTAGAAACCCAGCAGAGCTCCTGAGTCGTGTGGACATGAGAGTTTTAAAAATGTAATTAAAGAGCCACTAAAGAAGGGCCCTATGAATACCCGGCATCTGTAGCTGGAATCCCTGAAGAGTCGCATACGCTCGGGGAAAGAGCAAGCAAGCATGAACTAATCCACACCACGAAGCCTAGTTCCCACTGGGAAAATGTGGTTTGCCCCATTCGGTTGACTTTCCAGGAGCCTAGGATTCTCTCCGCAGGGAGATATAACACCATGCAGAGACACTGCAGCATTTTATCTGTGACCCTTGGGCACCAGGGCTTACAACATCCAGATTGGATTATTCGGAGGGAGGGAGGGCAAAGGCACAGATAGAGGATCAGAGGAGCGGAGCCATAGACACGGATGCATGTGGAATGCAGGGCTGCTGGTCTTTCCAACCCCCCTCCACCCAGGGCAGGGGCCTGCAGAACCTGTGTCTCCTCAAACAGTCTGTCACAGGGCTCAGTGCCTTCCTTGAGAGTTCATGGTAACTCACACACTGTCTAGAAGCCGCTCACAAACCAGCTGGACCCAGTGATGTCACACAAGTGCTCAGTCACTGCTGAGCCAGAGTGCAGCAGAGGGGTTCCCATCCTCAGAGCAGCTGGCTGTGAGAACACCCTCCCCACGCACATCCAGCCCATTTGGTGACGTCACACAGGTTGCCTGCTATCAGCCATGGGAGGAGTGTGTATACCATGGGACCCGACAATGCCGTAGATCATGGGTGGCGGGGATTGTCCTAGTACATGGCAGTTTTTAAACATTTACCTGTTTTAAAAGCAGAGGACTTAATTTATATTCATATATACACTTAGGCTGTACACACATGAACTCACAACAACCATATGTATATATATCATATAAACATGCATGTAGCAGGAATCTTAACAGTTCTTATTAATAAAATCAAACCCGAGGCCAGTTATTGGGGTGAACACTGGAAAATCAAAGAGCCAGAACAAGCCACAGCTACCTCACCTCGCCGGATCCTCAACTGGTCTTGTTTCCTCAGACTGGAGGCTTCTGAATCCTCATCCAGAATGAGTCTCAGCTGAATTGCTGCTCAAAAGCCTGAAGCTTAACCAGCTAAAAGCTTAACCAGCCAAATGCTTCTAGTTTCTGGTCTTCACGCCTTATATACCTTTCTGCTTTCTACCACCGCTCCCTGGGATTAAAGGCTCACTTTCTGGGATTAAAGGCTTGAGTCACCATGCTTGGCTGTATCCTTGAACACATGGATTTCTGCCTCTGGAATGCTAGGATTAAAGGTGTGAGTGCCACCATTTTCTAGCCTTTGTATCTAGTGGCTATTCTGTCTCTGACTCCAGATAAGTTTATTAGGGTGCACAATATTTTGGGGAATACAATACCACCACACATGCACACAATACACATGTACACACACAGAGACACACATGCACACCTATATATACACATACATACCTGTACATGTACACACACATAGACACACACACAGCTTCTGGTCCAGAATGCACTGAACTCCCTTAGCTTCCACTTGGCTGGATGTCAGTGAGGACAAGGACAGAATAAAGTGCAGTAAATTCACTTTAGTCCAGTGTAATTTGATATTGAAATTCTTGGTATTTGGGGTAAAAACTCCTGTATGCAGATTCCTCCATTTTTTATACCAGATTAGTTTCCCAGGAAGTGGACTCAGATAGGAAGAGACAGCCAAAGGATGAGGAGCTCTCAGCCACCCCCTGGGGAGGAGAGGAGGCCTCAGAGAAGAACTGAGAGTGCCAAGGCGGAGCCCACAGCTGATGCCACAGGGCCCAGACCCCTGCCTGGACTCCTTAGCTGCTTAAATGAAGTGCTCATCTTTAGTGTCTTTCCACAAAAAACAAAGGCCCCAGCTGATCAGTAGTGGTGCACGCCTGTACACCCAGCTCTTAGAGAGCTGAGGTAAGAGAATGTCTAGTTCAAGAGCAGCTTGGGGTACACAGTGAAACTTAGTCTCATGAATAAATAAATCATGACTCAAATTTTGCAGGTGTTTTGTTTGTTTGTTTTATGAACTGGCAGATGTGATGGTGACTGAGAGATTCTGGGTCACTTTTCAGTGGACAGTGTGACTTCAGTTACTGAAGCCACACGTTTACAAGTTCATAGTGACTAAAATCAAGGTGCTAGGCACCAGCAAACCCAGGTAAAGAGATCAGTGACTGTGTGATCTTAAGGAAGTTACCTGCCTTCTCTGGGCTCTGGGTGTTTGGTTTTTGTTTTATCTGTAAAGTGAAGATAAAAACACCTCCCCGACACTGTTGCTGTGGGGCTTCCATGTTTGAAAGGTTCTTTTCATTAAGTTAGTGTGTGATCCAGGGCTTCTCTAATTCACATTGTCCCTGAATCCTCTTTGGACTTCTACTACTCTTGAAAAATGTGGAAAATGTTTCTGGTGCTTGAGCATTCACAGTCTGATGAAGGTTCTCCTCCAGGATTTTCATAAGCAAGCTTTTATTTTATAGGAATCCAGATTACAGGTGCTACTTGCTTATTAAACCAAGCCCATCTCCTGGGGAAGTGACCATCCACTGGAAATAAGAGAGGAATGGGAGGAAGAAAATATGTGTCTTGCCGTGAAGAAACATCAACAAACTCCAGACAGTGACAACTGCTGGGAGCTAGGGCCCTTTCCTCCAGGGACAGATGTGTCCTCCCCACAGGGGCTAACACCGTGCCGCTGGCGGTGTGTCCTGTGAGGATCACCTGTCAGGTGTGTGGCGGATACCTGCACAGCTGGGATCAAAGTCTTGTCAAGAGCAATTATCTGGAGACCATGGATAGCTAATCATCTTTTCCTCTTTAAAAAAATAAAAAAAAGAGGGGGCTGGAGAGATGGCTCAGCAGTAAGGAGCACTGGCTGCTCTTCCAGAGGACCTGGGTTCGATTCCCAGCACCCACATAGTAGCTCACAGCTGTCTGTAACTCCAGTTCCAGGGGATCTGGCAGCATCACACCAATGCACATAAAATAAAGTTAAATAAAAATTGATTAGTTAAAAGGTACCAAAAGCAACAGAATCCCATTATTTCCCCGTCTTCACACCACGTGCAGCCCTGTCTGGCCCCATCGGTAACATTTCCATGCTGCACACTGGTTTTCCACAGGAGGATGAAGGGCCCTCTGAAGGCTGCATCCATGGCTAGGTGAGTACACTCTGGAGATGCCCCTTCAACCATGACTTCCACTAAGAACTTGGCTTTGTGGTACAAGCAGGCTGCAGCAGATAACAGCCCTTCTGTGGATGTGGGAGTCACCGCCTTCATTCAGAATTTAGACCATTTTCATTGAACAGTCATGCAACAAATACTGATCATGCTGAACAGCCCAAAGGGCCTTCCATCAAAGAGCCTGCTGGGAGACAGAGAGAGATAACTTTACTCCAACGGAAGTTCACTGAGATATTGGTTTACACAAGCTTGGTGTGTTTCGTAGGGAGGAAGAGAGATTTCCATTTCCTGTGGAAATTAGGAGGATGTCAGTGAGGAACTGGCCTCTGGGATGGAACTTTCTTGGCGTGGAGCTTGTATGTCAGGGAGGGGCCATCAGGTGCAGCAGGGTGGAAGAAGAGGCGGGACGGGGGGTGTTCAAGGAAGTGACTTTAGCCTTGGTGCCTCTGAGGAAGAGAAAAGTGGTCACAATGAGGAAGACAGGGAAGGGCCTTAGACTGAGGACACAGGTCTGTCCTCCAGGCAGACAGGATCCACTTGGGGCTGCAAGAGGCGGTGCTGCTTCTGGCTTGTGTTCTGGACCTAGAGCTTCAATGTTCTCCACCTTTCCCCGGTGCTGAAATAACACAAGGGGGATCTTCTGAAAACTGCTTGACCTTGTGGGAAAGGACTTGGAAAAGAAATATTGTATATATGAAAAAAAAATTTCAAAAGGGTGTGGACCCGTTATTAAGATCCAAAGATGAAGCTGGGCCGTGATGCCAGAACTCAGGAGGCAGAGGCAGGGGGATCTTTGTGAGTTTGAAGCCAACCTGGTTTTCAGAGCAAGATCCAGGACAGCCAGGGCTACAGAGAGACCCTTGTCACAGGAAAAAAAAAAAAAAAAAAAAAAAAAGCACCGAAGATGGATGGAGCCAACAGGCAACAGCTGCAGGAGTCCCAGTGTGTCAGAGCAGTTCCACTGAAGGTGCAGCTTGCCCTGTGCGGCCTCCTTCACTCTGTACCCTGCCACCAGGACATGCTCCATCTCACACACAGCGCTTTCCACTTGCCCTTACTCTTGGTGAAGTACATTTTATGGGTTGGACAAATAGAGGAGGGCGGGTGCCTTCAGTCACAGCACCACACTGAGTAGACTCTCACACAAAGTCAGCTTTCCCCTGGAGTCCCGGGAGCCGCTGATCTTCCTGTCTCCATTGTTTTGTTTTCCAGAATGTACTTTGATTCCCATAAGTGTGTAGCTGTGGCAGCTTCTTCTTCTCCTCCTTCTTCTTCTCCTCCTCCTCCTCCTCCTCCTCCTCCTCCTCCTCCTCCTTTTTCTTCTCCTTTTCTCCCTCCTCCTCCTCCCCCTACTTCCCGTTCTCCTCCTCTTCATTCTCCTTCTTGGCTCCATAACTCATTTTTAGGGCTGCATGATATTCCACTCTCTGGCTGTACTACAATGTATTCACCTGCTGAAGGGCATCCTGGTTGTTTCTGAGTTTGGGCAAAGATGTATAAATCTGCCATCGCCATCCCCACAATAAGTTTTTTGTGTGGATGTAGAGTTTCAACTCCTCTGGGAAGACTCCACAGAGTATAGTTGCAGGATCATATGGTAAGATCAGTTTTTGCATTTTTCTTGGTAATACATAATTGTGTTTAAATGGCCTGTATATATTACACAGAAATGTCACTTATAAGTTATATATAAATTCACTTCTAAAAACATAGTGGTACTTCATTGGAGAGTGCTTAGAAAGCCATCCAATAAATCTTCCTCTGATGAGGCCAGCACTGCCTCAGACCATCCCCAGCTCGCCAGGGTTCATGGCAATGCTGAACCACTCCGCATTTTCCTTTGACATAACTGTTCTCAGACAGCCTGTATATCAGACTGCAGGAAGGTCTGATAGAACGCATGTCACTGGGCTGCAAACACAGTGTTCTTGGATTTTCTAGTTTGCTTTCGGTGGCTGTGATAAATATCATGACCAAAGGCAACCTGGAGAGGAAAGAGCTCCTTTGGCTTACACGTCTCCATCGCAGTCCATCATTGAGGGAAGTCGGGGCAGAACTCAATAGTCAGGGACCAAGGAAGATTGCTGCTTACTGGCCTGCTCCTCGTGACTTGCTCAGTTTGCTTTCTTATACAATGCAGGACCACCTGCTAAGGGGTGATACCACCCAAAGTGGGCTGGGTCCTCCCACATCAGTCACAAATCAAGGAAACACCCTCACAGAATTGCCTACAGGCTACTCTGTTGGGGGCATTTTCCCAGTTGAGATTCCCTCTTCCTGGCTGACTCTAGAATGTATCAAGTTGACAATAAAACCAGTCAGGATGCTACATTTCAGCAGTCTGCCAACCTCCAAGCCGATGCTATGACTGGTCAAGGGGCCATGATCTGAGAATCTGTGCCTTCAGAAGGTGAACAATGCCCCTGAGATAGAGTTCAGGTTTGGGAGGGGCATTGCCAAAGCTCTCAGGGACTAATCTGCTATCTCTTTATGATCTCCATGAAAAGTTGGCTCAGGAGGCATGTCCTGATGTTCCTGCTGAATGGCTGGGGCAGGTGTTCAGTTCCTTGAACTTTCCTTTTGACAGCTTGGTCCTCAGTCTAGTCAGTCTATGAGGTGACTGACTGACCAGCAAATTGGGAAATGAGACTCAGACTCCTGTCGAAGACAGAAATCCTAGCTTCAGAGGGAAAGCAGAGCCACAGGATGGGGTCATGTGCAGAGTCAAATGCTTGGAGCCACCTCGTCTGACACACGGAGAAATCAAAGGCAGGTGTGGGGTGTTGGCTTAGAGACGGGGTAGGGGCTTGGAAGTATATACGGGTCCCACCTCCTCTTCTCGAAGCTTGTCATCCTGTGATCTAGGATACCTTTTTTTCCAGCTTTGGCAGACGCAGAGCAGAGCCCTCAGGATCAGACAGTTGCAAAAAGTAGGTCTGGCTTTGGGTTTTGCAAAGAAACAGAAGAAAGCTGGGACGCTCCAAGATCTGTTCTGAGTGAAATTACCGCAGCCAGGACAACTGTGCTGTTTGCTGAAGTATCTATCCATAGCCAGCTGATCTCCCTACATTGCTGGCATGAAACAGCTTCGACAGTTGCCACATCACCTGCAACTTCTGATGTTGGCTAAGAGGAAGCCAGGCTTTGGGTTTAGATTCCCTTTCTGCCTTCAAAGCAGCCATCATGCCCTGAGTGTCCTGGCATCTGATACCTGGACACCAGAGGGCGCTGAGGCACCAGCTCATTCCCAAAGGGCTCCTCAAACGGAGCATTCTGGCCTAGCTGAACAGCACAGGCTTGAGTCCCTGCAAACTCAGGGTTGTAACCAGCACGCTGAATGAGGACTTTGGATGGATGCTCACTCTGAATCGCCACTAATTTTCAACAGCTTTGCCCAAGGTAGGAAATGAAGGTTTACTGCTTACCGTCCCCGTGGATTTCCAAACCTATTCTGATTTCGCTAAAGTTCCAACATTGCTTTAAAGGAGCCTTAAAAACAAGAAAAAAGTGATAGGGATAGTTCAGATAAATCCTGCAGTGATCCAGGTTGACATGATTTCTGGCCATTCCATGTATTAGTTGGGGAAATCTGGGTGTCCACAATACCCACAAGTATGATTTTTTTTTTTTTTTTACCTAATTTCAGGTTAGGTATCATCAAAGGAGTCTAATCTTCTTGTTTGAAGCAAAACATAAGTAATAATTATTATTTAGAATCAGTTTTTCATGTCCATGGGTGACTCTGTGTGTGTGTGGGCGTGCACACGTGTGTGTGTGTGTGTGTGTGTGTGTGTGTGTGTGTGTGTGTGTGTGTGTGTGCGCGTGCGCGCGCGCCAGGGAGAGAGAAAAAGAGTAGAGAGTCATACAATCTGACTTGTCTGTGAATATACAAAGCTCCAAAGAGCTGGAATTACAGACAGACATCATCATGTCCAGTATTATATATGTCTGTATACATATGTGTATACATATTTACATATTGAACAGCATCTAACCTGGTAGGGTGCAGTTTTGTATTGTCACCAGTCCTTAGCACTACAGTGCACCAACTATCTATGAAGCATTTACATGGCATCAGGGATCCTGGGTGATCAGAAGGACACCGAAGATATGTGCAGGTTGTAGGCAGACACTGTGCCTTTTTATAGCAGGAACTCAAGCATCCATTGATTTTGGTAGCTGGAGGGATAGGAGTGATCCTGAAATAAGCGCCCTCAGGTGCTGAAGGATAACTGTGTTTAGCACATACATGGACCGTGAATTGTGTTGTCTGAGGTAATGATTTGCGTGGGTTTTCTTGTCTAGCTTTACCAAAGCCCTCAAAGAGGCAGAGTTTGGCAAATAAGGTTAGGATAGCCGGAGAAGAACAAATCAGCTGGGAAGAGATTGTGTGCAAGGGAAACCCGGGTCTGTCTGGAGGCAGCTGAGACCCGTGCTCTCAACCTTCATGAGCACAGCAGGAGCTGCCTGCCCCTCCCAGCCAGCAGCAGGTGAGCTGGGGAGGGCAGATGTGCTTAACAAAGGAATATTTCTTTGTAGAAACCAAACCAAACAAGTTTAGAGTGGGATAATCTAATTTCAAATATTCTGCCATACCTGTCTTCAGTTTATTTATAAACAATGGGCCAAATGAAACATCCTGATTTCCAGTAAACTGTGACACTGACAGCATTTTAAAGCTGAATTGAGATGCTACATAAAGGATCCAAAAGTGTATGCCTGGCTTGGCAGTGGCCACATCAACCACATTGTGAGGTAACAGGTGGAAAGTCTGAAAGCATCCTGCAAAGGCCTTGTGTGATCAGGACACAGAGTACCCCCTCATTCTCTCTCTCTCTCTCTCCCATCCCCTCCTTTTCCAGGGAGAGGCATTGTGGTTAAATTAAAAACAAACAGTATGGAATCAAAACTACATCCAAACCTCCCCTGCCCACCAGCTAGCTTCACAGCCTCGAGTAAGTTGTTCCACCTCCTAATGCCTCCCCGGTTTCCTCACAGCTGAAATGGACATAGCAGTCATCACATTAAGTAGGTAACAAGGATTCCTGCACCCATTCATCATGTGCTATGAGCTGAGACTGTGTTCTTGGCCTTTTTCACTTCAACATCATATCCTCCCCAAAGACCACGGGACAGCAAGCCCTGTTATCTTCCCGTTGAAGGCTGAGGGAGCTGAAGCCCAAAGTCTCAAGGATAGCCCGCTCTCCCTTTGCAGAGCTGTCCTGCAGCTGGAGTCTAAGCTTGCTCTTGGCCTCTGCACCCACCGACCGATCACAAATGAAGCGGCCCTTGCCAGTTGACCACAGAGGGCTGTGACTCACCGACGTGTGCACTGGAAAAAGGCAATCTGTGACGACAAAGAGGGCTTCTTCTGCCCCGTGGCTACTTAACGAGGGGGTGAATTTCGCCCAAAAGCAGAAAATGAGAGTGGGGAAAGAGACTCTCCAATGTTCTTTCCTTTCTCTGTGTGCACAACTTCCGGTTCTTGAACCCTTTAAACGCAGCCTCCTCCCATTCTGTTGCTAACACCATGAGGCTCACAGGGCAGATTTTTTACCGTCTCCTTTACTGAAGATGAAAAACGCAGGCCCCTACAGCTCAAGGACTAGCCAAAGGCCGTTGACAACGTTGCAGGGTAAATTTAACAGGATTGTCACAGGATTAAAAGATGCAAGTCATGGGTGAGTTGACAAGGTGACTGGCACGCAGCAGGCTCTCAACAGCTACTCAGTGGAAATGACAGGGAAGGGCTTGCATTCCGTCTTCCTCCAAGCACGGGCCTGCCACCGTGCGACCCAAGGGTTTGCCTCAGCTGAGCCCTTCAGGGCTCCTTCGTCACAGCCAGCGTTCAGGTGGCTCAACTTTAAATTTAGATGCACGTATCTGCCTACACACTCTTGAACTTGTGCCTTTGATTTCATTCACTTGATGTAGTTCTTGCTAACGCAGGTGGGCATTACAATTCAGGTGATTCCAATGCATGCACTCTGGAGTGGGACAGGAAATGTCACCCAGGTGTCTACCCACACGGTGCTCTCTGCTGCTGGGCTGACCTTAAAATTGGAAGTGTTGGTGACACAGAGTTGTGTGGTTCAAAGGGGCGATTAAGTAGATTTACCCCAGCGCCTCCCAGGAGGCATCCTGGGAAGTCCAGCTGTGGATCTAGGATATTGGATGCAGGACTTAACGCCTTTCCGTTGAGCCTTCATTTTTGTATCAAATGTACATTACCCATGTAATTTTGATTGCCATGAAAAAGGAATTATAGTACACTTCAGAAAGGTGACCATTTCCCATAAGGCAGGAAGGAAGTTGTTAGGTTTTGTTTTTCTGTACACCGTGGATTGCTTTCTGATTACGATAATAAACAGAGCATCTACTTTGTGTCAGACACAGGCTTAAGGATTGAGCCCATCATCAATTCCCACAAGCTTGTTAGATGGGTATTAAGACCTGTGCCCCCTACCAACAGCTGCATAAGGGGTACAAATGGGGTCTGAACTCAGCGATGGCTCCCCTTGTTCCTGGTTCAGATCTGGTAAGGTAGAGAGACCTGACATCTGCCGCTCTTTACCTGCTGTGCCCTGAATGCTGCTGCCAGGCTTTCTCCTCTGAATCTCGCTTGAAGATGGGTGGGGCAGTCAGTTCTCATTATTCAGCTGCAGAAGCCATTTTACAGTCTGTGCTGTCTGCCTATGTAGTCTCACAGCCGTGGCCAAGCACCAGACCCTTCCATCATGCTCCCTAGTCACTGGGAACACTGCCCACAGTCGGTCAGACATACTCATGTTAAAAGCTGGGAGCAGAAAGTCACAGAACATGCCCAGAACAGGCCGCATCTGCCCAGGAGGCCGTGCCCTCTGCAAAGGAAGTGCCTGTCTGCTGGGCTTCCCCACACAGGGTGACATCAGAGAGGCCCATCATCTGATAGTTAACCGCTCATCCTGCTGGCAGGTGGAAGGCAAAACATAGTTAGAGTTTAGTGAGCTTAATCTACTCAATAATAAAAATAATAATGGCCCAATTAATAGCAATCCTGTGCACTTTTATGAATGCTTTCATCTGAGAATCAAAGTGGTTTGGAGGAGCAACCATCATTAGGCTGATTTTACTGGTGAGGAGAATTGACATAAAGAGGTTAAATGACTCGCCCAAGGTCAGAATTTGAGTCAGCTCTGGAACCCAAGAGAATGCCTGCTCAGCCAAGCATTTGCGCTCTCTCTCTCTCTCTCTCTCTCTCTCTCTCTCTCTCTCTCTCTCCCCCTCCCTCCCTCCCTCCCTCCCCACCCCCTCTCTCTGGCACTTGTGCAGCATCTTTCATCAGAGAATCCTAAATTAATCTCCCAACAATTATCACCATTCATCAGTGGCCAAAAACCAAAAAAAAAAAAAAAGGTAGTCTGACTTGCCAAGCTTTGGAGGCCTCTGTCCTATGCTGCCTGCCTCCCCTAGGGCATCAGGCCATGTTGGAGCAGGGGACACCCAGAGCCAAGTGCAGAGTCCTTAGTCTGACCATCAGAGGGACTAGGGCAGCAGGCCAAGTATCCACAGCCATTTCCCATAGCTACAGGTTATCCTGGCAAGTCTAGCTGTGAGTGTGTTTCTCCACTAGCTTATTCCAAATGAAAGAAACGCAGACAGCATGGCTTGAGGGAGATGAAACAGAGCAGAGTCGGATGAACTGATTCTCGACTGCTGATTATTCGCTGTGCATTCGTAGACTGTGTGCGTGCAGTCTGTCTTCCTGTGTAAAATCGGAAGGCTGAACCTCAGGTGCTTTTGAACTTGATGAAGTCAACTGCATGTGTTTTCTCTTTTTCTTTAACTAAAAATGCTATAAACTTGTATTTTGCACACATGCTTTTTGATGTACTGTGTCCAACCATACACATCCTATATGAAAGACTAAGGAACAAGTGTGTAACCAAACATATATAACAATGTCAGTGCCTATCTGGTGGGGAAGAGCATCCTACAGAGACTGAGCCCAGGAGGCTTGGAAGACACTTCATTGGAGGAAGCAATTTTTATTGGGCATAGTCTAACAAAAGCACACATTTAAAAATACTATCTTATCTAGAAAAAGAAAAGGCTAGAGAGACGGATCAATGGTAAAGAGCACTTGTTGCTCTTGCAGAGGACCTGGGTTCAATTCTCAGCACCCACAGGGCAGCTCCCAACATCTGTAACTCCAGTTTGAGGGGGATACAACGCCCTCTTCTGGCCTCTAGAGATACTGCATGTATGTGATGCACAGACACAGGCCCCCATAACACCCAAAGACATAAAATAATAAAATAAAGACAAATAAAAAGGAAAAGAAAGACAGAAAGCTGAGGGGGAAGAAGAACAGGAGGAGCCACCTAGGAAGCAAGGCAACCTGCTCTGAGTTCAGCCATTCAGATGAATGTGCCAGACTCGTGTCTGTCTTCAGACTTAGAGCCACTTGAGAGTCAAGACAAGACTTGCCTGAGTCCCAGCGGTAGCTGGGATCGCAGGATTTGAGCTCCAGGCTGTCTGATCCATTGCTTTCTCTTAAATGGCACTAGGAGGTTTCTACTAAGGAGTGCATCTTCTCCAGCACTTGCAAGGTGAAGGCAGGAGGATTGGGAGTTCAAATCCAGCCTTAGCTACCCAGCAAGCCTGAAGCCAGCCTGTGCTACAATGCACTGTTTATATATCCGGTAGTGAGTGTTGGGTTCCTTCGGGGAAGAGCTGGCACCTTCCTGAACCCTGGGGCCCCAGGAGGGACAGAGGCATGGGCACAGGGAGAAAAGACAGAGGTGTGCCCCAAGACTGGGCTGGCAACTACCCCCAGACCTAAGGAGAGGCAGAAACCCTGAAGCTGCCAGGGTTAGTGGGGTGACAGAGAGAGGGTCCCCCAGGAGAAGAGCTGTGAAATTCAGGACACCAGCAGCAGGGCAAAGCAGGAGGCCGGGGAAGAAACGCCAGTCCTCTGACGTCCCCTTCCCTTCTGCCCTCCTCTGTCTCCCTCTTCTTTCCCTTCCTCCCACCCTGTCTTTCCAGCTGGGCTTACCACTGTCCAAAGCAGGCTGGCAGCCAGAGGATACCCAAGAAAGCCCACTTTCCCGGTGAGCCTCCTGGGGCAGAAAGCCCACTTTCCCGGTGAGCCTCCTGGGGCAGAAAGCCCACTTTCCCGGTGAGCCTCCTGGGGCAGAAAGCCCAATCAGAAAGAGAAGAGAATAAGATGGGGTAGGACAACGAAAGACCCTTCCTTCAGTGCTGAGCAATTCCAGCAAAAACAGGCCCCTCAGAGCTGGAGGGGAGGGCTCTGACGGCCACCCTTGCCCTTTGCAGAGCCCTGCAACTTCCCACCAGACACAGCAATGCCTCTTCTGAACTTTTGAGCCCATTTTACAGAAGAAAGGGTGGAGGTCAGAGACTTATGAAGCTGGCAAGAACTACAGCAAGGAACCCCATGGCGAGACAAGATAGAACATTTTTGGTTCCCTCTGGGATCCACTGGCATCTTCATTCATTCATTCATTCATTCACTCATTCAGTGATTATCTCACTATCTGTGTAGTAGCTGTAATATCCCAGATCGCATATTTGACAAAAAGCCGAGGGCAACGCATTTTTTTCTTTAACCCTCACATGGTACTTCTTCCAGGGCTTCAATTATAAATAGTCACTGGCATTTATTTAGCTCTTATTGTTTGTGAGGGACTGTACAAATAACTCGGCTGCGTTATCTCATTTAATCCCCATAATAACTCTTAGAGGGAGGGATCATTTTTATTGTCTCTACTTTACAAACAGGAAACCCAGGCTTAGGGAGATTGAATAACGTGTCCAAAGCCACTGGGTTGGTAAGGGGCGGAGCTGAGATCAGAGCCTGGTCCTTCCGACCTTGGTGCAGGTCAAACTGGCATTTGGACGTTCAGGTGCAGCCAACATTGAAAGCCTGAGACATCTCACTTCTCAAAATCTTCCTTAGTTTTCTTCGCAGGGTGTCAGGAGATTTGGCCACTGGAGGCCTCCTGGCCCTGCCTAGTCCTCAGGATGTGGCTTGCCTGTCTCCATAGGAAGCTGGGTTTGTGGTTCTCACAGGACCACCTGTGCTTTGTGGCAAATGCAGGTTCACACCAAAGGAATGACCCCTTCCTTCAAAGAGCCTGGAGCTTTCACCCCAGAGAGGATCTTTTCTCCTCTCCCCTTGCCCAGACCCATGGAACTCGACAAAACACAAAGTGGTCAGGGCATTAAGCAGCTAGGAACACAGCCTCTTCAGCTCCTCCGGGCAGGCTGGAGCATCGAAGACAGCCCCACAATGCCCAACAAATATTCATCTCTTCAGCAGTCCATGGCAACCCCACTGAAGGCAGATAAAACACTTTCCACAGTATCACGTTTTATCTTCCCCTTTGTGGGCCAAGGGAATAAAACACAGTTGCCAAACACAAATTAACGTGTAATTATTTTCCTTGCCTGAATCATTTTCTTTCATGTGTCGGTGCATGCTGAGCAAAGAGCACCACACCTTGGACTTTAATTGTGGTAATCAGAGCTCTGAGCCACAAGAAAGTCTCTGCTAATGCCTTCCCTAGCTCTTGCTTTCAAGTTGAAGCAACTAATCCCTCCACCCTTCACTTCTTTTTAAGAGAAAGAAGCATATGTCGGGGGAGGCCTCAAGGCCATTGCAGCCAATAGTCGACCTGCTTGGCCACAGCGAAGTGTCCACTCCCCTGAATATAAACACAACTGTCTTGAATGTGCGGCTTTACCTACTAATGGCTGTCCCCCCAACCTCCCCCCCCATTCATTTGCTGACTATTATTTGTTTAGTAGATTTAGGACCACCTGTCCTCAGGTCAACGCTCTAAGGAGAAGTGTGTTGTATGGTCTGCCTACAGAGATGGTTGTGATATTTGAGTCATGTGATAACTGTAAGAGAATGAGAGAAAGAAAGGTTTGCTGTAGACCTCTGTCCCAGTGACTGTCTCTGGCCTCTGGAGATCTTTGAAAGCTGTTTTCCCCCCTTTGTTTTATTTTTATTTGTTTTGTGTGTATGTGTGTGTGTGTAGGCACATTTAAGGGCACACACATGTGGAGGGCAGAGGACAACTTGGAGTGTTGTTCATCAGGTGTTAGCTGCCACTTAGTATTGATTTGTTTGTGTATTTATTTATTTATTTATTTATTTATTATTTTCAAACACCATCTCTCACCAGCCTGGACCAAGTCCACTGACTGACCAGTGCCCAGGGATCTGTCCACATCCACCTCCCCAGCACCCGGATTATAAGCGAATGTCACCACCATAAACAGGTTGTTTGGTTTTACCATGGGTTCTGGAGATCAAACTCAGGCCCTTGTGGTTTTAAGGCAAACACTTTCCTAACTGAACTGTTTCCGTAGTCCAGAAGATGAGTTTTAAGTTATTTTGAGTATGTTTTTTTTTCTTCCTCAGTAGACAAAGGTAACACTCCAAGGTATGAAATGGTAATTCAGCCACTGGAAGCCACCTCTTCACTTACAGGGTAATCTCCTCCTCCTCCTCCTCCTCCTCCTCCTCCTCCTCCTCCTCCTCCTCTTTCTTCTTCTCAGGCATGGATGTACTTAGAAAATGTGTGGGTAATTTAAACAGTCCGTGCTTCTCCACTGTCTCAGATTCTGAAGCCCAGGACATCAGTTCATCCCTACCCAGTGGCGGGGGTGAGGGGTTGCGAGGTTAATAACCTTACATTTAACTAAGTACTGTATTAATCGGGGTTCAATTTTGAACATGAGAAAGAAAGGCCCATTGACTCTAGAATGCTTTTAGCCTTCTTCTCATGGTCTCATTATGATGTGCCCAGGCCACAAAAGTTACAAACACTAACACCTAAGCCTGCCTATTCTGGTTCCCTCTCAAGATCAAAGGTTTAGTCTCTTTCCCTTTTTACAAATCCTATGTTCAAATAAAGGATAGCATTAAATCTCTATACATCTAGTCACTCATGTGTGCATTCAACAATTCTCCATCTAATCACAATAATTACGTATGTATTCAATAATTATTGCCTTTCTAAGAACTAGACAAGGAGGAGGAAGGATAATAGTCAACCCCTGATCTCAGGAGGAGACCAGAAGATGTAGACAGGGTGGGAGTGCCACCCTGGCATGAGATTGCAGCACTGGGCTGTGGTAACTGAGAGGGAGAAACTGCCCAGGGATCTGTGGCATGGTTGCTTGCACAGGCTAAGCAGAAACCCTTCCATTGAGCTGTGCTTGAAGCCCAGTGATTAGCTCTTGAGCATAGCTCTGTTGTGTTCTAACTTATACTAACAGCTAAGGGGAAATTAGGACCACAGAGATGATGTTGGAACCCCACTAATCTACAGTGACTCTTTCTACTAAACTGGACACTAGTTTTCAAATACGAAAGGCCCATTTCTTCCATTTTGTGAAAATCACAACATAATTTACAGGCAAGAGACATGCAAAGTTTGGGATGCATTATTACTGTTTTCTTGTTTTCTCTATCACCTACTTCAGTCTAAACAATCAGCACAACACTAAATTAAGCCCTAATTTATCTCATTTGCTAATTACTGGAGTCTAAGTTTTCTAGCTACAGCCATTTCCAAAGCTACCCATGTACTGAGAAGCACAAGTAGCATGACATTCCATAGACTTTTCATCCTACACATTCAGTGGATGTAAATAGTCTTAAGAGCATTAGGGAGTAGTAAAAGGTAATAAAATAATTAGAAAATGATGAGCTTTAAGTCTTCACAGCCTTTGTTTTTTATATAATTTATTTAATTATAAGTTTTTATAATTTAATCTTTAATAATTGCTGTATTTAGCAACAAGCTTGCAAAACCCTGACGATTTAGGAATCGACTCTCGCAGACCAGTAAGGGCAGGCTCTGGCACATAACCCAGCAGGAGAGGTCACAGAGGGCTTCTCCAAGAAAGACATTCTGGAGCCAAGGGAAGCATCATGGTGTGGAGGGGATGGAGGGCTTCAAAGTCTGACTCCTGTGGGTTCAAATCTCGGCTCTACTCTAACTGTTGTCTGATTGTGTTGGCTGCCGGTGCATCATTCAATGCCTCCGTTTCCTGTTGTTGAAAATGGATCAAATAGAGTCTAAGGCACAGGGCTGCTTTATGCACAAGGAATCCCCCCCCCAACCCCCCGTGAAGTGCCTTTACATATTAATGCCAGATCAGTGGGAAACGAAAGAGAGGCAGGTAGACATGGGGAGCATTCCAGACACAAAGAATGATACAGAAAGGCAGAGTGAGAGGCATCCAGACATTTGTGGGATCTGACCATTGCTCCATAGGGCCCAATCCTTGAACATATAAGTTAAGACTCTAATAGTGACTAGTGATTACAGAGGCTGGCCTCTGGTCTCATGGGGATCTACCTGAGTTTCTCTCTCCATCTATAAACTAAAGCTTGCTTATCCTGACCCTCATCCTGGATAAAGGGGTTCTGTCTGAAAAGCAATTAGCCCAGAGCCTAGCACATGGACGAATGGGGGTGATCAGCATTTTATTTTCAGGAGTCTGCTCAGTGCCTGGGAATGACAGGAGATTAGAAAATGACTTATATGTTGACCTGCCTCATGGTAAAGCAGAGTTGGTCTCCAGACTCAGCCAGCCCATCACATCCTGTGCTCACTGTAAGCCCAGTGTAGCTCCTGGTAAAACTGGGAAGATGGCCTGGAGAGAGCACCACTTTCGCTACACCCAGATCCGGAGAACAGTTTGGGGAAGCTCACTGATCACAATCAAGTACCTGGCAAGTGCACAGGTACCTCAGTGGTTCTGATGCACCATTGGCGCTGTGGATGCCCATCACAGTTGCCCAAAGACTTGCCTCTGGAGTGGTCACGTCTCCCTATATCCGGTAGGCTTGGATTTTGCCAGAGTCGACCTATGCCAGGGGCAAGGGAGACACAGTATGACTCTCAGAAGAACTTCAGGTTCGAAATGCTGTTGCTGAGGAAGTAACCAGGGCCAGCTACTTGTTTGCTTTACATGAAATGACCAGGTTGCCTTGTTTACAGACGGCCAGTTGGAGCACCACCCTTTTATCTGACCTGGGAAGATCCAGCAAAGAGCTTTCTGGTGCTTTTTCAGTTAAATGCCTACTATGTGACAAGGGCTTTCTGAAAGCAAGGCTGGGACTGCTACTCACAGTTCTGAGAGGTGTCTGGAGAAATTTAGTGTTTGCGAAGCAGGCGTGTGGCCATTGACTCACTGAAGCTTTGAGGGAGCTTCATGAGGCCAATGTTGTTAGAGCCATTTTAGAGATAAGGAAAATGAGGCCCAGAGAAATTAAGTGAATAATAACAATGATTATAATTTGAGTGCTCTGGGCCTGATGGGGATTTACAGGCATCAACCCAATCTGCCTTGCAGCACCAGAGTGAGTAAGAGCCATTAATCTCTCCCTTGTTCTCCTGATGAGACGCTGGGGCTTAGTGAGATCTTGGGAGTAAGTGGTGCAACATGACCTCTGACCCTGAGTCACTGCAAGAGCCAAGCTCTTATTCCTCACTGGCATGGGGCCCAGAACCTGAGAAGTAGAGTCAGGGATTGAAATCAGTTGAGATTTTCTTCCGGGAGCTGCGCTCCTCCCATCATCCCCTCACCACTACACCCACCTCCCTGCAATTTACTTGCAAATCTGTCCCTCTGCAGGTAGAACACTGCGACAGGGTGTTAGGATTCACCTCCAGCAGGGGACACCATCTGAGTCCACTTGAATTAGTTCTTACTCCTTTCTGGACTTCTATCTAGGAAAGTCAAGTGGAAATATGGCCCATCTCTTAGAATTCCACCCTCACTCTAGTTGCATGACTACACATGCGCAGCTCAGGAGTTAAGCAAAGGGTCTTGCGTCTTACGTCATCAGTGTGTGCTGGCCACTATGTGTGTGTGGTATGGTCACACAATCAACGCATGTGCGGTGTAGCTCTACAAACCTGTCTGTGCATGTTCACCAGGAACCCTTAAAAGGTCAGATGCAGACCCCCACCTTCTCTCTCTGCTCTGCTCTGCTCTCCCCCGACCCCACCATCTTTCTCTCTGCTCTCTGTACAAGCTCTTCCCAGGCCTGGTTCTCTTATACTTACACACACACCCCTCTTCCTCCTAATAAAGCTCTGAAGCTAATACTGGGTTCTGTCGGGACCGTGACCTTTCTGCACGGTAACCAGCACGACTTATCATTTCACCATCCTTTGTCCTCCCTCCATGGGAGACACAGTTCAACTCTAGGATGAGTGAGTGACTGCCCAGTGTCCAGGGAAAAGCTGAGGAGAAAGATGCATGGAGCTCAATGCAGCAGATATTAGTCCTGCATCCATCTCTTCACTACCTTGTGGCTTGAGTGTCCCTGGCTCCTCACAGAGCTGCCAGCTCACTGTAACCTCTGAGTCACACTTGGTCCCTAACACTGCATACTGTATATCTTATTCCAAGATGTCGTAAACAGAGCCAAGAGAGACTGACAGGAGCCACAGAGTCTAAGAGATATGTATGCACGAAAACCAAGTGTATTCTGTGTTGTAGATGCTATTAGAAGGCAGGTCCCTGGTAATTTTCAGCTCTGTGGAATCTATCTGGTTTTCCCAATGGAAAATATGACCCATTCAAAATATTCACCTCTAAAGTGGGAGAGCATTGGACTCTGTGTCCTTGGGATGCTCGGCTCTGCTCTCCAACCTTGGGTGGGCAGATTGACTTCCCAAGCTCTCACAACCTCCTCAGTGAAACAGTGGGGTATAAATGGTGCATTTAAATCTTCCCCGAGTCTGCCAGAGCTCTGAGGTAGAGATAACTGTCATTCTCATGTTCCAGATGAGAAAACCAATCATGGAAAGGCTAGCTCATTTGCCCTGACTAACAGAACTGGAAAGTGACCATCCTAACCCCCCAGACAGAGTCATTCTCTGTGTTATGTCAGAGATGGCCTTCTTCATGGGGTGTTCTAGTCCGAAGAAACAAAGTCTAGGGAAACAAAACTGGTAGCGTGAATGTACATTACAAAGTGCTTCCTTAGACTGATTTACGGGATGCAGGCTGGGTAGTCCAACAGTGACCATCTACACGGAGAGCCCAGTACCTGTTCGGCATACAGCCATTGTTTCCACATCCCAAGACGGGTGCTATATGCCTGGAAGATTCTTAGAAAGCCAATCGTCTTTTAGGAGCTTTGGAAGGCCAAAGAATCTGGACTCTGGTGTCTGTGAAGGGTGGTAGCAGCCTTGGTGGCATCTCGGTGGGTGCAGTCAACAGTAAGGGGTGAAGGGGAAAGATGAGAGCAGTCCGTTTCTCCTCAGAATTCTTTGTGTCTGTAACTGGAAAGTGCTACCCACTCTGGGGGACGGGGGGGGGGGGGGGTTCCCTTTCACAGATCCGCCAAGAAGTATGTCTCTCCCTTGGTCCCAGATCCAGTGAAGTGGACAACCAAGATAAACTGCCACATGGGGTTTCTCTGAGCCATTGACATTCATTCTGACATTGACCCCCAACTCAGAAGGCTGTGGACCACCAACAGCTAGTCACTCTTTGAATAGCCTCATTTTTTTCTTTCATGATCATGAACTAGTTTACATTGCCGCAAGTCACAAAATACTTCAAACCCGCTTTCCTGTTTGGGATGGGGTTGATGGCTCCACATTGTGTGTAACAACGGGACGCACTGCTCTCTGTGGGGTCGCTGGCTCTGCCTTCTTTGGGTTTGTTCTTATGGCAGAGCCCCATTCCCATCTGATCATCTAACTGCCATGCTGATCTGAAGCTGTCACTGGATACTGTTACTCTGTTAATATCGTCTGGCTTTTTCATATGTCTTTTTTAGATTACTACTAACGAGGATTCTGTTCTTGGGATAGTAACTAGTACAAGTCCAGGGCCTTGGGTTCAAAATGTCCATTCTTTTTCCCTCCTCTCAGCTAATTTGGATTCGATGACTAGACCTGGCCAAGAACTTTGCTATATCAAAACTCCTCAGCCCCATGAATCTTGGAGCGAGTGCAGAGTATAACAGTGGACTGCCTACCCACACCAGAACCAGGAAGGAAAGACAGCCAGTTGACAGGTTCCCTCTCCCACTCAGCGATTATATCAGCAAAACCTTTCCATTGTAGAACATTTTCATAACAGAGGTAAGCCAAAAGAATGAACTGTAAACCATCCATAATCCCACCCACTCAAAGATAATAACATTTAACGCTCAGTGAATATTACCCCAAATATTTTTCTATGTGTGCTTTTAACTACCTAGCAGAACTTAAAGGGACAGGTTGGGTATTCCTCATCTGGAGTGCTTTGGGACCAGAAGTGTGTCATGGTTGGGACTTTCCACACTTTTTCTAAGTGTCTCGAGTTTGTAGTCTTTGCATATACAAAATGTGGTATCGTGGGGAAGTGTCCAAATCAAAACCCAAGCTTCATCTATGTTTTGTATACCCTCTCACACACAGCTCCAAAATAATTCATACAGTATTTTGATAATTTTGTGCACAAAAATTAAGGAATCTTTTTACTTATAATGCTACCCCAAGTACTCAAAAAATTAAGAATTGGGGGAAGTCTAGGTTTTTATATTTTCAGGTTAATCATGTTCAATATAAGCATAAGTTGGGTTTTGGGTTGAAAAACCAGAAGTTGATTTATGAAGTTTTGTTGCTTAAGATGTACATTACAGGGCCCGGAGAAATGATTCAGTGGTGAAGAGCACTGGCTGCTCTTCAGGAGGACCCAGATTCAATTCCGAACACCCCCATGGTGGTTCACAGACACCTGTAACTACTGTTCCAGGGGATCCAAGGCCCTCTTCTGAACTCCACAGGCACCAGGCACACATGGGGTGCACAGCCATATGTATACGGAAAGCACTCATGAACATACAATAAAAATATTTTTTAAGATACACATTATGACAGCCACATACAGGATATAAGGAATGAAGAAGAATGTAAGGTTTAAAAGGAACACCCCAATCCTCCACCCTGAAGTAATTACTGTTTACCTTCTGCTCTGTGTCTTTCTCAGCTTTCTCCACAGAGGATAGTATATATACAATGTACTTTTTGTACAAATGGAAACAACTTTGTAGTTTTCAACAGTTATTTTTTCTGTAATCTTATCTTGTGGGCATTTGCCCAGGTCAATAAATATAGTCCTATATTACAATTTCTAATGATCACACAATATTTCATCATGCGGGTGTCAAAATTTGTTTAACCATTCTCCCATTGTTGGTCATTTTTATCAATTCTATTTTTTCTTACAAATGGTGTGGTGAAGAACAGCCACATGGCTGTCTTTTGAGTATTTCAGTTGTTTAAAATAATCCCTAAGGCAAGCACAGCTGCGTTTCAAGGTATGCTTACTTTGAAAGCCATGGACTTCATCAGAACTTGGCCTGTGGGATGCCCTAAGGTGTAGTTTTCAGGAAGAACACATGGAATATGTGGTCTACAAGCCAACTGTGTTCTGATGAAAGCGAGACCAATAAGCATTTGTGGAAACATTGTGTCTCAAGCCCTTCATTTGTCTAAGATGGACACCAGGCCACCTGATGCTAGGCTCAGGCCACCATGACTACCCCAGCTCTGGGGATCAAACTGTGTTTTATCATCAGGCTTTCAGAGCTCTCTCAGTTCCAGGAGTTGACCCTCACCTTCCAGCTCCAGGTCCTACCTAATCAGAGCACTCACTGTCCTCCCCAGGGTCACTCCCCATAGACACTAGCCAACTGAAGCTCATGGTCTTCTTCTGTCTCTGCAGAACTTTCTGGAAGCTCCTGAGGAGGGATCATACCCACTCATTCACATCTCCAGATTGCCTCCCTTAGGGAGTCACTGCATTCTTCACTAACTGAATCTGCCCTCTCCTCTTCATGACTCCCCCAGGAAAGAAACTTCAGATATTTTACTTAAGAATTCCATTGAAACCTCACATCCTACCTGTACTGGCTGGTTTTGTGTGTCCACTTGACACAAGTTAGAGTCATCAGAGAGGAAGGAGCCTCAATTGAGGAAATGCCTGGATGAGATCCAGCTGTAAGGCGTTTTCTCATTTAGTGATCAATGGGGGAGGGCCCAGCCCATGGTGGGTGGTGCCATCCCTGGGCTGCTGGTCCTGGGTTCCGTAAGATAGCAGCTGAGCAAGCCAAGGGAAGCAAGCCAATAAGCAGCTCCCCTCCGTGGCCTCTGCACCAGTTCTTGCCTCCAGGATCCTGCCCTGTTTGAGTTCCTGTCCTGATTTCCTTCAGTGATGAACAGCAATGCTGAAGTGTAAGCCAAATAAACCCTTTCCTCCCCAACTTGCTTTTGGTCATCACAGCAATAGAAACCCTAAGACACTACCTAAAACCAGAAGCTAGCCCTTTCAAATCAATGCATTGTCCCCCAAAATAATTATATTGAATATATTTTCTAGATCAGATGTGTGTGTGTGTGTGTGTGTGTGTGTGTGTGTGTGTGTGTGTGAGAGAGAGAGAGAGAGAGAGAGAGAGAGAGAGAGAGAGAGAGAGAGAGAGAGAGAGATTTTCACAATTTAAAATCTTTTTCTAAACTGTGTCCCGAAAGCATCATGCTGTTTGGTTATTGAGACTTTTTTTGGTGATAGAACTGCTCTTGTCGCCCATCCTCCTGTAAGCAACCCCTCACTCATGTGTCCTTAACAGTAATAAATCCATTGATGTAACAGCTCTATTTGCTTTATGTGGTTTGCTGTCTCTGTCTGGAGTGCACAGTACTGTCTCCACACAAGGCAACCCAACAGTGCTGCTCTTGAAACCCAGAGAAGGTTGAATGACTGTCTGACTCATAAGGTCCAACATGGAGCACGTCAGCTTTTCCTCAGGAGCTGTTGCCAACCGCTTACTGAAGAGACCCACCCCGCATTACATGACTTTTCTTAAGGGACCCTTGCGACTGAACTCTTCTCAAAAGTTCCATAGTCATAGACTTTACTTCGTCTGAGTGTGTGTCCTCAGAGTTCCCCAACTCTGCTGTGAGCCTTCTTACTCTTTGCAACACAGTGTTTCCTCAGCTTGACCAACCTCTCCTGCCTTCCCTCCTGTCTCCGCCTCCTTTCCACCTGCTGACATCTCTCTCCACTGAGGAAAAAAAGGTGTAATCAGATTCTGGTGCCAGAGGATGTGCTTACAAGGACAGGCTGGAGAGTGAAGCAAGGTACCGCCGACTAATTACAAAGCAAACATGAGGGAACATTTGACCCTCTCGCCTACCACAGGCTGACCACTCATGTGTCAATCATATTTGATCCACCTGCTCCTAATACACTTTGATCAGAATCATTGAACTGGTCGATGAAAACACCGGAAGGATGATTAGCTTTTTCCTTGTCTCCAAGCGGTTTCTGTGGAGATATCATTACCTCCTCTGAGGACATTTGCCTTCTGAGCAAGCCTGCATCTTCCCTATGTCCAGACCCCTCACTCTCTGCTTCTGCAGAAAACACCACACTGAGCTGGAATTCTGTTTCCATAATCCACCTCTTTGGCTGGACCACATACCCATAAGGAGGAAGGACTGCAAACACTAGCTAAGCACCTCAAATCCAAAATCCCCAAATCCAAAATGCTCCCAAATTAAAATAAAAAGCAAACAAACAAAAAAACATTTGAGCACCAAGATGATTCTAAAAGTAGCAAATTCCACAATTGTTCTCAGATGGCAGGTTGCAGTCACAATGCAGACTCACCCCAAATATTATATAAAACTAGTTAAGTTATACATGCAAGATCCACCTGAAACATAATTGAATTTCATATGTAGACTTGGGTCCTATCCCTGAGATATTTTATCATACAACAGGGAAATGCTTGAAAACCAGAAAAAATATCCCAGATCTGGAACACTACCTCAGAGCATTAGGATAAGGAACACTGAGCCATAATTTATCTCCACAGCCCGGGAGTCAGTGTGCAAGAATATATCAGGAATCATGCAATGAGATCCTTCCCTGACCTCAGCATCCGGTCCTTCTGTTTGCTTAGCACCAACACTCCTCTTCTGGACTGGCAGCCACTATCTCCTGTAGGTCAAAGGCCACTGTTTCGTGTCTCCGTGTCAGTCTAACCACATCAGATGACATGCACGCCAACAGCATGTACGGTGGACACACCACTCTTCTATGAAAGCCGATCTTTTTTCTGGCTGTCACTGCAGACCTGTACCTCACATCAGGTCTCTAGAAGAGGTGTCTTGATTGGCTAGCAGCCTTGTTTGCTTCAGTTGTGCCTGTCTCCAGGGTGGGCCTGATGTAGGACAGCCAGCAAGGAGCCCTTTTCGCCCAAATAGGCTGTCGAGTTACTGATGACTTCAGATGCCAAGAGGCTTTGATCAAGATTTCTGCGCTGGGCCGGGTGTAACCACGAACACTACAACCGTGCTGCTTTGCATTAGCATGTGAGTTCGACACAAGCTGCTCTGGGTTTTATTTTCATTTCGAAAGTCATTTAGCTTAGTAATGACTTGCACAAAAAGGGACGGCTCATTTAGTTCTGCTTCTCGTCCCCCTTTCTCCGCAGAGAAGCAAGTTTGTGCTGCGGGGGTGAATGCTGATGTGTTTCACATTGTCTGGGCACCACTGCAGCCGACCAACCGTGCTGTCCCCACCTGTTTCCCATCCATTAGGAAACCCATCTGGGGCTTTGGCTGCCAACATTTGATTGAGTGCAAGAGTCGGAGCTGACGAGGTAAGAGCTAAACAAGACCAACCTAGACTCCTAACAGCCAGTCTCTAACAAGCTGGTATTTGTTAGAAGATATTTTAATATGACAAATGCTGGAGATTGTAATGGCTTTTAATAAAGTGTGTCGGGTGATCCATCATGCATGGAGCTGGCCTTTCAAAATATGGACCACAACAATTCTGTGCAGAGGGATGCATCCCTCTCCACCAAAATGGCAATGCAGAGAACAATAATAGGTTGTAGGGTCATCCAGGATGAGCTAATGAGATAGTCCAAGCCACCCCCTTAGAGAAAGAATATCTGAGAACTTTCTAGAAGTGTCAAGATGTTAGCCAACACTGACGAGGAATTTACTGCATTTCTAGAAACTTGAGTTTACTGAGTCATGGTTTCAACAACCACAATGAAAGAAGGAATTATAAAAGGTCCCTCTTCCCATTGATGTCTATGATTTCGTGAAGGTCTCTGGCCATGGAATTGGCCGTCCTGGGTTGAAAATACCTGTTCGGCTAAGTCCTACTGGTGTGGAGAGCACAGAGTGACACCCTGGTCCATTTTCTGTTGCTTTAAACAGGATCTCTGAGACTGAATAAGTTATGAATTAAAGGAGCATATTTGACTGACAGCTCTTGACACTGTAAATATGGTGTCAAAGAACACAGTGGCCAGAGCTGATCAGCCTCTTCTGAGGGTCTGGTACAACCATGCCTCAGGCTGAAGTGGTGTATGTGAAAGAGACAGGACATGAAAGGTCTCCTCAACTTGATAACAACTCACACTCAGAACTAATCCAACTCTACCATGAATGTCATTGGTCTGTGAGGGCTCTTTCCCCCATCACTCAAGTGCCCCTAATAGGTTGTACCTCCAACACTGTTGCATCCAAGAATTCAACCTTGACATGTTTGTGGAAGCATCCTATATCCCAATTATAACAAGCAGGACTTCCTAAAGAGGAATCCTAAAACCTGTGAATGTGATCTCACTGGTTATGTAAAGCTTGTACAAATAATTAAGCTAATAATTTTGAGATGATGCCATCATCCTGTATTGTCCTAGCAAACTGTAAATCCAATGACATGTGTCCTTGTGAGAGATACAGAAGATTTAACTGGGCAGAAGACTAGACGGCAGCATAGAATTCTACTTGACCTTCCCAGAAGAACTAACTCCAATACTTCTCAAATTATTCCATAAAATAAAAGGAAGGAATGACCCAAACTTCTTTCATGAAGCCAGAATTATCCTGATTCCAAAATAAGACCATATATATACAATTCTCCCTGATAAAAGTAGATGCTAAAATTCTCAATAAAATAATGCAAACTGAATTCAAGAACACAACAGGAAGCTCATTCACCGTCTTCAGGATGATTCCATTCCAGGAGCACAGGGATGGTTCAGCAACATAAATCAAGAAAACTTCTGATGGGGTTAGTGCCCAAAATACAAAAATAGCTTTAAAAAGTAAATATCAAACAACCTGATTTAAAAATTATCTATGTGACTGGAGAGGTTGCTCAGCAGTTAAGAGCATGGGCTGCTCTTCCAAAGGACCCGGGTTCAATTCCCAGCACCCTTGTGGCAGCTTACAACTGTCTATAACTCCAGTTCAAGGGAATCTGACCTCCTTGTATACTGCATGTATGTGATACACAGACATACATGCAGTCAAAACACCCATACACATAAAATAAGAATAAATAAAATCCCCCAAAATTTTAATTAAAAAATTAAATTTAATTAAAAAAACTCATCTGTGGAACTGGACATTTCTCAAAAGAAAACACAAATGGTTAATAAATACCTTTAAAATATCCAACCTCTTAACAGGGAAATGGAAGACCTACTCTGAGATTCCCTCTCACTCCAATCAGAAATGCTACAATCAAGAAAACTATTAACAACAAATGCTGGCATGTATGTGTAGGTGGGTACTTATCCATTGTAGTAAAAACCACTTTTGAGGTTCCTCAAAGCACTAAAACTAGAGCTGCAATGAGACCTAGCTACACCACATCTCGGCATATACTACAAGGACCTCATACTATACAACAGAGTTACCTGCATTCCCATGTTCACTGTGGCTCTGTTCACAATGGTAAGAAAATGGGACCAGCCTAGACGGCCCTTAGCTAATGAATGGATAATGAAAATGTGGTGCATATACACAAAAAGAGTTTTAGCCAACTGTAAAGAAAAATGAAATTATAAAATTCTCGGGGAAACAGGTGGATTTCAAAAACATTATGCTGAATCAAGTAACTGAAGTCCAAAAGGATGATTGCCCCACATTCTCCATCATATGAGACCCTAGCTGGGGATTTGTAGAGTCATGTGCTTAACATTCTGGGCTAGTAAAAGCCAGAAAGAGAACAGAGGGCAACTGGGATGAAAGCTGAGGAGGAGATCTGTAGCATGAATCTTAAAAGTTCTTATTAATAAAATCAAACCCGAGGCCAGTTATTGGGGTAAATGCTGGAAGGTCAGAGTACCAGAACAAGCCACAGCTATCTCACCTTGCCAATTCCTCAGCTGGTCCTGTTTCCTCAGACTGGAAGCTTCTGTGTCCTCATCCCAATGGCTCTCAGCTGAACTGCTGCTCGAAACCTAAAAGCTTAACCAGCCAAATGCTTAACTAGCCAAATGCTTAACCAGCCTAATGCTTCTAGTTTCTGGTCCTCATGCCTTATAAACCTTTCTGCTTTCTACCACCACTCCCTGGGATTAAAGGCTCACTCCCTGGGATTAAAGGCATGAGTCACCAGGCCTGACTGTTTCCAATGCGGCCTTGAACTCACAGAGATCCAGAGGGATTTCTGTCTCTGAAATGCTAGGATTAAAGGCGTGAGTGCCACCATTTTCTAGCCTCTGTATCTAGTAGTGGTCTGTTCTCTGACCCCAAATAAGTTTATTAAGGTACACAATATTTTGGGGAACACAATACCACCACAGAGATCTAAGGCAGAAAAGTCCAAAGGGGAGGGAAGAGGAGGAAGAGAAAGGAGCCAAGCTGAGGACATGTGAAAAAGTCTATAGAAGCCTACTACTTTATAAGCTTGTTCTTAAAAAATACAATTAAGCAAAACCACAAGGATTTTAATGGAGACAACATCCATGGATGAATACCATTTCTCCCAGAAGCCACAGATTATCAAACAAAAAATCCTTACGCCAGGTGTGGGATACCTCCCGATGAGCTGTTGGCCAGGGAGGCGCCAAAGCACTCCTGAATGATACAAGCTATTGCCATGGTTCTCGGTTTCCACCAAAACTTGGTGCTATGACCCTCCTGCCAAAGATACCACACCCTGTTTTACAGGACATAGAGAAATAAAGCTGGCCATGAGATAGACACTTCATCTCTCCTGAGCTAGCTAGCATTTATAGTGTCAGAAGCTACTGTTGGGCTGCTGGGGGAGAAAAGTCATCCACAGTCTTATTCAGTTGTGACTTTTTCAGGCTACAGTAATGACCTACCAACCAAGATGTGCCTCTAGTGTAATACTGGCATGTCTGTTATGGGGACACCAACTGCTTTCTGGTTGGATTTGAAGTCCACTCCACAGGAGGGCATTTTTGCCTCATATTGTAAACCTAGTTAAGAGTCTGTGGATGATGGAGGCTCTGGAGGGAATCTACTACCATTGTTGTGCTAAATGATCGTGTTGTCAAACTGCTTCCTATACACACATTCAGATGCACAGATTGGTACCGTGCCTTCACCAGAGAAGCGGCTCACTGCCGCAGGCAAGCTGGATGCCTTTCTTGCCTAAGCAGTGAATGTTCTGTTCTCTTTCTGTTGAGCCTAAACACGTCTTTAGGCTCATTACTGCCTGCCTGGAGCCAATATGGCTCAGCTCCTTTCTGATCTGCTCCTGTAGAAAATAAAAATAAAACAAAAGCAGAACCTGAGTAAAGAGCGGTTCATAGTTCCCTCTGAGGAGCACCACATGGCTGGTCTCCTGTGTAGGCTTTATGATAATGTCTAGATCCCTGCAAGGCTTCTTCCTCCAGCTGCATGAAGATGCTGGGGGAGTGACCAGCTTTCTCTGCTTTTTACCCACCCTCCTAACATAATTATCAATCTTACTCACTTTTATTCTGTAATGTATCCCAGTTTCACAATAAGTTATATGTTCAGCTGCAGTAAATAATCTCTGGAAAAAGCATGGCTTTCCCAACATTTCTATCTCTGGGGTATCACCCTCATCAGAAAACTAAAAGTTAAATAAATAAGAGACCAGAGAGATAGGTCAGTGTTTAAGAGCACTGGCTGCCCTTTCAGAGGATCTTGGTTCAGTACCCAGCACCTACGTGGTGTCTCATGACCTTCTGTAACTACAGTCCTAGGAGATCTGATACCCCCTTCTGGCCTCTGTGGGCACTGCAAGCAATATATACATACTTGCAGGCAAACACCCATACATATAATAGAAAAAGTAAATAAAGAAATGGAGAAACGGGAACTATAGTTTAAGCTTCTAAATTCTGAGTGGATAGTGTCTCTTTTCCTCCCTCTTCAGTCAATCAGTGTTCATAACCCTTGTCCTTGGAGCCTCCTATCCGCACCTCCCAGCTCAACCCCAGGACCCTTCTCCCACCTCACAGACAAATGATATTAATATTGGTTACTCAAATGTGTGTTCTTGAAGGGCAAGTAGTATCGGGTATGCCTTTGGTGAGGAGATCAGCACTGGACTAACTGTGGCTCAGGGTGGCCTCTATGGTGACCAGGGCAGCACACTGTTGTTTGGAATCTTCACAGGTATGGCCACGTACACATGAGAAGCACACCACCCAGCCCTCAGGCAGGCCATCCCGACCTCCAGAGACATGAGTCCTACCCTTGTATTTCTTCTTCCCCTGGGACCTTGGAAGATTACCCTGCAGCCTGAAGAAACAAATACCTT
Source organism: Peromyscus californicus insignis (assembly GCF_007827085.1). Lineage (NCBI taxonomy): Eukaryota > Metazoa > Chordata > Mammalia > Rodentia > Cricetidae > Peromyscus > Peromyscus californicus. Next base: position 10,915,649 of record NW_026294606.1, read on the forward strand.
TTGATTATTCCTCTCTTTACAGGGTGAGGGGAGAGTCTGAAGAAAATACCAATTCTTACTGTACTTTTAAAAAAAGATTTATTATGTACATAGTGTTCTGCTTGCAGGCCAGAAGAGGGCACCAGATCTTATTATAGATGGTTGTGAGCCACCATGTGGGTGCTGGGAATTGAACTCAGGACCTCTGGAAGAGCAGCCAGTGCTCTTAACCTCTGAACCATCTCTCCAGCCCCCTTATTGTACTTTTAAAAGAAAGGAGGAAGAGGAGGGAGAGGAGAAGGGGGGAAAAATGTAATCATTCTCTGTCCTGACAGAGTGATGGATCTTTCAGACACTCTAGGTAGGCACCACAAATTACATGTGCACTGACCTACTGGCAGACTGCCCAGTTCACATGACAGAGGTAGCTAATGATTTGGGGCCATGTCAAGTGGAGTGGAAAGGGGCCTGGGGCTCCCAGGAGAAGGGAAGGGACAATCAACAGCTTGGGAATGAAGGGTAAGAGAGGCATAGGAATTTGATTCCAGTTGAGTTCTTTCATTCCCTGGGCAGAGGACTCGCAAGGTAAGTGAACCACACCCACAGAGGGTTAGCCCATTCCCTCTCACGCAGTAGACTCATCCAGGACCCCTGCTTGGCATCCATGTGGAAAACCATGCACGACCTCCTCCCTGCTTTCCACCAGGGTAAATGCTTCCACTTTCTACAGCTCCACCTTCCACACTGGGATTTTAAAGAACCTTGCTTGTTGAAGTGGGTGGAGCACTGGAGGCAGAAAATGGGAGGTGAGTTTTAACCCAAGTTCTTTCCTATGTTCCAGGTGCCAGACCCCATCCTGGGCATGGCTGTATTTTCCCTCTCACTATAATACCAGCATCGCCAGAAGTAGATACTTCTGTCCCCAGTTTTCACTGAAAAATGAAACCCCAAAGAACATGAAATGTCTAGCATGCCTCTGCCCATGAGTAGGGGAGGTGGGATTTGAACCCACACAGTTCTGGTCCTGTCTGATCCCCACTGAATCAGATGCACAAACGTCCTCTGGCAGCACTCCTGGATGTGCTGCTCTGATTCTGACAGCCCCCTCCTATCCACAGCCCCCTCCTATCCACAGCCCCCTCCTATCCATAGCCCCCTCCCATCCACAGCCCCCTCCCAGCCACAGCCCCCTCCTATCCACAGCCCCCTCCTATCCACAGCCCCCTCCTATCCACAGCCCCCTCCTATCCACAGCCCCCTCCTATCCACAGCCCCCTCCCATCCACAGCCCCTTCCCAGCCACAGCCCCCTCCCAGCCACAGCCCCCTCCCATCCACAGCCCCCTCCCATCCACAGCCCCCTCCTATCCACAGCCCCCTCCTATCCACAGCCCCCTCCCATCCACAGCCCCCTCCCATCCACAGCCCCCTCCTATCCACAGCCCCCTCCCATCCACAGCCCCCTCCCATCCACAGCCCCCTCCCATCCACAGCCCCCTCCCATCCTCAGCCCCCTCCCATCCTCAGCCCCCTCCCATCCACAGCCCCCTCCCATCCTCAGCCCCCTCCCATCCACAGCTCTCTCTGCAGTCAAAGTCCATGGCTAACCGCCTACTCTCCATCAACTCCCCAAATGCAGAGTTGCAACTATTGTTTACATCTCTATTATAAGACAGCTGCGTTTTTCAAAGCTAAATAAAACCTTTCCCCAGTATTTCAACCTTTCTAACATCAGAATGTAGATGTATAAGATAATAATATATTTTTCATAAAATGGTGCTTTTAAGCACATAGCGCTTTTCCCAGTTAATGAACTGAAGACACAGCCCTTCATCCTCCCTGCTGTGGGGTTAGCCTTTAAAGCACCCATCGCCCATCTTCCTTTCTGGCTAGTGATGTTCTGGGCAATAACCCACATTTTTTCCCAGGACCAATGCACTGCAGACACCTGGGGCTCCTCAATAAACAAGTGTGAGAGTAAAATTGTTTTTATGTGTTATGAAACAGATCCCTGAAGAAACCTAGGAGCTCACATCAGTGTGGTTACCTGCACAAGATGGAGCCAGCCCAGATTTCAGCATCGACAGGGTTGGTGATCTCCAGCCCCACACCCTACTGGGGAGCTGTTGGTTCATCAGTGGGTGGAGAATCAACTATTCTTTTTTTGAGGATATGGTTACTGATAGGTTCCCGTGTTCCCGTGGATGGCCCCACACCCATGCACAAATTGGCAGCACTATTGTGACTTAGTGAGTTATAAAATAAGTAACATCAACTTGGGAGGGATATAGTGGAGCAGTTACAGTGGGAGTTGGAATTGAAAGTTGAAGTAGATATGACTCTAATCCATTGTATAAATGTATAAAATTCTCAAGAATGGAGAAACACTTTTTATCAAGAGACAAAAGAGTCCTAATTAATCCTTTATAAGTCATGTAAAACATGAATTACTATCTTTTCAGAATGCAGATGAGCATGTAGTTGCCGATGTCTTTATTACCCTCCTTCACCTTTTTTTTTTTAATCCAACAGAGCCCACCTGATATGGGAATGCACACTCCATGAAACACTTGCACACACGTTTGTTTTCTAGAGTGAAACATGTGACTGACGTTTTGGTTCTTATCTCTGTGGCATCCCCGACATTCATTTCACAAAAGGCAAGCCACATACATTCACTCATTCATCAGTGCGTTCACTCATTTACAAATTCATTTGTTCAGCAAGCACATGCCAATCTCCTATCAGGTATCAGCAGAGTTCTGATGGAATGGTGAATCTCTCAGACATTCTAAGTACAAGCCACTAACTGCTGGAGCCCTGCCTGATTCATAGGATAACAATTGCTGATGATTTGGGGGATTCAGTAACCGTGGGACACCATCCATGCTCCAAGGAGAACCAGGTCCTAATGGAACTTATTTGAATTTAGTTGTCGAGGGGAAACAAACTCTATGCAACAAGAAAGAGGAACAAGAGAACACCTCAAGTAGCATTAAACAATTAGCAGGCAAATACCACAGTTGAATATGAACGTAAAAGATCACGTGGTGGCCTTGGTGTTCGCGTGCATATATTCAATTGTCTCTGCAAGCTACTACCAGGATTTTACAAGTGAAGGGCTAGCCTGCAAACTACATCTCACTTTCTAAAGCAAAGGAACAACTGTAGCCTTTATCTTCCTAATCCAAACCAGTAAAGCTGAAAAACAAGTGGGGCAAGGCAGGAAGCTCTCCCTGTGCCTTTGCCTCTCACTTCAACCCAGAGCTTGACTCAGACTGGCATTAGACCTTCAGGGCAATGTGCAGCTTCATTTAGAATTGATGGCTCCTTGGTTTGATACTCTGCCAGGTACTGATTCATTCTTTGGATTTTTTTTTAACTTCCTGATATTCACTGACACTATGCCACTTCACAAAAGGGAATCTACCTCACTTCTAAATAGTCCGTCCGGTAAGGAGCAGGCCATTGCATTGGCTTGTTAGAATTCCTGTGTTGGACTTTGATCATTGCTATGAAGCTGGAGTCTTGGAAGACAGAGAAGTATTTCAAGGTACATACTTCTCAGGACAGTGAAAACATACATAGACAATGCTACATAAGGGCAGCTGCCGGGGAGAAACCAAATACTGTTGGCCAAAACAATGGCTAGATGGGATGGATGGATTATAGTTGATAGGTAAATGGATGGGATTGATGTCTAGATAATGATGGATGGATGGATGGATGGATGGATGGATGGATGGATGGATGGATGGGTGGATGAATGGATAGATGGATGGATGGATGGATGGATGGATGGATGGATGGATGGATGAGTGGATGGGTGGATGAGTGGATGGGTGGATGGATAGGTGGATGGATGGGTGGATGGACGGGTGGGTGGACGGATGGGTGGATGGGTGGATTGATGGATGGGTGGATGGATGGGTGGATGGGTGGATGGATGGATGGGTGGATGGGTGGATGGATGGATGAATGGGATGGATGGATGGATGGGTGGATGGATGGATGGGTGGATGGATGGATGGATGAATGGATGGGTGGATAGATGGGTGGGTGGATAGATGGATGGATGGATGGGTGGGTGGATAGTAGAATTGATGGATGAATAATGATGGATGGATAAGTGGGATGGAATGGATGACAGAAGAATAGATGGATGGTGGGTAGACGACAAACAGGTGATAAAGCTCTGCCAGCATCGTTTGGACCAGTGATGTGCAGTACTAAAATGAAGTTAAGGCCAGGACTTCAGAATAAGGTTCTGCCACAGGGGTTAAATGGCCTAGGTTGGAGTCAGGACATCTCAATCGGAAGATCGAATCCATCTCTTCCTTGAGGAGCTTGAGGAAGCTCTTTTCCTTGATTCTCCCTCAGTGTAAGAGACGATCACAGTTCCTCTGTTGTGGTTTATCAGGAGGATTACAGTGACTCCCACGTCCACAGCCCACAGCCTGGCTGGAAGTGGGTATAGTAAACATGAACACTTGTCGTATTCTCATTTTCCTATTTTTGGTAGGCTTGATTTTTCTGAGAAAATGAAGGTTTAAAACAAAATTGAGCAGAAAGTAGGGTGATTCTCATGAACACTCTGTCCCCTGTGCCACAGTGTCCTCCACTGTCAACATGTCACATCAGAGGAGGCATGTTTTGGAACTGATGAAGCTACATTGGTGCATAATTGCCACCAGAGTCCGCAGTTAACATTAGGTTCCCTCTTGGGTTGTATATCCTACCAGCTACACAAGCACACAGTGGTGAGCACCCGTCAACTCTGGTGCCACTAACCCTCTGCCCTCGCTTGTCCACCTCTGCCTCCCTTTCCTAATACGTCAGAGTTGGGAATAGTGTATGTAGCACCTTTCACTTGGAAATGTTCATTTAAGTCTTATCCTTTGCTTTTAGTGGCTAGAAGTTTGTTTTAGGCTTGAATACTATTCCATTGTGTGAGTGTACTACACTTCATCCATTCACCATCTGAAGGACACGGGTGGCCTCCATATTTGGGCAACTGCTTAAATAATGCTGTTATAACTATCCTTAGAGGTTTTTGAATGGACATGAATTTTCAGTACATTTGGGTGAATGCCAAGTGGTGTGATCACTGAAATGTGGTGTGAAAATTCACAGGAAACTCACAAGCCATTTACAGAGGGTCTGTGTTCCTGCACTCGAAGCCGTCACCGGTGGTGATGGGGCTCTGGATTTGGGCTGTTCTAACAGGTGTAAAGGGTAGCTCACTGCTTTAATTTGCAGTTCTCTAATAGCCTATGGTTCGTTACTTAAACATTGTTCTTTCTTAATTACCTTGCGGGTTTCTGGAGGAATGAGATGAGCTAATACAAAGTGATTAGCTCCATAACGCTGCTTGCCTGCAGCGTAACAGTCACTCACTCAGAGAGCGAATAAGAGAGAAGGCTGGGAGGAGAGGGGAGTGTTGAACCTGATTGCAGTGGTCATTTCATGTGTACTCACATCAATGAATAAACAGTATCCATTTACCAATACCTATTAAAATATTAAAATATACCAATCTCTAATAAAATACCAACATATCTATATTTGTCTATCACTTGTGCCTGTAAAAGCTGTTGAAGGCTGATCAATGAAATGAAGTAGGATAAATATTAAGCACTTCTCTCCCTGTTGACAATCCTTGGATTCTGGAGGTAGAAAAACATCCATCAAAGGAAGCCCATTTTCATTAAGGGAAATGGTGATAAGAAATTACCATTTTACACACACATGCATTTGTGCGTGCGTGCGTGAGAGAGAGAGAGTATTTGATAGTATTTTACAGTCATTTATTCATTAGTTTGGTCTTCTGAAGGTTTTCTGAGGGGGGAAATAAATACAGCCCCATGGTTTTAGAGAAAGGAGAATTTGAATCGCTAGGAATCCAGTCTGCCATCTAAAAGTTAACAGAGTTAGCAAAGAAAGGAGATCCTGACCCCAAGGTCTAGCTGAGGAAGACAGCACCAAGTCCTAGCTCCCCTCGGGTCCCTAAGGCCATGTCCTTCCCACAGTTCACTCTCCACTGCACTGTGACCAGACATCTGCTCCCCGTTTGATTGATTGTTCAGTTGACATAAAACCCAACAATGGTGTAATTAGACGGTTCAACCTCGGGTGCCTGGAGGGAGGGCAATTATTTGCTGAGAGATGAGTAGCGATAAAGGAAGGAAAGTGTAATTTCCCTGCTGTGCTGAGAGGCTGCAGTTCAGAACTTGTTAAAGGTGCTTCTTTAATGATTGTACGGATTTCCTTAGAAGGTGCGATGGCTGTTTTCCTTGCCCGAGACTAGGTTCCCAAAGGGCCTGCTCCGGACCTTCCCCCACCTGCCATGCAACTGAGCTAGCAGCAAGTGCCTCTCTTGAGCAGGAGTCTCCAACTCCTAGGACAGCACCTGCCTAGGGCAACAGGAATAATAAAGTAAGCTAGTGTCTGCTGGGCACTTACCCTGCCACACACTGACCCATTTCACCCAAGGCAACAGCAGAGTTCTACCCTACCAAGGCAGGGATCCAAGCTGTGTCTGTTGGGTTCTGAAGTACAAGTTGTTTTCTCTCTTCCCCTGATCCAATCTGCCTCAGTACAAAAGGAGAAACCCCGAGTCAGATGGCTGTTCACATCCAGGCCATTTGACTCCTGGTAACCGTAACCGATACCGGCAAAATTACAGACGGTTAGTTCTGTAATTCTGATTCCTTATCCTGAGTCATGTTGACTCTACTAAGTGTTCCGTTCTAGGTCAGTGTGACCCCACAACAGGTGTGTTCCAAGCAGAGGAAAAGAGCCAAGTTGTGGGGCTAAAATATGTCAGGGAGTAGGCTAATTTTCTAACAACTGCCTAGTAAGCACTTTGCAAAGCTAGCCTGTGGCTCTGCTTCATAGGGTCCGTGTGTGTGTGTGTGTGTGTGTGTGTGTGTGTGTGTGTGTGTGTGTGTGTGTATGTGTGTATTTGTTTGTGTGTATGTGTGTCTATGACTCAGTCTCTCTGTCTCTCTCCTTCTCTCTCTCTGTCTCTCTGTCTCTCTGTCTCTCTGTCTCTCTGTCTCTCTGTCTCTCTCTCTCTCTCTCTCTCTCTCTCTCTCTCTGTGTCTATGTGTCTCTCTCTCTTTCTGTCTCTGTCTGTCTGTCTATCTGCTGCACAGCAGTGAAGGGGTTGGGAAGCTAGTCTTGTTCATGTCGGCTTTATGCCACTCAGGCTCCTGGGTCCCTGGCCTTTGGTAATGATCTCTCCACACCCTCACATGCAAATTTGGAGGTAGTGATAATCGGCCCCATTTTCAAAGGGGAGAAAACTGAGGCTCAGAAAGTCTGAGCGACTGTGCACCAAAGCAGAACTGGATTTGGGGTCAGGAAGTTTGGCTTTGGATACCAGTGTTATGGTGTGGGTGCTAAATGCTTCCCCAAAGGTTCATATGTTGAAGTTTGAAGCAGTCAGAGGAGACTGGATTATGAGGGCTCTGACCTAATCAGTGGAGTAACGCACAGACACACTCATGTTTTGACAGTGTTATTGTGGGGGTGTTAGGAAGTGGAGTCTTGTTGGAAGAGGCAGTTCACTGCAGGTATAACCTTGGTCCTATCACACTTGCCTTCCTCCTCCTCCTCCTCATCATCATCATCACCATGAACTGAGTCCCCTCCTCTCCACATTCCTGCGGTGATGTCCCTGGCTTGGACGGAAGCTCCTGAAACAGGGAATCACAATTGTCTTCTGCTTCCTTCAAGCTTTGTCACCGCCATCTGTCACTTTACAGCCATGTGCCCTAGAAAAAATGTCAGATTTTCTTGACTTCAAAGCAAAGTAAAGAAGAAAATGAACTCTTTGAAAGTTGGGGTGAGAATTAAACAAGTGTTTCTTTAAAATACCTGCCTAACATAGTGTCCTATTGTGAGCAGTGTTGTTATAGCAGAAGTCATGGGCCACTCTTGAGGGCTTACAAACGAATGGAGCCCACATATGGGAAAGAAGGACTGGGATGGACTAGTCATGTCTGTCCTGGCATGGCAGAAGCTGTGGCTGCACATATGGTTAGTATGTCCCATGCTTATATTAAATATTGTCTAAGGTCTTCAAGCAGGACCTGTTTCTAGTTCTGCATGTACTTAAAGTGCCCACTTTTAAAATAGATTTGCTTTGTCCTTCCCCTGTGGTAAATTTCCTGGATATCTTGGCTTCTGTAATGTTACTGCAAACTAGACAGTCTAAAGCAACAGACATTTGTCTTTTTATCGGTATGGTCACCAGAAGTCAGAAACCAGCATCGCTGGGTAGAAACCAAAAAGTAAGGCCATTCATTGCTTCTCCCAGCTTCCCGCATTCCCAGGGACCCCTGGGCTGTGGCTGCATCCCCACATGGCCGCTTGTCACTCCATTACCTCCTCTTCACATTTCTTTGAAAGACACTTGTCACTGGATTCTAGGCTCCATGGCAATAATCCAGGATATTCTATTCTTAAGTCACAGCTGCAAAGATCCCATTTCTTACTTAAGGTTGCCTTTAAAATTCTAAGGAACAGACTTGATCCTGTGGGAAACAGTTCTCAGCTTTTTAGCTGAGCCTCAGGCTCACAGACACACCCAGGGGTGTGCTCCGCCAGTCTTTGAGCTGTGTCTCTGTGCCAGCTGAGAATGAAGATTAACCATCAGATCTCAAGAACAGCACCAAAAAGGGAAAGTCAGAGAAGCTGTCAACCGCCAAAAGTAGCCTAAGGGACAGAGTGACTAAATGCAGCATCCCACATGAGGTCCCAAAATAGAGAATAAGCACCATTAAAACCGAAGTAAGACTCTAAAGAAGACCCGACTTAGTTCTCAGCACCATGCCAATAGCAGTTCATTAACTATGACAAGTCTCATGCACCGCGGTAGCACGCTACTTACAGAAGAGACTGGATGTAGAGCATATGGGAACACTCTGTTCTGACATTGCTACTTTTTTGTTCAACTAAATTTATACTAAGCTTTTGTCATTGTTGCTAAAAAAATGTTTTTAATAAGGTAGTTCCAACTTTGGACTCTAAAGCAGACATATCACTACTCTAATATTTCCAAAAAGAAATTTGAGCCTTGGGATATAAATATGTAGATTGAGACATTCAAGAAGCAGATTACCCCTCACCACATCACTAACTAGGGAAGCTGAGGTGAACCCAGACATAGCAGCAATGGATTCCTAGCTCTTCTCTCTACTGCTTGGGAACAGCACGCCAGCTGCCTCTGGTCACTGTGTTTGTGTAAACAGAAATTTATACATGCATAAATATATACACGTGTGTGTGTGTGTGTGTGTGTGTGTGTGTGTGTGTGTGTGTGTGTGTGTGTGTGTGCAAGCCCCAGACTTAGCCAGGTCAGCCAATACTTCAAATAACTTCAGACTCGTTTCAATGCTGTTCCTTCCTTTCCCACTGTTCTCTATCTCTCCTCTTGACGAGCTAGTCATCCTTCCTCAGTCACCTTCTCCAAGGAGCTGGAAAAGACACCTCAGAACCACTGGGTATCTCCTTTCTGTTCTTGGCCACAACTCAACTGCAGTGACGAGAAAGGATGCTGGAGGAAGGAGGAGGAGACCTTGGGCTGCTGGTGAAGGGATGCGAAGCATGGGGTCAGGGGTTTCAGACCGTTGAAGTAGTTGGGACAGTGAGCACACTTACCTGTCAGCCCAAAGTCTTTGAAGGGACTCATTCATGCATGTAATAAACAGTGTGTGGGCCCCCTGCCCTGTGAGCCTGCCTGGGACATGGAGTTGAAGGACTGCTAAAGGAAGGGATTTCTGTTCCTATTGGGCTTGGGTGGGGAGGCCTTCGATGTGATAATCTCCTATCCACAGTGCCATTTTTATGGTTTCATGCATCATGGGCAAACATGGTCCAGAAGTATTAACGTTTTTGAGGCGTTCTAGGAAACGCCATGAAAACGTACACATTTCAAGTAGTGCACCATCCTGAGCAGTATGATGGAGTCTCTTGCCATCTTGCTTCTTTCTACCCAAGATGTAGACTGCCCTTTAGTGAAGCATATCCTTGCTGTATACACTATTAGTCATCTTGTAGCCAGCTCAGTTTACCGACTGGAGATGACAGTGTCACAATGCTTGCTGTCAGGTTCCTTATGTGACTTAGTGATGCCAGCAATTGAATACACCACAGAGGACACGTGAAGGTCTTCCTTTAAGTGAGAAGAGGAGGTTATCAACTGTCTTAGTCAATGTTCTATTGCTGTGAAGAGACGCCATGAGCACAGAAACTCTTAAAAAGGAAAACATTTAATTGGAGCTGCTTGCAGTTTCAGAGGTTTAGTCTGTTATCATCATGGTGAGAAGCATGATGGTGTGTAGGCAGATGCAGGAGAAGGAGCTGAGAGTTCTACATCTGGATCTGCGGGCAGCAGGAAGAGTGCCGTACTGGGACAGGATTGAGCATCTGAGACCTCAAAGCCCACCTGACACACTGTCACTCCCTATGAGCTAATGGGGCCATTTTATTCAAACCACCACACCAGCTAACAAGGCAAGAAGACAGCAGCATGCTGAGGGTGCGAAGGACTAGAGGAAGAACAAATGTTTCCTCTGGGAAATGAGAAGGAAAAGAAACTTCTGCTAGCTTTGCTGTCCCTCTTCAGACTTAGAAGGTTCCAGCACAACACAGGGGAAGGCATCATGCACACGGGATTCAGGCTATCTGTACTGTCAGATGCCCATTGGGGAGTCTAATCCGTCCTGCACGGAGAAGAGAGGAGCATACCATCTCAAAAGATGCAGAGAGAGTTACACAACTCCTACCATAATACATTACTCTAATTGCTTGAGCTTATTATTAGGTAGTGTTAATCTCTTACAATGCCTAATTTATTATATAAATATATATACACATATATGTGTACACACGCATATTAATGCCATGTGACATAAGGCATGAATATCATTGGTTACATATATATAAAGGTTTAACTCACTACCCAACCACCCTAGAAAGTGATTTTTATGAGAATAAGAGCTTTTCCAGGCTGCTGACACAGATTTAGTGACCAGTGGAACTTGTTTGTTTGCTTGACAATTTCTTAATAGTTTTATGAAGATGTAATTCATATATAACTCATCCATTTGTAATGCACAACTCAATAACAATTATAGATACGTGTAACCAATAGCTCAGTCAGTTTTAGAACACTTCCTTCACCTCAAGAAGAAACCCAGTCTATGAACTACAGTAGCAGCTGGTGGCTCTAAACAGGTCCGTTAGTGTAATAGTGGCACAAGCATCATGGGGATAACCAACCCTTTCTGTGGATTTAAGGCCCTCTCCACAGGAGAAAACCCATGCCTAGTTCTGTAAATCTGGCCAAGAACCTATGATTGGGGAACTCACAGTCTCCTGTTATTTTGTTAAATAGCATCAAACTACCCTCTAAACTTCTATCCCTATACCCATAGATTAGCATCTGTCCTATGTGATATTGTATTCCCCCAAATATTGTGTATGCCAATAAACTTATCTGGGGTCAGAGACAGAGCAGCCACAATATTAAACATAAAGGATAGGCAGTGGTAGCACATGCCTTTAATCCTAGCATTCCAGAGGCAGAAATCCATGTGTTCAAGGATACAGCAAAGCATGGTGACTCATCACACCTTTAATCCCAGAAAGCAAGCCTTTAATCCCAGGGAGTGATGGTAGAAAGCAGAAAGGTATATAAGGCGTGAGGACCAGAAACTAGAAGCATTTGGCCTGGTTAAGCTGGTTAGCTTCAAGCTTTCGAGCAGCAATTCAGCTGAGAGCCATTGAGATGAGGACACAGAAACTTTCAGTCTGAGGAAACAAGATCAGCTGAGAAGTTGGCCAGGTGAGGTTAGCTGTGGCTTGTTCTGTCTTTCTGATCTTCCAGTGTTTACCCCAATACTTGGCTCTGGGTTTGATTTTATTAATAAGAACTTTTAAGATTCATGCTACAGTCCTACTTCATCAGGTAAGTTTCATTGTACAGAAGACAATGGCTAACACAGAAATTTATGCAGCTGGTCAAAGTACAAAGAATAAGTGATTTTGGATATAGTGTCCCTGCCCAGATAGGGACATCTGTATCACAGCCCCTCCCCTAAGGCTCAGGGACCATCACTGAAGAGGAGACAGAAAGATTTGTTTGTTTTGTTTGTTTTTTGTTTTTTTTGAGACAGGGCTTCTCTGTGTAGCTTTGGAGCCTTTCCTGGAACTCACTCTGTAGCCCAGGCTGGCCTCAAACTCACAGAGATCCGCCTGCCTCTGCCTCCCAAGTGCTGGGATTAAAGCTATGCACCACAACCACCCAGTGAGACAGAAAGATTTAAGAGCTGGGTTTTGGGGAGAACTGGAGTGAAACAGTGTCTTTGGGACACCACAGGACCACTGATCTCATGGACTCACCACAGTCGTGGTTGCCGACAGAAGACCTGTACAAGATCAAGCTAGTCAACATTCCAGCCTGGAGGAGTAGGGTCTAATGAGACCACCTCCAGCTGAAGAACTGTTGACAGCTGATAGCTTCTGGGGGAGAAACAGTCGGTTTTCTTTAAGGTGTGTGCCCCAGCAGGTTGACTAGGTCCAGTAGATGACCGCGCACCACACCCATGATTATATTAACAGTAGAAACTGCACTCTGTGAGTTATTTAAATAAATAAAAGAGAGGTTATTAAAAAATAAAATAATAAAACACAAAGTTGGGAAAGGTTATGGGTAGGGTGGATTTGGAGAGTTAGAGATAGGGTTGGCAACTAAAATGATCAAAATATACTGTATACATTACAAATTTTTCAAAGAATTAATAAAAAATATTTATTTTAAAAAAGAAACCCAGTATCCATCAAGTATCACTCATCTGCAATCCCCCATCCTACTACGCAGCTTTAAGAAACCTTTCATGCATTTTCTGTCTCGAGAGATATCTGTATTATGGTTCTACATGAATAGAATAGCAAAGCACATCATCTTTTATGGATGGTTTCTTATACTTAGCACCTCGCATGGTTTATTCACACTATAGCAAGTGTCAGTGTCTCATGTCCTCCTATGAACAAACAATATTTCATTGCACGTGTGAGTTGTATTGTGTTTATGGACCTGTCTACTGGAGGGAGATTTCCACTGTAGGGCTATGATGAATAATCATGTTATAACCATTCATATGCGAGAGAAGAAATCCCCTCCACAAAGAGCTCACCTCTGTGCCAGGTGTGAGATGGAGTAGTCTCATGCAGTCCACAGCACCAGCATGGGGGTAATGTGGAAGGAACAGGCTCACAGTGATGGAGAAGAGTTGGCTAATAGACACCCTGGTGTGGCCTGAGGAACATACTCACCCAACAAGAAGCACTGCTCAGTTTTCCGCCCTTTCCTCTGATTAGGCCAATGGAAGTTTGGGTACCAGCCTGGCTCAGCAACATCCTCAGCAACTGCCACCCAAACCTGGCAGAGGCAACAAACTGGAGCTTAATAACAAGTTTTATTTCTTCTCAGTGTATTATTTGTTCAGTTAGCCCCCTGAGGATGTAAGATGTTATAGTTCCTTATCTCTGGTAATAATATGCTCCAACAAAGCAGTGAATTGGCTTTTAAATTTTCAAGTGTATAATTTTATGAATGAATTAGTACAAGTGCTACCTGTGAAGGTGTGAGAGATAGGGCACTGATGCAAGTGACTGCTATGTGATCTTGCTCAAGTCCCCAAATCTCTCTGAACCTTTTCCTCAAACATAACGCCAGTCAGATAAGATTCATTCTCAGAGACCAACAAGCCTGGTGCAATGCTGCTGAGCTGGGTAGGCTGAGGATTGGACAAGGTAAGTGTAATAGTAGGAAACCCATAAGAAGTAGTATATGATAGGGGACCCAAATAAGAAGTGTGTAGTGGGGACCTGTAAGCCAGTCCCTTCCCTTCCATCACATCTCCTTCCCTCCGTACCTTGCCAGTCTGATGGCATGACCCGCTGATGAAAGATCTAGCACACCAGTGACAGTCAGGAGCAACTCCAGTGTGCTGGCCAGCAGTTTCATCTGGCCCCTGCTACAGTGAGATGTTTGTTTGGAAAACAAGAGACGCATGCCCCACAGAAAAAACATCTGTCTTTGCAAATTCTGTGACTAAAAACCAGTTGCTTTCAAAACAACTGGCTGTGTTCCCAGCAGAGGGGAGCAGCATGTACAACAGAAAGGGAAAGCAGAAAGAAGGATCATTGATCAAGCAGAGGCGCTGGTGAGGGATGTTTCCTCCATCACCTGCTCCGATCTGAGGAACCCCAGCAACCATAGATGCATCCTTCAGACAGGTTTAATATCTGGGGAACAGTTAGAGACATGCAGTGTTTTCATAGGGATTATAAACTGAAACACTGTGAAGTTTGGGGAGAACTGTGGTAAATAGGACATGAATGGGTCAGGCAGGTAGGAAGAAACACAGGAATAAGAACTGGA